>NC_057361.1:51016495-51628540 GCF_016509475.1 Prionailurus bengalensis | reverse complement strand
ATTTCAAGTTTAATAGTGTTGTGGTCTGTAAATATGCAAGGTATGATCTTGATCTTTTTGTACTTTTTGAGGGCTGATTCGTGTCCCAGTATGTGGTCTGTTCTGGAGAATGTTCCATGTGCACTGTAGAAGAATGTATATTCCACTGCGTTAGGATGAAATGTTCTGAATATATCTGTTATGTCTATCTGGTCCAGTGTGTCATTCAAAACCATTGTTTCCTTGTTGATTTTTTGATTGGATGATCTTTCCATTGCTGTGAGTGGGGTGTTGAAGGCCCCTAGTGTTATGGTATTACTATCAATGAATTTCTTTATGTTTGTGATTAATTGATTTATATATTTGGGTGCTCTCATATTTGGCACATAAATGTTTACAATTGTTAGGTCTTCTTGGTGTTTAGGTCCATTTATTATGATATAATGCCATGCTTCATCTCTTGATACATTCTTTATTTCAAAGTCTAGATTGTCTGATATAAGTATGGCTACTCCAGCCTTCTTTTGTTGACCATTAGAATGATAGATAGTTCTCCATCTACTTACTTTAAATCTGAAGGTGTCTTTAGATCTAAAGTGGGTCTCTTGTAAACAGCATATCAATAGATCTTGTATTTTTATCCATTCTGTTACCCTTTGTCTTTTGATTGGAGCATTGAGTCCATTGACGTTTAGAGTGAGTACTGAGATACATGAATTTATTGCCATTATGTTTCTTGTAGAGTTGGGATTTTTGGTGGTATTTTTTGGTCCTTTCTAGTCTTTGTTGCTTTTGGTATTTATTTGTTTGTTTTTTTTTTCATCGTTCCTCCCCGCAGAGAGTCCCCCTTATCATTTCTTGCAGGGCTGCTTCAGTGGTCACAAACTTTTTAAATTTTTGTTTGTCTGAGAAACTTTTTATTTCTCCTTCTATTTTGAATGACAGCTTTGCTGGATAAAGAATTCCTGGCTGCATATTTTTCTGATTTATCACATTGAATATATCCTGCCACTCCTTTCTGGCCTGCCAAGTTTCTGTGGATAAGTCTTCTACAAACCTGATCTGTCTTCCCTTGTACGTTAAGGACTTTTTTTCCCCATTGCTCCTTTCATGATTCTTTCCTTGCATGAGTATTTTGTGAATTTGACTATGATATGCCTTGTTGATGGTCGGGTTTTGTTGAATCTGTTTGGAGTCCTGTGTCCTTCCTGGATTTTGATGTCTGTGTCTTTCCTCAGTTAGGAAACTTTTCCACTATGATTTGCTGACATAACTTTCTACCCCTTTTTCTCTCTCTTCATCCCCTGGGACCCCTATGATTTTGATATTTTTCCTTTTTATGAGTCACTGATTTCTCTAATTCTTAAATTGTGCTCTTTTGCCTTAGTCTTCCTCATTTTTTCTTCTTCAATATTCTCCATAAGTTTGTCCTCTATATCGCTGATTCTCTACTCAGCCTCATCCTTTTTTGCCGCCATGGCATCCATTCGAGATTGCAGCTCAGTTATAGCATTTTTCATTTCATCCTAACTTTTACTTCTTTCATCTCCCCAGAAGGGGAACCTAGTCTATTTTCAACTCCAGCTAGTATTTTTATTATTGTTATTCTAAATTCTGGTTCAGACATCTTGATTGTATGTGTTTTGTTAAGTCCTTGGGTGTCATTTGTTCCTTCTCTTTCTTTTGGGGTGAATTACTTTGTTTCATCATTTTGAAGGGAGTAAAGGAATTAATGAGGTAAGAACATTAAAAAAATTAAGATAAAAAATTATAATTTAAAATTTAAAAACAACACACACACACAATTAAATAAATGATGCTAGATCCTATATGTGTGTTGGTCTGGGTGTTGAAAGGGGCTTGATACATTAAAGGAAAAAAAGGACAAAGAAAAAGGGAATTGTTTGAAAATTTGAAACAATGAATACATTGGAATAAAATAAAATGAAATGATGGAAGTAAAATCGAATTTGGAAAAAATTACACAAAAGTAAAAAATATAGTAGAAAAAATTAAAGAAAAAATTTAATAAAAATTGAATATAAAAATAATTTTTCTCTTTCTGTCTTCAAGAAAAATAAATGAAACGAAAAGAGAAAAAAAGGAAAATTGAATACATGGTTCAATGAACGGACTGAAATACGATTGAAATTACTTTGTTTTCCCCTAGAAGTCAAACTAGGAAGCTCTTTGTAGTTAGTAAACTAAGCAGGCGGAAAGGCTTGTGTTCCTGAAGGGCGATGTTGACCCAGTCGGTGGGGCTTAGTGTAGTGTCTCCATTCTCCACTAGATGGTACTGCTCAGCTTCCTTGGGTGGATTGTTCTGCTGTTTGTAGGTGTGTATGTGCATGTGTGGGAGTGGTGAAAATGTCACCCAGCTACCCAGTCTCTAGTATTGGAGCTCTGTTCTCCCTGATCAGCAATCACGCACCCGTACTTTGTCTTCAGCTTCTATCCACTCCCTGCTTTTCCACTGCCTATAACCAAGCCCCAGGCAGCACCTCCCTCCTGAGTTTTATCTCAGATGTGACTGTTTCCTGACCCCATACTTCTGAGGGATTGTGGCTGTGACTTGCTCTGCCCCTCTGTGGGAGGATCCCAGTAAGCAATGGCCAGGTGCTGGCCGTACCCAGGAATGTTTGTGGGACTGTGTTGCTGCCGATGCCCAGAGATGGCAGGTCGGTGCCAGGCCACTCCAGAAAAAGTTCGTGCAATTGTGCAGCAGCAGGCGTCTCAGGGATCATGGCAAACCACAACACGCATATGGCATCAGGCTTCACCCCCAATGACCTTGTTCCAGCACCAGTGAAAGTGGTTGTTCTCCCTGGTCCACTGGGGCTTTTGCCTTTGGGGCAGCCACACAGCCTCCACCAGATGTCCTCGAAGCAGGGGAACTGCCTTTCCCTGTGTGGCCTGAACACCCACGGACTTCACTCTGCTCCTCGGGATTTGCCCTTGTCACCAGAGCACCACCAGGTATTGAGCTGTGGAGTTTCAGACTCTGCTCTCCCCCTGTTTATAGAGTCTTAATGGAATTTAAACCCTTCATTTATCCTTTCACCCTTTTTAGTTCAGTCTCTGCGGCTGTTTCCACTTTTCCACTTTCTCTTCAGCTGCTTTTTCCCATATCCCCCCCCCATCTCCATCCTCTCTCTGCAGGCAAAAACAGCTCCCTGCCCTCCACAGCTTCTCTCTCCCCCAGTTCACCTCTCTCCACTATGTATCTTCTGAGTTCTGTGGTTCAGGTTGTACAGATTGTTGTGTTAATCCTCAAATCAGTTTTCAAGGTATGCAGGATGGTTTAGTGTTGATCTGGCTATATTTCATGGACGTGATACATAAGAAAACTTCCATGCTCTTCTGCCATCTTTGCTCCTCACCCTTCTTTTTTTAAAGCTTCATTATTTTCCATAATTTTATCTTCTATGTTGCTAATTTGCTCCTCTGCCTCATCCATCCTCATTTTTGTGGTCTTAATTTGGGTTGGCATCTCAATTATTAGATTTTTAATTTTGCCTTGACTAGATTTTAATTCTTTTATCTCTACAGAAAGGGATTCTGTATTGTCTTCTATGCTTTTTGCAAGCCCAGCTAGTATCCTTATAATCATTGTTTTAAATATTAGTTTAGACATCTTACTTGTATCTTTACTGATTAATTCCCTGGCCATGAGTTTCACTTCCTGTTCTTTCTTTTGTAGTGAATTTCTGTCTTGTAATTTTGTCCAGAATAGAAAACAAGAAAGAAGGAAAACAATTTTAAAAACACACAAAAAAAGAAGTAAAAGCAAAAAATCTAGATCCTGGGTGTATTTTGGTCTTCTTGTTAAAAGAATCTACATACTTGGGGTGCCTGGGTGAATCAGTTGGTTAAACATATGACTCTTGATTTCAGTGCATGTCATGATCTCAGAGTTAGAGTTTGAGCCCCATATTGGGCTTGATACTGAGAGCATGGAACCTGCTTGGGATTCTCTCCTCTCTCTAACCCGCCCCCACTAGCACTCTCTCTTAAAATAAATTAACATTAAAATATGTATTAAATAAAAAGAATATAGATCTCCAAATAAAAATATAATAAAGTAAAAATAATCAAAAAGTAAAAACATAATATATAAAAACAATAATAATAATTTAAAAAGCGAATTAAAAATCAGAAAATGAATGAAAAACATTAAAAATAAGTAAAGAATAAAATAAACAGGAAGCTAGATCCTATTTCCCCTCAAGGTGAAGCTTTGTAGCATTCTATGATCAGTAGACTTGATGCAAGTGAATTGTTTGTACTTGTATTCTGGAGGAGGGGCCTGATGTGTTGATTCTCAAGCTTACTTATTTCAATGGAAATGCACCTCCAGGGCCCAGGGAGCTTGGTATAGGTGGCGCTGGCATCCACGAGGTGATGATGTTTTGCTCTCTGATGACTTTCAGTGCTGATGGGTGGGATAAATATTGTGGAACCTCACTCTCTAGCCCCAGAGCTGAAAGATCATGTCATACTATTCAGGTAACCTTCACAGAAGAGCAATCAATTATTCCTATTGTGTCCATGGTTTCTGTCAGAACTTTGCATTCACCCTGCCAGTGTCTGTTTTTTTTTTTTATCTCAGGCATGTGGCTAATTTTAAAACTCCAAAATTTAAGGAATTCTGTGGCACAGACACTTGCTGTTCCTCTGGGCAAGGGTCTTGCTGTGCTTTTTCAGCCCATTCAAGTGTCATGGTTACACAACCATGCAGCAGTTTAGACTTTATGTCAAAAACAGAGCAGAAAGGGGAGGAGTAAAGATGGTGGAGAAGTAGAGGGACCCTGGGTTTTCTTCTTCCCACAAAAACAGCTGGATTGAGGTCAGATTATTTGGAACACCCAGGAAATTGGTCTGCAGAGTGACATAAGGATTCTCACAGGTGGAGGGAGACAGCTTGGCAGGTGTGATGTTTGTGAATGTGAACTAGGGGAGAGAAAAGTGGCAGAGATGCAGAGGGAGGGAGCCATTAACATGGAGAGGCAAAAGGGAGAGAAAGAGAAAGGGATGAGATAGTGCAGTATCAAGTTCGCACAAGAGGAAAACTTCTCTAGACCATGGAATGGGGAATGAGAAGAACTGGGTGTCATGGTTCTTTTTCGTAAACAGCTTTTGGATATCAAACTCTGAGGTTTTGAAAGTGTACAACGTTCTCCAGAGCAGAGATGTGGCACATGCTAATGAGTAGAAGGGCACTGGCCCTGGAGTGCATAATGTGCTGTAATGATCTCTGGGGTTCACTGGGAGAGAACAGTGCCTTTCTTGGAGATCATTTGAAAGAGGGTTTATTGCCTCTTCAAGGACAAAAGGCCCTGAAGGTGTCAGCCAAAGGCCTTTCATCAGTAGGGTGAAGAAGCTTTACTCTGGAGGAGAAGAGTGGATCCACATGGTGCCAGGTCATTTACACCTTTGGGTTTCGAATCCTAGCCATGCACCGAAGAAAAAAATGCAAGAGCATTTTGGCACAGGGCGAGCTTCTTCCCTTGCTATTCTGTGAGGGCCATCTGAACAGCAGGTGTTGAGATCCCCAGTTCAGGGATGAAAGATTGGGATGGCACAATTTTCCCCCAAGACCAACATGATGGAATTTCAGAGAGGAACAAAGTGGTGAGGTGAGACCTCACCTCAACCTTAGAGGTGAGACCTGTTTACACCAAACTCTGCCCCTACATGCCTGACACTATTTATCAACTGGAACAAGACTGACCATGAGCCAATGCAACCAGCCTCTCCTCCAGACCAGACCAGCAACCACACCCCAGGCACCAAAGTAATCTTTTTTTCTTTTTTTCCTCTTTATTTTTTTCTTTTTAAATCAGGTTCATAGTTATTTTTTTAATTTCCCTTTATATTTTGTTTTTGGATTGGCTTTTTTATTCTTTTTCTCTCTTATTTTCTTCTGATGTTCTCTATTTTCCTTTCTATTTATTTGGAAACAACCTTAGAAGTTTTTGATTCTCTGTGTTTTTTGTTGTTCTTTCCTATCCTTTTCTCTTTTGGGGAGAGATAAGACTCTCCCCCTTTTTTCCAGGGCTACTTCAACAAATAAACCAAACCACACTTAGTTAAAGGTCCAAACACTCCACTGCCAACAAGCAAAGAGGACTTCTGCAGAGGACTGGTCAGTGGGAAAGAGCAGCCAAAACACAACAGCAGACAGCACACAACATATACCAGAAACACTTCCTGGAGTGCCAGTCCCTGGAGAGAGTATGAACCTTTTTAATATAATAGTACTCTCAGGTGCAGGAAGCATAACAAGCAAAAGACAGAAACTTAGCCAAAATTACCAGATAGAGGAATTCTCCCCAAAGAAAGGCCAAGAAGAAATCATGGCCAGGGACTTGCTCAAAACAAATATGATGAATATATCTGAACAAAAATTTAGAATAACAGTCATAAAACTAGTAGGTGGGCTTGACAAAAGCCTAGAAGAAACTTGAGAAACCCTTAGAAGACACTAGAGACCAAAGACCTAAGAACTCATCAGGATGAATTTTAAAATGCTATAACTAAAATCCAAAATAAACTAGAAAAAGTGACAGTTCGGATGGAAGAAGCCAAGAAGAGGAGAGGTGAAATAGTAGATACAATTATGGAAAATTATGAAGCTGAAAAAAAGATGGAAAAGATATTACTAGATCACAAGGGGAGACTTAGAGAACTGATTCCATGAAACAGAACAATATCCATATCATAGGTGTCCCAGAAGAGTGAGAAAAAGGGGAAGAAATTTTATTTGAATGAATTATAGCTGAGAACTTCCCTAATCTGGGGAAGAAAACAGGCATCCAAGTCCAAAAGGCACAGGAACTCCCTTCAAAATCAACAAATACAGGTTAAGAGTATGAACTATCATAACAAAACTTGCAAAATACAAGGATAAAGAGAGAATTCTGAAAGCAGCTAGGTACAAAATGTCCTTAACATACAAGGGTAGACACATAAGGTAGTAGCAGTCCTGTCCACTGAAACTTGGCTGGCTAGAAATGAGTGGCAAGAAATATTCAATGTGATGAATAAGAAATTTTTGTAGTCAATAAACCTTTATCCAACAAATCTGTCATTCATAATAGAAGGAGAGATAAAAACTTTCCCAGACAAAAGCTAAAGGAATTCATGACCACTAAACCAGCCCTACAAGAACGTTTAAGAGGGACTCTCTGAGTGGAGAATAAAAATAAGACCAAAGCAGCAAAGACTTCAAAGGACTAGATAACATCATTAGAAACACCAAATCTACAGATAACATAAAGGCACTAAATTCATATATTTCAATAATCACTCTGAATGTAAATGGACTAAATGTTGGAATCAAAGAAGTACAGGGTATAAAAATGGATTATAAAAACGAGGTCCATCTGTATGCTGCCTACATGACACTGACTTTACACCTAAAGACACCTGCAGACTGAAAGCGAGGGGATGAAGTACCATCTATCATGCTAATGTAGGTCAAAAGAAAGCTGTAGTAGCCATACTTATAACAAACTAAATTTTAAAACAAAAGCTTTAACAAGAGATGAAGAAGGGAATTATATCATAATTAATGGGTCCTATCCATCAAGAAGATCTAACAATTGCAAATATTTATGCCCCCAACTGGAAACACCCAAATATATAAATCAACTAATAATAAATATAAAGCAACTCACTGATAATTATACCAAAACAGTAGGGGAATTTAATACCACTTACAGTAATTGGCACATAGTATAGGCTGAAAGTCAACAAAGAAATAATGGCTTTGAATGACACACCGGACCAAATGGCTTAACAGATATATTCGGAACATTTTATCCTAAAGTTGCAGAATACACATTCTTCTTGAGTGCATATGGAACATTCTACAGAATAGATCACATACAAGGTCACAAATCAACCCTCAAGTGGTACAAAAAGATTGAGATCATACCATGCATAGTTTCACCTCACAAAGCTATGAAACCTGAAATCAACCACAAGAAAACATTTGGAAAGCCCTCAAATACATGGGGACTAACGAGCATCCTACTAAAGAATGAATGGGGTTAACCAGGAAATTAAAGAAGTAATAAAATAAAATACATGAAAGCCAAAGAAAATGAAAACATGACTGTCCAAACATTGGTATGCAGCAAAGACAGTCTTAAGAGGAAAAATACACTACAATTTAGGACTATCTCAAGAAGCAAGAAAGATCCCCAATACACAACCCAACCTTACACCTATAGCAGCCAGAAAAAGAGTAGCGGATAAAGCCCAAATCCAACAGAATAAGGGAAATAATAAGGATTAGAGCAGAAATAAATGATATAGTAACAACAACAACAACAAAAACAAAAAACAAATAATACTAGAACAGATAAATGAAACTAAGAGCTGTTTTTTTGAAAGAATTAAACAAATGATAAACCCCTAACCAGACTTCTTAAAAAGAAAAGAGAGAGGACACAAATAGGTAAAATCACAAGGAAAGAGGAAAGAGGAAAGATCACAACCAACCACAGAAATACAAACAATTATAAGTAAATACTATTAAAAATTATATGCAACAAACTAGACAATCTGAAATAAATGGACAAATTCCTAGACACTCACTGCTAAAACTCAAACAGGAAGATACAGGAAAATTTTAACGGACCCATAATGAGCAAAGAAATTGAATCAGTTACAAAAATATTCCAAAACATAAAAGTCCTGGGCCACATGGCTTCCCAGAGGAATTCTACCAGACATTCAAAAAAGAGTTAATACTGTTCTTTTCAAACTATTCCAAAAAATAGAAGGAAAACTTTAAAACTCATTCTATGAAGCCGGAATTACCTTGATTCCAAAACCAGACAACCCACTACAAAGGACAATTACAGGCCCATTTTCCTGATGAATCTGGATGCAAAAATTCTCAACAAGATACTAGTAAATAGAATTCATAGTACATTAAAAGAATTATTCAACATGATCAAGTGGGATTTATTCTTAGGCTGCAGGGCTGGATCAATATTTACAATATACCACATTAATTTAAAAAAGGGTAAGAACCATATGATCTTTTCAATAGATGCAGAAAAAACTTTTGACAAAATAGAGCATCCTTACTTGATAAAAACCCTCTAGAAAGTAAGGATAGAGGGAACATACCTCAACATCATAAAAGCCATATATGAAAGGCCCACAGCTAATATCATCCTCAATGGGGAAAAACTGAGAGGTTTTCTCCTAAATTCAGGAACACAACAGGGATATCCACTCTCACCACTGTTGTTCAACATAGTACTGAAATTCCTAGCCTAAGCAATGAGACAACAAAAAGAAATAAAAGGCATACAAATTGGCAACGAAGTCAAAATTTCATTCTTCACAGATGACATGATAATCTATGTGGAAAATTTGATACTCCACCAAAAAAACTTCTGGAAATAATACATTAATTGAGAAAAGTTGCAGGATATAAAAATCAATGTACAGAAATTAGTCTCATTTCTATACACCAACAATGAAGCAGCAGAGAGAGGAATCAAGGAATCAATACCCTTTACAGTTATACCAAAGCCCTAAGATACATAGGAATGGCCCTAAACAAAGAGGTAAAAGATCTGTACACTGAAAACTATAGAAAGCTTATGAAAGAATTTGAAGCAGACACAAAGAAGTGGGAAAACATTCCATGCTCATGAAGCGGAAGAATAAATATTATTAAAATGTCTATACTGCCCCAATCTACATATTAAATGTAATTCCTATCAAAATAACACCAGCGTTCTTCACACAGTTAGAACAAACAATCTTAAAATTTTTACAGAACCACAGAAGACTCCAAATAGCCAAAGTAATGCTGAAAAATAAAACAAAAGCTGGAGGCATCAAAATTCTGGATTTCAAGCTGTATTACAAAGCTGTAATCATCAAGACAGTATGGTACTGGCACAAAAAACAGACACATAGATCAATGGAACAGAATAGAGAAACCAGAAATTGACACAGAAACGTATGACCTACTAATCTTCAACAAAGCAGGAAAGGTTACCCAATGGAAAAAAAAGTCTTTTCAGCAAGCGGTGCTGGGAAAACTGGACAGTGACTGCAGAAGAATGAAATTGGACTACTTTTTTTTACACCACACACAAAAATAAATTCAAAATGGATGAATGACCTAAATGTGAGACTGGAAACCATCAAAATGCTACAGGAGAAAACAAGAAGCAACACCTTTGATCTTGGCTGCAGGAACTTCTTACTAGACATGTCTCCAGAGGCGAGCAAAATAAAAGCAAAAATGAACTATTGGGATATCACCAACATAAAAATCTTATGCACAGTGAAGGAGACAGTCAACAAACCTAAAAGGCAACTGATGTATTGGGATAAGATATTTCTAAATGGAATATCTGAGAAAGGGTTTAGCATCTAAAATCTATAAAGAACTTATCAAACTCAACGCCCAAAAAACAAAAAAAAAATTCAGTGAAGAAATGGGCAGAAGACATGAATGGATATTTTTCCAAAGAAGACGATCAGATGGCTAACATACACATGAAAAGATTCTCAACATCACCCAACATCAGAAATATATAAATCAAAACCACAATGAGATACACCTTACACCTCTCACAATGGCAAAAATAAACTCAGGAAACAAAACATCAATCCAGGATGTGGAGAAAGGGAAACACTGTTGGTGGGAATGCAAACTTTTGCAGACACTCTGGAAAACAGTATGAAGGTTCCTCAAAATATTAAAAATAGAGCTACCCTACGACCCAACAATTGCACTACTAGGTATTTATCCAGTTACAAAAATGCTGATTCGAAGTGGTATATGTACCCCAATGTGTTTTTGCAGTGCTATTAACAATAGTCAAATTATGGAAAGAGCCCAAATGTCCATTGACTAATGAATAGATAAAGAAGTGGTATATACATATAATAGAATACTACTCAATGATCAAAAATAGTGAAATCTTGCCATTTGCAGCAATGTGGATAGTACTAGAGTGTATCATGCTAAGTGAAATAAGACAGAGAACAGTAATATCATATGATTTCACTTGTGTGGAATTTAAGAAACACAACACATAAACGTATAAAGGGAAGGAAATACAAGATAAAAACAGAGAGGGAGGCTAACAATAAGAGAATATTAAAGACAGAGAGCAAACTGAGGGGTTCTGGAAAGGAGGTGGGTGGAGTGGATGGTCTAAATGGGTGATAAACATTAAGAAGGGAAGTTGTTGAGATGAGTGTTATATGAAGTAATGAATCACTGGGCTTTACTCCTGAAACCAATACTACACTGTATGTTAACTGACTTGAATTTAAATAAAGAAATTAAGAAAAAAAAAACAGAGCAGAAAGCTGGCACCCATGCTTGCTGCCCTCAGGCAAATTCCCCTCTCCTATGCCTAGAAACAGCACAGTACATTGGCACCACCCATCCTTCTTGTGATCCAGGTGATCCTTAGAGTATGCTGTCACTCCTGGGATTGTGCCCCACTTTGCCACCTGAGCACTTTTAATCTAGACACATCCCTCACTATAGTGGACTTCTACAAGCTCAGATTTTGTGCTCTTCTGTGTATATTTTGCAGTAGACTCCATGAGTAGGTTCCCTACCTGCCACCGTACTCACAGCTATGTCTTTCCCAAGTCAACTATTCACACCTCCTACCTTTCAGAAGGTGGTAGTGTTTCTACTTGTAGACTTACGGGTTTTGTTGTCTCAGAGCTTGGATTGATTTCTTGGGTGTTTAGAATGATATGATAACTATCAGGCTGTGTTCAAGGGACAAGCTTAATGTCTCCTTACTCCTTTGCCATCTTAACTCTCCTGCTTTGTTTTGCTTTTTCATGATTGCTTTGGCTATTCAGGTCTTTTGTGGTTCCATGCAAATTTTGGGATTGTTTGTTCTGGCTCTGTGAAAAATGGGCTATTTGGGGTCTTTTCTATTTCCATACTTATTTTAGAATTGATTGTTCTAGCTCTGTGAAGAATGCTGGTGGTATTTTGATAGAAATTGCTTTGAATTTGTAGATTGCTTTGGGTAGTATAAATATTTTAACAATATTTATTCTTCCAATCCATGAGCATGGAATGTTTTTCCATTTTTTGTGTCTTCTTCAATTCCATTAAGTTTTCTATGGTTTTCAGTGTACAGATCTTTCAACTTGTTGGTTAGGTGTATTCCTAGAAATCTTATGGTTTTTGGTGCAATTGTAAATGGAATTGATTCCCTGATTTCTCTTTTTGCTGCTTCATTATTGTTATATAGAATGCAACCATTTGTACATTGATTTTATATCCTGTGACTTTGTTTAATTAATGTATCAGTTCTAGCAGTTTTTTGGTGGAGTCTTTTGGGTTTTCCACAGATTATCATGTGGAATACACTGGAATCAATGTAATGCTGGCCTCATAGAATGAGTTTGAAAGTCGGTGAAGAGTGAAAGTTTGACTTCTATCTTGCCAATTTATATGCCTTTTATTTCTTTTTGTTGTTTGATTGATGCATCTCAGACTTCCATGTGTTGAACCAAGGTGGTGAGAATGGACATCCCTGTCCTATTGTTTTTTTTTTTTTTGAAATTTATTTATTTATTTTTTCAGGTATTTTATTATTTTATTTTAGTTTGCTTTATTTTTTTAAATTTTTCTTAACGTTTATTTATTTATTTATTTTTGTGTGTGTGTGTGTGTGTGTGTGTTACTTTTTTTTTAATATATGAAATTTATTGACAAATTGGTTTCCATACAACACCCAGTGCTCATCCCAAAAGGTGCCCTCCTCAATACCCATCACCCACCCTCTCCTCCCTCCCACCCCCCATCATCCCTCAGTTTGTTCTCAGTTTTTAACAGTCTCTTATGCTTTGGCTCTCTCCCACTCTAACCTCTTTTTTTTTTTCCTTCCCCTCCCCCATGGGTTCCTGTTAAGGTTCTCAGGATCCACATAAGAGTGAAACCATATGGTATCTGTCTTTCTCTGTATGGCTTATTTCACTTAGCATCACACTCTCCAGTTCCATCCACGTTGCTACAAAAGGCCATATTTCATTCTCATTGCCACGTAGTATTCCATTGTGTATATAAACCACATTTTCTTTATCCATTCATCAGTTGATGGACATTTAGGCTCTTTCCATAATTTGGCTATTGTTGAGAGTGCTGCTATGAACATTGGGGTACAAGTGGCCCTATGCATCAGTACTCCTGTATCCCTTGGGTAAATTCCTAGCAGTGCTATTGCTGGGTCATAGGGTAGGTCTATTTTTAATTTTCTGAGGAACCTCCACACTGCTTTCCAGAGCGGCTGCACCACTTTGCATTCCCACCAACAGTGCAAGAGGGTTCCCATTTCTCCACATCCTCTGCAGCATCTATAGTCTCCTGATTTGTTCATTTTGGCCACTCTGACTGGCGTGAGGTGATACCTGAGTGTGGTTTTGATTTGTATTTCCCTGATAAGGGGCGACGCTGAACATCTTTTCATGTGCCTGTTGGCCATCCGGATGTCTTCTTTAGAGAAGTGTCTATTCATGTTTTCTGCCCATTTCTTCACTGGGTTATTTGTTTTTCGGGTGTGGAGTTTGGTGAGCTCTTTATAGATTTTAGATACTAGCCCTTTGTCCGATATGTCATTTGCGAATATCTTTTCCCATTCCGTTGGTTGCCTTTTAGTTTTGTTGGTTATTTCCTTTGCTGTGAAGAAGCTTTTTATCTTCATAAGGTCCCAGTAATTCACTTTTGCTTTTAATTCCCTTGCCTTTGGGGATGTGTCGAGTAAGAGATTGCTACGGCTGAGGTCAGAGAGGTCTTTTCCTGCTTTCTCCTCTAAGGTTTTGATGGTTTCCTGTCTCACATTCAGGTTCTTTATCCATTTTGAGTTTATTTTTGTGAATGGTGTGAGAAAGTGGTCTAGTTTCAACCTTCTGCATGTTGCTGTCCAGTTCTCCCAGCACCATTTGTTAAAGAGGTTGTCTTTTTTCCATTGGATGTTCTTTCCTGCTTTGTCAAAGATGAGTTGGCCATGTTTGTGGGTCTAGTTCTGGGGTTTCTATTCTATTCCATTGGTCTGTGTGTCTGTTTTTGTGCCAATACCATGCTGTCTTGATGATGACAGCTTTGTAGTAGAGGCTAAAGTCTGGGATTGTGATGCCTCCTGCTTTGGTCTTCTTCTTCAAAATTCCTTTGGCTATTCGGGGCCTTTTGTGGTTCCATATGAATTTTAGGATTGCTTGTTCTAGATTCGAGAAGAATGCTGGTGCAATTTTGATTGGGATTGCATTGAATGTGTAGATAGCTTTGGGTAGTATTGACATTTTGACAATATTTATTTTTCCAATCCATGAGCAGGGAATGTCTTTCCATTTCTTTAAATCTTCTTCAATTTCCTTCATAAGCTTTCTATAGTTTTCAGCATACAGATCCTTTACATCTTTGGTTAGATTTATTCCTAGGTATTTTATGCTTCTTGGTGCAATTGTGAATGGGATCAGTTTCTTTATTTGTCTTTCTGTTGCTTCATTGTTAGTGTATAAGAATGCAACTGATTTCTGTACATTGATTTTGTATCCTGCAACTTTGCTGGATTCATGTATCAGTTCTAGCAGACTTTTGGTGGAGTCTATCGGATTTTCCATGTATGATATCATGTCATCTGCAAAAAGCGAAAGCTTGACTTCATCTTTGCCAATTTTGATGCCTTTGATTTCCTTTTGTTGTCTGATTGCTGATGCTAGAACTTCCAGCACTATGTTAAACAGCAGCGGTGAGAGTGGGCATCCTTGTCGTGTTCCTGATCTCAGGGAAAAAGCTCTCAGTTTTTCCCTGTTGAGGATGATGTTAGCTGTGGGCTTTTCATAAATGGCTTTTATGATCTTTAGGTATGTTCCTTCTATCCCGACTTTCTCAAGGGTTTTTATTAAGAAAGGGTCCTGGATTTTGTCAAAGGCCTTTTCAGCATCAATTAACAGGATCACATGGTTCTTCTCTTTTTTTTTGTTAATGTGATGTATCACGTTGATTGATTTGCGAATGTTGAACCAGCCCTGCATCCCAGGAATGAATCCTACTTGATCATGGTGAATAATTCTTTTTATATGCTGTTGAATTCGATTTGCTAGTATCTTATTGAGAATTTTTGCATCCATATTCATCAGGGATATTGGCCTGCAGTTCTTTTTTTTTTTTTTTTATTGGGTCTCTGTATGCTTTAGGAATCAAAGTAATACTGGCTTCATAGAATGAGTCTGGAAGTTTTCCTTCCCTTTCTATTTCTTGGAATAGCTTGAGAAGGATAGGTATTATCTCTGCTTTAAACGTCTGGTAGAACTCCCCTGGCAAGCCATCTGGTCCTGGACTCTTATTTGTTGGGAGATTTTTGATAACCGATTCCATTTATTCACTGGTAATGGGTCTGTTCAAGCTTTCTATTTCCTCCTGATTGAGTTTTGGAAGAGTGTGGGTGTTCAGGAATTTGTCCATTTCTTCCAGGTTGTCCAATTTGTTGGCATATAATTTTTCATAGTATTCCCTGATAATTGTTTGTATCTCTGAGGGATTGGTTGTAATAATTCCATTTTCATGCATGATTTTATCTATTTGGGTCATCTCCCTTTTCTTTTTGAGAAGCCTGGCTAGAGGTTTGTCAATTTTGTTTATTTTTTCAAAAAACCAACTCTTGGTTTCGTTGATCTGCTCTACAGTTTTTTTAGATTCTATATTGTTTATTTCTGCTCTGATCTTTATTATTTCTCTTCTTCTGCTGGGTTTAGGCTGCCTTTGCTGTTCTGCTTCTAGTTCCTTTAGGTGTGCTGTTAGATTTTGTATTTGGGAGGGAGTTGGGGCAAGATGGCGGCTTAGGAGGACGCTGGGCTCACCGCACGTCCTGCTGATCACTTAGATTCCATCTACACCTGCCTAAATAACCCAGAAAACCGCCAGAGGATTAGCAGAACAGAGTCGCCGGAGCCAAACGCAGACGAGAGGCCCACGGAAGAGGGTAGGAAGGGCGGCGAGGCGGTGCGCGCTCCACGGACTGGCGGGAGGGAGCCGGGGCGGAGGGGCGGCTCGCCGGCCAAGCAGAGCCCCCGAGTCGGGCTTGCAAAAGCGGAGGGGCCGGGCGGACTGTGTTCCGACAGCAAGCGCGACTTAGCGTCTGGGAGGTCAGAAATTAACAGCTCTGCTCGGAAAGCGGGAAGGCTGGAGGACAAAGGGAGGGAGAGCTGCTGAGCCCCCTGACAACAGAGCTCAGTTTGGTGGGGAACAAAAGCGCTCGCCAGCGCCATTTCCCCCGCCCATCCCCCAGCCGAAATCCCAAAGGGAACCGGTTCCTGCCAGGGAACTTGCTCGCTCCGCGCAAACACCCAACTCTGCGCTTCTGCGGAGCCAAACCTCCAGCAGCGGATCTGACTCCCTCCCGCTGCCACAGGGCCCCTCCTGAAGTGAATCACCTAAGGAGAAGCGATCTAAGCCTGCCCCTCCTGCCCCCGAGCACCTTGCCTACCCACCCCAGCTAATACGCCAGATCCCCAGCATCACAAGCCTGGCAGGGTGCAAGTAGCCCAGACGAGCCACACCACCCCACAGTGAATCCCGCCCCTAGGAAAGGGGAAGAGAAGGCACACACCAGTCTGACTGTGGCCCCAGCGGTGGGCTGGGGACAGACATCAGGTCTGACTGCGGCCCCGCCCACCAACTCCAGCTATACACCACAGCACAGGGGAAGTGCCCTGCAGGTCCTCACCATGCCAGGGACTATCCAAAATGACCAAGCGGAAGAACTCCCCTCAGAAGAATCTCCAGGAAATAACAACAGCTAATGAGCTGATCAAAAAGGATTTAAATAATATAACAGAAAGTGAATTTAGAATAATAGTCATAAAATTAATCGCTGGGCTTGAAAACAGTATACAGGACAGCAGAGAATCTCTTGCTACAGAGATCAAGGGACTAAGGAACAGTCACGAGGAGCTGAAAAACGCTTTAAACGAAATGCATAACAAAATGGAAACCACCACAGCTCGGCTTGAAGAGGCAGAGGAGAGAATAGGTGAACTAGAAGATAAAGTTATGGAAAAAGAGGAAGCTGAGAAAAAGAGAGATAAAAAAATCCAGGAGTATGAGGGGAAAATTAGAGAATTAAGTGATACACTAAAAAGAAATAATATACGCATAATTGGTATCCCAGAGGAGGAAGAGAGAGGGAAAGGTGCTGAAGGGGTACTTGAAGAAATCATAGCTGAGAACTTCCCTGAACTGGGGAAGGAAAAAGGCATTGAAATCCAAGAGGCACAGAGAACTCCCTTCAGACGTAACTTGAATCGATCTTCTGCACGACATATCATAGTGAAACTGGCAAAATACAAGGATAAAGAGAAAATTCTGAAAGCAGCAAGGGGTAAACGTGCCCTCACATATAAAGGGAGACCTATAAGACTCGTGACTGATCTCTCTTTTGAAACTTGGCAGGCCAGAAAGAATTGGCACGAGATTTTCAGGGTGCTAGACAGAAAAAATATGCAGCCAAGAATCCTTTATCCAGCAAGTCTGTCATTTAGAATAGAAGGAGAGATAAAGGTCTTCCCAAACAAACAAAAACTGAAGGAATTTGTCACCACTAAACCAGCCCTACAAGAGATCCTAAGGGGGACCCTGTGAGACAAAGTCCCAGAGACATCACTACAAGCATAAAACATACAGACATCACAATGACTCTAAACCCGTATCTTTCTCTAATAACACTGAATGTAAATGGATTAAATGCGCCAACCAAAAGACATAGGGTATCAGAATGGATAAAAAAACAAGACCCATCTATTTGCTGTCTACAAGAGACTCATTTTAGACCTGAGGACACCTTTAGATTGAGAGTGAGGGGATGGAGAACTATTTATCATGCGACTGGAAGCCAAAAGAAAGCTGGAGTAGCCATACTTATATCAGACAAACTAGACTTTAAATTAAAGGCTGTAACAAGAGATGAAGAAGGACATTATATAATAGTTACAGGGTCTATCCATCAGGAAGAGCTAACAATTATCAATGTCTATGCACCGAATACCGGAGCCCCCAAATATATAAAACAATTACTCATAAACATAAGCAACCTTATTGATAAGAATGTGGTAATTGCAGGGGACTTTAATACACCACTTACAGAAATGGATAGATCATCTAGACACACGGTCAATAAAGAAACAAGGGCCCTGAATGAGACATTGGATGAGATGGACTTGACAGATATATTTAGAACTCTGCATCCCAAAGCAACAGAATATACTTTCTTCTCGAGTGCACATGGAACATTCTCCAAGATAGATCATATACTGGGTCACAAAACAGCCCTTCATAAGTTTACAAGAATTGAAATTATACCATGCTTACTTTCAGACCACAATGCCATGAAGCTTGAAATCAACCACAGGAAAAAGTCTGGAAAACCTCCAAAAGCATGGAGGTTAAAGAACACCCTACTAACGAATGAGTGGGTCAACCAGGCAATTAGAGAAGAAATTAAAAAATATATGGAAACAAACGAAAATGAAAATACAACAATCCAAACGCTTTGGGACGCAGCGAAGGCAGTCCTGAGAGGAAAATACATTGCAATCCAGGCCTATCTCAAGAAACAAGAAAAATCCCAAATACAAAATCTAACAGCACACCTAAAGGAACTAGAAGCAGAACAGCAAAGGCAGCCTAAGCCCAGCAGAAGAAGAGATATAATAAAGATCAGAGCAGAAATAAACAATATAGAAACTAAAAAAACTGTAGAGCAGATCAACGAAACCAAGAGTTGGTTTTTTGAAAAAATAAACAAAATTGACAAACCTCTAGCCAGGCTTCTCAAAAAGAAAAGGGAGATGACCCAAATAGATAAAATCATGAATGAAAATGGAATTATTACAACCAATCCCTCAGAGATACAAACAATTATCAGGGAATACTATGAAAACTTATATGCCAACAAATTGGACAACCTGGAAGAAATGGACGAATTCCTGAACACCCACACGCTTCCAAAACTCAATCAGGAGGAAATAGAAAGCTTGAACAGACCCATAACCAGCGAAGAAATTGAATCGGTTATCAAAAATCTCCCAACAAATAAGAGTCCAGGACCAGATGGCTTCCCAGGGGAGTTCTACCAGACGTTTAAAGCAGAGATAATACCTATCCTTCTCAAGCTATTCCAAGAAATAGAAAGGGAAGGAAAACTTCCAGACTCATTCTATGAAGCCAGTATTACTTTGATTCCTAAACCAGACAGAGACCCAGTAAAAAAAAGAGAACTACAGGCCAATATCCCTGATGAATATGGATGCAAAAATTCTCAATAAGATACTAGCAAATCGAATTCAACGGCATATAAAAAGAATTATTCACCATGATCAAGTGGGATTCATTCCTGGGATGCAGGGCTGGTTCAACATTCGCAAATCAATCAACGTGATACATCACATTAACAAAAAAAGAGAGAAGAACCATATGATCCTGTCAATCGATGCAGAAAAGGCCTTCGACAAAATCCAGCACCCTTTCTTAATAAAAACCCTTGAGAAAGTCGGGATAGAAGGAACATACTTAAAGATCATAAAAGCCATTTATGAAAAGCCCACAGCTAACATCATCCTCAACGGGGAAAAACTGAAAGCTTTTTCCCTGAGATCAGGAACACGACAAGGATGCCCACTCTCACCGCTGCTGTTTAACATAGTGCTGGAAGTTCTAGCATCAGCAATCAGACAACAAAAGGAAATCAAAGGCATCAAAATTGGCAAAGATGAAGTCAAGCTTTCGCTTTTTGCAGATGACATGATATTATACATGGAAAATCCGATAGACTCCACCAAAAGTCTGCTAGAACTGATACATGAATTCAGCAAAGTTGCAGGATACAAAATCAATGTACAGAAATCAGTTGCATTCTTATACACTAACAATGAAGCAACAGAAAGACAAATAAAGAAACTGATCCCATTCACAATTGCACCAAGAAGCATAAAATACCTAGGAATAAATCTAACCAAAGATGTAAAGGATCTGTATGCTGAAAACTATAGAAAGCTTATGAAGGAAATTGAAGAAGATTTAAAGAAATGGAAAGACATTCCCTGCTCATGGATTGGAAAAATAAATATTGTCAAAATGTCAATACTACCCAAAGCTATCTACACATTCAATGCAATCCCAATCAAAATTGCACCAGCATTCTTCTCGAAACTAGAACAAGCAATCCTAAAATTCATATGGAACCACAAAAGGCCCCGAATAGCCAAAGGAATTTTGAAGAAGAAGACCAAAGCAGGAGGCATCACAATCCCAGACTTTAGCCTCTACTACAAAGCTGTCATCATCAAGACAGCATGGTATTGGCACCAAAACAGACACATAGACCAATGGAATAGAATAGAAACCCCAGAACTAGACCCACAAACGTATGGCCAACTCATCTTTGACAAAGCAGGAAAGAACATCCAATGGAAAAAAGACAGCCTCTTTAACAAATGGTGCTGGGAGAACTGGACAGCAACATGCAGAAGGTTGAAACTAGACCACTTTCTCACACCATTCACAAAAATAAACTCAAAATGGATAAAGGACCTGAATGTGAGACAGGAAACCATCAAAACCTTAGAGGAGAAAGCAGGAAAAGACCTCTCTGACCTCAGCCGTAGCAATCTCTTACTCGACACATCCCCAAAGGCAAGGGAATTAAAAGCAAAAGTGAATTACTGGGACCTTATGAAGATAAAAAGCTTCTGCACAGCAAAGGAAACAACCAACAAAACTAAAAGGCAACCAACGGAATGGGAAAAGATATTCGCAAATGACATATCGGACAAAGGGCTAGTATCCAAAATCTATAAAGAGCTCACCAAACTCCACACCCGAAAAACAAATAACCCAGTGAAGAAATGGGCAGAAAACATGAATAGACACTTCTCTAAAGAAGACATCCGGATGGCCGACAGGCACATGAAAAGATGTTCAGCGTCGCTCCTTATCAGGGAAATACAAATCAAAACCACACTCAGGTATCACCTCACGCCAGTCAGAGTGGCCAAAATGAACAAATCAGGAGACTATAGATGCTGGAGAGGATGTGGAGAAACGGGAACCCTCTTGCACTGTTGGTGGGAATGCAAATTGGTGCAGCCGCTCTGGAAAGCAGTGTGGAGGTTCCTCAGAAAATTAAAAATAGACCTACCCTATGACCCAGCAATAGCACTGCTAGGAATTTACCCAAGGGATACAGGAGCACTGATGCATAGGGCCACTTGTACCCCAATGTTCATAGCAGCACTCTCAACAATAGCCAAATTATGGAAAGAGCCTATATGTCCATCAACTGATGAATGGATAAAGAAATTGTGGTTTATATGCACAATGGAATATTACATGGCAATGAGAAAAAATGAAATATGGCCTTTTGTAGCAACATGGATGGAACTGGAGAGTGTGATGCTAAGTGAAATAAGCCATACAGAGAAAGACAGATAGCATATGGTCTCACTCTTATGTGGATCCTGAGAAACTTAACAGGAACCCATGGGGGAGGGGAAGGAAAAAAAAAAAAAGAGGTTAGAATGGGAGAGAGCCAAAGCATAAGAGACTGTTAAAAACTGAGAACAAACTGAGGGTTGATGGGGGGTGGGAGGGAGGAGAGGGTGGGTGATGGGTATTGAGGAGGGCACCTTTTGGGATGAGCACTGGGTGTTGTATGGAAACCAATTTGTCAATAAATTTCAGAAAAAAAAAAAGATTTTGTATTTGGGATTTTTCTTGTTTCTTGAGATAGGCCTGCATTGCAATGTATTTTCTTCTCAGGACTGCCTTTGCTGCGTCCCAAAGCGTTTGGATTGTTGTATTTTCATTTTCGTTTGTTTCCATATATTTTTTAATTTCTTCTCTAATTGCCTGGTTGACCCACTCATTCGTTAGTAGGGTGTTCTTTAACCTCCATGCTTTTGGAGGTTTTCCAGACTTTTTCCTGTGGTTGATTTCAAGCTTCATAGCATTGTGGTCTGAAAGTAAGCATGGTATAATTTCAATTCTTGTAAACTTATGAAGGGCTGTTTTGTGACCCAGTATATGATCTATCTTGGAGAATGTTCCATGTGCACTCGAGAAGAAAGTATATTCTGTTGCTTTGGGATGCAGAGTTCTAAATAGATCTGTCAAGTCCATCTGATCCAATGTCTCATTCAGGGCCCTTGTTTCTTTATTGACCGTGTGTCTAGATGATCTATCCATTTCTTTAAGTGGGGTGTTAAAGTCCCGTGCAATTACCACATTCTTATCAATAAGGTTGCTTATGTTTATGAGTAATTGTTTTATATATTTGGGGGCTCCGGTTTTCGGCGCATAGACATTTATAATTGTTAGCTCTTCCTGGTGGATAGACCCTGTAATATTATATAATGTCCTTCTTCATCTCTTGTTACAGCCTTTAATTTAAAGTCTAGTTTGTCTGATATAAGTATGGCTACTCCAGCTTTCTTTTGGCTTCCAGTCGCATGATAAATAGTTCTTCATCCCCTCACTCTCAATCTAAAGGTGTCCTCAGGTCTAAAATGAGTCTCTTGTAGACAGCAAATAGATGGGTCTTGTTTTTTTATCCATTCTGATACCCTATGTCTTTTGGTTGGCGCATTTAATCCATTTACATTCAGTGTTATTATAGATAGATACGGGTTTAGAGTCATTGTGATGTCTGTATGTTTTATGCTTGTAGTGATGTCTCTGGGACTTTGTCTCACAGAATCCCCCTTAGGATCTCTTGTAGGGCTGGTTTAGTGGTGACAAATTCCTTCAGTTTTTGTTTGTTTGGGAAGACCTTTATCTCTCCTTCTATTCTAAATGACAGACTTGCTGGATAAAGGATTCTTGGCTGCATATTTTTTCTGTCTAGCACCCTGAAAATCTCGTGCCAAATCTTTCTGGCCTGCCAAGTTTTAAAAGAGAGATCAGTCACGAGTCTTATAGGTCTCCCTTTATATGTGAGGGCACGTTTACCCCTTGCTGCTTTCAGAATTTTCTCTTTATCCTTGTATTTTGCCAGTTTCACTATGATATGTCATGCAGAAGATCGATTCAAGTTCCGTCTGAAGGGAGTTCTCTGTGCCTCTTGGATTTCAATGCCTTTTTCCTTCCCCAGTTCAGGGAAGTTCTCAGCTATGATTTCTTCAAGTACCCCTTCAGCACCTTTCCCTCTCTCTTCCTCCTCTGGGAAACCAATTATGCGTATATTATTTCTCTTTAGTGCATCACTTAGTTCTCTAATTTTCCCCTCATACTCCTGGATTTTTTTATCTCTCTTTTTCTCAGCTTCCTCTTTTTCCATAACTTTATCTTCTAGTTCACCTATTCTCTCCTCTGCCTCTTCAAGCCGAGCTGTGGTGGTTTCCATTTTGTTATGCATTTCGTTTAAAGCGTTTTTCAGCTCCTCGTGACTGTTCCTTAGTCCCTTGATCTCTGTAGGAAGAGATTCTCTGCTGTCCTGTATACTGTTTTCAAGCCCAGCGATTAATTTTATGACTATTATTCTAAATTCACTTTCTGTTATATTATTTAAATCCTTTTTGATCAGCTCATTAGCTGTTGTTATTTTCTGGAGATTCTTCTGAGGGGAATTCTTCCGCTTGGTCATTTTGGATAATCCCTGGCGTGGTGAGGACCTGCAGGGCACTTCCCCTGTGCTGTGGTGTATAACTGGAGTTGGTGGGCGGGGCCGCAGTCAGACCTGATGTCTGTCCCCAGCCCACCGCTGGGGCCACAGTCAGACTGGTGTGTGCCTTCTCTTCCCCTTTCCTAGGGGCGGGATTCACTGTGGGGTGGTGTGGCTCGTCTGGGCTACTTGCACCCTGCCAGGCTAGTGATGCTGGGGATCTGGCGTATTAGCTGGGGTGGGTAGGCAAGGTGCACGGGGGCAGGAGGGGCAGGCTTAGCTCGCTTCTCCTTAGGTGATCCACTTCAGGAGGGGCCCTGTGGTAGCGAGAGGGAGTCAGGTCCGCTGTGGGAGGTTTGGCTCCGCAGAAGTGCAGAGTTGAGTGTTTGCGTGGCGCGAGCAAGTTCCCTGGCTGGAACTGGTTCTCTTTGGGATTTTGGCTGGGGGATGGGCGGGGGAGATGGCGCTGGCGAGCGCCTTTGTTCCCCACCAAACTGAGCTCTGTTGTCAGGGAGCTCAGCAGCTCTCCCTCCCTTTGTCCTCCAGCCTTCCCGCTTTCTGAGCAGAGCTGTTAACTTATGACTTCCCAGACGCTAAGTTGCACTTGTTGTGGGAACACAGTCCGTCAGGCCCCTTCGCTTTTGCAAGCCAGACTCGGGGGCTCTGCTTGGCCGGCGAGCCGCCCCTCCGCTCCGGCTCCCTCCCGCCAGTCTGTGGAGCGCGCACCGCCTCGCTGCCCTTCCTGCCCTCTTCCGTGGGCCTCTCATCTGCGTTTGGCTCTGGTGACTCCGTTCTGCTAATCCTCTGGCGGTTTTCTGGGTTATTTAGGCAGGTGTAGATGGAATCTAAGTGATCAGCAGGACGTGCGGTGAGCCCAGCTTCCTCCTAAGCCGCCATCTTGCCTATTTTATTTATTTTTTAAATGTTTATTTATTTTTGAGGGGGATAAGGGCAGAGTGAGAGTGGGGACAGAGGATCTGAAGTGGGCTCTGAGATGACAGCTTCAGTGCTGACAGCAGGAGTGAGACTGATGTGGGGCTCAAACTCATAAACCTTGAGATCATGATCCGAGCCAAAGTTGGGCACACAACTGACTGAACCACCCAAGCATCCCTTGGTTATAGAATTTTTAATTTCAGCCAGAGTAGATTTTAGTTCTTTTATCTCTGCAATTTTTTTTATCTCTGGTGTCTTCCATGCTTTTTTCAACCCCAGCTAGTATTCTTATAACTGTGGTTTTAAATTCTTACTTATAATAAACCCCTGACCATCATTTCCCCCTGTTCTTTCTTTTAGGATGAATTCTTCCATCTTGTCATTTTGGAGGAAGAAAAAATAAAAGAAAATAAGTAAAAAATTGAAAATTAAAAAAATCAAATAAAGGAATCAAGAGTCTAGTTGTGTTTTGGTCTGCTTGTTGAGAGAAGCTTGATAGAAAAGAGAAAAAAGAGAAAAGAAAAAAAGTTTAAAAAGCTTAAAACTAAAAAAAATAAAATAATAATATATAGTAAAATAAAGTAAAAAGATAAAAAGTTTTGCCCTTTATGTATCCAAGAAAAAAAAAAAAGAAGCGAAAACATTAAAAACAAAAATAGAAGCAAAGAAAACAAACAAACCACCAAACAAGCAAACAAAATGAAACTCGAATGAAACTAGATCCAGTTTCCCTTATAACTGAATCTTTGCAGTACACTATGCTCCATAGACTAAGCAGGTGGAAGGGATTTGTGCTGGTCTTCTGTGGGATGTTCCTGCAGGGCACAAGTTGGTAGGGCTTGGTGTAATGGCTCATTTGTCCACTTGGTGGCGCTGCTTAGCTCACTGGGGTGGATTAATGTGGGTGTGCTAGAGGTGAAAATAGCTTCACCCTGCTCTCTAGTCTCTGTTTCAGGAATTTTGTGCCATCACAGAGGTGTGATAAATCACCCCTCCTTTGTCTCACACTTCAATTCACTCCCCACATTTACCCTGTGTCCATGTTGTCTGCCTGCCAGGCAGCACCTCCCTCCAGAGTTTTATCTCAGATGGGGCTGTGTTTCAAAATGCAACACTTCAGAGACCCAGTGGCTTGGACCTATGCTGATACTCTAGGGTGGGGTCTTTCCAAGCAATGGCGGGGTACCTATTTGTCCAAGAAAATGTTTGCATGATCACACAGTGGCAGAGGTTCAGAGTTTATGGAAATCACAACATGCAGCTGGTGCCACATTTTGCTTCATTAAGCTTGTGTCTTTGTCCCAATATCAATAAATGTGGCAGCTCTCTGGGTCTACTGTGACTTTTGCCCACAGAAAGGCTGTATTGTCTTGACTAAATGCATTCCAGCTAGGGAACCGCTTGTCCCCATATGGCACATGGGCCCCTCAGACTGTGCTGCCTGTTCCCAGGGATTCATCCTGTTTCCTCCCAGAAGTACTGCTTGGTACTGTGCTCTGAAACTTCAGATTCTGTGCTCCACTGTTTGTATAAAACTGGCAGTACTGAAACCCTCTTTTCTTGTCATTTTTTCTGCCTGTACCATAATGTTTTAATTACTATAGCTTCATAGTAGCTTGAAAGCAGGAAGTGTGATGCCTCCCACTTTGTTCTTCTTTGTCAGGATGACTTTGGCTATTCAGGGTTGTTTTGTGGATCCATGCAAATTTTAGATTTATTTTTTTCTACTTCTGTAAAAAAAAAGCCATTGGAATCTTTATACGAATTGCATTGAACCTATAGATAATTTTTGTAGTATAGATATTTTAACAATATTAATTCTTCCAATCCATGAACATGGGGTACCTTTCCATTTATCTGTGTCTTCTTCAGTTTCTTTCATCAACATCTTGTAGTTTTCAAAGTAGAGATTTTTCACCTCCTTGGTTAAGTTTATTCTTAAGTATTTTAATCATTTTTATACTATTATAAATGATTTTTTTTAATTTTGTTTTTAGATGATTTGTTCTTAGTGTATAGAAACACTACTGATTTTTTGCATGTTAATTTTGTATCTTGCCACTTTCCTGAATTTGTTGGTCAGATCTAACAATTCTTTTGTGTGGAGTCTTTAGAATTTTCCATGTATAAAATCATGTCATCTGAAAATAGGCAATTTACTTCTTCCTTTCAAATTCTGGTGCCTTTTATTTCTCTTTCTTGACTTATTACTCTGACAAGGATTTACAGTATTATGTTCAATAGGAGTAATGAGAGTGGGCACCCTTGTCTTCTTTCTGATCTAAGGGGAAAAGCTTTGGACCTTTCACCATTGAGTATGATATTAGCTGTGGGCTTATTGTATATGGTCTTTATTATGTTAAGGTATGTTCTCTCCACACCTAATATGTTAAGAGTTTTTATCATGAACAAATTTGAATTTTGTCATATGCTTTTTCTGTGTCTATTGTGATGATCACGAGTTTTTTATTCCATTCTATTAATATGATGTATCAAATTGATTGACTTGCATACCTTGAAGCATCTTTGCATCAGCTATATAAATCCTACTTGATCATGGTAGATTATACATTTCATGGGGCACTGACTTCTCTAAGCTAGTGTTTTATTGAGATTTTTTTGCCTCTTGGGGTACCTGGGTGGCTCAGTCAGTTAGGCATCCAACTCTTGATTTGGCTCATGTCATGATCTTGTGGTTTGTGAGTTTGAGCCCTGAATCATGCTCTGTGCTGACAGCACAAGTCTGCTTGGGATTCTCTCCCTCTCTTTGCCCCTCCCCCCATCTCTTTCTCTCTCTCTCAATACATACATACATACACTTAAAAAAGAGACTTTTTGCCTCTATACTTATCAAGGATATTGTTCAGTAGTTTTATTTTCTGGTAGTGCCCTTGTGTAGTTTTGGTATCAGGCAGACATTGTCCTCATAAAACCTCCTCTTTTATTTTTTTGGTATTAATTTTTTTTAAAAAAAATGTTTGGTAAAATTTACCAGTGAAGCCATCTGGTTCTGGGCTGTTCTTTCTTGGGACATTTTGATTACTGATTCAATCTCCTTACTAGTAATTGATTTATTCAGAATTTATTTTTTTTTCCTGATTCAGTTTGTATGTTTCTATGAATTTTTCCATTTTTTCTAGGTTTTCCAGTTTGTTGGTGTCTAGTTGTTTATAGCTTCATATGAGGGCCTAATAGATACTGGGAGAATCAGTATCTCATGTGGTGACTTGAGGGATTAGAGGCAAGATGTGAGAAAGAGAGATAGAGAGAGGGAGAGACAGAGAGAGAGAGAGAGAGAGGAAATAAAGGACATACAGTCCTCATCTATTGTTTGCCTTTCCACCAGACACTATAGCAGAATGCTTCAAGGAACTTCTGTCTTGAGTGTCTGTTATTGCCAACTTTGCAATCTATGATGTATAGGGATGTCCATTGTAATGTAGGACAGCAAAAAGACACGAAGAGATAGGCACACTTGGCCCACAGCTGGATGTGTGCTCTTGGGCATATTTCCCTAACCAGTTATACCCCAAAAATGCATGTTCTTTGAAGACTCATTAAGATAAAGGACTTAGCTTGTGAATGGAAGTATCTAATATCATTGTTGTGGTTATTTACCTTGTCTTTTTAGCTCATGAGTTTTCCTTGGTGACTTTGGGCTTTTGAAAACCTGTAGTATGCTTTATCTATTTCTGTGTTATAAAATACACTAAAAGTGCTTAACAATGAGATAAACATTTATTATTTCACACAATTTGTGTTGTTCAGGAATTCAGTGGTGACTTAGCTGGGTGGTTCTGTTTTAGGGTCTGTTATGAGGTTGCAGTCAAACTTTTGGCTAGGGCTGAAGTCATCTGAAGCTTGACTAGAGCTGGAGGATATGCTTCCAAGATGGCTTTCTCATGTGAGTAGCAAACTAATGTTAGTTGCTGTTTGGGGGTCTCAATTTTTCACCATGTGGGCCTCTCTATGGTCTACTTGAGTGTTCTCATGACACAGCACCTGGCCTTTAAGAAAAAGTGAAACAAGAGATAGCCATGACAGAAACTACAAGTCTTTTATGACCTAGCCTCAGAAGTCACATTTCCGAATTATCTTATTTGCTAAATAGGTCAGCATTGTACAAGATTGAGACTATAAAACGGTACAAATACCAGGAGATAAGAATTATTTGGGGCTTTTTTGGATGCTGGCTACCACATATACCATGTTGGTTTCATGAATATTTTTATCTGTCCTTCTGCTCTTTCATCCAGGGTCATTATATATAATTGTGCAGTTGGGAACTGAGCTGGCTTCCTGGCCAAGTGAGAAAGAAGCTGCTTAGATAGATCCTGAGCTCTATTTACCAAGTTTTGTACTTGTAGGATTGCATCATCCCAAAGGATGTGTGCCTTCTTTTAATTTTCATTAGGCTACCACCTGGGATATTTGAGACAAATATCACTTGGATTTGGCTGCCTCATTGTATCGAAGACCTTGCTTTGACCTGTATGGCTTGACCACATACTAATTTCATCCCCCAGCTCTTGCCTCAGGCTATAAGCTTTGTTGTTTGTCTTTTACCTCAAACTTCCCATTGCTCATCGTTCCCCAGTGAAGCTTCTAGTTTGTAACCCAGAGTTTTGTGCCTCTCAAACTCTTATTTGCATAGAAAGCCCTGGATATCTTGTTACAATGAAAATTTAGTTTCAGCCTGTCTGTGGAGATAACTGAGGTTCTGCATATGTACCAAGCTTCTAAGTGATGCCCATCTGTTGATTCATGAATCACACTTTGAGTAGCAAGAGGCTAGAGCTGCCATGGCCTTCCTGCCACTCTTCCCACTTTGGTACCATGAATAACAGTAACAACAATAATGATACTAAAAGTAGCAGCTATCATTTAATAACCATTTGTCACATATCAGGAACTTTTTAAAACATGATACAAAGACTAACTCATTAAAATATGAAAATAACCCTGAGAAGTGTGTCTATTGTTTTAATTCCCATTTTATATAGGAGAATACTGAGGCACAGAATAGCTAAACTCTTTTGTGGGGAAATAGGCAGTGGCTTGCTCAAGGACACACAGCAAGTGAATTGCAGAACCAGGATTCTAATTCAGGTGGTTTGGCACCAGAGTCCATGCTCTTAACTTCATCATTACATTGTTTCTTGTTTAATCATCTCCATTTGCCTGGACTGTGTTACGGGCTTTCTACATAGTCTCTCATTTAATTGCTATTAGCTAGGAAATACTGTTCCCATTTTATAAATAAGCTTAAGTAATTCACCAAAGATCACACAACCCAGAAAATGGCTACAGGAATCAAATCCACAGTTATATGAATCCAAATCTCATGCATGAATTTGTGTCAGAACATCTCCCTTACTTATTTGTTAAGATGCCAGAAATTTGAGGCTTTTTAGTCACTCCAGGTCCCTTACTCAAAGTAATTCCTCTCACACAACGACAAATAGTTTATGCTTTCAAATGAATGTACCATGCTGCTTAGACAGGCCAATGCTAAGAGTGAAGAAGAAGGTCCTGAGAAGCCAGGGCCCAGGCCTTGCATACAGGGGTGGGATGAGTGGTCTGGAAAGAGCAGAATAAAGGTCAATGGCAACTGTGAAGTCTTTCCAGTTTTTTCAGGTCCCTGTATCTTTTGAAACTCCTGAGAGGGTGTGGGGTTATGGAGAGAAAGAGGTGTTGTCTGGGACTCTGTGAAGACACATTATTCTTTGGAGGAAGTGGGTAAGAGCCCAGCCAGGAATGTTTTCCTAGTCTGGTCAGGAAGGTGAACTGACATCCTGGGGGGAGGGGTACTAAAATGCCCAGGGACACTCACTTGGGCCTCTCAGTAGAAAGAATCTTGAGATACCCTGAGCTATCCTGGAGTTTCCTTGTACCCAGTGCCCCCCAGATTTAAGTACCCCAAATCTCCCTCCAGATATCCTTTCCCCATACCTGGCAGAACTCTTGACTCATTGTCTGCTCCAGCTCTTAAAAGTAAGTCTCCCTCATCTGCCTCCATCCTCCAACACCAGGCTGGATTCATGCCACTTCTATCAACTCTTTCTGTTAATTCCCTTGTTTACTGAGGCTTGCAAAATTTTCAGCAATAAACTGGACCTTCTTTCTACAGAAAAGAATTAGAATGCTAAATTCACAGAACCTAGAATGCTGAGCCCTCTGGGTGAGAAAACATGAAGACTGTCATTTCCTTCTGTTCCCACCATGGAACAAGTAACAGGGGTCTCTGTGGGAGGAAAATAGCAGTGGGAGGCAGAAGGCCTGTGAATAGTTCCTGATTCTCCCAGGAACTGAAAGTGCATTTAGGTGAATCCTTTCTCCGCTGTGGGCCTCAGTTTTCCCATCTGAAACCTGACAGTACGGGGCTAGATGATGTCTAAGAGACAATCTTGCTCTCACATTCTGTGCCTTGTATTTCCTGGGAGAGAGGTACATCACTGAAAAAAATAACAGTGAAATAAATAAATAAATAAAAATAAGTAACATTATTTGAGTACTTAATATGTGCTAGGCACTGTATATATATATATATACATATATATGTATATATATATACATATATATATATACACACACATATTCATTGAATTCTTAATTAGTGTTAGTAAAGTTAGTGGTTAAGATCCTATTCTATGAGGTAGATATTATCACCATTTTAAACATATGAAAACTAATGCACAGAGAAGTTAATTAATCAAGGTAATGCAGCTATGAGAGGAGGATATCCTACCCTAATAATTTTACTGAAGGCCCAAAAAAGGAAGGTCCAGGAAGAGACTGTTCTTCCATTTATCATCCAACTTATTTACTTTGTCTCTTTTCATTCTCTCTCTCTCTCTCTCTCTCTCTCTCTCTCTCTCATAGTATGCTTTGTTGTACCTTAGGCCCCAATAGCCAAAGACCAAAGCAGTCAACTTTCTTTACCTTAAATTTCCAATAAACCACAAGGACTTGGAGAAAAGGACTTGTGTGACAGGAGGTAGTTCCTCCCATCTACCACCGTACCTGATGGGCTTCCATTAGAAGAAAGAAGCTAGGAATTACAATCATGGAGGTCTGGGAAAACACAGCCAGGGAAAGAGGTAAATGCAGTTACTATTGTTCTGGCATTTGCCCTTAAAAAGATGATGGCTTTTAATATAACTTGAACATCCTTGAAAAAACATATGGCCACTTCCCCCAGGATCCATTGCCTATATACTGAGCTGAGCTTCAGTTTTGCTTCCTTTACTTTATATGGTAGCATCAAACCCAGCAGAGGAGGAAAGTGCTTGGAGAAAGTACTGCCACAAGCAATATCTTAAGCAAGCTGCAGGGTCTAAGGCTGGCAATCCTTCCACCTCTGTCTCTGTCCCAGGCTGGAGGACTTCTAGTAACTGTGTATATTGAGTCTACTGTAGGGCATATCTGTGTTCACCACTATGGATGGGGCCTGTTTAGTCTGTTCAGGCTACTATAACAGAGTACCATAAACTGCATGGCTTATAAACAATACACGTTTATTTCTCAGAGTCTTGGATCCCGGGAAGTCTAAGGTCGAGTCACCAGCAGATTTGGTGTCTGATGAGAGCCCACTTCTTGGTTCATAGATGGTCATTTTTTCTCTGTATTCTTACATGGTGATGGGACAGGATAACTCTCTGAGGTTTCTTTTATAAGGGCACCAGTATATGAGGTGCCCTCAGATACTCAAAGACCCCACCTCAAAATACCATTATATTAGGGATTGGATTTTAACATATTAATTTTGGAAGAATACAAACAGGTCTAATTCTATTAGATACAAAAAAAAAGATGATTTCTGAACATCTTCTCTGTGATAAGTTTTGGACATCAGGGATGTAGATGTCACATTTATTTCCCTTCAGAAGTCAGTTTACATCCCAACAGAAAAATAGCTAAACACTGTGATTAGTAGTTTAACAAAAGGAGAGCAAAGTGCTCTTGTAGCCCAGAAGAAATAGAGATTAATTCTGAAAGTCTTGTGGAAATAGAGGCTTCTTAGAAGAGGGAGCATTTCAGGGAAATCCTAAAACATAAGTAGTATATTGACAGGAATAAAAAAAGTGGCAATGAGGGGCGCCTGGGTGGCGCAGTCGGTGAAGCATCCGACTTCAGCCAGGTCACGATCTTGCGGTCCGTGAGTTCGAGCCCCGCGTCGGGCTCTGGGCTGATGGCTTAGAGCCTGGAGCCTGTTTCCGATTCTGTGTCTCCCTCTCTCTCTGCCCCTCCCCCGTTCATGCTCTGTCTCTCTCTGTCCCAAAAAATAAATAAAAAACTTTGAAAAAAAAATTAAAAAAAAAAGTGGCAATGGAAGCAAACAAGGAGGGTATTGCTGGAAAGATAACATGAGCCAAGCCCTAGAGACATGAAGACACATAGCATGTTTGGAGACTAGAGTATGCAGAGTGGCTAGAATATGAAATAAAAGTATAGGAAAGGGGATGAAAAGAGATAGGGCTGAAGAAGAAAAAGGCCAAATTACAAAATTCCTTGGATGAAGATTTTTTAATCACAAGAGATTTTTTTTAATTCAGTTTGGAAGGAATTGAAGCAGACAAAAAGTTCTAAGCAAAAGAATGAATGGATAAGATAGTGAACATAATAATAATAAAAATAGCATTTATTTAAAGATATCTACATGCCAGGACTTGTGCTAAGTACTTTATATATATTTTGTGTTATCCCATTTAATCCCACAACTGCTTTATGAGGTGTATAGAATAAGATATTGGTTCCATTTTGTAGATGAGGAGCTGGAGCACAGAACAGTTAGGTAACTGTGTAAGCCAAACCATATTCAATTTTGGAACTTTCTGTATATCCACTGCCCTTACAAGTTAGACTGAGGCCAGTGTTGGGAAACTCATAAAACCTCAGCTCATCTTCCTTTGATTTCCCTCTCTGGGCATCAAATGAGAAAGTGTCTGAGAGTCAAGATCTTGCTGGGATCTGGTATAGAGGGGTCCTTCCTGGTACAGTTCTGGTCTTCCTGATTGCCCCAGGCCTGAGTGCCAGAATTTGCCTGTCATAGAAGATTTCCCTGAGGGTCAGAGAGCATGCTCTATAGTCTTACTTCTGTCACTCACCTGGGCATGTATCCTTCACTCTCCAGATCTCAGTCTCATCACTTGTGACCTAAAGGAGGGGACATTCATTCTTTCAGTGTTTGCTGAGCACATACTATGTGCTATGCACTATTCTGGGATTTAGAGGTATACCGGTGAATAAGATAGCTAAATCTATGCAGTCACAGGGCTAATATTCTGGTGCAAATACAAACAAATTATTTTAAATGATGATGAAAACAATAAAGAAAGCAAAATAGGATGACGTGATTACAGTGTGACTAGGCAAAGGATGCACCAGTAGTAGAGGACTTCTATAAGGAGGCAACATGTCAGCTGAGAACTGAAGGAATTAAAAATCCGATGGTTCGGGAGTGACTGGGTGGCTCAGTCGATTAAGTGTCTGACTTTGGCTCAGGTCATGATCTCATGGTTTGTGAATTTGAGCCCCACATTGGGTTCCACACTGACAGGGTGTAACCTGCTTGGGATTTTCTGTATCCCTCTCTCTGGTCCTTCCCCCACTTGACCTCTCCCTTTTTCTCAAAATAAATAAATGAACTTTAAAAAAATCCAGTGGTTCCGAGTAAGGAAAGAACAGCAAATACAAAGTCCTAGAGATTGGAACTCCTTTGCGTGTTTGAAAGACACAAGGATGGTGGGTCTGGTATGAGGTTAAGCACGTAAAATGTGAGTATAAAATTAAGTCAAAGAGGAGACAAGAGCTAGATAACATTTGGCTTCATAAGCAACAAAAAGGAGTTTGGATTCATTCTGAATGTGATAGGGACCATTAGAGGGTTTTAAGTAAAGACATGACATAATCTGATGCAAGTTTTAAACATGATATCTCTGGTTATAGAGTGGAGAATGCTTATAGCATAATGGAAGTGCTGTGATGAAGCTATCATACTAATCCATGTGAGATATGATTGGTGCTTCAGACTAGGGTGGGGTTAGTGGAGGAAGAGATGCATGGTTGGATTTGGGATGTGTTCTGGAGATATAATCGCTAGGATTTGTTGATGACTTAGTGAAAGAGCTGAATCAAGGATGACTCCTAGGTTTGGGATTTTTGTGCATCAAGACTGATGTGTGTGTCATTTACTGGTATGAGAAAAACTAGGTAAGGAAGCAGTGTAACCTTAGTAGTCAAGAGATGGACTCTGGAGCCAGGCTGCCTAGCTTCAAACTCGGTGCTGTAGTTTGTAGTCTTGGACAAGTTATTTAACTTCTCTGAGCCACAGTTTTCCTACCTGTACAATGGGGATAATAGTAGTGATAATAACAATACCTACACAATAGGATTGTTTTGAGCATTACATAAGTTAATAGAGCTAAAGCACTTGGAATAATGCCTGTCATAGTTTAAATGCTCTGTATTACTTGTTAAAATATTCCTTTCTAGGGCATGCACTGAGGCTTTGTATGCTTTAGCCATCTAAATCTGTATTCTCGACTTTACTTCACGTTTGCTATTTTGTCCTCCTTTTGTCTCTTTGTCTTCCTTCCAGTGCATCCAGAAGATAAACGAAGAAGGCTTACATATCAGACTTAAGCTGTGGTGGATGGGTCATCTGCTATCAGACGGAGAAGGTGTCTCAGGCAGGTAAGGAGAATTTACATAGCAGTCAGGGTATCTTGAGTTCCCAGGATGGGAACTTGACTTTGACAAGGTTGGTTAGAGAGCATGTATAGAGTATATGCTTGGGAAATGCTTCAGCAAAATGCTAATGTTTCATGAAGCTGGACTCTGGGGCCCCTTTATCCTTTTTATGGACTGTTTGTCCTATTCTCTGACACTCTCTTCAAAAATTACCTGCAAACTTCTCTTTCTGTCCTTTAATCTGTATGTCCCCTTCAAATGGATGTACCACTGCATGTTAATAGTTCTTTTTTTTTTCTGGGGAAGGTGAGGGGGAGGGCGAGGTATCTGATCAAATTTCATCGTAAAGAAAATTATCATGTAGAGACTCTGCTAATGTGCATTTGGAATCTCCAAAAAGGAAGATAAAGTTATAATATTTCTTAAACTTATTTGAACAGAGGGTGCTCCATTAGGGGGATGTCACATTTCAGGAAATGCTGTCATAGCCAAAATTACTCTCCGGATAGCCTAGTACCCTGTTCCTTTTTTGGCTAGAACATACTGGTGTCTGAGTTCACTGTTCTAGAAGATTTGCCTTCTCAGCTCAATCTTTCAATGAGGAAAGGGAAAAGTGTCAGGCTTTCGAGGCTGTCAAACCTTTTTTTACATTCTAAACAGGTTGAGCAAGTTCCTTTGCCTCTCTGGGCTTTGATTTCCTTATTGGTATAATGGAAAAATCTAATAACACCTGATCCTTGGGAGTATAAGAGTTGAAGTACTGTATTTGAGGGTAACTGGTAAACTAAATGTAGTCCACAAGCTGGAGAAGTTGCTTTTTAGATACCAAAAAGTAGATGGGGCATTTAAGTCTTTCTGTTGTTCAAGACATGGCATTACCAGGAAATAACTTGCAGAATAAGACAGGATGCTTGGGAGCCTGACTAGAAATGCTAATGGAATGGTCCTGGCACACAGATCTGTAATACTAGGGTATTACTAATAGAAAGTGAAGACTTATCAGCCTCAGAACTTTAAGATGTTTTATAAAGACAAACACACTTATTTTCTGATTATGAGCCTAACAAAATAAATACTTACTATAGAAATTCTGGAAAATAGTGAAAAATTAACAAAGAACATAAGAAATCTATCATTATGACTATTTTATTTTCCTCCAGAATTTTATGCAATTCCTATTTTTCTATTTTGTGTATACTTTCATCATGCCATATATGTAATTTTGGTTCTTGCTTTATTCATTGTACATAACCACATAAACATTTTCCCTCTCCAAGTCATTTCAGAATTCTTTGCCAATATATTGTATGTTTTGTAAATTTGCATTGTCTTAATTTATGAATCCTTTATAATTTACCATTTCTTCAGGAATGTAAATTGAAGTTGGTACTAAATTTTTACTATTTTAAATAAAGCTTTGGTGAACATCATTGTATATAAACTATTTCAAGTAACTTCCTTAGGACAAATTCCCAAAAGTGGGATGACTCAACTCAGGGACTAGTTGTTTGAAGGCTCATGATATATATAGCTGGAATTCTTTCCAGAATAGCTACACCATTTTTTATTTCTACCAGAAGTGTCAGCACAGCACACCCTCTCTAGCAATTGGTGTGCAAATTTCGAAAGGGCTTTTCTTATTTGATAATAATAAATTTCTGGTGCACTTTAATATGCATTTCTTTGAATACACGTGAAGTTGAGGTTTTTTCAATGTGTTTATTATCAATTTGTACTTTTTTAGTGATTTTTATGTTCACATATTTTAACTGTAACCACTGGGGTCTTGTTCATTCCTATGAATTGTTCATAATTTAAGGTTTTTGAATTTTTTCTTATTTGTTATAAATGGTTTTGAGGTTTTTTTCTTTCAAATTGAATCTTATATTTAGATGTATCAAAAGCTGTTGAGACTTATGAACCAGCATGTATAAAGATTGATAAAGGACAGAACAATAATTTCAAAAACATTTAGAGGTTTTTGAAGCATTAGAAAATATTTGGTGTTGGAACTATAATGCGAATGATAGTCAACGTGTATTGAGTAATTGACAGATGCCAGGCACACTGTTGAGTGACATCCATAATCTCATTTAACTTTCATACCAAACTCGGGACACCTGAGTGGCTCAGCTGATTGAGGAACTGACTCTTGATTTCACTTCAGGTCATTATCTCACTGTTTGTGAGATCAAGCCCAACATTGGGCTCTGTGCTTACAGCATGGATCCTGTTTGGGATTCTCTCTCTCCCTCTGCCCCTTCCCAGCTTATGCTCCCTCCATCTCTCTCTCAAAATAAATAAATCAACTTAAAAAAATGTAATTCCCATGACGATTTATTTAACAGTAACTAATTTATTTTTATGCTTATCTTCTAATATTGGAATATTACTGGTTCTCCACATATAATAGTGCTATAATGTTTCCTTTACAATATATATCTTCATTTTTAATAAAAATATTAAATATTTATATATTTTATATATTGGTTTAAACAACAATATTAAGTATAACTATATAGGTAATACTTAGAATGTTTATTTATTTATTGTCTGTCTCTATTAACAAGAAAGTTAGCTTTTTAGGGGCAAGACTTTTGTGTTACTACTGTATTTCTAGTTCCTAGAGTAATATTTGGCATGCAGTAGATGTGCAATAAATGTTGTTGAATTAAGTTTAAAAACGTGTAAAGAGCTCTCTCCCTCAAAATAAGGGGGGAAAAAGCTGAGAAAATTTGAAAATCAACAACTCTTTTTAGAATCACCCAAGAAATAAATTCATACGGCAAACTGCTGTCCCCAAAATTGGATATAGACAGGCAGATAGAATCACAGTGTACTAGAGGAGAAGCCCAGGAGCAAAAACATCCAGTAAAACAAGTATGGGGGTAGGAAAAGTGAAACTCTAAGAGATTAACTGCTGGAGGTTCACTGTGTACAAGGGAGAACCCACACACTTTTGTCAGTTTTACCTCCAGGAACCATACTATGTTATCACAGAAATGATCTGAGAAAAATACCTTTCCATTTCTTTCTGGGGAAGGGGGTAAAACTCATTTTAAAACAAACTCATTACTTTTTTCTTATTATGGCCTGACCTCAAGAGAAACTATTTCACCAGATTTTAACCGACTAGAGTTTCAGGAGAGCCTAACCTACCAGGGAGAAGGAATATAATCAGCTTCATTCTTGTCTAGTCTATTTCACCTGACAGGGAAACAGAAACTGGTAAACATTTATAAAGGTTAAAGCCCAGGGGCACAGGCTCACTAAAAGACAGAGACCTAATCATAGGACTTACTACAGCAAATACTAAACACAGGCTAACTCCTAGTCAGACAAACCCAAAATCTTACACTATAGACCTGTTTACTTCAGTTACTTTTAGTCAGTACATCAGGTCAAGTTTTCAGCAAATATTACAAGCCATACTAATAAATCAAATACACATTTTGAAGAAACAGAGCAAGCAAGTATCAGAGCCAGACTCAGATATGACAAGAATGTTGAAATTATCAGACCAAAAAATTAAAACAGTCATAGCTAATATGTTAAGGACTCTAATGGAAAAAAGTCGAAAAATATGAAAATATAAGTAGGTAATGTGAGAATAAAATAAAACTCCCCAAAACAATGGAAAGGAAATGTGAGATATCAAACATAATGTAACAGAAAGGAAGAATACTTTTGACAGGCTCACTGACTCATTGGAAATGACCAGGGAAAGTATCAGTGAGTTGAATAAGTGTCAATAGAAATTTATAACACTGAAGTGCAAGGAGAAAACAGAAAGAAAAGGCAAAACATAGTAACTAAAAGTTGTAGGACATTTGCAAAAGGTGTAACATAAACATAATGGGAATACCAAAAGAAGATAAAAAGAAGCAGAAGGAATATTTAAGGAAATAATGACTGAGAATTTCACAAAATTAATGATAGACATTAAGCCAAAAATCCAGGTAGCTTAGAGAACACCAGAAAGGATGAATAACAAAAAATTTATACCCTGACATATTATATTCGAAATTAACAGCATCATCAGTCAACTGGCAGAACAGTCACCAAGTAGATCACAATATAGGTTATAAAACACACCATTACAAATTTAATAGAATTGAAATTATATAAAATATATTCTCAGAGTACAGTAGAATTAAATTAGAAATCAATAACATAAATGGCAAGATTTCATTCTTTTCACAACTGAGTGATATTACATCTTGTGTTTGTGTGTATATAACACATATTTTAATAATTATTTTAATTACAGTACAGTTAACATACAGTGCTATATTAATTCCAGGTGTACAATATAGTGATTCAACAATTCCATACATCATCTGGTGCTCATCAAGACAATTGCCCTCTTTAATCCCTATTACGTATTTCAACCATCTCCTCACCCACCTCACCTCTGGTAACCATCAATTTGCTGTCTATAGTTAAGAGTCTGCTTCTTGGTTTCTGACTCTCTCTCTCACTCTTTTTTGCCCTTTGTTCCTTCATTTTGTTTCTTAAATTCCACATCTGAGTGAAGTCATATGGTATTTCTTTCTCTGACTGTCGTATTTCACTTAGCATTGTACTTTGTAGCTACATTCATGTCATTGCATTGTCATTGCAAGATATATCACATCTTCTTTATCCCTTCATCTATCGATGGACACTTGGAGCTTCTTACATAGTTGGGCTATTGTATACAATGCTTCCATAAATATAGGGGTGTATGTATCACTTTGAATTAGTGTTTTGGTGACTTAGGTTATTACCCTGGATCATAGAGTAGTTCTATTTTTACATTTTGAGGAACCTCCATACTGTTTTCCACAGTAACAACAGTGCAACACAGTAACACAGTAACAGTGCAACCAGTTTGTATTCCAACCCACAGTGCGCAAGGTTCCTTTTTATACACATCCTCACCAACACTTTTTACTTCTGTTTTTGATTTTAGCCATTCTGAAAGGAGTAAGTAATTTACATTTCCCTGATGTTAAGTGATGTTAAGCATCTTTTAATGTGTGTGTTTGCCACCTGTATGTCTTCTTTGGGGAAATGTCTGTTTATGTCTTCTGCCCATTTTTAAATGATTTATTTGCTTTTTGGGTATTGAGTTTTAAAAATTCTTAACATAATTTGAATGTTAACCCCTTATCAGATATATCATTTGCAAATATCTTCTCCCATTTTATGGGTTATCTTTTTGGTTTGTGGATTTTGAGGATATAACGTTAAGTGAAATGTTCAGTCAGAGACAGACAAATACCACATAATTTCACTCATAGGTGGAATTTAAAATGCAAAATAAATTGACAAATAAAAAAGTCAAGCAAAAAAACCCAAAATCATAACTATTCAGAACAAACTGAAGATTCCCAGAGGGGAGGTAGGTGAGGGAGATGGAAAAAATGGGTGATGGGCATTAAGGAAGGTACCTGACCTGGTGAGCACCAGGTGACATATAGAATAGTTTAATCACTCTATTGTACATTTGAAATTAATATAACACTGTGTTAATTATACTTGAATTTTGAAATTAAATTTTAAAAAAATTTATTTATTTATTTATTTCCTAATGTTATTGTTTGATTTTTTTTTTTTTTTTAATTTTTTTTTTCAACGTTTATTTATTTTTGGGACAGAGAGAGACAGAGCATGAACGGGGGAGGGGCAGAGAGAGAGGGAGACACATAATCGGAAACAGGCTCCAGGCTCCGAGCCATCAGCCCAGAGCCCGACGCGGGGCTCGAACTCACGGACCGCGAGATCGTGACCTGGCTGAAGTCGGACGCTTAACCGACTGTGCCACCCAGGCGCCCCTGATTTTATTTTTTAATATGAGATTTATTGTCAAACTGGTTTCCATACAACACCCAGTGCTCATCCCAACAGGTGCCCTCCTCAATACCCATCACCCACTTTCCCCTCCCTCCTACCCCATCAACCCTCAATTTATTCTCAATTTTTAAGACTCTTATGGTTTCCCTCATTCCATCTCTGTAAATTTTTCCCCTTCCCCTCCCCTCTGGTCTTCTGTTAAGTTTCTCAGGATCCACATAAGAGTGAAAACATATGGTATCTGTCTTTCTCTGTATGACTTATTTCACTTAGCAGAACCCTCTCCAGTTCCATCCACGTTGTTACAAAAAGCCATATTTCATTCTTTCTCATTGCCAAGTAGTATTCCATTCTGTATATAAACCACATTCTTTATCAATTCATGAACTGATGGACATTTAGATTATATCCATAATTTGGCTATTGCTGAAAGTGCTGCTATAAACATTGGGGTACAAGTGCCCCTATGCATCAGCACTCCTGTATCCCTTGGGTAAATTCCTAGCAGTGCTATTCCTGGGTCATAGGGTAGAACTATTTTTAATTTTGTGAGGAAGCTCCACACTGTTTGCCAGAGCAGCTGCACCAGTTTGCATTCCCACCAACAGTGCAAGAGGGTTCCTGTTTCTTCACATCCTTGCCAGCATCTACAGTCTCCTGATTTGTTCATTTTAGCCACTCAGAACACCATGAGGTGGTATCTCAATGTGGTTTTCATTTGTATTTCCCTGATGAGGAGCAATGTTGAGCATCTTTTCATGAGCCTGTTGGCCATCAGGATGTCTTTTTAAGGAAGTGTTTATTCATGTTTTCTGCCCATTTTTTCACTGCATTATTTGTTTTTCGGGTGTGGAGTTTGATGAGTTCTTTATAGATTTTGGATACTACCCCTTTGTCCGACATGTCATTTGCAAATATCTTTTCCCATTCTGTCAGTTGCCTTTTAGTTTTGTTGATTGCTTCCTTTACTGTGCAGAAGCTTTTTATCTTCATGAGGTCCCAATAGTTCATTTTAGCTTTTAATTCCCTTGCCTTTGGAGATGTGTGAAGTAAGAAATTGCTGCGGCTGAGGTCAGAGAGGATTTTTCCTGCTTTCTCCTCTAGGGTTTTGAAGGTTTCCTGTCTCATATTCAAGTCCTTTATCCATTTTGAGTTTATTTTTGTGAGTGGTGTGAGAAAGTGGTCTAGTTTCATTATTCTGCATGTTTCTGTCCAGTTCTCCCAGCACCATTTGTTAAAGAGACTGTCTTTTTTCCATTGGATGTTCTTTCCTGCTTTGTCAAAGATTAGTTGGCCATACATTTGTGGGTCTAGTTCTGGGGTTTCTATTTTATTCCATTGGCCTATGTGACTGTTTTTGTGCCAATACCATACTGTCTTGATGATGACAGCTTTGTAGTAGAGGCTAAAGTCTGGGATTGTGATGCCTCCTGCTTTGGTCTTCTTCAAAATTACTTTGGCTATTTGGGGCCTATTGTGGTTCCATATGAATTTTAGGATTGCTTGTTCTAGTTTCGAGAAGAATGCTGGTGCAATTTTGATTGGGATTGCATTGAATGTGTAGATAGCTTTGGGTAGTATTGACATTTTGACAATATTTATTCTTCCAATCCATGAGCACGGAATGTTTTTCCATTTCTTTATATCTTCTTCAATTTCCTTCATAAGCTTTCTATAGTTTTCAGCACACAGATCTTGTACATCTTTGGTTAGATTGATTCCTAGGTATTTTATGCTTCTTGGTGCAATTGTGAATGGGATCAGTTTCTTTATTTGTCTTTCTGTTGCTTCACTATTAGTGTAGAAGAATGCAACTGATTTCTGTACATTGATTTTGTATCCTGCCACTTTGCTGAATTTATGTGCCAGTTCTAGCAGACTTTTGGTGGATTCTGTCGATTTATCCATGTATAGTATCATGTCATCAGCAAAAAGTGAAAGCTTAACTTCATCTTTGCCAATTTTGATGCCTTTGATTTCCTTTCGTTGTATGATTGCTGATGCTAGCACTTCCAACACTATGTGAAACAACAGCGGTGAGAGTGGACGTCTCTGTCGTGTTCCTGATCTCAGGGGGAAAGCTCTCAGTTTTTCCCCATTGAGGATGATGTTAGCTGTGGGCTTTTCATAAATGGCTTTTATGATCTTTAAGTATGTTCCTTCTATCCCGACTTTCTCGAGGGTTTTTATTAAGAAACGTTGCTGAATTTTGTCAAAGGCCTTTTCTGCATCGATTGACAGGATCATATGGTTCTTATCTTTTCTTTTATTAATGTGATGTATCACACTGATTGATTTGCGAATGTTGAACCAGCCCTGCATCCCAGGAATGAATCCCACTTGATCATGGTGAATCATTCTTTTTATATGCTGTTGAATTCGATTTGCTAGTATCTTATTGAGAATTTTTGCATCCATATTCATCAGGGATATTGGCCTGCAGTTCTTTTTTTTTTTACTGGGTCTCTGTATGCTTTAGGAATCAAAGTAATACTGGCTTCATAGAATGAGTCTGGAAGTTTTCCTTCCCTTTCTATTTTTTGGAATAGCTTGAGAAGGATAGGTATTAACTCTACTTTAAACGTCTGGTAGAACTGCCCTGGGTAGCCATCTGGTCCTGGACTCTTATTGGGAGATTTTTGATGACTGATTCAATTTCTTCACTGGTTATGGGCCTGTTCAACCTTTCTATTTCCTCCTGATTGAGTTTTGGAAGCGTGTGGGTGTTTGGGAATTTGTCCATTTGTTCCAGGTTGTCCAGTTTGTTGGTACATAGTTTTTCATAGTATTCCCTGATAATTGCTTGTATCTCTGAGGGATTGGTTGTAATAATTCAATTTTTATTCATGATTTTATCTATTTGGGTCATCTCCCTTTTCTTTTTGAGAAGCCTGGCTAGAGGTTTATCAATTTTTTTTTTATTTTTTCAAAAAACCAACTCTTGGTTTCATTGATCTGCTCTACAGGTTTTTTTTAGATTCTGTATTGTTTATTTCTGCTCTGATCTTTATTATTTCTATTCTTCTGCTGGGTTTATGCTGTCTTTGCTGTTCTGCTTCTATTTCCTTTAGGTGTGCTGTTAGATTTTGTATTTGGAATTTTTCTTGTTTCTTGAGATAGGCCTGGATTGCAATGTATTTTCCTCTCAGGACTGCCTTTGCTGCATCCCAAAGTGTTTGGATTGTTGTATTTTCATTTTCATTTGTTTCCATATATTTTTTAATTCCTTCCCTAATTGCCTGATAGACCCACTCATTCTTTAGTAGGGTTTTCTTTAACCTCCATGCTTTTGGAGGTTTTCCAGACTCTTTTCTTTGGTTGATTTCAAGTTTCATAGCATTGTGGTCTGAAAGTATGCATGGTATGATTTCAATTCTTGTATACTTATGAAGGGCTGTTTTGTGACCCAATATGTGATCTATCTTGGAGAATGTTCCATGTGCACTCGAGAAGAAAGTATATTCTGTTGCTTTGGGATGCAGAGTTCTGAATAGATCTGTCAAGTCCATCTGATCCAATGTATCACTCAAGGCCCTTGTTTCTTTATTGACCATGTGTCTAGATGATCTATCCATTTCTGTCAGTGGAGTGTTAAAGTCCCCTGCAATTACCACATTCTTATCAATAGGGTTGCTTATGTTTGTGAGTAATTGTTTTATATATTGGGCGCTTCTGTATTTGGTGCATAGACATTTATAATTGTTAGCTCTTCCTGATGGATAGACCCTGTGATTTTTATATAATGCTCTTCTTTATCCCTTGTTACAACCTTTAAAGTCTAGTTTGTCTGATATTAAGTACGGCTACTCCAGTTTTCTTTTGACTTCCAGTGGCATGATAAATAGTTCTCCATCCCTTCACTCTCAATCTGAAGGTGTCCTCAGGTCTAAAATGAGTCTCTTGTGGACAGCAAATAGATGGGTCTTGATTTTTTATCCATTCTGATACCCTATATCTTTAGGTTGGTGCATTTAGTCCATTTACATTCAGTGTTATTATAGAAAGATACGGGTTTAGAGTCATTGTGTTGTCCATAGGTTTCATGCTTGTAGCGATGTCTCTGGTACTTTGTCTCACAGGATCCCCCTGAGGATCTCTTGTAGGGCTGGTTTAGTGGTGATGAATTCCTTCAGTTTGTGTTGTTTTGGGAAGACCTTTATCTCTCCTTCTATTCTAAATGACAGACTTGCTGGATAAAGGATTCTCGGCTGCATATTTTTTCTGTTCATCACATTGAAGATCTCCTGCCACTCCTTTCTGGCCTGCCAAGTTTCAGTAGAAAGATCGGTCACGAGTCTCATAGGTCTCCCTTTATATGTTAGAGCACGTTTATCTCTAGGTGCTTTCAGAATTTTCTCTTTATCCTTGTATTTTGCCACTTTCACTATGGTCTGTCATGCAGAAGATTGATTCAAGTTATGTCTGAAGGGAGTTCTCTGTGCCTCTTGGATTTCAATGCCTGTTTCCTTCCCCAGATCAGGGAAGGTCTCAGCTATTATTTCTTCAAGTACACCTTCAGCACCTTTCCTTCTCTCTTCCTCCTCTGGAATACCAATTATGCATAGATTATTTCTCTTTAGTGCATCACTTAGTTCTCTAATTTTCCGCTCACACTCCTGGATTTTTTTATCTCTCTTTTTCTCAGCTTCTTCTTTTTCCATAAGCTTATCTTCTAGTTCACCTATTCTCTCCTCTGCCTCTTCAATCCGACCATGGTTTCTCTATTTTATTTTTCAGCTCATTGATAACATTTTTTAGCTCCTCCTCGCTGTTCCTTAGTCCCTTGATCTCTGTAGCAATAGATTCTCTGCTGTCCTTTTAACTGTTTTCAAGCCCAGCGATTAATTTTATGACTATTATTCTAATTTCACTTTCTGTTATATTGTTAAATTCGTTTTTGATCAGTTCGTTAGCTGTTGGTATTTCCTGGACATTTTTTTTGAGGGGAATTCTTCCGTTTTGTCATTTTGGATAGTCCCTGGAGTGGTGCGGAGTTGTGGGACACTTCTCCTGTGCTGTCTTGAATAAGTTGCATTGGTGGGGGGGGCCACAGTCAGACCTGATGTCTGCCCCCAGCCCACCGCTGGGGCCACTGTCAGACTTGTGTGTGCCTTCTCTTCCCCTCTCCTAGGGGCGGGATTCACTGTGGGCTGGCGTGGCCCATCTGGGCTACTTGCACACTGTCAGGCTTGTGGTGCTGGGGATCTGGCATATAAGCTGGGGTGGATAGGCAAGGTGCACAGGGGCGGGAGGGGCAAGCTCAGGTCGCTTTTCCTTCAGAGATCCGCTTCAGAAGGGGCCCTGCAGCACCGTGAGGCAGTCAGACCCGCCGGAGGGATGGATCCGCGGAAGTATAGCTTTGGGTGTTTGCACAGTGCAAGCAAGTTCCCTGGCAGGAACTGGTTCCCTTTGGGATTTTGGCTGGGGGATGGGCGAGGGAGATGGCGCTGGCGAGCGCCTTTGTTCCCCATCAAGCTGAGTTCTGTCATCTGGGGCTTAACAACTCTCCCTCCCGTTGTCCTCCAGCCCTCCCGTTCTCCGAGCAGAGCTGTTAGCTTATTACCTTCCAGATGTCAAGTCCTGCTTCTGTCAGAACACACTCTGTCCGGCCCCTCTGCTTTTGCAAGCCAGACTCAGGAGCTCTGCTTGGCCAGGGGGCCGCCCCTCTGCCCCGGGTCCCTCCTGCCAGTCCGTGTAGCCTGCACCGCCTTGCTGCCCCCTTCCTACCCTCTTCCGTGCGCCTCTCATCTGCGCTTGGCTTCGGAGACTCCGTTCTGCTAGTCTTCTGGCGGTTTTCTGGGTTATTTAGGCAGGTGTGGGTGGAATCTAAGTGATCAGCAGGATGCGTGGTGAGCCCAGCATCTTCCTACGCCACCATCTTACCCAATGTTTTTAATCAGGCTTATTACTTAGTTAGTTAGTTGGTTTGTTTCCTTTTCTAATTTTTGCTTCAGGCCTTTTATTTTTTTTAAACCAGTCTTATGTTAACACAGAAAACAAAGCACACCTAGTGAAAGGTCCAAACACTCCCCACTTCAAGCAAAGGGTAGGCTCCTCTCCCCTGCAAACCTATGCTACTCATAGTATCTCTCCCAATTTGCACACAGGCACCTTCCTCCCACCAAGCCCTCTTCCCACATGTGGAGACTTTTCTGTCCCTCCGCAGCCTGTTTTCCTGTGTATTCCAAGTGTTCTGACTTCAATACTGCTGTGTTTGAGGGACGAGGGAAATTCCACGCCCCTACTTCTCTGTCATCTTGATTCCTCTACTGTTGGGAAAATGGACAAAATTTTACACCATAAGATGGCCGACAGACTAAAACAAGCTCTGGTCTCTAGCTTAGAGACCCCTCTTCCGGGTGCTTCTTCCCCCGTTTGCCATGTGTGTGAAAACCTACCACAGATATGGAAGCTGACAACTATAAATTACCCTTCCCCCTTCATTTGGAACGCAGATCTTTGGAGAAATGGTCTCCTATGAGCCCGCCAGTGTTAAATCTCCAATCCACCAACATCTCTGAGTGCCACTTGGTTTTTCTGCCAGCATTCCAGCCTAGTTCCATAACATATTTGGTTCCCTGACTGGGAAAACCAGCTGCACTGGCCCATTGTTGCCGCTGGTTTGGGAGAACAGCAAGGCATTGACGGAATGAGGAATCACAAGGGAGAAGGCACGCCCTGCCTGAATTTCAGCAGTCTCCCGCTATGTCGACTAGGGCCAGCCCCACTCCACCATTCCTACTGGATTCAAGACTTGGCAGATGAGGACCTGGACCCGACATCGGAACCGGTAAGCCTGGGGTCCAATCTAGTCAGGACCACTAGCAAGAATGGAAGGGGGACCTGATCACTCCCTGAGACCTCAGAGGTCTCACAGGTAGGAATTCTGTGGGAGGGAATGTAATAACCTCTGGTGTATATGTGAGTGTGAATTTGCAACTCTGTCTAGCTTGCCTGCCAAGTTCGATTCTGTGGCTCCATGGGCGGGCACCCTCAAGGTCCCCAAAAGCCCATGGACTCTGAGTGGGCCTATCTGTGATTCCGAGGTGAATGACACACAGTCTATGGTGGCATCAGAATAGTTTCTGATGGTAAGTCACGAAGCTGAGACTGCTACAGCTAAGCATCATCTAAGTTCCTTCAGGACACAGCCAGAGGGCATCTGACTGGTCTCCTCATTAGAGGGGGCACCACTATCCCACTGTCTGTCTGTCTTTGTTACTACACCTCACAGGAACATTATGGGGACAGGACAGAGCAAAGAAGGGGTTCTGGGAGACTATGGAATTAAGATACCCTCCGGCATGTTAAGGAACCTATGTGAGTTAGAATGGCCCACTTTTGGTGTAGGAGGGCCCTATGAGGGAACCTTGGATATCCCAGTGGTTCATTGCATCTTGCATGTTGTCTCCAGAGACCCAGGTCACACTGGTCAATTTCCATACATCAACTCCTGGCTTGAAATTGCCCCAAATCCTCTGCCTTGGGTGCAATTCATCCATAGCAAGCAGAGCCAGGCAAAGGTTTTAGCCGCTTTATCTGGAGACTCACCCAGGGAGCCAAAGAAACAACCCACCAATCCCCTAGTGTTTGGAGGAGACCTGGAAGAAGATCCGTCTTTCTGCCACCTTATGACTCACCAGGCTCCCTTCCCCCTGCCCCTGAGCTTGAAACTCCTCTCCCATCTGTCTTTCCTCTGCCACTACCGCCGCCCATCTCTCCTCCCCTCCCAGACCCAGAGAACCCTCCCCCACAAGGACCAGTGGCCAGATTGCACCCTTGACCAGGCACAGGCACTCTCCAGATTCTAGCCTACATCCACCAGTACCAAAAGGCTCTCCTCCAGGGGATCAGAGCAGGGGCTGAGAAGCCCATGAATATGCCCAACAACAAGGGGATTCCCCCGGGGATTATTATGAGAGGATGTGCGTGGCTTACACCCTGTTTACTCCAGAGGCACAAGAGAGCCATGACAAAAGGACAGAGAAGGTCTAGCCACCAAAAGAGGGGAGGCCCATAACCTCCTTAGCAAGGGGTCAATGAGCCTACTGCAAGGAAAAAGGACATTAAAAGAATAAATGTCCCAACCAGGGGAAGTCCCAGAAACCCAGCCAATATCAGGAGGAACCTTGAGAAGGGGGACCTTATTGGTCTTGCCGAGATAGAATCAGACCGAAAGGGACACTGCCTCTCTCTCCCTGTTCCTCTGCCTAATAGATGTGAGGGATTCTCCTTCATGTCCCAGGTTAACAACTTAATTGGAGCCAACTGTGGTTAGTCTACCTCGGGATGGGGACTTCAAGGAATGTTCCCAAGCAGTTGCTGAAACTCTGTTTCTGGGAAATTCCATGTCTTCTCTGGCCTGATGTGGACTCCATATTTCCACTTTGGTGGAAAAACCATGGTGTCTGCTCCTCTGAGTTAAGGTTTTGAATTAGGTTTTCTTTCTCTGCCTTCTACTGGCACCTTGCCTCTTCTGCCTGCCCCTCCCCCTGCTGTTTCTGCACCAACTTAGGTGTGGTATACATAACAGGTTCCTATACCCACCTCAGTGCCTCAGGCACCATTGGCTCCTCCTGCCATCCTCAAGGTCAAAGAGTAAAATGCACCCCCTTGGACATCTAGGTCTTTTCCAAATAGATGGAGTGCTAAAGCTTTGATTACTGAACATAGGTTTGTGATTTTAACTTCTTATTGCAGAGAAATTAAGGCTATTTGGACCTATTGGAAAAGATGCTTTGTACTTAATTGGTTCATGAATTTACCATCTAAAAAAATTCTGGTGTAAACATGTCTCAGTTGGTTACTAAGTCCTCAATTGGAGACTAAGGTTTCCTAAGAGTTAAAATTCTGCTATGTGTACTTAAGACCAATGAAAATAAAGAAAGCAACCCTGTATGTAGGAAAGTAGGAGGTATGTAAGAAAGATATAAGGAATGGAAATACATTTTTGTTGAGGGTAGAAGAAAGTAATTTTGTCCTAAATGAGACTGGTTATTTGGAGAGAAATGGCTTTGGGACAAAGTTTGAAGGCAAAGGAAAGTTGTAGAAGGTTCATGAAGGGAGATCTTTGGAAAGGAATTTTATGTGTGCTCACGATCGACTAAGGTTGAGATGAATGGAATTTTAAAAGTACACTGGTATAAGGTTGAAATTCTGCTTTTCTCTCTGTTCAAATGAGAAAGTTTTCTTGGACTGTTGATCTTCTGTTGATAATACAATGCAAAGGTTTGTCTTCTGGGAAAACCAAAGTTTTAGGTCTCATCTTTATCAGGTCTTTGATTCTTTAGTTAAAATTTCTCAATGTTAAAGGAGCTATGTTTTGGTAACAACTATATAATGCTACACATTCACCTTTAGGATCTTTTATTGCCACTTTGGTTGAATAAAGTTTTAACATTTGTAAAGATCTGTAATCCTACTTAGGATGTACTTATAACTTCCTAAAGTTTTAACAAACTTACCAGGATTTGAATGGTAAGTGAAGTCTTTTTGACCAGTTAGGCCCTTTTATTTGGGGTGTTAAGTTACTTGGAAGATCACGGTCGTACCATGGTAAAGCTTAGGTTGCATTGCACCGGTAAGTGTTGTAACTGCCAAAATAGATATGCCCTTCCTAAAGTTTTAGTGTTTTGGTATAAGGTAATCATTTAATATTCTCATTACTTGAAGTGCTATGTGTCACAGAAATAACCAAATTTCTTTGTCAATTCCATCATAATGAACTCTCATCATATCTTTAACAATGTCTATTTCTGAGACTTTGTCATTTATAATTGTTCTTATTCTCTCACAAAACGTGTTTATTCTTCAAGAAGATTTATAAAAAGGACTTTGGGGACAAATACAGGTATTCGATATCTTTAAGATTAATACTAAAATGGGTTTGAATTTCCAGAACAAAAAGCTACATTCAAATTGAACAAGAATTAGGAACATGGGATTAAATGAACTGAGGAAGATTATAGTTTTGTGATTCTTGTTGTAAATATTGCTGGTTCTCTAATGTTTCCTCTTTTAGACTAAGGAAACATTCTCTTAAGATATCTATGATATACAGAAATGCCATAAAGTATTCATTTGTAAACTGAAACATTTACTTTTTCTCTCTACATAACTCCCCTGAAATTCAAAAACTCTCAGTGAGTATTCTTTCTTTGATGGCAATTACAATTGTTTGCATAAGTTCAATAAGCATTTATTCATCTTGTTATTTTACCAAGGCTTTGACTGTAATGTCATATTTGAGAGTGACATTCATAGACTCCAATATGGCCAGGCAGCTTTAAGGAACTAAGGTTGGCTTTATGAAACATGGAGCCATAAAGCCCCTTGGAAATGTTGGCCTGATACCTTGCTTACAGAGTTCCCAGCAGCCTCACCAGGTGAGTAAAGAAGGTCACTTCCTGACAGGTGCAGGAACCTCAGGATATCTTGGGGACTTCATGAAGAGGAATTCACCCAATTGCACAGGTATTGCAGGCCTGTCTGATGGCAAGTATTTGGCTTGGCTTCTGGCCTGGAGAGGCTACTAAAAGTTCAACCCAGAGATTCCTTCTAAAAGGTTCCAGCAAAGCAAACTTTAAAAGATCCTCATGATCAATCGCTATTCTTGCTGAGCTTATGTAAATAATTAGGCCAGGTTTGTTAAGCCTGGACTTGTTCTACAAATGCATTGGTCTCAATTTGGCTATCTCTGGAAAGGGGGGTTTTTAGAGAGAAAAACCATGTTTCAACAATGCACCATTATGGATGTTAAATTGTAGTTATGATTGTCTTTAAATGTTTGTTGTTTGCCTAAACTAGACAGCTGGAGGTAAACTTTAGAAAAATTGTCACAGCATTACATATATAGATGATCTTCTGTGCTTGTTATTCTGAGGGGATAATAATAAGACCCTATGGGCATATGATTATTTAAACAACTGGAAAACAGGGTGGATCTCTAAATATTCAAACCATGTCTTCCCTAAACCTGATCTGACAGTTACCAGAGACCCGCCCCTTTCGAAGACTTGGAGGTGGACTTTACAGACATACAACCAAATAAAGGATTCAGTTTCAGGTATCATCCTATGGGTCCATCATTCCAGATCTAAGAAGGCCAACTCAAAGGAACCCTCAACCTGGCAAGGTTATCCAGATCCAGTCAACCCGCTTAAATTGACCCTCAAAAAGACACTGACCCCTGAGATCTCCAGCCGTGCTCCAGCCACCCCAGAAGCTAGCTAGCCTGCAGATCGCAGAAACTTGAGGATTGAACATGTGGACTGACCTCAGGGGTTCAGATGCAACTCTGCTAGCCCTTGCCCCTTACTGGTGTCATAGCCCTGATCTTGCTTCTTGCTGTTGGGCTAACAGAGACTGCACCAACAAGCTGGACATGGAACGGATGACAGACTCCCTGGTAACCTTACAAAACCAAATAAACCCCCTGGAAGTAGTGTCTCTCCGCAAAATAGGTGAGCCCTCAATTGTCTCACTTCAGAAAAAGGAGGGACTTGTATATTTCTGGGGAGGAATGTTGCTATTTTGTAAACCAATCAGGAATAGTTAAGACCACCATTAAGGAACTCAAGGAAAGAATTCAAAGTAGACAACAGGAACATATCAGTGAATGGAGATGATGGGGTCTCACAGACTGTGTATCCTGGCTCCCTGCCCTGGCAGGGCCCCTCCTTTCCAGAATTTTACTCGTGACCATTGGCCCCTCTATACTAAATACCCTGGTATGTTTTATTGAAAACACTGTTGCTTGCCAAATTGCAGCTAATATCTTAGCCCTGCGAGGGTACCCACGCCTAGAGCTAAAAAATGATGCTTAATAAAAGATTTTAAAAAGGCATCAAAGGGGGGAATGTTGGGAAAATGCATAAAGTTTTACACCATAAGATGGCTGATGGGACTAAAACAGGCTCTGGTCTCTGGCTTAGAGGCCCCTCTTCTGGCTTCTTCTTGTCCTGTTTGCTGCACACTCGCCACAGATATGGAAGCTGACAACTATACATTACCCTTTCCCCCTTCATTCAGGGCTCAGATATTTGGAGAAACGGTCTCCTCTGAGGTGTTAAATAAATCTCCGACACACCAAGATCACCAGCATTCCAACCAGCATTCCGCCAGCATTTCAACCTGGTTCCTAACAATTTCTTCAACAATTTAGTGTAATGAGTCATTCCATAGAGGTGAGTTGTCCAGATAGTTGAAATAAACCGAAATAACTCTTGAAGCTTTTAAAACATTTAAATCTTATTTATATGAAAGCCTATTTAAATATTTATTATGCATTACTCTGCCTTCTTAAACAAAATGTGTTTGACTTAAATTCACCTTTCCTCAGTGAATTTTTTTAAACCTCGGGAGATTTATTTATTTATTTATTTATTTTTAAGTTTTTATTTAAATTCAAGGTGGTTAACATACAGTGTAATATTAGTTGCAGGTGTACAATATAGCGATTCAACACTTCCATATAACAACTAGTGCTCATCACAAGTGGACTCCTTAATTCCCATCACCTTTTTAATCCACACCCCCACCCACCTCGCCTCTGGTAACCATCAGTGTGTTCTCTACAGTTAAGCATCTATTTCTTGATTTGCCTCTCTCATTCATTTTTCTCTTTGCTCATTTCTCTTGTTTATTATTTTCCACATATGAGTGAAATCATATGGTATTTGTCTTTCTCTGACTGACTTATTTCACTTAGCATAATACTCTCCAGCTCCATCCACGTCATTCTAAGTGGCAAGATTTCATTATTTTTTAGGGCTGGGTAATATTCCATTGTATATATATATATATATATATACCACAGCTTTTTTATACATTCATCAGGGAGGGCATTTGGACTAGAACTATAATTTTGCTATTGTTGATAATGCTGTTATAAATATCCAGGAGCATGTATCTCCTTGAATTAGTATTTTTGAATTCACTCAGTAAATACTAGTAGTGCAATTGACAGATCATAGGGTAGTTCTATTTTTAACTTTTTGAGGAACCTCCATATTGTTCTCCAGAGTGTCTGCACCAGTTTGGATTCCTACCAACACTGTCAGAGGGTTTCTCTTTCTCCAAATCCTTGCCAATACCTGTTGATTCCTGTGTTAATTTTAGCTATTGTAACTGCTATGAGGTGATATCTAATTGTAATTTTGATTTGTATTTCTCTAATAATGAGTGATGCTGAGGATCTTATGTATCTGTTGGTCATCTGTACATCTTCTTTGGAAAATATGTCTATTTGGGAGAGACTGGACGATGGCAGCATAGGAAGACACTGGGCTCACTGCGTCCTGCTGATCACTTACATTCCACCCACACCTGCCTAAATAACCTGGAAAACCACCAGGATACTAGCAGAATGGACTCTTCGGAGCCAAGCGTAGACAAGAGGACCACGGAAGAGGGTAGGAAGGGCAGAGCAGCAATGTGCGCTACAAGGACTGGTGGGAGGGAGCCAGGGTGCTGGAATGGCAACCTGCCCAGCAAGGCAGAGCCCCAAGTCTGGCTTGCAAAAGCGGAGGGGCCAGATTGTGTGAGTTCTGACAGCCAGCTGGACTTAACATCTGGAAAGTTAAAAGTGAACATCTCTGCCCTCAGAGAGCAGGGAGGGAAAGAGGACACGAGGAGGGAGAGTTGTTGAGCCCCAGAAGGCAGAGCTCAGCTCATCGGGGAAAAAAGGCACTGCCAAGTGCCATCTCCCTCTCCCATCCCCCAGCCGAAATCCCAAAGGGAACCAGTTGTCATCACGGCACTTGCACCATGGAAACACCCAATGCTGTGCTGTGGATGCATCCCTGCAATGGGTCTGCCTCCCTCCTGGTGCTGCAGGGCCCCTCCTGCAGGGGACCACCTAAGGCAAAGAGAGCTAAGCCTGCCCCTCCCGCCCCTGTGCACCTTGTAGATTCACCCTAATACACCCTTGGCCAGAACCCATCAAAACAGCACCACAAGCCTGGCAGTGTGCAAATATCCCAGACAGGGGCCACACCACTCCACAGTGAGTCCTGCCCCTGGAAAAGGGGAAGATAAGGTACACACCAGTCTGACTTTGGCCCCAGCAGTGGGCTAGGGACAGACATTGGGTCTGACTAAGGTCCCAACCACCAACACAAGTTACTCTGGACAATACAGGGGAAGTGCCCGGCAGTTGGGTGCCACCCCAGGGACTACCCAAAATGACAAAACACAAGACATTTCCTCAAAAGAAACTCCAGGAAATAGCGACAGCTAACGAATTGATCAAAATTGATTTAAGCAATATAACGGAACAAGAATTTAGAATAATAGTCATAAAATTAATCACTTGCCTTGAAAAAAAGTATAGAGAACAGCAAAGAATCTATTGCTACAGAGATCAAGGGACTAAGAAATAGTCATGAGGAGCTAAAAACGCTATAAATGAGGTGCAAGATAAAATGGAGGTGACCACAGCACGGATTGAAGAGGCAGAGGAGAGAATAGGTGAATTAGAAGATAAAATTATGGAAAAGAGGAAGCTGAGGAAAAGAGAGATACAAAAAAACCCACGAGTATGAGGGGAGAATTAGAGAACTAAGTGATGCAAACAGAAAAATATACATATCATAGGAATTCCAGAAGAGGAAGAGAAAGAGAAAGGGGCTGAAGGTGTACTTGAACAAATCATAGCTGAGAACTTCCCTGATCTGGAAAAGAAAAAAGGCATTGAAATCCAAGAGGCACAGAGAACTCCCTTCAGACATAACTTGAATCGATCTTCTGCACAACATATCATAGTGAAACTGGCAAAATACAAGGATAAAGAGAAAATTCTGAAAGCAGCTAGGGATAAACAGGCTCTAACCTACAATGGCAGACCCATAAGACTAGTGACAGACCTATCTACTGAAACTTGGCAGGCCAGAAAGGAATGGCAGGAAATCTTCAATGTGATGAACAGAAAAAAATATGCAGCTGAGAATCCTTTATCCAGCAAGTCTGTCATTCAGAATAGAAGGAGAGACAAAGGTCTTCTCAAACATACAAAAACTGAAGGAATTCATCACCGCTAAGCCATCCCTACAAGAGATCCTAAGGGGGATTCTGTGAGTGAAATGTTGCAAGGACCACAAAGTACCAGAGACATCACTACAAGCATGAAACCTACAGACATCACAATGACTCTAAACCCATATCTTTCTATAATAACACTGAATGTAAATGGACTAAATTACCCAACCAAAATACATAGCATATCAGAATGGATAAAGAAAACAAGACCCATCTATTTTCTGTCTGAAGAGACCTGAGGACACCTTCAGATTGAGAGTGAGGGATGGAGAACTATCTATCATGCTACTGGAAGTCAAAAGAAAGCTGGAGTAGCCATACTTATATCAAACTAGACTTTAAATTAAAGGCTGTAACAAGAGATGAAGAAGGGCAATATATAATAATTACAAAGACTATCCATCAGAAAGAACTGATTATAAATGTGTGCCAAATACAGGAGCCCCCCAAATATATAAACCAATTACAAACATAAGCAACCTTATTGATAAGAATGTGGTCATTGCAGGGGACTTTAGTACTCCACTTACAGTAATGGATAGATCATCTAGACACAGGATCAATAAAGAAACAAGGGCCCTAAATGACACATTGGAATATACGGACTTGACAGATATATTTAGAACTCTGCATCGCAAAGGAACAGAATATACTTTCTTCTCTGGGGCACCTGGAACAATCTCCAAGATAGATCATAATGGGTCACACAACAGTCCTTCATAAGTATACAAGAATTGAGATCATACCATGCACACTTTCAGACCACAATGCTATGAAACTGGAATTCAACAACAGGAAAAAGTCTGAAAAACCTCCAAAAGCATGGAGGTTAAAGAACACCCTACTAAAGAATGAATGGGTCAACCAGGCAATTAGAGAAGAAATTAAAAAATATATGGAAACAAATGAAAATGAAAATACAACAATCCAAACACTTTGGGATGCAGCGAAGGCAGTCCTGAGAGGAAAATACATTGCAATCCAGGCCTATCTCAAGAAACAAGAAAAATCCCAAATACAAAATCTAACAGCACACCTAAAGGAAATGGAAGCAGAACAGCAAAGACACACAAACCCAGCAGAAGGAGAGACATAATAAAGATCAGAGCAGAAATAAACAATATAAAATAAAATAAAAAACTGTAGAGCAGATCAATGAAACCAAGAGTTGTTTTTTTGAAAAAATAAACAAAATTGATAAACCTCTAGCCAGGCTTCTCAAAAAGAAAAGGGAGATGACCCAAATAGATAAAATCATGAATGAAAATGGGATTATTGCAAACAATCCCTCAGAAATACAAGCAATTATCAGGGAATACTATGAAAAATTATATGCCAACAAACTGGACAACCTGGAAGAAATGGAAAAATTCTTAAACACCCACACACTCCCAAAACTCAAACAGGAAGAAATAGTTTGAACAGACCCATAACCAGCGAAGAAATTGAATCAGTCATGAAAAATCTCCCAACAAATAAGAGTCCAGGACCAGATGGCTTCCCTGAGGAATTCTACCAGACATTTAAAGCAGAGTTAATACCTATCCTTCTCAACCTGTTCCAAAACATAGAAAGTGAAGGAAAACTTCTATGCTCATTCTATGAAGCCAGCATTAGTTTGAATCCTAAGCCAGACAGAGACCCAGAAAAAAAAAGAACTATAGGCCAATATCCCTGATTAATATGGATGAAAAAATTCGCAATAAGATACTAGAAAATCGAATTCAACAGCATATAAAAAGAATTATTCACCATGATCAAGTGGGATTCATTCCTGGGCTGCAGGGCTGGTTCAACATTCGCAAATGAATCAATGTGATACATCACATTAATAAAGGAAAAGAAAAGAAATATATGATCCTGTCAATGGATGCAGAAAAAGCTTTTGACAAAGTTCTGCATCCTTTCTTAACAAAAACCCTCAAGAAAGTTGGGATAGAAAGAACATACTTAAATATCATCAAAGTCATTTATGAAAAGCTGACAGCTAATATCCTCAATGGGGAAAAACTAAGAGCTTTCCCCCTGAGATCAGGAACATGACAGGGATGTCCACTCTCACCGCTGTTGTTTAACATAGTGTTGGAAGTGCTAGCATCAGCAGACAACAAAAGATAATCAGGGGCATCAAAATTGGCAAAGATCAAGTCAAGCTTTCACTTTTTACAGATGACATGATATTATACGTGGAAAACCTAATAGATTCCACCAAAAGTCTAGAACTGATACATGAATTCAGGAAAGTCACAAGATACAAAATTAATGTACAGGAATCAGTTTTATTTTTATACACTAATAATGAAGAAACAGAAAGAAAAATAATCTGATCCCATTCACAACCACTCCAAAAATCATAAAATACTTGGAATAAATCTAACCAAAGATGTAAAAGATCTGTATGCTGAAAACTATAGAAAGTTTATGAAAAAAATTGAAGAAGGTATAAAGAAATAGAAAAACATTCTGTGCTCATGAATTGGAAGACTATTGTTAAAATGTCAATACTACCCAAAGCTATCTACACATTCAATGCAATTCCAGAGAAAATGGCACCAGCATTCTTGAAGCGAGAACAAGCAATCCTAAAATTTGTATGGAACCACAAAAGACCCCGAATAGCCAAAGTAATATTGAAGAGGTAAACCAAAGTGGGAGGCATCACAATACCAGACTTTAGCCTCTACTACAAAGGTGTAATCATCAAGGCAGCATGGTATTGGCACAAAAATAGACACATAGACCAATGGAATAGAATAGATACTCCAGAATTGGACCCACAAGAGTATGGCCAGCTAATCTTTGAAAAAGCAGGAAAGAATATCCAATGGAGAAAAGACACTCTTTTTAACAAATGGTGCTGGGAGAACTGGACAGCAACATGCAGAAGAATGAAACTACACCACTTTCTTACACCATTCACAAAAATAAACTCAAAATGGATAAAGGACCTGAATGTGAGACAGGAAACCATCAAAACCCTAGAGGAGAAAGCAGGAAAAAACTTTTGTGACCTCAGCCGCAGCAATTTCTTACTTGACACATCTCCAAAGGCAAGGGAATTAAAAGCAAAAATGAACTATTGGGACCTCATGAAGATAAAAAGCTTCTTCACAGCAAAGGAAACAATCAACAAAAATAAAAGGCAACCAACAGAATGGGAAAAGATATTTGCAAATGACATATCGGACAAAGGCTAGTATCCAAAATCTATAAAGAACTCACCAAACTCCACACCTGAAAAACAAATAATCCAGTGAGGAAATGGGAAGAAAACATGAATAGACACTTCTCTAAAGAAGACATCCTGATGGCCAACAGGCACATGAAAAGATGCTCAATGTCACTCCTCATCAGGGAAATACAAATCAAATCCACACTCAGATACCACCTCACGTCAGTCAGAGTGGCTAAAATGAACAAATCAGGAGACTATAGATGCTGGAAAGGATGTGGAGAAACGGGAACCCTGTTGCACTGTTGGTGAGAATGCAAACTGGTGCAGCCACTCTGGAAAGCAGTGTGGAGGTTCCTCAGAAAATTAAAAATAGACCTACCCTATGACCCAGCAATAGCACTGCTAGGAATTTACCCAAGGGATACAGGAGTACTGATGCATAGGGGAACTTGTACCCTAATGTTTACAGCAGCACTCTGAACAATAGCCAAATTATGGAAAGAGCCTAAATGTCCATCAACTGATGAATGGATAAATTGTGATTTATATACACAATGGAATACTAGGTGGTAATGAGAAAGAATAAAATATGGCCTTTTTTAGCAACGTGGATGGAACTGGAGAGTGTTATGCTAAGTAAATAAGTCATACAGAGAAAGACAGATACCATATGTTTTCACTCTTATGTGGATCCTGAAAAACTTAACAGAAGACTATGGGGGAGGGGAAGGAAAAAAAAAAGGTAGGGAGCCAAACTACATGAGACTCTTAAAAACTGAGAATAAACTGAGGGTTTATGGGGGTGGGAGCGAGGAGAGGGTGGGTGATGGGTATTGAGGAGGGCACCTGTTGGGGTGAGCACTGGGTGTTTATGGAAACCAATTTGACAATAAATTTCATATTAAAAAATTTAAAAAAATAAAGAAAAAAATGTCTATTTGTGTCTTCTGCCCACCTATTAACTGGATTATTTGTGTTTTGGGTGTTGAGATTTATAAATCCTTTATGTATTTTGGAAAGTAACAATTAATCAGATTTTATTTACAAATATATTCTCCCATTCCAATGGTTTACCTTTAGTTTTTTTATAGTTTACTTCCATGTGCAGAAGATTATTTTGATGAAGTCCCAAAAGTTTATTTTTGCTTCTGTTTTCCTTACCTCATGAGACCTATGTGGTAAGATGTTGGTATGGCCAACGTCAAAGAGTTATTGTCTGTGTTCTTCTCTAAGATTGTGATGGTTTCCTGTCTCACATTTAGGTCTTTAGTTCATTTTGAATTTTTTTTGTGTATGGTGTAAGAAAGTGGTCCACCTTCACTCTTCTGCATGTTGGTGTCCAGTTTTCCTAACACCATTTGTTGAAGAGACTTTTATTCCATTGTATATTCTTTCCTACTTTGTCAAAGATTCGTTGACCACACATTTATAGTTATTTCTGGGTTACCTATTCTGTTACATTGCTCTGTGTGTCTGTTTTTGTGCCATTACCATACGGTCTTGATCATTACAGCTTTATAATATAACTTGAAGTCCAGAGCTGTGATGCCTCCAACTTTGCTTTTCCTGTTCAAAGTTGCTTTGGCTATTCAGGATATTTTGTGGTTCCATACAAATTTTAGGATTATTCTAGCTCTGTGAAAAATGCTATTGGTATTTTGATAGGGATTGCATTGAATATGTAGCTTCCCTTGGGTAGTATAGACATTGGAACACTCTCCAGAATACATCACATTTTAAGTTATAAAACAGGTTTCAACAAATACAAAAAGATTGAAATCATACCATGCACTATTTCTGACCCAACACTGGGAAAATAGAAGTCAACCACAAGAAAAAGTTTGGAATGACTGCAAATACATTGTGGTTAAACAATGAAACAATGAATGGTCAACCATGAAATCAAAGAAAGACCAAAAAAAATACATGTAAACAAGTAAAAATGAAAACAAAATGGTTCATAACCTTTGGAATGCAGCAAAAACCATCGTCAGGGGAAATATATAGCCATAGGCCTACTTTAAGAAGCAAGAAAAATCTCAAAGAAACCATCCAACCTTATACCTAAAGAAGCTAGAAAATGAACAACAAATAAAGCCTAAAGCCAGAAGAAGGAGAGAAATAATAAAGATTAGAGCATAAATAAATCATATAGATAGTACAAAAAATAGAACACATCAATGAAACCAGGAGCTGTTTCTTTGAAAAAAAGTTATACATTGATAAGCTTTTATCCAGAGTTATCAAACAGAAAAGAGAAAGAAACCCAATAAAAATCACAAATGGGAGAAGAGAAATAACAACAAACATCACCAGGTGGAGAGAAGTTAAGATGGCAGAGTAGGAGGGGAACCATGGGCTAGTCTCATCCCATGAACACAACTAGATCAACATGAAATCATTTTGAACACCTAGGAAATTGATATGAGTATCAAGAAAACAATCTGCATAATTTGAGGGAGACAGTGTGGCAGGTAGAGAGCACAGAGAGAAAAACCACGGTGCTGCAGAGGGGAGGAAGCCCTTTTTGCAGAGAGAAGAAAGAGAGTGGGGAGAGAAAGCAGCACATTGGGCTCACAAAACTACCCCCCCCCCAAACCGTTGACAGGGGTATCCTGAGGAACTGACTCTTACAAGTTTTTGTGTAACTGAAATTCTGAGGTTTTGGAAGCCTATGCCATTTTCTAGAGTAGATATGGATGGCTAGCAGTGCTCTTGTGGAAAAGTGGAAGCCAGGAGTGGACAGCTTGGTGTGGGATCCCCTGGGTTGCACTGAAGGAGAAAGTTCCCCTTCATAGAGTGCATTTGGCAGAGGGTATATTGCATCTCCCAGGACAGAAGACCTGGCTGGCACCTTTGAGCAGACCTTCAACAGCAGGCAACAGGCACACACAGCTTTTCTTTGTGCTTCACCATAAGCTCCAGGTGTCTGCACGGCCATGCTACTTTTCTGGAACACAGTAGTGCCAGGCACAGAGCTACAAGGGTCTCCTCCAAAGGAGGGGAGGAGGTCCACACCTGCCATGTCCTTTAAGATTTGGAGTTTTGAATTCCAGGCATGCACCAGAGATAAAATACAGGAGAGCTGTGGTGCCAGGTGTGTCAACAGCCCAGGCACAGAACAGCTGAAGGCAGGAATCTGACAGAAGCCTGCAACACAGGAGGGGAGATTGCTTGTCAGAGAGAGCTACATGAACACTGGCAGGCTCCAGCTCCCTTACCCTGGGACAAGAGAGTAGGGTGATGCCATCTTCCCCTGCTCACCATCATGGTCCGACTTCAGTCAGCAACACAGAATCCCTAGTTGAAGCTGGAGCCACTTTCATCAAACTCAGCCCCCTGAACCCTACAGTGACATTTTTACAAGAACAGGTCAGATTGTGCACCAGTGCAGCAGGCCTTTTCCCCAGAGGACCAACACAGGCCCCTCCACATGCACCAAGTGTACTGATCATAAAGTGTTCCAAAGTATAACCTTCAGTTCTGGTGGAAATAAGACCAGGTGTGTTTGTTTTTGAATTAAGCATGTAAGGGTTTTTTTTGTTCATTTGTTTGTTTTTTTCATTTTTTGATGAGTCTTCTTTGTTTTTATTTTCTTCTTTTTTACTTTTTTTCCATTGGAATCAGGCTTGTAAGTTTTTTTTGTTTGGTTGTTTTTGTTGTTCCTTTTCCTTTGCTCTTCTGTGGAATCAGGTCTTTTTAAAAATAAGGCTTATTTTAGCAAACAAATCAAAACACACCTAGCTAAAAGTCCAAACACTCCCCACAGCAGACAAAGAGGAACTCCACAGAGGATTGAGCTTGGAAAAAGAACAGCCAAATCACAAAGTAGAGTACACACAACATACACCAGAAACACTTCCTGAAGTGCCAGGCCCTGGACATGTATAACCCCTTCTTGAGATAGCATTACTCTCAGGAGCAGGAAACACAAGGTTTCATAACACGTAAAAGAAATATAGATAAAATAAAAAGAGGAATTCTCCCCCAAAGGAAGGTAAGGAAGAAATCACAGCCAGGGATTTGGTGCAAACAGATATAAATAATATATGTGAACAAAAATCTATGTATTTACGTATTTTATTTTATTTATTTACTTACTCATACTTAAAGAGAGAGAGTGTCTGTGAGAGTTGGAGAGAGGGGAAGAAGGAGAGAGAGAGAGAAATAATGTTAATGCACGCTGTGCATAGAGCCTAATGTAGGCTCAATGCCATGACCCTGGGATCACGACCTGAGCCAAAATCGAGTCAGATGCTCAACTGACTGAACCACTCAAGCGCCCTTATCTGAACAAAAAATTGGAAAAACAGTCATAAGAATACTATCTGGGCTTGAAAAAAGCAGAAAAGACACCAGATAAACCTTTGTTACAGAGATAAAAGACCTAAACATAAGTCAGACCAAACTAAAACATACTAAACCTGAGATACAAAGCCAACTAGATGTAATCACAAAAAGGATGGAAGAAGAAGAGTATGGAATAGGTAATATAGAAGAAAAAGTTGTGGAAAATAATGAAGCTGAAAAATATGGGGAAAGAAATCTATTAGATCATGAATATAAACTTGAGGAGCCCAATAATTTGATAAAATTCAATAATATCCATATCATAGGAATCCCAGAAGAGCATAAATGGGTAGAAGGTTTATTTGAATGAATTATAACTGAAAATTTCCCTAATCTGGGGAAAGAAACAGGCATTCAAGTCCAAGAGGCACAGAGAACTCCCTTCAAAATCAACAAAAACAGGTCAACACCATGACATATCATAGTGAAACTTGCAAAATACAAACATAAAGAGAGAATTCTGAAAGAAGCTAGGGAAAAAGCCTCTTATATATAAGTGTAGACACATAAGTTTAGCAGCAGACCTGTCTACAGAAACTTGGCAGGCCAGAAAGGAGTGGCATGATATATTTCACATGGTAAACGGGAAAAATATGCAGCCAATAGTTCTTTATCCAGCAAGGTAGTCATTCAGGATAGAAGGAGTGATAAAGAGTTTCACAGACAAGCAAAAACTAAAGGAGTCTGTGAACACTATACTAGTTCTGTAAGAACTATTAAAGGGGACCCATTGGGGGGGGAAAGAGATAAAAAGCAATAAAGACTAGAAAGAAACAGACAATCTACAGGAACAGGGACTTCACAGGTAATACAATGGCACTAAATCCAAATCTATCAATAATCACTCAGAATATAAATGGACTAATTGGTCCAATCAAAATACATATCAGAATAAATAAAAATCAAGAACCGTGAATATGATGCATACAAGAGACTCATTTTAGACCCAAAGACACCTCCATGTTGAAAGTGAGAAGGTGGAGAATAATTTCTCAGGCTAATGGATATCAAAACAAAGCTGAAGTAGACATATTTATATCAGAAAAACTAGATTTTAAACCAAAGACTGTAATAAAGGACAAAGAAGAGAATTATAACATAATAAAGGGGTCTAACCAACAAGAAAATCTAACAGTTGTAAATATTTATGGCCCCAATATGAAAGTATCCAAATATATGAATCAATTAATAACTAACTAAAAGAAACTCATTGATAATAATGCAATAATAGTAGGGAATTTAGCACCCCACTTATAGCAATGGATAGATAATATAAGCAGAAAATTAAAAAAGAGACAGTAGCTTTGAATGACCCACTGGACCAGATGGATTTAACAGATATATTCAGAACACTTCACCCTAAAGCAACAGGATACATATTCTTTTCAAGTGTACATGGAACTTTCTCCAGAATAGATCATGTAATGGGTCACCAATCGGACCTCAAGTACAAAAAATTGAGATCACACCATGCATATTTTCAGACCCTAATGTTATGAAATTTGAATTCATCCACAAGAAAAAAAATTAAAGACCACAAAAATGTGGAGATTAAAAAATATCCTGCTATGGGTGCCTGGGTGGCTTAGTTGGTTGGGCATCCAACTACTGATTTTGGCTCAGGCCATTATCTCACAAGCATGAGATGGGTACCTGCATTGGGCTCCATGCTGAATGTGGAGCCTACTTGGGATTCTCTCTTTCCCTCTCTCTCTATCTCTGTTTCTGTTTCTCTATCTCTCAAAATATATAAACATTAAAAATCATCCTGAAGAATGAACAGGCTAATGATAAAATTAAGGAAGAAATAAAAAATAAATGTAAGCCAATGAAAATGAAAACACAACTGTCCAAAATATTGGGATGCAGCTAGGTGATCATAAGAGGGAAGTTTATAGTATTACAGACCTTCCTCGAGAAGGAAGAAAAGACTCAAATACACAACTTAACCTTACACCTAAGGGACCTGGAAAAAAAAACAGCCAATGAAGCCCAAAACCATTATAAAAAGGGAAATTATAATGGTTACAGCAGAAATAAATGATAGAGAAATTAAAAACAAAAACTGGTAGAACAGATCAATGAAACTAGGTGCTGATTCTTTGAAGGATTTAACAAAATTGTTAAACCCCCAATAAGACTTATCACAAAGAAAGAGAAAGAAACCGAATAAATAAAATCATTAATGAAAGAAGAGAGATCACAGCCAACATCACAGAAATACAAACATTAAGAGAATATATGAGCAGGTATATGTCAACAAGTTGAGCAATCCATAAAAAAATGGGCAAATTCCTAGAAACATATAAACTACCAAAACTGAAACAGGAGGAAATGGAAGATTTGAACAGACCCATAGCCAGTAACAGGACGCAGGTAGCAACCCTCTTTGACCTTGGCAGAAACGTCTCCAAAGGCAAAGAAAACAAAAGAAAGCATAAACTATTAAGACTTTAACAAGATAAAAATCTCTGTATAGTGAAGGGAACAATCAGCAAAGCTAAAAGGCACCCTATGGAATGGGGGAAGATATTCACAAATGACATATCTGATAAAGGGTTAGCATCAAAAATATACAAAGAATTTGCCAAACTCAACACCTAAAAAACAAATAATGTAGTGAAGAAATGGGCAGAAGACATGAGTAGCCACTGTCCCATAGAAAACATCCAGATGGCTAATAGACACAAGAAAAGATGCTCAACATCATTCATCATCAGGTAAATACAAATTAAAGCCATAATTAGGTACCACCTTTACTTGTCAGAATGGCTAAAAATAACAACATAAGAAACAACAGGTATTGGTGAGGATATGGAGGAATGGGACCCTTTTGCACTGTTGGTGTGAATAAAAACTGGTGCAGCAACTCTGGACAACAGTATGGAGGTTTCTCAAAAAAAAATTAGAAGTACCCTATGATCCAGAATTTTCCCTACTAGGTATTAACCCAAAGGATACAAAAATACAGAGACAATGGGGGTACATGCTGTTTATAGCAGCATTGTTGACAATAACCAATCTATGGAGAGAGCCCAAATGTTTATCAACTGATTGATGGATAAAGAAGTGGTATATATACAATGTAATATTACCCAGCCATCAAACAGAGTGAAATCTTGTCATTTGCAATGATGTAGATGGAACTAGACTGTATTATGCTAAGTAAAATAATTCAATAAGAGAAATACAAATAACATATGATTTTGCTCATATGTGGAATTTAAGAAAAAAGCAGATGAACATATAGGAAGTGGGGATAAGAGAAGAGAGGGAAACAAATCACCAGAGACTCTTAGTGTAGAGAACAAACTGAGGGTAGATGGAGGGAGGTGGGTGGGAGATGCGCTAGATGAGTGATGGCTATTAAGGAAGAAACTTGTGATGAACACTGGGCGTTGTATGTAAGTGATCAGTCACTGAATTCTATTCTTAAAACCAATATTGCACTGTATATTAACTAAAGAAGTTTTAAAGAAAAATGAATGAAAGAATAAACGAACAAAAGAGACAGAGAGAAAGAAGTAAATTGATTCAGTAATCAAAAGTCACCCAACAAACAAGAGTCCAGGGTTGTATGCTTCCCAGGGGAATTCTACCAAATATTTAAAGAAGAATTAATACCTATTCTTTTAAAATAGTTCCAAAAAAATACAAATGGAAAACTTCCAAACTCATTCTATGAGGCCAGCATTACCTTGATTCCAAAACTTGAAAAATAACCCACTAAAAAGGAGAATTATAGACAAACATCTGTGATGAGCACAGATGCAAAAATTCTCAAGAAGATACTAGGAAATAAAATCTAACAGTTCATTAAAAGAATTATTCATCACAACCAAGTGGGATTTATTCCTGGGCTGCAAGGTGGTTTAATATCCATAAATTTATCTGCTATACCAAATTAACAAAAGTAAGGATAAGAATCATATGATGCTGTCAATAGATACAGAAAAAGCAGTAGAAAAAATATAGCATACTTTTTTGATAAAAATATTCAAGAAAGATGGATAGAAGGAACATACCTCAACATCATAAAGGCCATATACAAAAGACCTGCAGCTAATATAATTTTCAATGGGGAAAAACACAGATTTTCCCTGAAGGTCGGTAACATGACAGTAATGTCACTCTTAACACGAAGGTTCAACACAGTACTGGAAGTCCTAGCCTCAGCAATCATATAATAAAAAGAAATAAAAGACATCAAGAAAGAAGTTATACTTACACAATTTGCAGATGAACTGATACTCTATGTAAGAAACCTGAAAAACTCCACAAAAATTTGCTAGAGCTGATACATCAATTAGGCAATGATTGAAGATATCAAATCAATGTTCATAAATCTGTTGTATTTCTATATATCAATAGTGAAGCAGCAGAAAGAGATTGCACCCCAAAACATAAGATACCTAGGAATAAACCTAACCTAATATGCAAAAGGTATTTACTCTTAAAACTACAGAACACTTATGAAAGAAATTGAAGAAGACACACAGAAATGGAAAAACACTCCATAATCATGGATTGGAATAAAAAATATGATTAAAATGTCTATACTACACAAAGCAACCTACATATTCAGTACAATCCCTATCAAAATAACATCAGCATTTTTCACAGAGCTAGCACAATTTTACAATTGTATGGAATGAGAAAAGACTCTGAGTAGCCAAAATAATGTTGAAAAAGCAAAGCAAAGTGGGAGGCACCACAATTATGGACTTTAAGTTGTCTTACAAAGCTGTAATCATAAAGACTGTATGGTACTGGCACAAAAACAGACACATAGATTAATGAAACAAAATAGAGAACCCAGAAATGGACCCACAACTATATGTTCAACTCATCTTCAACAAAGCAAGAAAGAATATCCAATGTAAAAGACAGTCTCTTCAACAAATGGTGTTGGGAAATCTGGACAATGACATGTAGAAAAGTGAAAGTGGACCACTTTCTTACACTATACACGAAAATAAATTCAAAATGAATGAAAAACCTAAATTTGGGATTTAGGTCCTAAAGAACACAGGCAACAATCTCTTTGACCTCGGCCATAGAAGCTTCTTTCTAGACACATCTCTGGGGGTAAGGTAAACAAAAACAAAAATAAACTATTGGGATTTCATCACAATAAACAAACTGCTGCAGAATAAAGGAAACAATCAACAAAACCAAAAGACAAACTACAGAATGAAAGAAGGTATTTGCAAATGTCATATTGGATAAAGGGCTAGTATCAAAAATCTATAAAAAAGTTATCAATCTCAACACCCAAAAAGATAATCTAGTTAATAAATGGGCAGAAGACATGAACAGACACTTTTTCAAAGATGATATACAAATGGCTAACAGACACATACACAAAAATGCTTGATATCACTCATCAGGGAAATACAAATCAAAATCACAATGAGATACCACCTCACACCTGTCAGAATGGCTAAAGTTAGCAACTGAGGAAATAACAGTTGTTGGTGAGGATGTGGTGAAAAAGGAAGGAACTCTCTTACACTCTTGGTGGGAATGGAAACTGGTGCAGTCACTCTGGAAAACAGTGTGAAGAATCTTCAGAAATTTTAAGATAGAACTACTCTACGACCCAGCAATTGCACTACTAGATATTTATTCAAGTGATACAAAAAATACTGATTCAAAGGGACACATGCATTCTAATGTTTATAGAGCCACTATCAACAATAGCCCAATTATGGACAGATCCCAAATGTCCCTCAACTGAAGAATGGATAAAGAAGATGTGGCATATATATATATATATAATATTATGTATTTTAAATGAATAAATATATATATTCAAAAAGAATGAAATATTGCCATTTTCAGTGACATGGATAGTACTAGAACATATGCTAAGAAAAATATGTCATTAAGGGAAAGAAAATACCATATGATTTCACTCATATATGGAATTTAAGAAACAAAACAGATGAACATAGGAGAAGGGAAAGAAAAATAAAGTAAGATAAAAACAGAAAGGTAAGCAAACCATAAAAGACTCTTAACTATAGAGAACAAATATCTGGTTTCTGGAGGGAAAGTGAATGGGGGGATGGGCTAAATGGGTGATGGGTATTAAAGAGGACACTTGTGATGAGCAATGGGTGTTCTATATAAGCTATGAATCACTAAATTCTACTCCTGAAACCAATACTGCCCTATATGTTAATTTGAATTTAAATAAACTCTTGTAAGAAAAAAAAAGAAAAAGAGAAAGATTTTTTTAATTCAAAACAATAACCAACAACACAGAAATACAATTATAAGAGAATATTATGAAAAGCTAATCCAAAAAATCAGACCATTTTTTTAAAACAATTAAATATTTATTTTTGAGAGAGAGGCAGAGCACGAGCAGGAGAGGGGCAGAGAGAAACAGAGACATGAAATCTGAAGCAGGCTCCAGGCTTTGAGCTTTCAGCACAGAGCCTGACACAGAGCTCAAATCACGAGCTGTGAGATCATGACCTGAGCCAAAGTTGGACACTCAACCAAATGAGCCATGCAGGTGCACCAAAAAATCAGACAATCTTCAAGAAATTGGTAAATTTCTACAAACATATAAACTGCCAAAAGTGATATGGAATAAATAGAAAAATTGAAGAGACCAATAACCTGCAAAAAAATTGAATCAGTAATCAAAAATTTCCCAACAATCAAAATTCCAGAGACAGATGGCTTCATAGGAGAGTTCTACTAAACAGTTAAAGAAGAGTTAATATCTCTTCTTCTCAAACTCTTCCAAAAAATATAAAAGGAAAGAAAACTTCCAAATTCATTCAGTGAACTCAGCATTACCCTGACACCAAAACCAGATATATATTCCACTAAAAAAGAGAACTACAATATAATGTTCATCAATATCCCTGATGAACATAGGTGCAAAAATTCTCAGTAAAATACTACCAAATTCCAACAGTAAATTAAAAGAATCGTTCACCATCATCAAGTGGGATTTATTTCTGGGTTGCAAGGGTGGTTCTGTGATATACCACATTAACTAAAGAAAGGATAAGGATGAATTGAAATGGGTGAGAGGTAAGGAGACCCTGGAATCCCATGTCCCTCCAACACAGCTGTTTTGGGGTCATATTTCTTGGAATACCCAGGGAATTAATCTGTGAGTGGCAGAAAGATCTCCACACTTGGAGGGAGAAAGCTTGGCAGGTGTGAGGCACATAGTTTCTGATTTTTTGTCATATTTTTTAATCTTTTTTGATCAGTTTTTAAAATTTTTTTTCTTTTCCCTTATCTCCTTTCTTCTGCTTTCTTTCTTCTTCTTTTACCTTTATCTTTCCTTGGAATCAGCCTTATGTTAATTCTCTGTTTCATTTTCTTCTGTCCCTTTTTCTTGTTCTCTTTCTATGGGATCAGGCTTCCCCTCCCATTTTTTCCAGGGTTACCTCAATAAACAAATCAAAGCACACTTAGCTAAGGGTCCAAACACACCACCACTTCAAGAAAGGAGGAGCTCTGCAGGGGACTGACCAGTGGGAAAAGGCAGGCAAAATGCAACAGCGGAGTGAACACAACATACACCAGAAACACTTCCTGGAATTCCAGGCCCTGGACAGTGTATAACCCCTTTTTTTTTTTTTCTGAAATTTATTGACAAATTGGTTTCCATACAACACCCAGTGCTCATCCCAAAAGGTGCCCTCCTCAATACCCATCACCCACCCTCTCCTCCCTCCCACCCCCCATCAACCCTCAGTTTGCTCTCAGTCTTTAACAGTCTCCTATGCTTTGGCTCTCTCCCATTCTAACCTCTTTTTTTTTTTTCCTTCCCCTCCCCCATGGGTTCCTGTTAAGTTTCTCAGGATCCACATAAGAGTGAGACCATATGGTATCTGTCTTTCTCTGTATGGCTTATTTCACTTAGCATCACACTCTCCAGTTCCATCCACGTTGCTACAAAAGGCCATATTTCATTTTTTCTCATTGCCATGTAATATTCCATTGTGTATATAAACCACAATTTCTTTATCCATTCATCAGTTGATGGACATTTAGGCTCTTTCCATAATTTGGCTATTGTTGAGAGTGCTGCTATGAACATTGGGGTACAAGTGGCCCTATGCATCAGTGCTCCTGTATCCCTTGGATAAATTCCTAGCAGTGCTATTGCTGGGTCATAGGGTAGGTCTATTTTTAATTTTCTGAGGAACCTCCACACTGCTTTCCAGAGCGGCTGCACCAATTTGCATTCCCACCAACAGTGCAAGAGGGTTCCCGTTTCTCCACATCCTCTCCAGCATCTATAGTCTCCTGATTTGTTCATTTTGGCCACTCTGACTGGCGTGAGGTGATACCTGAGTGTGGTTTTGATTTGTATTTCCCTGATAAGGAGCGACGCTGAACATCTTTTCATGTGCCTGTTGGCCATCCGGATGTCTTCTTTAGAGAAGTGTCTATTCATGTTTTCTGCCCATTTCTTCACTGGGTTATTTGTTTTTCGGGTGTGGAGTTTGGTGAGCTCTTTATAGATTTTGGATACTAGCCCTTTGTCCGATATGTCATTTGCGAATATCTTTTCCCATTCCGTTGGTTGCCTTTTAGTTTTGTTGGTTGTTTCCTTTGCTGTGCAGAAGCTTTTTATCTTCATAAGGTCCCAGTAATTCACTTTTGCTTTTAATTCCCTTGCCTTTGGGGATGTGTCGAGTAAGAGATTGCTACGGCTGAGGTCAGAGAGGTCTTTTCCTGCTTTCTCCTCTAAGGTTTTGATGGTTTCCTGTCTCACATTTAGGTCCTTTATCCATTTTGAGTTTATTTTTGTGAATGGTGTGAGAAAGTGGTCTAGTTTCAACCTTCTGCATGTTGCTGTCCAGTTCTCCCAGCACCATTTGTTAAAGAGGCTGTCTTTTTTCCATTGGATGTTCTTTCCTGCTTTGTCAAAGATGAGTTGGCCATACGTTTGTGGGTCTAGTTCTGGGGTTTCTATTCTATTCCATTGGTCTATGTGTCTGTTTTGGTGCCAATACCATGCTGTCTTGATGATGACAGCTTTGTAGTAGAGGCTAAAGTCTGGGATTGTGATGCCTCCTGCTTTGGTCTTCTTCTTCAAAATTCCTTTGGCTATTCGGGGCCTTTTGTGGTTCCATATGAATTTTAGGATTGCTTGTTCTAGTTTCGAGAAGAATGCTGGTGCAATTTTGATTGGGATTGCATTGAATGTGTAGATAGCTTTGGGTAGTATTGACATTTTGACAATATTTATTTTTCCAATCCATGAGCAGGGAATGTCTTTCCATTTCTTTAAATCTTCTTCAATTTCCTTCAGAAGCTTTCTATAGTTTTCAGCATACAGATCCTTTACATCTTTGGTTAGATTTATTCCTAGGTATTTTATGCTTCTTGGTGCAATTGTGAATGGGATCAGTTTCTTTATTTGTCTTTCTGTTGCTTCATTGTTAGTGTATAAGAATGCAACTGATTTCTGTACATTGATTTTGTATCCTGCAACTTTGCTGAATTCCTGTATCAGTTCTAGCAGACTTTTGGTGGAGTCTATCGGATTTTCCATGTATAATATCATGTCATCTGCAAAAAGCGAAAGCTTGACTTCATCTTTGCCAATTTTGATGCCTTTGATTTCCTTTTGTTGTCTGATTGCTGATGCTAGAACTTCCAGCACTATGTTAAACAGCAGCGGTGAGAGTGGGCATCCTTGTCGTGTTCCTGATCTCAGGGAAAAAGCTTTCAGTTTTTCCCCGTTGAGGATGATGTTAGCTGTGGGCTTTTCATAAATGGCTTTTATGATCTTTAAGTATGTTCCTTCTATCCCGACTTTCTCAAGGGTTTTTATTAAGAAAGGGTGCTGGATTTTGTCGAAGGCCTTTTCTGCATCGATTGACAGGATCATATGGTTCTTCTCTCTTTTTTTGTTAATGTGATGTATCACGTTGATTGATTTGCGAATGTTGAACCAGCCCTGCATCCCAGGAATGAATCCCACTTGATCATGGTGAATAATTCTTTTTATATGCCGTTGAATTCGATTTGCTAGTATCTTATTGAGAATTTTTGCATCCATATTCATCAGGGATATTGGCCTGTAGTTCTCTTTTTTTACTGGGTCTCTGTCTGGTTTAGGAATCAAAGTAATACTGGCTTCATAGAATGAGTCTGGAAGTTTTCCTTCCCTTTCTATTTCTTGGAATAGCTTGAGAAGGATAGGTATTATCTCTGCTTTAAACGTCTGGTAGAACTCCCCTGGGAAGCCATCTGGTCCTGGACTCTTATTTGTTGGGAGATTTTTGATAACCGATTCAATTTCTTCGCTGGTTATGGGTCTGTTCAAGCTTTCTATTTCCTCCTGATTGAGTTTTGGAAGCGTGTGGGTGTTCAGGAATTCGTCCATTTCTTCCAGGTTGTCCAATTTGTTGGCATATAAGTTTTCATAGTATTCCCTGATAATTGTTTGTATCTCTGAGGGATTGGTTGTAATAATTCCATTTTCATTCATGATTTTATCTATTTGGGTCATCTCCCTTTTCTTTTTGAGAAGCCTGGCTAGAGGTTTGTCAATTTTGTTTATTTTTTCAAAAAACCAACTCTTGGTTTCGTTGATCTGCTCTACAGTTTTTTTAGTTTCTATATTGTTTATTTCTGCTCTGATCTTTATTATTTCTCTTCTTCTGCTGGGCTTAGGCTGCCTTTGCTGTTCTGCTTCTAGTTCCTTTAGGTGTGCTGTTAGATTTTGTATTTGGGATTTTTCTTGTTTCTTGAGATAGGCCTGGATTGCAATGTATTTTCCTCTCAGGACTGCCTTTGCTGCGTCCCAAAGCGTTTGGATTGTTGTATTTTCATTTTCGTTTGTTTCCATATATTTTTTAATTTCTTCTCTAATTGCCTGGTTGACCCACTCATTCGTTAGTAGGGTGTTCTTTAACCTCCATGCTTTTGGAGGTTTTCCAGACTTTTTCCTGTGGTTGATTTCAAGCTTCATGGCATTGTGGTCTGAAAGTAAGCATGGTATAATTTCAATTCTTGTAAACTTATGAAGGGCTGTTTTGTGACCCAGTATATGATCTATCTTGGAGAATGTTCCATGTGCACTCGAGAAGAAAGTATATTCTGTTGCTTTGGGATGCAGAGTTCTAAATATATCTGTCAAGTCCATCTCATCCAATGTCTCATTCAGGGCCCTTGTTTCTTTATTGACCGTGTGTCTAGATGATCTATCCATTTCTGTAAGTGGTGTATTAAAGTCCCCTGCAATTACCACATTCTTATCAATAAGGTTGCTTATGTTTATGAGTAATTGTTTTATATATTTGGGGGCTCCGGTATTCGGTGCATAGACATTTATAATTGTTAGCTCTTCCTGATGGATAGACCCTGTAACTATTATATAATGTCCTTCTTCATCTCTTGTTACAGCCTTTAATTTAAAGTCTAGTTTGTCTGATATAAGTATGGCTACTCCAGCTTTCTTTTGGCTTCCAGTCGCATGATAAATAGTTCTCCATCCCCTCACTCTCAATCTAAAGGTGTCCTCAGGTCTAAAATGAGTCTCTTGTAGACAGCAAATAGATGGGTCTTGTTTTTTTATCCATTCTGATACCCTATGTCTTTTGGTTGGCGCATTTAATCCATTTACATTCAGTGTTATTATAGAAAGATACGGGTTTAGAGTCATTGTGATGTCTGTATGTTTTATGCTTATAGTGATGTCTCTGGGACTTTGTCTCACAGGGTCCCCCTTAGGATCTCTTGTAGGGCTGGTTTAGTGGTGACAAATTCCTTCAGTTTTTGTTTGTTTGGGAAGACCTTTATCTCTCCTTCTATTCTAAATGACAGACTTGCTGGATAAAGGATTCTTGGCTGCATATTTTTTCTGTCTAGCACCCTGAAAATCTCGTGCCAATTCTTTCTGGCCTGCCAAGTTTCAAAAGAGAGATCAGTCACGAGTCTTATAGGTCTCCCTTTATATGTGAGGGCACGTTTACCCCTTGCTGCTTTCAGAATTTTCTCTTTATCCTTGTATTTTGCCAGTTTCACTATGATATGTCGTGCAGAAGATCGATTCAAGTTACGTCTGAAGGGAGTTCTCTGTGCCTCTTGGATTTCAATGCCTTTTTCCTTCCCCAGTTCAGGGAAGTTCTCAGCTATGATTTCTTCAAGTACCCCTTCAGCACCTTTCCCTCTCTCTTCCTCCTCTGGGATACCAATTATGCGTATATTATTTCTTTTTAGTGTATCACTTAGTTCTCTAATTTTCCCCTCATACTCCTGGATTTTTTTATCTCTCTTTTTCTCAGCTTCCTCTTTTTCCATAACTTTATCTTCTAGTTCACCTATTCTCTCCTCTGCCTCTTCAAGCCGAGCTGTGGTGGTTTCCATTTTGTTATGCATTTCGTTTAAAGCGTTTTTCAGCTCCTCGTGACTGTTCCTTAGTCCCTTGATCTCTGTAGCAAGAGATTCTCTGCTGTCCTGTATACTGTTTTCAAGCCCAGCGATTAATTTTATGACTATTATTCTAAATTCACTTTCTGTTATATTATTTAAATCCTTTTTGATCAGCTCATTAGCTGTTGTTATTTCCTGGAGATTCTTCTGAGGGGAGTTCTTCCGCTTGGTCATTTTGGATAGTCCCTGGCGTGGTGAGGACCTGCAGGGCACTTCCCCTGTGCTGTGGTGTATAACTGGAGTTGGTGGGCGGGGCCGCAGTCAGACCTGATGTCTGCCCCCAGCCCACCGCTGGGGCCACAGTCAGACTGGTGTGTGCCTTCTCTTCCCCTCTCCTAGGGGCGGGATTCACTGTGGGGTGGTGTGGCTCGTCTGGGCTACTTGCACCCTGCCAGGCTTGTGATGCTGGGGATCTGGCGTATTAGCTGGGGTGGGTAGGCAAGGTGCTCGGGGGCAGGAGGGGCAGGCTTAGATCGCTTCTCCTTAGGTGATCCACTTCAGGAGGGGCCCTGTGGCAGCGGGAGGGAGTCAGATCCGCTGCCGGAGGTTTGGCTCCGCAGAAGCACAGAGTTGGGTGTTTGCGCAGAGCGAGCAAGTTCCCTGGCAGGAACCGGTTCCCTTTGGGATTTCGGCTGGGGGATGGGCGGGGGAAATGGCGCTGGCGAGCGCCTTTGTTCCCCACCAAACTGAGCTCTGTTGTCAGGGGGCTCAGCAGCTCTCCCTCCCTTTGTCCTCCAGCCTTCCCGCTTTCCGAGCAGAGCTGTTAATTTCTGACCTCCCAGACGCTAAGTCGCGCTTGCTGTCGGAACACAGTCCGCCCGGCCCCTCCGCTTTTGCAAGCCCGACTCGGGGGCTCTGCTTGGCCGGCGAGCCGCCCCTCTGCCCCGGCTCCCTCCCGCCAGTCCGTGGAGCGCGCACCGCCTCGCCGCCCTTCCTACCCTCTTCCGTGGGCCTCTCGTCTGCGTTTGGCTCCGGCGACTCCGTTCTGCTAATCCTCTGGCGGTTTTCTGGGTTATTTAGGCAGGTGTAGATGGAATCTAAGTGATCAGCAGGACGTGCGGTGAGCCCAGCGTCCTCCTAAGCCGCCATCTTGCCTAACCCCTTTTTAATATAGTAGTACTCTCACTTGCAGGACACATAAGAGTCTTTTAAACCACATAAAAGAAACAGGCAAAATGACAAGATAGAGGTATTATCCCAAAAGAAAGTTCAGGAAGAAATCACAGCCAGAGACTTGCTCAAAACAGATATGAACAATATATCTGAACAAGAATTAAGAACCACAGTCATAAGGCTATTAGCTGGGCTTGAAAAAAGCATAGGAGACACTTGATAAGCCCTACCTGCAGAGATCAAAGACCTAAGAACTAGTCAGGATGAATTAAAAAATGCTATAACTGAGATACAAAATAAACTAGATATAGTTACAGCAAAGATGGAAGAAGCAGAGGAGAAAATAGGTGAAATAGAAAATAATGGAAAATTACAAAGCTGAAAAAAAGAGGGAAAGGAAATTATTAGATCACGAGGGGGAGAATTACAGAACTACATGATTCCATGAAATGAAACAATATCCATATCATAGGAGTCCCAAAAGAGGAAGAGCAGGAAAACAAAAGAGAAGGTGTATTTGAACAAATTATAACTGAGAAGTTACCTAATTTTGGGAAGGAAACAAGCATCCAAGTCCAAGAGGCACAGAAAACTCCCTTCAAAATCAACACAATAGGTCAACACCATGACATATCATAGTGAAACTTGCTATACACAAAGATAAAGAGAGAATTCTGAAAGAATCTAGGGACAAAAGTTCCTTAACATACAAGGATAGACAAATAAGGTTATGAACAGACATGTCCACTGAGACTTGGCAGACCAGAAAGGAGTGGCAGGAAATATTCAATGTGCTGAATTGGAAAAAAATATGCAGCCAAGAATCTTTTATCCAACAAGGCTGCCATTGAGAATAGAAGGAGAGATAATCTCCCAAACAAACAAAAACTAAAGAAGTTCATGACAACTAACCCAGCCCTGCAAGAAATTCTAAAGGACACTCTCTGAGTGGAGAAAAATAAAAAGGCCAAAGCAGCAAATACTACAAGGGACCACAGAACATCACCAGAAACATGAAATCTAAAGACAACACAATGGAACTAAATTTATATCTTTCAATAATCACTCTGATTGAAAATGGAGTGCATGGCACAATAAAAAGGCATAGAATATCAAGTGGATTAAAAAAAAACAAGATCCATCTATATGCTGCCTAAAAGAGACTCATTTTAGATCTGAGGACACCTGCATATTGAAAGTGAGGGGATGGAGAACCATTTATCATGCTAATGCAAGTCAAAAGAAAGCTGGGGTAGCCATACTTTTATCAGCCAAATGAGATTTTAAACTTTTTTAAAATGTTTATTTATCTTGAGGGAGAGAGAGACAGAGACAGAGACAGAGAGACAGAGACAGAGTGTGAGCAGGGAAGGGGCAGAGAGAGATGGAGAGACAGGATCTGAATCAGCCTCCAGGATCCTAGCTGTCAGCACAGAGCCAGACGTGGGGCTAAAAGTCATGAACCATCAGATCATGACCTGAGCCGAAGTTGGATGCTTAACCGACAGAGCCACCCAGGCGACCTAGTCAAATGAGATTTTAAAACAGACTATAACAAGAGAAGGGAATTATGTCATAATTAAGGGGTCTTTCCATGAAGAAGATCTAACAACTGTAAATATTTATGTTCCCAACTTGATGATACTCAGTTATATAAAACAATCACAAACCTAGAGAATCTCATTTATAATAATACCATTATAGTAGGAGACTTTAGCGCTCAACTTACAACAATGGACATATCATATAAACAGAAAACCAACAAGGAAACAACAGCTCTGAATGACGCCCTGGACCATATGGACTTAACACTTATATTAAGAACATTTCATCCTAAAGCAGCAGAATATGCATTCTTCTCATGTACACATGGAACATACTGTAGACTAGATCACATATTGGGGCACAAATCAGCCTTCAACAGGTATGAAAAGATTGAGATCATACCATGGATATTTTCAGACCAAAATGCTGTGAAATTTGAAATAAACCACAAGAAAAAATTGGAAAGCCCTCAAATGCATTAAGGTTAAAGAACATGCTACTAAAGAATGAATGGGTTAACTAGAAAATTAAAGGAGAAATTTAAAAATACATATAAACCAATGAAAATGAAAACACGACAGTGCAAACACTTTGGGATGTAGCAAAGACAGTCCTATTAGGAAATTACATTGCAATTCAAACCTGTATCAAGAAGGAAGAAAAGTTCCAAATACAGAACATAACCATACACCTAAAGGAACTAGATAAGCAGCAGCAAATCAAGCCCAAAGGTAGCAGAAGAGAAACAATAAAGATTAGAGCAGAAATAAACAATATGGAATCAAAAAAAGAAAACAGTAGAATAGATTAATAAAACTAAGAGGTGGTTTTTTAAAAGAATATACAAAATTGATAAACACCTAGCCAGACTTCTCAAAAAGAAGAGAGAACACAAATAGATAAAATCATGAATGAAAGAGGACAGATCACAACCAACACCACAGAAATACAAACAATTATATAGGTCAAAAATAAAGAAAAAAATCTAATGAATAAAAGATAAATTACTTGTGATTCTAATACTAAAAATTACTATTAGTGTTTTGAAAAAAATATATAAACAATTATAAAATAATACTTTGGCTTTTGTGGAGAGACAAAGGGAAGAGAAAGACCAGCTGGGGAAGCATAGGACTGTATCTAGACAAGAGATAAACCTCGGACTGGGACTGAGAGGGATCCCATCTCTAACTGTGGGGCTTTATTCAGAATGGGCCAGCTGCCCCATTTGCACAAAACTGGGGAGGAGGGGAGCCAGCCCCGGCTTCTGTGGTAGGTCGGGGGCACAGTCCACAATAGGAGAAAGTGGTCCCCTCCCTGGAGTGCTGCGCGATAGAACAAAGCCTGCCTGCATCCACCACCCCCGGGCTCAGTGTCTGGATTGAGGGCTCAGTCCACAGTAGGAGAAAGCAGCCCCCTCCCTGGAGTGCTATGGGACAGGACAAAGCCTGCCTGCATCTGCCACCCCTGGGCTTGGTGGCAACGTCAGGGGTGCAGTCCACAGCAGGAAAAGGTGATCCTCCCTGAAGTGCTGCATCACAGAAAAAGGAATCTGGGACACATATCGGGCCACATAGAGTGTCACTTCCCCAGTGACAGAGTTCATGGATTAAGACTATGAATCCTAGCCAAGTGCTGGGTCAGGGGAGTTGGTGGAACAAGAAGGACTGCCCTGTCTGTGCCCATGGCATAGTGAGGACGACTTGAACAGAGTCCACTGGGTCCATGGAGAAGAGACTGGGGGATCTCAATTTTTCCACCCCACCACCACTAAGGTGGGGCCTCAGGGATCAGTCCCACAGGTGGGACCAGCCTACACCAAACCACGCCCCTCTGTGCCAGGTAACTGCGTATCTGCTGGATCCAGATAGGTGCTGTGCAACCAGATGCCTTCATTATTCATACCAGTGATGCTGCATAACCTGGATTAATTCCAGAACAATTATTGTTATTTAGATATATTCTCCATTCCTATCTCTTCCCTCCTCTAGGCTGGTTACTCTTGTTGTTGGTTTTTTTTAAGCAGATATATTTAATCCATTCTCTTGATACATGTTCTACATCTCCTCCTGTACTTTCTTTTCTCCCTCTCTAGAATAATCAAGCCATATAGTTTCCCAGTCTGGGTAAATTTATCTTCGTTTTTCCCCCCATCTCATTATATATTTTCCTTTCTCTCTCTCTGGATTAAGCCATTTAGTCTTCTCTCTCTGCCCAGTCAATGCTAATTTTTCCTTTGTCCCCACCCCTGTCATTTCTCTCTTTGTATGTGCTCTTCCATCAGCACTGCCTCCAACCTGTTCTTTACTAGCAACTTGAATTTCTGGTTTTTCGCTTTTGGAGTGTGTGTGTGTGTGTGTGTGAGTGTGTGTGTGTGTGTGTGTGTTTTGTCTGTTTGTTTCATTTGTGTATTTGTGTGTCTTTGTTTCCTGTTTGTCTGTTTGTTTTCCTTTCTAGGGATACTTCAAGGAACAAATAAAAGCACACCTCATGGTGGGTCCAAAAAATCACTACAAGTAGATAAATAAGATAACCAAAGTTATAACAACAGAGATCAAGTAACACTCTCCACAAAACACCTCCTGAAGAGCCAGGCCTTGGACAGTGTCTGACCCCCCTTTAATATAGCAGTGCTCGCAGGTGCAGAGCACATAACAAGCTTTAAAAACTCATAAGGGACAGAAAACTACCAAAATGATGAAATGGAAGAATTTCCCTCAAAAGAAATTCCAGGGAGAAGGAACAGCTAAAGAATTGATCAAAACACATATAAGCAATATAACTGAAAAAGACTTTATAATAATAGTCATAAAATTAATCACTGGGCTTGAAAAAGGCATAGAGGACAGAAGATAATTTATTAATGCAGAGTTCAAGGAACTAAAAACTAGTCATGATGAATTTAAAAATGCTTTAAATGAGGTGTAAAATAAAAAGGAGGCAACCACAGTGTGTATTGAAGATGCAGAGGACAGTCTACGGACATACCACCCTGAAGGCGCCCGATCTTGTCTTATCTCGGAAGATGCAGAAGACAGAATAAGAGAATTAGAAGATAAAATTATGGAAAAAAGAGGAAGCTGAGAAAAAAAGAAAAAATCCAGGGTCAACAGGGGAGATTTAGAGAACTAAGTGATGCAATCAAAATGAACAATATCTGTATCATACGAATTCCAGAAGAGAGAGAGAAAGGGGCTGACGGTATACTTGAACAAATCATAGCTGAGAACTTCCCTGATCTGGGGAAGGAAACAGACATTGAAATCCAGAAGGCACAGAGAACTCCCTTCAGACGTAACTTGAATCGATCTTCTGCATGACATATCATAGTGAAACTGGCAAAATACAAGGATAAAGAGAAAATTCTGAAAGCAGCTAGGGATAAACGGGCCTTAATATACAAAAGTAAAGCATAACGGTAGTAGCAGATCTATCTATTGAAACTTCGCAGGCCAGAAAGGAGTCTCAGGAAATATTCAATGTGCTGAATAGGAAAAATATGCAGCCAATAATCCTTTATCCAGTAAGTCTCTCATTCAGAATAGAAGGAGAGATAAAGGTTTTCCCAAACAAAAACTGAAGGATTTCATCACCACTAAACCAGCCCTACAAGAGATCCTAAGGGGCACTCTGTGAGTGAAACATTGCAAGGACCACAAAGTACCAGAGACATCACTACAAGCATGAAACCTACAGATAACACAATGAGTCTAAACCCATATCATTCAATAATAACACTGAAAGTAAATGGACTAAATGCTCCAACCAAAAGACTTAGGGTATCAGAATGGATAAGAACACAAGACCCATCTATTTCCCTCTACAAGAGACTCATTTCGGATCTGAGGACACCTTCAGATTGAAAGTGAGGGGATGGAGAACTCTCTATCATGCTACTGGAAGTAAAAAAAAAGCTGGAGTAGCTATACTTATATCAGAGAAACTAGAGTTTAAATTAAAGGTTGTAACAAGAGATGAAGAAGGGCATTATATAATAATTACAGGGGCTATCCATCAGGAAGTGCTAACATTTATAAATGTCTATGCACCGAATTTGGTAGTACCCAAATATTTAAAACAATCGCAAACATAAGCAACATTATTGATAAGAAGGTGGAAATTGAAGACAACTTTAATGCTCCACTTACAACAATGTTCAGATCATCTAGACAGAATAAGTAAAGAAACAATGCCCCTGAAGATACATTGGATCAGATGGGCTTGACAGATATATTTAGAACTCTACATCCCAAAGCAGCATAATATACTTTCTTCTTGAGTGCACATGGAATATTCTCCAAGAGAGACCACATACTGGGTCACAGAAAAGCCCTCAATAAATATAAAAAATTGAGACCATACCATGCACACTTTCAGATCACAATGCTATGAAACATAAAATCGACCACAGGAAAAAATCTGGAAAACCTTCAAAAGCATGGAGGTTAAGGAACATCCTACTAAAGAATGAATGTGTCAACCAGGCAATTAGAACAGAAATTAAAAGATATATGTAAACAAATGAAAACGAAAATACAACAATCCAAACCTTTTGGGATGCAGCAAAGGCAGTCCTAAGAGGAAAATACATTGCAATTTGGGCTTATCTCAAGAAACAAGAAAAATCACAAATACAAAATCTAACAGCACACCTAAAGGAACTAGAAAAAGAACAGCAAAGATACCCCAAACCCAGAAGAAGAAGAGAAATAATAAATATCAGAACAGAAATAAACAATATAAAATAAAAAAAAACAGTAGAACAGACCAATGAAAACAAGAATTGGCTTTTTGAAAAAATAACCAAAATTGATGAGCCTCTAGCCAGGCTTCTCAAAAAGAAAAGAGAGATGACTCAAATAGATAAAATCACAAGTGAAAATGGATTTATTACAAACGGTCCCTCAGAAATACAAGCAATTAGAAGAGAATACTATGAAAAATCATATGTGTACAAACTGGACAACCTGAAAGAAATGGACAAATTCCTAAACACCCACACACTTACAAAACTCAAACGGGAAGAAACCGAAAATTTGAACAGACCCATAAGTAGTTAAGAAATTGAATCAGTCATGAAAAATCTCCCAACAAATAAGAGTCCAGGACCAGATGGCTTCCCTGGGGAATTATACCAGACATTCAAAGCAGAGTTAATACTATCCTTCTCAAGCTGTTCCAAAAAATAGAACTAGAAGGAAAACTTCCGGACTCACTCTATGAAGCCTGTGTTACTTTGATTCCTAAACCAGACAGAGACCCAGAAAAAAAAGAGAACTACAGGCCAATATCCCTGATGAATATAGATGCAAAAATTCTCAACAAGATACTACCAAATTGAATTCAACAGCATATAAAAAGAATTATTCACCATGATCAAGTGGGATTAATTCCTGGGCTGCAGGGCTGTTTCAACATTCGCAAACTAATAAATGTGATACATCACATTAGTAAAAGAAAAGATAAGAACCATATGATTCTTTCAATAGATGCAGAAACATCATAGGACACAGTATAGCATCCTTTCGTAATAAACACCCTGAAGAAATACGGGATGGAAGGAACATATTTAAACATAATAGAATCCATTTATGCAAAGCCCACAGGTAATATCATCCTCAATGGGGAAAGACTGAGACCTTTCCCCGTGAGATCAGGAACACGACAGGGATGCCCACTCTCACCACTGTTGTTTAACATAGTGTTGGAAGTCCTGGCATCAGCAATCAGACAACAAAATTAAATCAAAGGAATCAAAATTGTCAAAGATGAAATCAAACTTTCACTTTTTGCAGACAACATTATCCTCTACATGGAAAACCCGACAGACTCCACCAAAAATCTGCTACAACTGATACATGAATTCAGCAAAATCGCAGGATACAAAATCAATGTACAGAAAATTGTTGCATTTTTATACACCAGTAATGAAGCAACAGAAAGAGAAATAAAGAAACTGATCCCATTCATAATTGCACCAAGAACCATAAAATACCTAGGAATAAAACTAACCAAAGATGTAAAAGGTCTGTGTGCTGAAAACTATAGAAAGTTTATGAAGCAAATTGAAGAAGATACAAAGAAAATGAAAAACATTCCATGCTCATAGATTGGAAGAATAAATATTGTTAAAATGTCAATACTACCCAAAGCAATCTACACATGCAATACAATCCCAATCAAAATTTCACCAGCATTCTTCTCAAGGCTAGAGCAAACAATCGTAAAATTTGTATGGAACCACAAAAGACTCCAAATAGCCAATGTAATATTGAAGAAGAAGACCAAAGTGGGAGGCATCATGATCCCAGACTTTAGCCTCCACTACAAAGCTGTAATCATCAAGGCAGTATAGTATTGGCACAAAAACAGACACATAGACCAATGGAATAGGATAGCGACTCCAGAATTAGACCCACAAACCTATGGCCAACTAATCTTTGGGACAGCAGGAAAGAGTATCCAATGGAAAAATACAGTCTCTTTAACAAATGGTGCTGGGAGAACTGGACAGCAACATGCAGAAGAATGAAACTAGACCACTTTCTTACACACACACAAAAATAAACTCAAAATGGATGAACGACCTGAATGTGACACAGAAAACCATCAAAATCCTAGAAGGGAAGGCAGGAGAAAACCTCTTTGACCTCATCCACAACAATTTCTTACTCGACACGTCTCCAAAGGGAAGGGAATTAAAAGCAGAAAATGAAGTATTGGGACCTCATCAAGATAAAAAAAACTTTTGAACTTCAAAGGAAACAATCAACAAAACTAAAAGGCAACTGATGGAATCGGAAAAGATATTTGCAAATGACATATTGGATAAATGGCTAGTATCCAAAATTTATAAAGAACTCACCAAACTCCACAACTGAAAAACAAATAATCCAGTGAGGAAATGGGCAGAAGACTTGAATAAATACTTTTCCAAAGAAGTCATCCAGATGGTCAACAGACACATGGAAAGATGCTCAACATCACTCCTCATCAGGGAAATACAAATCAAAACCACACTGAGATACCACCTCACGCTGGTCAGTGTTGCTAAAATGAAAAAAAAATCAGGAGACTATAGATGCTGGAGAGGATGTGGAGAAATGGGGACTCTCTTACACTGCTGGTGGAAATGCAAACTAGTGCAGCTGCTCTGGAAAACAGTATGGAGGTTCCTCAAAAAATTAAACATAGACCTACCCTATGACCCAGCAATAGCACTGCTAGGAATTTACCCAAGGGACACAGGAGTGCTGATGCATAGGGGCACGTGTACCCCAATGTTTATAGCATCATTTTTAACAATAGCCAAAATATGGAAAAATCCTAAATGTCCATCAACTAATGAATGGATAAAGAAGATGTGGTTTATATATACAATGGAATACTACGTGGCATGAGAAAGAATGAAATCTGGCCATTTGCAGCAACGTGGATGGAAATGGAGGGTATTATGTTAAGTGAAATAAGTCAGGCAGAGAAAGATGGATACCATATATTTTCACTCATATGTGGATCTTGGGAAAGTTAACAGAAGACCATGGGGGAGGGGAAGAGGGAAAAAAGTTACAGAGAAGGAGGTAGTAAAACCATAAGAGACTCTCAAGGTCTGAGAACAAACTGATGGTTGATGGGGGTGGGGAAGAGGGGAAAGTGGGTGGTGGGCATGGAGGAGGGCACTTGTTGGGATGAGCACTGAGTGTTGTATGGAAACCAATTCGACAATAAATTATATTAAAAAGAGAAAGAGAGTACTGTGAACACTTATATGTCAACAAACTTTATAATTTGGAAGAAATGGACAAATTCCTAGACACTCACACACTACCCAAACTCAAACAGGAAGAAAGAAAATTTCAAAAGACCCATAACCAGGTAAGAAATTGCATCAGTTATCAAAAATCTCCCAACAAATAACAAGAGTCCTGGCCCAGATGGCTTCACAGGGTAATTATACCAGATATTTAAAGAAGAGTTAATACCTATATCCTCAAACTTTTCCAAAAAATAGAAATGGAAGAAATCTTCCAAATTCATTCTATGAAGTCAGCATTACCTTCATTCCAAAACCAAAGACCTTACTAAAAATGATAATTAGAGGCCAATATCCCTGATGAACATGAGTGCAAAATTTCTCAACAAGATACTAGCAAATGAAATTCAACAATACATTGAAAGAATTATTCTTCATGATCAAGTTGGATTTATTCTTGTGCTTCAGGGATGATTTAACATTCACAAGTAAATCAATGTGATACAGTGCACATTGCATTAATAAATTAATAAAAGGATAAGAACTATATGATCCTTTCAATAGATGCAGAAAAAGCATTTGATAAAACACAGCATACTTTCTTGGTAATAACTTTCAAGATAGTAGGGATTGAAGGAGCATTCCTTAATCATAAAAGCCATATATGAAAGGCACACTGCTAATATCATCTTCAATGACATAAACTGAGAGTTTTCCCCCTAAGATCAGGAACATGACAGGGATGTCCTATCTAACGACTGTTGTTCCACATAATACTGTAAGCTCAAGCCTCAGCAATGAGAAAATAAAGAAATAAATAATAGGCAATCATATTGGCAAGGAAGAAGTCAAATGCTCACTTTTTGCAGATGACATGATACTCTATGTGGAAAACCTGGAAGACCACCAAAAAACCGCTAGAGCTGATACATGAATTCAGCAATGTCTCAGGATGTAAAATTAATGTACAGGAACAGTTGCATTTCTATACACCACTAATGAAGCAGCAGAAAGTGCTATCAAGAAATCGATCACATTTACAATTGCACCAAAAATGATAAGATACCTAGGAATAAACCTAACCAAAGAGTTAAAAGATCTGTACGTTGAAACGTATAGAAAGCTTATGAAAGAAATTGAAGAAGACACAAAGAAATGGAAAATTATTCAATGTTCAAGGATTGGAAGAATAAATATTAAAATATTAAAATGTTGATACTACCCGAAGCAATCTACACATTCCTTGCAATACCTATCAAAACAACACCAGCATTCTTCACAGAACTAGAACAAATAATACTGAAATTCGTATGCAAACAGAAAAGACCCCAAATAGCCAAAGTAATGTTTAAAAAGAAAACCATGGTGTAGTAATCACAATGTAGGACTTTAAGACTCAAGACAGTATGGTACTGGCACAAAAACAGCAAATAAGTGGGATAGAATAGAAAACCCACAAATGGACCCACAAATATATGGGCAACTAGTCGTCAACAAAGAAGGAGAGAATCCAATGTAAAAAAGACCATCTCTTCAGCCAATGGTGCTGGGAAAATTGGGCAGTGATATGCAGTAAATAAAACTGGACAATTTTCTTACAACATCCACAAAAATAAACTCAAAATCAGTGAACGATCTAAATTTGAGACAGGAAACCATCCAAATCCTATAGGAGAAAACAGATAGCAACCTCTTTGACCTTCATCACAGTAATTTCTTTCTTGACATGTCTCAGGAGGCAAGGGAAACAAAAGCAAAAATGAACTATTACGACATTTTCAAGATAAAAAACACTTCTGCACAGCGAAGGAAACAAGCAACAAAACTAAAATGGAACCAGTGGAATGGGAGAAGATATTCACCAATGACATATCAGACAAAGGCTTAATATCCAAAATCTGTAAAGAACTTACCAAACTCAACACCCTAAAAACAATCCAGTGAAGAAATGGGAAGAAGACATAAATAGATATTTTTCCCAAGTAGACATGCAGGTGGATAACAGATGCACACACACACAAAATGCTCAACATCACTCATTACCGAGGAAATATGAATCAAACCTGCAATGAGATACCACCTCACCCCTGTCAGAATGGCTAAAATGAACAACCCAAGAAACAATACATGTTGGCAAGGATGCAGTAAAGGGGAACCTTTTTGATTGTTGGTTGGAATGCAAACTGGTGTAGCCCCTTTGGAATACAGTATGAATTTTCCTCAAAAAATTGAAAACAGAACTACCCTACAACCCACCAATTGTACTACTAGGTATTTATCCAAAGGATACAAAAATGCTGATTCAAAGGGGCACATGCTTCTCAATGTTTATAGCAGTATTATCAGCCATATCCAAATTATGGAAAGAGCTCAAATGTCCATCAACTGATGGATGGAAAAAGAAGATGTGGTATAGATATACAATGTAATACTACTTACTGATGAAAAAGAATGAAATCTTGCCATTTGCAACAATGTGGATGGAACTAGATGGTATTACATTAAGCGAAATAAGTCAGTCAGAGAAAGACAAATATCAGATGATTTCACTCATATGTGGGATTTAAGAAACAACAGGGTGAACATAGGGGAAGAGAAGTAAAAATAAGATAAAAACAGGGAGGGAGGCAAACCATAAGAGACTTTAAAATTCAGAGAACAAACTAACCACTTTGAAACTGGGTTGCTGGAGAGGATTTGAGCGGGGGGATGGGTGGGGTGATGGACATTAAGAAGGGCACTTTTGGGATGGGCACTGGGTGTCATATGTAAGAGATGAATCACTGAGTTCTACTTCTGAAACCAAGACTACACTGTACTTTAACTAACTTGAATTTAAATAAAACAAATAAAAGAAAGGATAAGAACCATATGATCCTTTCAATAGATGCAAAAAAAAGCATTTGACAAAGTACAACATTAGTAATGAAAAAAATCCCTAAACAAAATAGGGATAGAGGGAACATAACTCAACATAATATCGGCCGTATAGTTAATATCATCCTCAATGTGGAGAAACTGATAGCTTTTCTTCTGTGGTCTGGAAGAAGATAGGGATGTCTACTCTCAGCACTGTTATATAACATAATACTGGAAGTCCCAGACTCAGCAGACAACAAAAATAAATAAAAGGCAACCAAATTGGCAAGGAAGAATTAAAACCTCCACTATTTGAAGATGGCATGATACTCCATATAGAAAACCTAAAAGACTCCACCAAAAAACTGAGAGAACTGATAAACAAATTCAGTAATATTATAGGATACAAAATAAACATTTCTATACACAAATAATGAAGCAGCAGGAGAAATCAAGGAATCAATCCCATTCACAATTGCACCAAAAACAGTAAGATACTTGGAAATAAACCTAACCAAAAGTTAATGACCTGTAGTATGAAAACTATAATACCAGTGAAAGAAATTGAAGATGACACAAATAAATGGAAAAATATTCCATGCTCATGGATTGGAAGGATAAACATTCTTGTGGGTAGATATGGTTAAGCCACTTAATCTCTCTGGGCTTTGGTTTCATTTTCTACTAAATGAGGGATTCGATTAGATGTGCTGTAATTCTTACAATCTATTATTGATTTTGAGAGAACTATTGGATTTTAGGTAATAAAGAACTAAGTATGCAGCTACTTGTGCCCTGCATGCCAGGGGGACCATGGGAAAGGGAAACTGAAAGGGTCCTGAATTTAGCAAGATTGCAAAACAGACCAAATAATCAAGAAGGACAAGGCAGCCACCTGCAACAGAACAGCCTTGCCTCTGTTCTGGGGTTGGGTCTGATGGAGATGTTTGGCCACATCTCTACTGGTTTTCCCAGTTGGTTAATGTTTTCATTCGTCCTTCAGGCTGAATTCAGGCTCTTTGTGCTCCCAGGTATTTTTACTCCAGATGTTCTCAAGACCATACAGACAAGCTGCTGAGGATGTCACTTATCAGAAAATTATCTCAGAGAAATGTGTATCAGAGTTATATTTGGATTTATGAAAATGGCTCAGGTTCACCATCCACTTAGGCAACTTTATGAAAGGTGGAGCTTCCATCCTGATATCTGTTGAATGTAAGGGTCTTATTCTGAGGACTTTTGGCATGTTTTCACATTGAATCCTCATACCAATTCAATGAGGGGTATTTCTTTTTCCTTATTTTACATATGTAGATACTGAGGCTTGGAGAGGAAGTGACATAACCAAGGTCACAGTGAGGATGTGATAGGGCTGGGTTAGAAGTCTTGGGCCTATAACTCTATGATTTGAAATTAAATCTAAAAAGAAGGGGAAGGGTAGTCAGGTAACCTATTGTTCCTCTCTGAGGAAGAGCAAAGTTAAGTGGTATGAGTCAGATGGGATGATTAATGATGAGCCCAAAAGAAGCAATCACTACCATTATTACCTTCTTCTTAAGGAGTCTTAAAGCACTGGTTTCCTGTGGCTCATCCTCATGAACTGGATTGTCCTATTTGTCTTTCTACAGAAATGTAAAATCAAGAAGGCAGCTCATACTCTATTTGAACCATTTGGGGTAAACTGGGCATTATTCCCCCAGGTCTTATTGACCCCTAAGCCCATTCTCTTTCCCTTATACCACCCTACTGGAATGGGAGGGAGGGTCATGATCTACTAGGTTGTTTTCCAGGTTTCTTCCAGGCATGAATCTCATGCCTTTCCTCCCCAGAGTAACAAGCACATTGTTAGTGCCAACCATCTGCTAGATGTGTTATTTTTGTCAAGTTTCTTAGTCTCTCAGCTTCCTCAACTGAAAAATGGAGGTAATAGTACCAACCTCATTGTGTAGTTTTGAATGTTCAACTGGTTAATATTTATAACAGTGCATAGCACAATCCCTGATACATAGCAAGCGTTCAACAAATGGTAGATGCTGATAAAAACAGAAATTAAAACATAATCCAGGAATTGATAATTTAGTGGTAGAATGTGCCAGACATTGTTATACTTGGAGGGGCAGTGTGGGTTGTGATTAAAGAACACAGGCTCTGGCATCAAATGCACCTGGTTCAAATTCTGACTCTAAATGTAACTTTGGGTAAAGCTATCTCTCTACTCTGAGGCTTCTTTTCTGCATTTAAAATGGGGATCATAATACTTCCTAGCCATGTGACAAAGATTAGTGATATGATACATAAATAAAGTGTTTAACCCAGTGCTTGGTTCAAAGTAAGTGCAAGACATATCATTCATTATCACCCTTATTGTGTTAGGCATTATCTCATTTAACACTCATAGCACCTTTATGGCACAGAAAACTAATTGCAAGATTGCTTGATATTTAGGAGAACTGTGTTCATATTTCAAGTGAATTTGGAAATAAGTGTCTGTTGACCTAAGCAATTCTTATATCATGTAATAAATGCTATATAGGTAGGAATTAGCAATGAATCTTCTTTCATTATCATTTTTAAGGCTCCTAAGGAAAGAGTTAGACATAGGACAGTGGATATTGGACTTGACACCACATACCCAGTGTTCTTGTTCTAGTTCTGCCATTCATTGTCTATAAGGTCAGGAACTTTTGACTGGATAAATGAAACATGTTTTGTTGCTAATTCTTACCTGTTTGTGGTATACTTCTGAGTGATGCAAAGCAGTTTGTTCTCCTGATACCCACTGTGGATATCTCTACAATGGAGCCATAAATACCCACTCTATAGGAATGTAAGAATGGTAAACTATAGAAGACTATACACATAAAATATTACCTGCAGCATGGATCAGCAAACATTCTTTGTAAAGGATCAGATAATAAATATTTTAGACTTTTGAGGGCTGTGCTGTTTCAATTGGAAATACTCATTCTGCTTTTGTAGCAGAAAAGTGCCATAGAAAATAAATAAATTAATGAGCGTGGCTGTATTCTAGTAAAACTTTACAAAGCCAGGTGGCAGGTCTTGGTTTGCTGACTCCTGATTCAGATTCTCATTATTAAGCACCAACTGTATGGAAGGCACCTAACAAGCACTGAGGATTAGCAAGGTAAATAAGATACAATATTTACCCTGGAAAAGCTGTAAGTTGAGGGAAATAAGCTTAGAAATTCCCTGGGCTTATACCAATGGGTTAACAAGGCATAAAGAAGTACAAAGCCAAAGGATACTCACAGCCAAGATTAGGTAAACACGATTAGGACCCCAGAATGCGGAGGTTCAAAGGTACCCCAGAATAGAGAGGGGGTGAAGAGCCCCCAGAATAGAGAGGGAGGGGTAAAGGCTCCAGAATAGTCAGGGGGTGCAAAGGCACCCAATACAAAGGTATATGAGGTAAGCAAGATTAGGCATTCAGGGCGTAAGCACCCCCTCAATTTAGTACTATAGCAGAAAGCTGCTTTCACAGAAAGAAAGGAACAAGATAGGTAAACAGGTAAATTGGGCTATAGACTGCTGTGCTGCAGGTGAAGTTGCCCAGAGTAGAGATGATTAACAAAATAAAAGGTGCCTTGTTAACCCTGAGGTTATTTGTCCTACCTGTCTCATCCCCTAGGCTAGCTGAGATAAACAGAGGTGGTGTCTCATGTCCGCTGTAAACAACCTTCTGCCTGACTGCCCGGCGCCAGGATTTTGTTTTGTATTAACCCAAACCCCTAACTCTGAATGTCTTCAAGACCCCCTTTCCCTCATGTCCACAAGTTAATGTTCACAGATTCATTGTGTCTTTGTGCATGTCCATCATCATGTTTTAAACCTTCTGATCCTAACATAAACAGGGCAAGGACCCTTATTCGGGGCTCTTGTCTTTTCTTAGACATTAGCCATCTCTCACTTTTCATCCTGCATCCCACTCTTTTGCTGACCAAAAGAGAACTTTAGACTTAGAGTCTGTGACACCCAGTCTTACGGGGGAGTTAGACACACAAACAGGTAATCAAAATGCAGGATGATAAGTGCTCTATAGCAGCATGAAAGGAATGTGTTTGGTTCACGAAAAAGGGGGTCCCTGTTTTTGTGTGTTATGATAATAGCTCTACTCCTGTCTTAGGAAGAGTCTTTTTGGTCCAGTGAAACATAAAATTCATTGATAAAGGTTTCACCTCATATATATCCCTTGATAATCTTAGTTATATCCTGAGACTGTTAAAATAATGCTTAGACCAAATGGATTTTTTTAAAATACATATTTGTGTCCATTCTTAAGTCTTCCCATAAGGAAATTCTACTTTATAGTATCCCCATTTTTTGGTGGACCTCTTCTAAACATCTATGAGAGAATTAGGGGGGCACAGTAGCCTGGCCTGCATATTGGGAAACCTAGCCTTATTCTTTCACTCATTTGTGTGCTGGGGAAATTTCCCTTGGCCTTTGTCATCTTGATGAAGCAGCATGAGGGACCCAGCTAAATGGTTTCCAACATCCTTTCTAGCTCTGCAGTTGTCATTGGTGTATAAATACACAATGTGCACCTGACATTCTTTTCCTATGGATTTTCTGTGCCTCAGTTTCATCCTGCGAAATGGTGGATGAAGATCCCAAAGTTCTCTTTGATTGTAAGTTATACTTAGAGCCTAAGACTGTCTCTTTTCAGAGCATATTCTTATTTTTGAGATATAATTGGAGTAAATCCCAAGGGAAAGGTCTCTGACCGGATGGAAAATCAGGGAAAGTGAAAGTTCTTAGTTCATCTGCCTTATTTCGGGTGGCTTTCTGTAGGAGGGTCACCAGGTAAAGTGGTCATCTCTCACCAACTCCCCAGTCCCAACCATGCTCTGCTTTTGGACCTGTGACCAAGAATGTGTCAAGGTGCCCTTTAGGAAGATAATTATGCTCTGGTACTGCCAAAGAAAGTCAAGAGACAGCAGCCCAGTAGGAAGACTTGTGTATGGACCATCCTCTGTGTGCAAAGTTCTGTTCTGGAAAAGGAGTATAGTATAATGGTTAAGGGCATAGCCTCTGGCATCACACTGTATGGATTCAAATCCGTGAGTGGCTATGGAGAACCTAGGCAAATAATTTAACCTTTCTAAACTCCATTTGAACCATTTTTAAAATGGGGATGACAATATAACCTGCTTCATAAGGTTGTTGTGAGAAAAAAAATAAAGAACTTATACAATGCCTCACACTAATAAAGGTTAGCTGTTTTTATTATCATCCTGAGTTGGCCAGACAGCCTACTTGGAGAAATAGAGCTTTTGGATGAGAGTGGCAGTGTGTGGCAGAGGTAAGGGCCCTTCCTGGCTTGAGAGGCAGGAGGACAAGTCTTCTATTCTTGGCCGGCTACTGGCTTGATGGTTATCTAGGTCAAGTCCCTCCCCCTTTTTGGTCCCATTTTACAAAACTAGATAATGTTTCAGATATCTTCCAATTTAATATTTTCTGAATCAAACAGATTCTATGCACGTTGTGCTTATGAGTACAGGAAGGACACAAAGTAAAGGCATGATCCAGGTCAGGTGAAGTTGACCTTGAAGATCATACAGGAAAAGGAGGGCTAAACACTGACCTACTGAGTTGACCCCTTGTAAAACCACCAAGAAGGCAAAAACTGTCTTTAGGGCTCTGAGCTCTGCCTGCTTTTGCCTCTCTTCCTTTCCTTTCAGCTTCTGAATATCAACCTGCGTTTTTCTCTCTCTCCCTCTTAGCTGTGCAGGACAGAGTCACAAACATCACTTTATGGAAAGAGAGTTCACCATGAGTGAGTTCCTAGTTCTAGTCCCAGCTGTATTGGAAAGCATTCTTGTGGGCCAATAATCTTCTATCTCTCCACCTATCCCCAGCCCCCAGCCCCTTTAAGTCTAATGTTCCCTTTCTCCTTTCCTCTAATCTTCTACTGCCCTTATGCATACCTCTATTAGAGCACTTTTATCAGGCTTTATTGTAATTTATGTCCACCAGTCTCTCTCAGTACCCTGTGAACTTGGGTGACTACCTGTGTGTGTCTGTTTCATATTAGTGGTGTCCAACACCTAACTTAGTGATTGGAGCTAACCAGGTGATCTGTCAGGCAAACTCTACCTTCTGGTTTCCTGAGTGAACAGAGGAACAAATGAGATATGGGAGCTTGGAACCCTACCTTCTGCTCTCTTGGCTTTGTGGCTTAGGCAAGACAGGTTTCTTCTGTGGATCTTTAGTGCTTTCCTGTAAAGTCAGAGGATAAAATTAATGGACTTCTGAGGTACCTTTCAGCTTTTCATTTTTTTTGGCTTTGCTATATATATATATATATATGATCAAGGTCTGATAATAATAGCTTTAATGTATGCCGATCTCAATAATATTTGCATTTAAGTAGGAATCAATGCTTTCCTTGGCACAAAGGATAAGCTGTGATCTCCTTCAATGCCAAACTAGTAGGGTCTAAACTAACGAAATTTTGTTTTGTAAGGGTCCTAAATATTTGATGGCTCAGTGATGACAATATATATTCTATGCATCTGATTGTGACAACTCTGTAAAGAACCCTGTTTGTAGCTTTGTGTAATATATCTCTCCTATATTTCTCCTCTTCATCTGGAAATAACTGGCCAGACATCCCTCTGTGTCTTGGTGCTCCCATCCCCTGCTCTGATCATGGAGACTATAAGCATCTGCCAGACTGTCCCTTTTTCTAAGCTGGCATCCTATAGTTACCTGGTTCAGGTCTTCCCAGGTCACCCTGATATAGAAGGCCTGGCTGGGGAGGTTGTGTTGGAGGAAACTGAACAGTATGACCAGGGGTACTTGAGTCCCAGGGAAGAGAGTGGTCAGAATAAGAGTAAAACTAAAGCCAGCAAGATCTGGAATTTTGTAAGCCACAGAAAAGGACCTTCTAGTCAGAGGAAGTGACCCTGGTCCATTATTTCACTGGGAGACACCTCCAGACCATCAGAATTGAAACACAAAATCACATCACTGGATCAAATGAAGTCATTTAAGAGGTCAAAGCCTTACACTGGAGACTCTAAGAATACTCCCCTTAGAATCAGCGAGGCCCAGGGACCCCATGAATCCCCAGGTATCTACCAGATGATGAGGGCAGAGAAGGACATGAAGCCTTTCTGCCATTCCTAAGCAGGCCACATTGAGGGTTTGGAGTGCATCCTTGCAGGTGTGCAGAAGCTGGTGTACATAACCAAGAAAGTGAATCAGAAAGTGCTAGCCTCTGACTTCTTTGGAATCCAAGTGGAGGAAGACTCTTGGGGGGAAGAAGACCCTGATCAATCCAGTGGCAGCAGGCAGGCTAGGAGCTACCTGAAAAGCATGTTGCCTGGGGACCATGAGGCCCCACACACATCCGGAGACTCCAGAATCCAGGAAGTGGATTCTTCCATCAAGCGCCCCACCTTGGAAGGGAATATGAAAGGGAGAAATGAGGGGACCCCTGGGCACCTATGCTGAGACAAGGCAACACCTTTTCGGGGTGTTGTCAAGTTCTTCAGCAATGTGGCTGAGGTGCTCTACAAGTGGAGGTCATTCTCCTAGCAAGAGCCGCAGATGGGCCACCACCACAAAGCTTACTTTGTGACAATGAAGGCTTCATTCTAGAGGGTGCCACCTCTTGGGCCTCCTATCTACTTGACCTGTCCTATCAGTCCTCCTATGTCATGCTGTGGGGCAGTGCCATTGGGAGGTACCTGCCCTGCCAACACAAGACCTTGCAGGCCTCAGGCACCTTCAAAATGAGCATTGAAGGTGAGGAAATGCCAGGCAAGGTCTTCACCACTTCTGCTTTGGCCTCAGTCTTGGTCTTGGCCATCTTTGAGTTCCAGGATGATCCAATGTCATAGAATAGTTACAGCTGCCACTACCATTGTGCTTTCACTAGGTATCACTCTTCCTCTGAGAAGCTCGATGAAGACACTGGGGCTCTGATCAGCTTCCTCAAGGAACGTGACAGTACTGGAGAGTCCCCTGAGATGGGCACCTGTGTCAGGAGGGTAGCCACTGAAGCTATTATGGAGAAGATAGAGGGGAAGCCCAGCATGACAGAGGAGTAGGAGACCTTCAGGTGCCTCGAAGGGTACAGCCAGGCAGGGCAGCCCCAGAAATACAACTTAGGTATTGGTGCAGGAAATGCAGAGAGTAAAACCAACAGGGCTTACACTGGAGTCCCCAGTACTCAGATGAGGTGGGTGGTGGCCCTTCAAAAGCACCATTTGAAACATTCAGGACCCCTGAAACTAGCTAGACTCCTGTGCCTTCCCCAAATTCCTGCCTTTCACCAGGAGTATCCCAGGAGGAACACTCCTATCAGTCAGGTGCCTGGGACTTGACTGATCCTAAAATCCTGAGCAATTTCTACTCCTTCCTTGGACAGAATTCCTGCAGTTACAACTAAATGCATCCTAGAACAAAAACTGAAACTCAGAATGGCAGCTGAATGACCAGGGTTATTTAATGATGCCTAAGACAGCTATTTTCCTTAAGCTGTGGGATATTTCCCTGCCTTTGCAACCTTCTCCTCATCCACCAACAGGAGCAGAATCCAGAGACTGGTTAAAAGGAGTCTCTGGGCTGAGTGTCAGGAGACCTGGATTTATGCCCCAGTTCTGTGTACTGTTGTCTATATAACTTTGAGACAAAACCTTACATCTTTCTGGACCACAGTTCCTTATAGAGGGGAGGATGTTATCTTGGTATCTCGGAGATCTCTAGGCACTTTCTGGTAACAATACTCTATGTTATTTGACCTGAAGAATGTAGGCAGAGGACAACCCAATAACATTTCTCTTCAAATATTCATTGAATGGTAGCTTTATGTCTAGTATTTTCCAGGGTGCTGTCACATGCATTGTTTTCATTTAATTCTTAAAATAACTTTGTGAGGTGGAAGTGATTATCATCATTTTACCAGTGAGAAAACAAGCTCAGAGAAGTTGAGTGACTTGTCCAAAATCATTGAGATTGTGACAAAATTTTGATTCAGATCTCACTTTTGACTCCAACTCTGGTGCTTTTATATAGATCACTATAGCTTCAGGGGGTTCTAATAGAGTGGTGACAAGCAGGTGCTAGAATTGTAGTAGGAAGAATGTTGAATAAACAATAGAAAAAAGTCTCCGGTTTTGAGACTTAAGACTGTTTTCATAAGGGGGTATGCTGTAGTTTCTACAGATAATTTTGAGATAATGTATTTTTTTATAATTCTTTCTCGTGGTGTGTGTGTGGGGGGTCTAGCTTGATAGTTCTCATGTATTTTCATCTTTCACATCCCACTTTCAGAAAAATTGGGCCCCATCAGGACAGGAGTAATAAGATTGCATTTTTAGAAGGACATTAATATGTTTACAAGCATTCTGTTTCCATATTTATAGTTTCTGGCAATCTTCAAGGACACAAAAATGGAAATAATTGTATTGGAAGTAAATTTAATTGCAGTGGTTTTAAAGACCACTACAGCAATCAAACAAACATACCTAATGACTCCATTACCTGATAATAGCAATTTGGTACTGCACGTCAAGTTTATCAGTTGCTAGGAAGAGGGTCACAGATGAGTACATCTTACAAGGGGGCTGTGTGTACTATGCACAGACACGAGTCATTGGTTCTTTAAAAGCACAGGCTTTGGAGAGGGAGGGAAGATGGTGGCGTAGGAGGACACTGGGCTCACCACGCATCCTGCTGATCACTTAGATTCCACCTACACCTGCCTAACTAACCCAGAAAACCACCAGAAGACTAGCAGAACGGAGTCTCCGGAGCCAAGCTCAGACAAGAGGCCCACGGAAGAGGGCCAGAAAGGATTGGCACGAGATCTTCAATGTGTTGAACAGGAAAAATATGCAGCTGAAAATCCTTTACCCAGCAAGTCTGTTATTTAGAATAGAAGGAGAGATAAAGGTCTTCCCAAACAAACAAAAACTGAAGGAATTTGTCACCACTAAACCAGCCCTACAAGAGATCCTAAGGGGGATTCTGTGAGACAAAGTACCAGAGACATCGTTACAAGCATAAAACACACAGACATCACAATGACTCTAAACCCATATCTTTCTATAATAACACTGAATGTAAATGGATTAAATGCGCCAACCAAAAGACATAGGGTATCAGAATGGATAAAAAAAACAAGACCTATCTATTTGCTGTCTACAAGAGACTCATTTTAGATCTCAGGACACCTTTAGATTGAGAGTGAGGGGATGGAGAACTATTTATCATGCTACTGGAAGCCAAAAGAAAGCTGGAGTAGCCATACTTATATCAGACAAACTAGACTTTAAATTAAAGGCTGTAACAAGAGATGAAGAAGGGCATTATATAATAATTACAGGGTCTATCCATCAGGAAGAGCTAACAATTATAAATGTCTATGCGCCGAATACCGGAGCCCCCAAATATATAAAACAATTACTCATAAACATAAGCAACCTTATTGATAAGAATATGGTAATTGCAAGGGACTTTAACACTCCACTTACAGAAATGGATAGATCATCTAGACACACGGTCAATAAAGAAACAAGTGTCCTGAATGATACATTGGATCAGATGGACTTGACAGGTATATTTAGAACTCTGCAGCCCAAAGCAACAGAATATACTTTCTTCTCGAGTGCACATGGAACATTCTCCAAGATAGATCAAGTACTGGGTCACAAAAAAGCCCTTCATAAGTATACAAGAATGGAAATTATACCATGCATACTTTCAGACCATAATGCTATGAAGCTTGAAATCAACCACAGGAAAGAGTCTGGAAAACCTCCAAAAGCATGGAGGTTAAAGAACACCCTACTAAAGAATGAGTGGGTCAACCACGCAATTAGAGAAGAAATTTAAAAATATATGGAAACAAACGAAAATGAAAATACAACAATCCAAACGCTTTGGGACACAGCAAAGGCAGTCTTGAGAGGAAAATACATTGCAATCCAGGCCTATCTCAAGAAACAAGAAAAATCCCAAGTACAAAATCTAACAGCACACCTAAAAGAACTAGAAGCAGAACAGCAAAGGCAGCCTAAACCCAGCAGAAGAAGAGAAATAATAAAGATCAGAGCAGAAATAAACAATATAGAATCTAAAAAAACTGTAGAGCAGATCAACGAAACCAAGAGTTGGTTTTTTGAAAAAATAAACAAAATTGACAAACCTCTAGCCGGGCTTCTCAAAAAGAAAAGGGAGATGACCCAAATAGATAAAGTCATGCATGAAAATGGAATTATTACAACCAATCCCTCAGAGATACAAACAATGATCAGGGAATACTATGAAAAATTATATGCCAACAAATTGGACAACCTGGAAGAAATGGACAAATTCCTAAACACCCACACTCTTCCAAAACTCAATCAAAGGAAATAGAAAGCTTGAACAGACCCATAACCAGTGAAGAAATTGAATCGGTTATCAATAATCTCCCAACAAATAAGAGTCCAGGACCAGATGGCTTCCCAGGGGAGTTCTACCAGACGTTTAAAGCAGAGATAATACCTATCCTTCTCAAGCTATTCCAAGAAATAGAAAGGGAAGGAAAACTTCCAGACTCATTCTATGAAGCCAGTATTACTTTGATTCCTAAACCAGACAGAGACCCAGCAAAAAAAAAAAGAGAACGACAGGCCAATATCCCTGATGAATATGGATGCAAAAATTCTCAATAAGATACTAGCAAATCGAATTCAACAGCATATAAAAAGAATTATTCACCATGATCAAGTGGGATCCATTCCTGGGATGCAGGGCTGGTTCAACATTCACAAATCAATCAACGTGATACATCACATTAATAAAAGAAAAGATAAGAACCATATGATCCTGTCAATCGATGCAGAAAAGGCCTTTGACAAAATCCAGCACCTTTCTAAATAAAAACCCTCGAGAAAGTTGGGATAGAAGGAACATACTTAAACATCATAAAAGCCATTTATGAAAAGCCCACAGCTATCACCATCCTCAATGGGGAAAAACTGAGAGCTTTTTCCCTGAGATCAGGAAGACGACAGGGATGCCCACTCTCACCGATGTTGTTTCACATAGTGTTGGAAGTTCTAGCATCAGCAATCAGACAACAAAAAGAAACCAAAGGCATCAAAATTGGCAAAGATGAAGTCAAACTTTCGCTTTATGCAGATGACATGACATTATACATGGAAAATCCGATAGACTCCACCAAAGTCTGCTAGAACTGATACATGAATTTAGCAAAGTTGCAGGATACAAAATCAATGTACAGAAATCAGTTGCATTCTTATACACTAACAATGAAGCAACAGAAAGACAAATAAAGAAACTGATCCCATTCACAATTGCACCAAGAAGCATAAATTACCTAGGAATCAATCTAACCAAAGATGTAAAAGATCTGTATGTTGAAAACTATAGAAAGCTTATGAAGGTAATTGAAGAAGATATAAAGAAATGGAAAAACATTCCCTGCTCATGGATTAGAAGAATAAATATTGTCAAAATGTCAATACTACTCAAAGCTATCTATACATTCAATGCAATCCCAATTAAAATTGCACGAGCATTCTTCTCAAAACTAGAACAAGCAATTCTAAAATTCATATGGAACCAGAAAAGCCCTGGATAGCCAAAGTAATTTTTAAGAAGACCAAAGCAGGAGCTATCACAATCCCAGACTTTAGCCTCTACTACAAAGCTGTACTCATCAAGATAGCATGGTATTGGCACAAAAACAGACACATTGACCAATGGAATAGAATAGAAACCCCAGAACTAGATACGTTTGTGGAAACGTATGGCCAACTCATCTTTGACAAAGCAGGAAAGAACATCCAATGGGAAAAAGACAGTCTCTTTAACAAATGGTGCTGGGAGAATTGGACAGCAACATGCAGAAGGTTGAAACTAGACCACTTTCTGACACCATTCACAAAAATAAACTCAAAATGGATAAAGGACCTGAATGTGAGACAGGAAACCATCAAAACCCTAGAGGAGAAAGCAGGAAAAGACCTCTCTGACCTCAGCCATAGCAATCTCTTACTCGACACATCCCCAAACGCAAGGGAATTAAAAGCAAAAATGAACTACTGGGACCTTATGAAGATAAAAAGCTTCTTCACAGCAAAGGAAACAACCAACAAAACTAAAAGGCAACCAACGGAATGGGAAAAGATCTTTGCAAATGACATATCAGACAAAGGGCTAGTATCCAAAATCTATAAAGAGCTCACCAAACTCCACACTCGAAAAACAAATAACCCAGTGAAGAAATAGGCAGAAAACATGAATAGACACTTCTCTAAAGAAGACATCTGGATGGCCAACAGGCACATGAAAAGATGCTCAACATCGCTCCTCATCAGGGAAATACAAATCAAAACCACATTCAGATATCACCTCACGCCAGTCAGAGTGGCCAAAATGAACAAATCAGGAGACTATAGATGCTGGAGAGGATGTGGAGAAACGGGAACCCTCTTGCACTGTTGGTGGGAATGCAAATTGGTGCAGCCACTCTGGAAAACAGTGTGGAGGCTCCTGAGAAAATTAACAATAGACCTACCCTATGACTCAGCAATAGCACTGCTAGGAATTTACCCAAGGGATACAGGAGTACTGATGCATAGGAGCACTTGTACCCCAATGTTCATAGCAGCACTCTCAACAATAGCCAAATTATGGAAAGAGCTTAAATGTCCATCAACTGATGAATGGATAAAGAAATTGTGGTTTATATACACAATGGAGTACTACATGGCAATGAGAAAGAATGAAATATGGCCCTTTGTAGCAACGTGGATGGACCTGGAGAGTGTGATGCTAAGTGAAATAAGCCATACAGAGAAAGACAGATACCATATGTTTTCACTTTTATGTGGATCCTGAGAAACTTATAAGAAACCCATGGGTAAGGGAAGTAAAAAAAAAAGAGGTTAGAGTGGGAGAGAGCCAAAGCATAAGAGACTCTTAAAAACTGAGAAGAAATTGAGGGTTGATGGGGGGTGGGAGGGAGGGGAGGGTGGGTGATGGGTATTGAGGAGGGCACCTTTTGGGATGAGCACTGTGTGTTGTATGGAAACCAATTTGACAATAAATTTCATATATTGAAAAATAAATAAATAAAAGCACAGGCTTTGGAGTCACAAAAGCTTGAATGTGACCTGTCCTATAATCAGTGAAATGGGACAAAACACTCCATACCTACGAGGGCTGTTGTGGGGATCCAATGGAGCCAGAGTATATAAGGTGCCCAGCTTAGCACCATTTGTGACATGGTGTAGGCATCCACAAAGTGATAGATGTTGTCATTATTACTGAAATTTGGTAAATTATGTGACTAATGTGCAGCAAGAGAAATGATTCAAGACCGTACTGTAGCAGCAGCTAGTTAATACAGTTGAAGGAGCAGTGTCTGAGTTCACAAAACTGTCTTCTAGTCTCCTTTATACCTGTTAGGATGTTCTTCGAACCACTGTAGAGGGGACAGCCATCTGGCCAGCGCAACCCAACGAAAAGCCCCTAGTAGTGTGCCAGAAGGAATTTGAGGTCAACCAATCACCGAGCGACAGCACGACCTGATGCGAAAAAGGCCCACCGGGACCTAAACCCGGAACCGCTGCAGCTTAAAAACCCCACCCCACCACACCTGGGTGCGACTACCCTGACTCCTCTCTCTCCCTGAGTCACGGAACCTCGACCGAGACCTTAGTTCCCAAATAAAGCTTTTGACTGCTAAAATTTTTTAGCCTTTGACTCCTATCTTTACCCTGCCATACGCCTGACCCTAACAATACCCTTGACTTGCTTTGTGACCTTGAGACAGATCCTTTCCCTCACTGGGCCTCAGTTTCTCCATCTGAACCAGAGAGTTTGCACCAGATAATTCCTAAGGATCTTTCCTACCTGACTGTGTAGTTATTTCCTCCCAGCTAAGCTTTTAATTTTTCTCCGAACAATGAGAGATTCCTTGCTGCCTAGTAACTTGTTTCAGAATGGCTTTCCTTGGCAGGTCTCCTGTGCCCTCTGCTGGTTGCTGAAATATGCTGGCTATCTTCCCTTGGAGTGTTCTAAACACCTGCATAGACAAGGACTGGGTTCCAGGGGAAAAGCAAAATGGAGTTGAAAAGCTGAATGTCAGGAGGCAATAATGTACATCAGGGGTACCATTGACCATGTGGTCCAATCACTTCATTTTAGACTGTGTTGGAAAGGATTTCCCAAAACACAGAAACTGGAAAGCAAGAGGACCTGAGAGTTGTAGTCTTGGCTCTGTCACAAACCCCACTGATAACCCCCATTTTTCTCTCTGGGTTTTAGCATTCTTCTCTGCTAACTGTAAATCCTCATCCTTCCCTCAGGCACCTTGCAGGTCTATGATGAGGCTAAGTTGAGATAATGGATATAAAAGCAAAGCCACTGTTAACTAGCAAAGTCTATATTATTGCAATGGATAATTATAAGAAGATAGAAGTGAAAAATCTGGATAGCAGAATGGTTCAGATCCTTTTGTATTTCCCAGAAAAACTGGGCTTTAGCTAACTTCTTCCAAGGTGTCTTATTTTTGAAGTCTGTTTATCCAACCCTCCAGAGCTAAGTGGCTCCTTGGTCAAGCCTAAGATTGCTCTTGTAGCCCAGGTTGTGGTGCATGTTAAAGCAGATGGCAGGGTAGGGTCTCATCAGAGCTCTTTAATTGGGGAGTTTTTCAAGGGTCAGTTGAGACTGAAACTTCTCTTTGCTTTACTCCTTGCATTAGGAAAATGAGAGTAATACTAATAATTATATCTAACATTTACACAGTGCTCATTATAGGCCCACACATTGTTATCAGCATTTTACATGTATGAGCTTATTTCACCATATAACTACCCAATGAGTCAAGGACTATCTTTAGAGTGAAGACGATAATAATGCTTACCTTATAGGGATGTTGTTCATATAAGTTTTTGTAGCAGTGTGTGGCCAAGAGTCATTGTTAGCTACTTGCATTGGTTATTAAAGGCAAATGCCATGGAGAGGGACTTCACCTCAAGCCTGTTATTAGCTAATACCTTAGTGGGAATTAGTAGAATACAAGTTGAAGGAGGAAGAGGAAGAATGGTAAGCATTCTTTAAATTTGTACAGGACTTTATACTTTGCAGGTTGCTTTCTCATACGTAAATTGATTTGAAAAACTACTCTAATTATACTTGTTATTATTATTATCATTATTTCCATATGACATAAGGAACTTGAATCGTGCTATTTGAGGAACAAAACATTGAAGTTGATGTCAAAAAGCTTAGTTTCAAAGTTCTGGCTCTTTTACTTTATTGGGTGTGTGACTTTTGTTTAATCATTTAACCACTTTGACTCTTGTTTTCCTTCATTTGTCAACTTGAAATAAGGAGTCTCCCCTGTTTCCTCCTTAGGGAAGATAGAAAACATAGATATATTGAACACCTACTATGGGCTTTTACTTCTGTTATCATATTTGACCCCCCCCCCCCCAGTGTGCCTGGTGCATTTGAACTCATCACCAGTCTCCTATTTTATTATGTGTCTTCCTACAAATGGTACTCATAACCATACTCAGAAGCAGTCAGGGCAGTGGCTATCACAGTTGAAGAGACTGATCCTTATCTAAGTATGCAAAGTGGTAATATGGGATCAAGACATAGGGATCCTAGCCTTTATGTGAGTGCTGGATCTATACTTTTTATCACTCCATTCTGTGGTATCTTGAGAATTATTGAGCCCAATTTCCCCATTCTCTTAGTTACTGTACATTTCAAAACTGGTGGCACAAACTATGGACTGTGAAGGAAACTATAGTCGGGCTTTGCTGACCAATTTGCCAGTTATTCTGGCTTCTCTCATCTGCTCCTGCTCTACCATTAACTCCTGCATTTGCTATGGGTTCAGCTTCTCCTTCCTGGTGGAGAAGCAGAGAGGGCTGGGCAGGGCACTCCCTGGGTGAGCTGCCTCTCTACTGTCCATACCATCAGGGACATTTGACAAAGAAGAGGAAGGTCCAAAATGGGTACCATATCAAAATGTTTCTAGACACACAAAATTATGAAGTTGATGCTACAGTTTGTGCAGGCAGGTATAAATATTCTTTAAAGACATTAGGGGCCACAAAGATTATAACTTTAATTCAGGATGAGCATTATTAAAAGTACAAATGGCTGCCTTCCACCTTTCTTTTCTTACCCTCTTCCATCTGTGGAGGCTGTTGCCCTTGTCCTCTAAGCTTCAAACTGCTTAGTTCTGGTCCTTCCCCCAGATGCAATTTTCAAAAGGCTTTGTCCTTGTGTATTGGGCCCAATTGTGTACCTCCAAATATATCTTCAAGTCCTAATCCTCAGTACCTGTGAATGTGACCTTATTTGGAAATACGGGTCTTTGCAGATATAATCAAGGTAAGATGAGGTCATACTGAATCCAATGACTGGTGTCTTTATAAGAGGAGAATTTGAACAGAGACAAAGACAAAGACACAGGGAAGAAGGCTATGTGATGATGCAGACAGAAATTGGAGTGATACGGATACAAACCAAGGAATGCCAAAGATTTTTGGGAGCCACCAGGAGTTGACAGGCACAACAGTATCTTCCCCTAGAGACTTCAGAAAGAGTATGGTCCTGCTGACACCTTGATTTCAGACTTCTGACCACTAAACCTGTAAGAAAATAATAAACCACTGAGTTTGTGGTAAACCAAACAAAACAAAACAAAACAAAAAACAAACAGCCTTGAGAACATGTATTAGGATTTATACAGATTCACTACAGTCTCATGTAGTTTCCACAGGTCTATTTTCAGTACTGCCCAGTGACTTTCACTGTGCATAAAAATAAACCAACTTTGGTAGCTGGTCTCTGCCTTTAGAAACTGGGTTAGGAACTGGGTAGAGACCCTTCCCTGAGTCATCCAAACTATTAGGGGCTCCCCACACCCAATCATCTTGGGGGTGAATGATACATGTGAAAGAAATCTGCACTGTGTTTACAATGACTTAAGAGTGTTGAGGAGAAACTTGAAGGATGTAGGTGCCCAAGAACTACTTCTATCTTGTCTAGAAAGTCAGAGTGGCAGGTCTGTGGTCAGATAGATCTACCATTTACTAGTTATGTGTCCCTTGGGCAACTAACTTATCCTTTTTGAGCCTTGGTTTCCTTACCATGAAACTACTATCTACCTTATGGAGTAGTTGCAAAGGCTGAATAAGATAGCACGCATAAAAGGTATCTGATACATACTAGTTGCCCCATAGATATTTTGCAGATGTTTGTTTCTTTACTCTTTCTCCATTTGGAGGTCAGAACTTCGGAAAAGAAAGAATTTGGGATAAAAATAGCTGGCTATGTTGATATCAAAGAAGAATAATTGAACTTAGCTAAGATGTGCTTCTGGCAAGAAAGGAATATTTTTTGTCTCTCTGAATCTGTGTGTGTGTGTGTGTGTGTGTGTGTGTGTGTGTGAATCTCTCTGTACTCTCATTCTCACATACACGTAAACTTTTTAAGGTACTTTATTAATGCTTTATGTAAATTATCTCATTTTCTTATCTTAGCAACTCTGTAAGGTAGGTATTATTACTGTTAATTTTATGCAAAATAGGGGAACTGAGACTCAGAGAGATGAAGTCATTTGCTCAGGTCTCACATTGAATAAAGGTTAAAGTCTATAGAAAATGCAGAATACTTACTCACCCTGTCTCAATACAAACCTAACACACACACAAGAAAAAATGTCCAAGAAAAAAGAAACAAATAGGTCCTATTTTCTTTTTTTTTTAAATTAATTTTACTTTTTAATTGAGGTATGATTGATATAACATTATATTAGTTTTAGGAATACAGTGTAATACTTTGATATTTGTATATATTGCAAAGTGATCAATTAATAGTCCATTTACTATCTATCATCATACATATTTACAAACGGTTTTATTTTTTCTTCTGATGAGAATTTTCTAGATCCACTTGCCTAGCCACTTTCTATCTATAGCTTCCTAAATACTTAGAGTAAGTGTAGTGTTTTATTGTCCTGGAAGCTGAAAATGCCATAGAAATATTTTTAATACTACCTAATGTGAATTTCAAATAATACTTTAAGCATTAATGTGTTTATTCTCAAAACACCCTTTAAATACATAAGAAAAGAAAAAAATGAAAGAAAAAATAAAAAAGATTTTATTTTTGCATGAAACTATTTAAGAATTACTGATTCAGTGTTTACTGCATTTAGAGCACTATTATATTGGGGTGCCTGAGTGGCTAAATTGGTTAAGCGTCCTACTTCAGCTCAAGGCATGATCTCGTGATTAATGGATTTAGGTCCCGCATCAGGCCCCACATTGAGCAGTGTGCAACGTGCTTGGGATTGTCTCTCTCCCTCTTTCTCCCTGCCCCTCCCCCACTTTCTCTCTTTCTCTCTCTGTCAAAATAAATAAATAAACTTAAAAAAGTCATTTTGAGCACTATTCTATTATTTTTTTATTTTAATTCCAGTATAGTTGACATACAGTGTTATATTAGTTTCAGGTGTACAATATAGTGATTCAACAATTCTATACATCATTACTCATAATGATAAGTGTACTCTTAATCCCCTTCACCTATTTTACCCATCCTCTCCTTTCCTCGCCCCTGATATGCTTTATTTTATTTTTTTTTAACGTTTATTTATTTTTGAGACAGAGAGAGACAGAGCATGAACGGGGGAGGGGCAGAGAGAGAGGGAGACACAGAATCGGAAGCAGGCTCCAGGCTCTGAACAGTCAGCCCAGAGCCCGATGCGGGGCTCGAACTCAGGAGTGCGAGATTGTGACCTGAGCCGAAGTCGGACGCTTAACCGACTGAGCCACCCAGGCGCCCCGATATGCTTTATTTTAAATGACTAACTTCAGTTAAAGTTATTTTTTAACAAGAACTTTTTTTACACGAAGCATATTTCAGAATATATGGTTGTAAAACATATACATAAAACATTCCATCCAAGAAAAACAGAATACACATTTTCCTCAAGTATGCACAGAAGAATCCCCTGGTTAAATCACATAAAACGATACATAACAACTATTATAAATTTAAGAAGACTGAAATCATACAAAGCATATTTTCCAACTACAATGGTATAAAACTAAAGATAAACAATAAAACAAAGCTGGAAAATCTACAATGTAAATATTAAATATTTAATATGTAAATATTAAGCAACACACTACTGCACAATCAATGGGCCAAATAACAAATCAAATGGCAAATCAAAACATGTCTCAAAACAAAATAAAAAGAAAACCTCATGTTTCAAAACCTATGGGATTCAGCAAAGGCAGATGCTAGAGTGAAATTTATGCTATAAATTATAAATGCTTACATTGAGAAAAAAAGTTCAAATAAACAACTTAACATTACACCATAAGCAACTATAAAAAGAAAGCTGAGATTTAGTAGAGGAAGGAAATAACAAAGAAAAATCAGAAATAAATAAAATAGAGACCAGAACAAGCAATAGCATAACATTGAAAGTAATGACCAGTTTTTCCAAAAAAAATAAAATTGGCAAAACTGTAACTACATTAACTAAGAAAAAAAGAGAGAAGACTCAAAAGCAAAATGAGAAATGGAAGAAAAAACAATACAACAGATAACCACAGAAATATATTATAACAGACTACTATAAACAATTGTATTCTAACAAATCAGAAAACTTAGAAAAAAAACCAGATAATTCCTAAAAACACACAAGTTATCAAGAATGAATACTGAATCTTGAATCCAAGAAATAAGAAAATCTTCTTAAACAAAACACAAGAATAAAAGTTGAATTATGAATCGAAAATTTCCCAGCACAGAAAAGCCCAAGACCACATGGTTCCATTGGTGAATTCGCCAAACATTTTTTTTAAAGAAACCATTTTTTTTATTTTACAAAGAGAGTGCAAAAAGGGGAGAGGGGCAGTGGGAGAGGGAAAGAGAATCCTAAGCAGACTTCACGCTCAGTGCAGAGCCCAACACAGGGCTGGATCCCATGACCCTGGGATCATGACCCGAGCCAAAATCAAGAGTTGGACACTCAACCAACTGAGCCACCCAGGTGCCCCACTACCAAACATTAAAAAAACATAATTAAATAATTAGCAATCTTTATCATAATCTTACAAATCATGGAATAGAGGGAACACATTCAAAAATCATTCCATGAAGCCAGTACTACCCTGATACCAAAGCAGGATAAAAACAATACAAGAACATAAAAGTCTAGTTTATCTGATATAAGTATTGCTACACTGACTTTCTTTAAATCAGTTGCCTTATTTTTATTTTTTCTCCACTGCTTGATGTCTTTTAGGCTCTTGATAGTTGGATCTTTGCATTTGTTGATGGTGCATGGTAACTCTGCCTGGATTTGGGGACTGGACCAGATATTTCAAATTCAGAAGCTCTGCTATTTAAGCCAAGTGTTGGCCCACTTCCCACCTCCATTAAATAATCTAATTGGTTTTCTTTGCAGGTTTTCTTTCCCCTAGCTGAACCATCACCAAGGACTCTACCCCTCAAAATCCTCCCGGAAAAATTCCACTCTCTGCCTGTCTCACACAGCATCCCCATGGAGCTGGATCAAGTGAACTGGAGGGGACCCAGAAAACTTTGTACAGGTATGCCTTTTATGTCCTGGTTTCTGTGGCAGGACAAGATAAGCAATGTTTATGCATAGACAGACTGTATTGATATTTACCCTCTTTCTTCCTCACGGCCTCCCCTTATCCCCCAGGTCTCTTCCTCATTGGTACCTGAAAATCCACCATTATCAGTATCTTGGTATAGACTTTTCTCTCTCCATTTTCTTCTGTTAAAATGCAAACATTTTCATTTGGGGAGCCTTTTAACTCAAAACACTCAAATATACCATCTTCCTAAATCATCGTTTTTTCCCTCAAGCTCTCTGTACCTAATACTTTCCAGGTCTCATAAGCTCCAGTTATTCCTTCCACCCTTTTCTCAGTACTCTTATATTCATCCTCCTGGCCTCAAAGGGACCAGTCATGTAGTTCCCATCCCCCATAGAGTCATCCTAGCCCTGCCTCTCTTGCATCTTGCCTGGACTTACTCTCTATGGATCCTAGGTCTTTCCTCTCCTTCACTGACCACTAACCATGGAAATTCCCTCAAGGTGAAATGCAGCTTCATTTAACCCACATTAAACCTAGAGGCTTCCTCTGTCTTAAATGTTGCAATGACAATCCTTGGTTCCATTCAAGCTCATCTGTACTGGGATTGCCAACCACCTCCTTCCCCCAAGAGAGATTAGGTGATGGGCACAAATCAAGTCATCAAAGCAGTAGCAGATACTTGCCATATTTTGTAAGTCTTGTGAATAAGGTACTTTCTCACAACTCCCTGGGAGGTCAGTCCAGGGAGTCTAATGCAGGTTATCTGGTCATAGATGTCTGTCTCCTCCCTCCCTCTTAGGAAAGTGATCCCAACTTCCGGAAATTTAGAGGCTTTTTAAGCAGCTGTTATCACTCCACTGCCAGTGTACCAGAGTGCATCCCCACATTAGCCTTCTGATTGTCAGGAGCAGATGACAGACCCCTGGGGAGGGCTTGGGAAAGCTGGGGTTAATACCTACCTTGTGTTCTGCTCTGGGGTTATTTATAGGCCATGGTGGGAAAATGTACCCCAGAGATTGGCACAGGACCTGCCATCACCTCAACAGCCACTCTCACCTCTGGGATATAAGTGGCTCCCACGTTGTGGATCTGCTTCTCAAGGTTCCATACTGACACTTGCGCTAAAGATATCCCTAGTAAGGAGGATGACATCAGGATCCAATTTCAGAAGCCAGTTGTGATTTATCTTCTCTTATATCCCTGACTCTGCTGGCAGTGGGATCCAAGGATCCCATTCCCATTATGTTTAGTAGCTTATTTACCTCTATCTTGTTCAATCTGAAGGACTTCAGGTTGTTTTCTAGTACTCAGTCTCTGTCCTTCCATCTTCCTCCACATGCACTTCTACCAGATCCTCCCACTCAGCTTGTAATCTGAAGATTCCCAGGACAAACCAGTGTAGTGAAAAGAGGACCAGCTTTGGAGTTTCGATAGACCCAAGTTCAAATTCCTATTCTGCCACCTTGGGCAAGTTGAATAACCTCTCTGTGCCTATTTACCCATCTGAAGAATGAGACGCTGGATAGCGTTTGACTAATAGGATCATTGTGAGGATTAAGTGAAATAGAGTCCATGAATGTCCCTGCTACAGTTCCTAGAATTCAGGGGTATTCAGTGATGGCAAAGTCCTTTTCCCCACTGCATTTTTACCAATTCCATTTTCCCAAGGACTTACCCTGACACACACATATACACTACTATGGGGCTCAAACTGAATATGACCTAGTACAAGAACTACTGCCTCTCATTATCCATTCATTCACTCACTTTCTCACTCACCAAACATTTATTGAGCAGAATTAGAAAGGCAGTGGAATTTGCCTTGCGATAGCTTGATGTGATGTAAAGGGCAAAAGTTTTGAAGTCAAACGTACCTGGAGTTGAATCTTGTCTCTGTCGTTTACTAGATGTGTGACCTGGAATAAGTCATTTTACTACTTTGAGACTCAGATTTCTTATCTGCAATATAAGCATGATAATTTGAACCTTGCCAGGAATGCTTTAAGGCTCAAAAAGACTAAAAATGTAAAAATTCTTTATCAGCTCTTCATTGCCATGCAACTAGATGGTAATGATATGACAATAACAATAAGTCTGTTAGAGATAAGAGTTATGTCTTATACCTATTCAGGCCCCTTAAGTAGTTGATAGTCCATAAGTATCTGTTGATGCCAATATTAGAATTCAAGATTTACTTTCCAAACTAAGTAGAGAGGTTCTTCTACTTGAAAGGATCCCGTAAACAGCCCCAGTGTAGGCATACCCACATGCATATCACTCTACATATTGGCTGAGCTCTGCTCAAACCACTTGAAGCTTGGCTGACTCCAAGGCCTATTTTTGGTAGTGACATTCAGATCATTTACCCCTGAGGCCCTGACCCTCCCAGTAAGTGTGGCTCTGGGTTGGTGTTAATCTTAATTGTTGTAAGGTACATCTAGACAAACCTAACACCACTTGAATGAATAGCCCTGGAGCAGATGGAAGGAATATTAGGCAAGACACTCGCTTCTGAGCAAGTAAGAAGACACTGATATATCTTTATCCATTATTTGAATATCTCTGCAGTGATGGTATCATTTAGCCATGTTTGATAACTGAACCAGGTTGTCAGAGACCTGAGTTCTGTTTCTCACTTTCTGTATGTAAATGTGTGTAGTCAATTTTAATCATTGTCCTTCTGTGAGCCTCATTATTCTCATCTTGGAAATGGAGACAGTGTTTCATGGCTGTTCTGAGTTTTCACAGTTTTCTGGTCACAGATTTCACCTACTAATTGGGTCTGATTATATATGTACTTGGTTTCTCCTCTTACTCTTTCTCTCTCTCTCTCTCTCTTTTTAAATTTTTTAATGTTCATTCATTTCTTGAGAGAGATACAGAATGTGAGTGGGGGAGGGGTAGAGAGAAAGGGAGACACAGAATCAAAAGCAGGCTCCAGCCTCCAAGCTGTCAGCACAGAGCCTGACGGGGGCTTGAACTCAAACAGCGAGATCATGACCTGAGCCAAAGTATGACACCTGACTGAGCCACCCAGGTATCTCTCTCTCTCTCTCTCTCTCTCTCTCTCTCTCTCTCTTTTAAACACATCTACAGTTCACATTTCCTCTTAACAGTTGGGTTACAGAAAGATATGAAAATTTACCACTGTTTATGTCACTCTTGGGAAGTGTTGGGAGAGGCAAGAATTTAGAGATACTGGTGGAAACAATGTTTGGACAATATTTGTATGTTTTAATTAACCAAGCTCTCCATACCACATAAGACTTCAAGTACTAAAGAATTGCACAGAACTGTAATTCTTAACTTTGTAATTCCAGACAAGAGCTTCAGGTTCCTCCTTTCTCAAGATATTCCCTGAGTAGTGTAAGAAAGTTCAGGGTATTTCAGATACTGGCTTTGGATTTTTTCTTGACTAATTTCAGTTCCCTTTTTTACCCATCACTGGTCTCATGTGAATATAACCTTCCTTCTCATTCTTGATCCACTTCACTACTGGTGGTTCTGAAAGGTTGACCAGGAAGACCTGCAATAAGACCTCTCTAAAAGGTGCTGGAGTGTAGAATCAACCTAAAGGGTATTCTCTCACCATAGGCTCTTGGATCAGGGCTTCAAGACACTAGAAACCTACACGAACATTGGTGGATACTGGAAGCCCCAGGGACCAGGAAACAAGCAAGTTAATGAAGTAAGATCTCTTAGTTCCTTTGGAACTTTCCAGGCCTCTTGGGACCATTTATTTCCTCTAAGCATTCTTTTTCTTAGGCATATTACAAGTATTGGAGCTTCCATCATGTGGAAATGGCAGCAATTTTAAAAATGCGTTTCTGAGTTATTTTATGGCTACATAAAAAAGTTGGGAGCACTGTCTTTGGCTGCCTTTCCCATGGCAGATGGGGAGACCTGTGAGATATTTTTTGTTTATTTTTATCGAGAGAGAGAGAGAGAGAGAGAGAGAGAAAATCCTAAGCAGACTCCACAGTGACAGATTGGTGTTCGATCTCATGAACTGTGAGATCATGACCTGATCTGAAATCAAGAGTCAGATGCTCAACAAACTGAATCAAACACATAACTGATCCACCAAGGCACTCAAGTTGTGTGATTTTAAACCCTGGTTTGCTTTTATTACATTCTTTGGGTAATTATCATCTTCTCTCCTGACTGGTGGCATATTTATGACCGTTTCCTTGGGGAAAGTGTTTCATAAATGCAGATACAATAGCTGGTGTCTAAGAATACAGTGTTAACAGGTTTATTTACATGGTGTTAGCAGGCTTCTTTGCCTATGGCTCTTTATATCCTTGCTATTGAATATTTATGCAAACCTTTATAAGTGTAGCCTTCTTGCTATATATCTCTGAGCATGTGCATTCCTGAACATGTATGCCTATATGTGCGTTTTCCCATCTACATGACTGTTAAACTATTTCTTTGATGCATTACAAGTGTCCCTGAGCATCATGACTACGTGTGTGTGTTTTTTAACTTAACTCTCTGCTTATGTGTGTCTGTGTTTGTATAAACACACACACGCACACAGACACACACGCACACATCCTTTTTATGGGTGTATCTGGGTGTTTTGACATCTGGTGCTTTTTTGTGTGTGCATATGTTTGAACCTATGAACCTATTCATTTGCATATTTTTTCTTGAGGGTGTGTACAAATGTCTGTCTTCCAGTGCGTCTGTGTGTCTGCATGAGGCCGTCTAACCGAGAGCAAGGATGTTTGGACGTATAAGGGTACAGCTCTATGGCAAAACCCTGGTAAGCAATGAAAGCTGAGAATGTAACTCCCAGAGATGTCTGGCCTAATAGCTTAGTTTTACAACTACCACCCTCCCATTTTAATGCTCCTACTCAGAAATAGGTTTGTAGTCACAGCAGTTCAGGCTTGTTTAATTACCACTACCACTTAGAAACTCTTGTCCAGGGAGATGCGTTATGAAGTTGAGGGTTACTTTAGTTTAAGAGTTGACCTGATCCCCATTTCATACTTCCACTTGAGGAAGATTGTAGGATATCTGCAGTAGGTCTTAAAGAAAATAGATCTATCCATATTCTCTCTCTACAACTCCTACCATCTGTTGTCTTCTCTATGGACCTAGCTTGGCTGGCCTTGACCTTAGGAGACTGAGCACCAGCTGATGATATCATCCAGAAAAACATGCTATGATGGTGCCCCCATGGCAACAAATTAGGAAGCTCTAGTTGGGATGCACTGGAGGCAAGACAAATACCTAGGTCCCCAGAACTCCAAGGGGAAAATGATGTTGGCTCCCACTCGGTGCTTTCTTTTTGCTTCTGCAACCCTCATGTTTCATCTATCAAAAATCCAACCTAACTTTCTCCCAGAAATTAAAAATCGACAGTCTCCTTTTCCCAAGTGTAGGCTGAGAAAACACTTTCCAAAGGAAATTTCTTTATCAGTTGATAAGCTCTCTTTATAGAAGTTGGTGAGGGTGAACTTTGAGTTTCAGGATCCATTCTATTTCCTTCAACTCTGGGTTCTAGACAGTCTTCTCTGTATCTGGTTAAATTTTTCTGTAAGGAGTGGAGATTCTGGTCACAATAAAATGAATGTTGAACTTTTTAAAGTGTAGCCATATACATTATCTCATTGGAGACTTGTATTCTGGGAGGCCAAATCAGGTATTGTCCTTATTTAATAGAGGCACAGAATATCTTAGAGAAATTAAATTACTTGTTTAAGATCACCTAGATAACTGTTGACAAAACCAAATTGGAACTTTGATGTCTTTATTATCAGGTGTGTTCTCCTTACTACATCCCCTAGATTACCTTCATGGCCTTGGATTTTAGAGCTCCTTTTTTCTTGAGAATCTAGACCATTTGGTCAGCTTTATTACAGTATAATTTACATATCATAAAACACACCAAGTTTAAGTCTATAATTTTATGTGTTTTAACACATATGTATAGTCATGTAACCACAAAAACCATCATAATGGAGAACACTTTCATCATCGCAGAAATTTTGCTCATGTCTATTTGTAATCAGTCCTGTCCCCCCACTACCCTGGCAATCACTAAACTTTTATCTCTATAATTTTATCAGAATGTTAAAATTGGAAATAATTATTTTATCTTAAAAAGTTGTGAGGACAGTAATGATCCCTGTTCTAAATCTTGCAAACTTACAGGGAATAGAAATGATTTTCTCTAAACCATCTAGTAAGTTTGTTTATTCATTTCATTATTCATTTAGACTGGGCTTAAAAAAGCATATAAGACAGCAGAGAATCTACTGCTACAGAGATCAAGGGGCAAAGAAATAGTCATGAGGAGCTAAAAATGCTATAAATGAGGTGCAAAATAAAATGGAGGTAGCCATAGCATGGATTGAAGAGGCAGAGGAGAAAATACATGACTTAGAAGATAAAGTTATGGAAAAAGAGGAAGCTGAGAAAAAAGAGACATAAAAAATTCCAGGAGTATGAGGGGATAATTAGAGAACTAAGTGAAGTAATTAAACAGAACAATATCCATATCATAGGAATTCCAGAAGAAGAAGATAGAGAAAGGGGTTGAAGGTGTACTTGAACAAATCATACCTGACAACGTCCCTGATCTGGGAAAGGAAACAGGTATTGAAATCCAAGTGGCACAGAGAAGTCCCTTCAGAAATAACTTGAATCGATCTTCTGCATGACATATCATAGTGAAACTGGGAAAAGACAAAGATAAAGAGAAAATTCTGAAAGCGGCTAAGGATAAACAGGCCCTGATATACAAAGATGGACATGTAAGGGTAGTATCAGACTTATCTAGTGAAACTTGGCAGGGCAGAAAAGAATGGCAAGAATTCTAATATGTGATGAACAGAAAAAATATGCAGCCGGGAATCCTTTATCCAGCAATCCCGTCCTTCAGAACAAAAGGAGAGATAAATGTCTTCCCAAACAAACAAAAACTGAAGGAATTCATCACCACTAAACCAGCCCTACAAAAGATCCTAAGCGGAATTCTGTAAGTGAAATGTTGCAAGGACCACAAAGTACCAGGGACATCACTACAAGCATGAAACCTACAGACATCACAAGGACTCTAAACCCATATCTTTCAATAATAACACTGAATGAAAATGGACTAAATGTTCCAACCAAAAGACATAGGGTATCAGAATGGATTAAAAAAATACCCATCTATTTGATGTCTACAAGAGACTCATTTTAGACCAGAGTACACGTTCAGATTGAACGTGAAGGGATGGAGAACTATCTACCATGCTGCTGGAAGTCAAAAGACAACAGGAGTAGCTATACTTATATCAGACAAACTAGACTTTAAGTTAAAGGCTGTAACAAGAGATGAAGAAGGGCATTATATAATAATTACAGGGTCTATCCATCAGGAAGAGCTAACAATTATAAATGTTTATGCACCGAATATGAGAGCCCCCAAATATATAAAACAATTAATCACAAACATGAGCAACCTTATTGATAAGAATGTGGTAATTTCTGGAGACTTTAATACTCTACTTACAGTAATGGATAGATCATCTAGACACAGGATTAATAAAGAAACAAGGACCCTGAATGATACATTGGATCAGATGGACTTGACAGGTATATTTAGAACTCTGCAGCCCAAAGCAACAGAATATACTTTCTTTTTGGGTGCACATGGAACATTCTCCAAGGTAGATCACATACTGGGTCACAAAACAGCTCTTCATAAGCACAAAAGAATTGAGACCATACCATGCACACGTTCAGACCACAATGCTATGAAACTTGAAATTAACCACAGGAAAAAGTCTGGAAAACCTCCAAAAGCATGGAGATTAAAGAAAACCCTACTAAAAAATGAATGGGTCAACCAGAAAATCAGAGAAGAAATTAAAAAATATATATAGAGACAAATGAAAATGAAAATACAACAATCCAAATACTTTGGGATGCAGTGAAGGCAGTCCTGAGAGGAAAATACATTGCAATCCAGACCTATCTCAAAAAACAAGAAAAATCCCAAATACTAAATCTAACAGCACACCTAAAGGAAATAGAAGCAGAGCAGCAAAGACACCCCAAACCCAGTAGAAGAAGAGAGGTAATAAAGATCAGAGCAGAAATAAACAATAGAGAATCTAAAAAAATCTGTAGAGCAGATCAATGAAACCAAGAGTTGTTTTTTGAAAAAAATAAACAAAATTGATACGTCTCTAGCAGGCTTCTCAAAAAGAAAAGGGAGAGGAGCCAAATAGATAAAATCATGAATGAAAATGGAATCATGACAACCAATCCCTCAGAAATACAAGCAATTATCAGGGAATACTATGAAAAATTATATTCCAACAAACTGGACAACCTGGAACAAATGGACAAATTCCTAAACACCCACACACTTCCAAAACTCAAACAGGAAGAAACAGAAAATTTGAACAGACCCATAACCAGTGAAGAAATTGAATCAGTCATGAAAAATCTCCCAACATATGAGAGTCCAGGACCAGAAGGCTTCCCTGGGGAATTCTACCAGACATCCAATGCAGATATAATACCTATCCTTTTCAAGCTGTTCCAAAAAATAGAAAGGGAAGGAAAACTTCCAGACTCATTCATGAAGCCAGTATTACTTTGATTCCTAATCTAGACAGAGACCCAGCCAAAAAGACAACTACAGGCCAATATCCCTGATGAATATGCATGCAAAAATTCTCAGTAAGATACTATCAAATCGAATTCAACATCATATAAAAAGAACTATCCACCATGATCAAGTGGGATTCATTCCTGTGCTGAGGGGCTGGTTCAACATTCGCAAATCAAACAATGTGATACATCACATTAATAAAAGAAAAGAAAAGAACCATATTATCCTGTCAGTAGATGCAGAAAAAAGCATTAGACAAAATTCAGCATCCTTTCTTAACAAAAACCCTCAAGAAAGTTGGGATCGAAGGAGCATACTTAAACATCATAAAAGCCATGTATGAAAACCCCACAGCTAATATGATCCTCAATGGGGAAAAACAGAGAGCTTTCCCCCTGAGATCAGGAACACGACAGGGATGTCCACTCTCACCTTTGTTTTTTTTTTAATTTTTTTTACATTTATTTATTTTTGAGAAACAGAGTGAGACAAAGCGTGAGCGGGGGAGGGGCAGAGAGAGGACACACAGAATCTGAAGCAGGCTCCAGGCTCTGAGCAAGCGGTCAGCACAGAGCCCGATGCGGGGCTCGAACCCACAGACTGTGAGATCATGACCTGAGCCGAAGTCGGACGCTCAACTGACTGAGCCACCCAGGCGCCCCTCACCTTAGTTGTTTAACATAGTGTTGGAAGTTCTAGCATCAGCAGTCAGACAACAAAAGGAAATCAAAGGCATCAAAATTGGCAAAGATGAAGTCACGCTTTCACTTTTTGCAGATGACATGATATTATACATGGAAAATCCGATAGACTCCACCAAAAGTCTGCTAGAACTGATACATGAATTCAGCAAAGTCGCAGGATACAAAATTAATGTACAGAAATCAGTTGCATTCTTATACACTAATAATGAAGCAACAGAAAGACAAATAAAGAAACTGATCCCATTCACAATTGCACCAATAATCATAAAGTACCTAGGAATAAACCTAACCAAAGATGTAAAAGATCTGTATGCTGAAAACTATAGAAATCTTATGAAGGAAATTGAAGATAGAAAAAAATGGAAAAATATTCCATGCTCATGGATTGGAAGAATAAATATTGTCAAAATGTCAATACTACCCAAAGCTATCTACACATTCAATGCAATCCCAATCAAAATTGCACCAGCATTCTTCTCGAAGCTGGAACAAGCAATCCTAAAATTTGTATGGAACCACAAAAGACGCTTAATAGCCAAAGTAATTTTGAAGAAGAACAAAGCGGGAGGTATCACAATCCCAGACTTTAGCCTCTACTACAAAGCTGTCATCATCAAGACAGCATGGTATTGGCACAAAAACAGACACAAAGACGAATGGAATAGAATAGGGACTCCAGAATTGGACCCACAAAAGTATAGCGAATTAAACTTTGACAAAGCAGAAAAGAATATCCAATGGGAAAAAAGACAGTCTCTTTAACAAATGGTGCTGGGAGAACTGGATAGCAACATGCAGAAGAATGAAACTAGACCACTTTCTTACACCATTCATAAAAATAAACTCAAAATGGATAAAGGACTTGAATGTGAGACAGGAAAGCTCAAAACCCTAGAGGAGAAAGCAGGAAAAAAAACTTCTCTGACCTCAGCCGCAGCAATTTCTTACTTGACACATTCCAAAGGCAAGGGAATTAAAAGCAAAAATGAACTATTGTGACCTCACGAAGAAAAAAAGCCTCTGCACTGCAAAGGAAACAATCAACAAAATGAAAAGGCAACCAACGGAATGGGAAAAGATACTTGCAAATGACATATCAGACAAAGGGCTAGTATCCAAATCTATAAAGAGCTCACCAAACTCCACACCCGAAAAACAAATAATCCAGTGAAGAAATGGGCACAAAACATGAATAGACACTTCTCTAAAAAAGACATCCAGATGGTTAACAGGCACATGAAAAGATGCTCAACGTCACTCCTCATCAGGGAAATAAAAATCAAAAACACACTGAGATATCACCTCATGCAAGTCAGAGTGACTAAAATAAACAAATCAGGAGACTACAGATGCTGGAGAGGATGTGGAGAAACGGGAACCCTCTTGCACTGTTGGTGGGAATGGAAAGTGGTGCATCCACTCTGGAAAATAGTGAGGAGGTTCCTCAAAAATTAAACTAGATCTACCCTATGACCCAGCAATAGCACTGCTAGGAATTTACCCAAGGGATACAGGAGTGCTGAGCATAGGGGCACTTGTACCCCAATGTTTATAGCAGCACTTTTAACAATAGCCAAATTATGGAAAGAACCTAAATGTCCATCAGCTGATGAATGGATAAAGAAATTGTGGTTTATATACACAATGGAGTACTATGTGGCAGTGATAAAGAATGAAATATGGCCTTTTGTAGCAACGTGGATGGAACTAGAGAGTGTTTGGCTAAGTGAAATAAGCCATACAGAGAAAGACAGATACCATATGGTTTCACTCTTATGTGGATTCTGAGAAACTTAACAGAAGACCATGGGGGAGGGGAAGGAAAAACAAAAGTTCAGATAGGGAGAGAGCCAACCATAAGAGACTCTTAAAAACTGAGAATATCCTGAGGTTTGATGGGGAGTGGGAGTGAGGGGAGGGTGGGTTATGGGTGTTGAGGAGGGCACCTGTTGGAAGGAGCACTGGGTGTTGTATGGAAATCAATTTGACAATACATTTAAAAAAAATTCATTTAGAAAACAGAGATGGTTTTCCAGGAGCTGAGCTGAGTTATGAGATACAAAATTTAAAAAGACATCTGTACTAGCAAGAAGTTCACAGTCTAATCAGGGGAAAAGTACAAGCCCGTGAGGAATCAGAGCATGTGATACATCCTGAGAAAAAGACTTAAACCTGGGTCTATAGAAGAAGTAATTAATTCTAGTGGAAGAAATCATGGAAAGATAATGGATCTTGAATCCCTGAGTAGGTGTCCTTTTTTCAGTTTTTATTGAAATTCCAGTGAGATAACATACCATATTAACATATTAGTTTCAGTTGTACAATACAGTGATGCATTTCCATACAATACACAGTTCTCATCACAGGTGCACTCCTTAATCCCCATCACCTATTTAACACATGCCCCTACCCACACAACCCTCTGGTAAACATCAGTTTATACTCTATATTTGAAAGTCTGTTTCTTGGTTTTCCTCTCTCTCTCACTCTCTCTCTTTCTCCTTTGCTCATTTGTTTTGTTTCTTAAATTCCACAAATTAGTGAAATAATATGGAATTTGTCTTTCTTTGACAGATTTTTCACTTAGCATAATACTCTATAGCTCCATTCAAGTCCTCACAAATGACAACATTTCATTTGTTTTTATGGCTGAGTAATATTCCATTGTATATATACCACTTCTTTATCCATTTCCATCAGTCGATGGAAATTTGGGCTGTTTCCATAATTGGCCATTGTAATAATGCTGCTATAAACATCAGGGTTCATACATACCTTTGAATTAGTATTTTGGTATTTTCTGGGTAAATACCTAGCTGTGTAATTGCTGGATCATAGGCTAGTTCTGGCAACAACAGATGTTGGCAAGGATGCGGAGAAAGAGGATCTCTTTTGCATTGCTGGTGGGAATTTAAATCCAGCCACTCTGGAAAACGGTATCAAGGTTCCTCGAAAAATTTAAAAAATAACTACCCTGCGACCCAGCAATTGCATTACTAGGTATTTATCCAAGGGATACAGATATGCTGTTTCAAAGGGACACATGCACTCCCATGTTTATAGCAGCACTATCAACCATAGCCAACGTATGGAAAGAGCCCAAATGTCCATTGTTGGATGAGTGGATAAAGACGACGGGATATATATATATATATATATATCCATAAAGAGGATGAGGTGTGTGTGTGGGTGTGTGTGTGTGTGTGTGTGATGGAGTATTACTTGGCAATCAAAAAGAATGAAATCTTGCCATTTGTAACTACATGGTTGGAACTAGAGGGTATTATGCTAAGCGAAATTAGTCAGAGAAAGACAAATATCATATGACTTCACTAATATGAGGACTTCAAGACACAGACCAGATGAACACAAGGGAAGGGATCCAAAAATAATATAAAAACACGGAGGGGGGAAAAACATAAGAGACTCTTAAGTATGGAGAACAAACAGAGGGTTACTGGAGGGATTGTTGGAGAGGGTATGGGTTAAGTGGGTAAGAGACTTTAAGGGATCTACCCCTGAAATCATTGTTGCAATATATGCTAAGTAACTTGGCTGTAAATTTTTTTAAAAAAAAGAAGAATCATACCTCAAGATCATAAAAGCCATACATGAAAGATCCACCGCTAATATCATCCTCGATGGGGAAAAATTTAGAGCTTTCCCCCTAAAGCCCAGAATGCTACAAGGATGTCCACTCTCATCACTGTTATTCAACATACTGTTGGACGTCCTAACCTAAGTAATCAAACACAAAGAAATAAAAGGTTTCCAAATCAGAAAGGAGGAAGTCAACCTTTCACTCATTGCAAAGAAAATGATACTCTATGTGGAAAATCCAAAAGATTCCACCAAAAAATACCTGCTAGAACTGATCCATGAATTCAGCAATGTCACAGGATATAAAATCAATTTACATGAATCTGTTGCATTTCCATACACAAATAATGATGTAGCAGAAAGAGAAATAGAAGGAATCCATCCTATTTACAATGGCACCAAAACCCATAAAATTTCTACGAATAAACCTAACGAAAGTGGCATAATCTATAGATGGAAAACTATAGAAAGCTTATGAAAAAATAGAAGACACAAAAAAAAGTAACAATATTCCAAACTCAGGAATTAGAAGAACAACTATTGTTAAAATGTTGATAGTAATCCAAAGTAATCTACATATTCAATGCAATCCCCATCAAAATAACACCAGCATTTTTCACAGAGCTAAAACAAACAATTGTTTGGTACCAGAAAAGGTCCTGAATAGCCAGTCATGTTGAAAAATAAAACCAAAGCTGGATGCATCACAATTCAGCACTTCAAGCTGTATTACAAAGCTGTAATCATCAAGACAGTATGGCACTGGCACAAAATAGACACATAGATCAATGGAACAGAATAAAGAACCCAGAAATGGACCCATAAATATATGGCGGTCTAATCTTTGACAAAGCAGGAAAGAATATCCAATGGAAAAAAAATGTCTCGTTAGCAAATTTTGCTGGGTAAACTGGAAATCAACATGCAAAAGAATGAATCTTGACCACTGTCTTACACCATACATAAAAATAAACTCAAAATGGATGAAATACCTAAAATTGAGACAGGAAGATATCATAATCCTAGAGGATAAAGTAGTCAACAACCTGTTTGACCTCAGCTGCAGCAACTTCTTACTTGACATGTCTCCTTAGGCAAGGAAACAAAGACAAAAATGAACTATTTCAATCTCATCGAGATAAAAACTTTCTGCACAGTGATTGAAACAAAACTAAAAGGAAACCATCGGAATGGAAGAAGATATTTGCCAATGACATATTAGATAAAGGGTTAGTATCCAAAATCTATAAAAACTTATGAAACTCAACACCCAAAAACCAAACAATCCAGTCAAGAAATGGGCAAAATATATCAATAGACACTTTTCCAAAGAAGACATCCAAATGGCTAACAGACATAGTGAAAGATGCTCAACATCACTCATCATCTGGGAAATACAAATCAAAACGACAGTGGGATACCACCTCACACCTGTCAGAATGGCTAAAATTAACAATTCAGGCCTCAAGAGATGTTGGCAGGGACACAAAGAGGAAACTTTTGCACTGTTGGTGGAAATGCAAACTGGTGCAGTCACTGGAAAACAATATGTAGATTGCTCAAAAAATTAAAAATAAAACTATCTTATGACCCAGAAATTGCACTATTGGTATTTATCCATGGATACAGAAATGCTGATTTGAAGGGGCACATGCACTCAAATCTTTATAGCAGCACTAGAGATAATAGGCAAATTATGAAAATAGCTCAAATGTCCATAATCTGATGAATAGATAAAGAAATGTGGTGCATATATATATATATATATAATCAAATATTCCTCAGTGATAAAAAAGTATGAAATCTTTCAAATTGCATCAATGTTGATGGAACTAGAATGTATCATGCTAATCGAAATGTCAGTCAAAGACAAATATCATATGATTTCACTCATGTGTTGAATTTATTTATTTATTTTAATTTTTTTAACGTTTTATTTATTTTTGAGACAGAGAGAGACAGAGCATGAACGGGGGAGGGGCAGAGAGAGAGGGAGACACAGAATCGGAAGCAGGCTCCAGGCTCTGAGCCATCAGCCCAGAGCCCGATGCAGGGCTCGAACTCACGGACCGCGAGATCGTGACCTGAGCCGAAGTCAGACGCTTAACCGACTGAGCCACCCAGGCGCCCCCATATGTTGAATTTAAAGAACACAACAGATGAACATAGGGGAAGGGATACAAAAATAAAATAAAAAGAGACAGGGAGGCAAACCATAAAAGACTCTTAAATACAGAGACCAAACTTAGGGTTGCTGGTGGGGAGTTGGGTGTGGAAATTGGCTAAATGGGCAATGGGCATTAAGGACGGCACTTGTTGGGATGAACAATGGGTGGTATAATGTAAGTGATGAACAGCTAAATTCTATTCCTGAAATTATTATTACACTTTATGTTATCTAATTTGGATTTAATTAAAAAAAGGGAGGTGATAGAGACTTTTTAAAGGAGAAACAAACCACACATGTACAAAGGAAACCCCATTAAGCTGTCAGTGGATTTTTCAGTAGAAACTTTGCAGGCTAGAAGGGAGTGACATGGCATATTCAAAGGACTGAAAGGAAAAGTTTTCAGCCAAGAATACTCTATCCAGAAAAGCTATCATTCAGAATGCAAGGAGAAATAAAGAGTTTCCAGACAAAACAAAGTTAGAAGAATTCATGACCACTAAAATGAGCCTTGAAAGAAATGTGAAAGGCGACTCTGAGTGGAAAGTAAATACCATGAGTAAGATTAAGAAAAGTAGGAAATACAAAAGCAGTAAAAATAATTGTTTTCTGAAAAAGCCACTCAAGGGTCTTACAAAATAAAAAAGATGTAAAATATAACATAATATAACTAAAAGCAAGAGGAGGAAAGAATGGGTTCACACTTAAGCAGCCATCTACTTAATATAGACTGCTATATGCAGAAAATTTTATATACAAATGTAAATGTAACCACAAATAAAACAACCAGTAATATATATGCTAAAAAAAGAGAGAAAGGAATCCATGTATATCTCTAAAGAAAACCAACTAATCATGAAAGAAGAAAACAAAGGAAGAAAGGAACAGACAAAAACTACAAAAAGAACCATAAAACAAGTTAAAAATGGCAATAAACACATACCTATGAATAACTATTTTGAATGTAAATGTGTTATACTTTCCAATAAAAAGACATAGGGTGCCAAAAAATACTAGAACTGATATGTGAATTCAGCAAAGTCACAGGATATAAAATCAACATATGGAAATTGGTTGCATTTTTATACACCAATAATGAAGCGGTGGAAGGAGAAACCAAGGAATTTATCCCATTTACAATTTTACCAAAAACCATGACACCTAAGAATAAACCTAACCAAATAGGTAAAAGATCTGTACTCTGAAAATTATAGAACACTGATGAAAGAAATTGAAGAAGGCACAAGGAAACGGAAAAACATTCCATGCTCATGGATTGAAAGAAAAAAATATTGATAAAATGTCGATACTGCTCAAAGCAATCTACACATTCAATGCAAACCCTATCAAAATAACACCAGCATTCCTCGCAGAACTATAACTCAAGCTGTATTACAAAACTGTATTCATCAAGACAGTATGGTACTGGCACAAGAACAGACACATAGATCAATGGAACAGAAATGGACCCACAAATGTAGGGTCAATTCATCTTCAACAAAGCAGGAAAGAATATCCAATGGAAAAATCACAATCTCTTCAGCAAATGGTGTTGGGAATATTAGACGGTGTCATGCACAAGAATGAAACTAAACGTCTTTCTTACACCATACACAAAAATAAACTAAAAATGGATGAAAGACCTAAATGTAAGACAGGAAACCATCAAAATCCTACAAGAGGAAACAGGCAGCAACCTCTCTGACCTTGGCCGCACCAGCTTCTTACTAGACATGTCTCCAGAAGCAAGATAAATCAAAGCAAAAATGAATTATTGGGGTTTCATCAAGATAAAAAGCTTCTGTACAGTGAAGGAAACAATCAACAAATCTAAAATGCTACTTATGGAATGGGAGAAGATATTTGCAAATGACATATTGGATGGTATCCATATTATATTGGTTAGTACCCAAAATGTATAAAAACTTATCAAACTCAACACCCCCCCCAAAAAAATAATCCAGTAATAAATGGACAAAAGACATCAATTTTTCAAAAGAAGACATCCAGATGGCTAACAGACACATGAAAAGATGCTCAACATAACTCATCATCAGGGAAATACAAATGAAACCACAATGAAATACTACCTCACAGCTCTCAGAATGTGTAAAATTAACAACTCTGCAAACAACAGATGTTGATGCACCCTGTGCACTGTTGGTAGGAATGCAAACTGGTGGAGCCACTTCTGGAAAACAGGATGGAGATTCCTGAAAAAATTGAAAATAAAACTACCCTATGACCCATTAATTACACTCCTAAGTATTTATCAAAAGGATACAAAAATGCTGATTTGAAGGGGCACATGCACCCCAATGTTTTTAGGAGCACTATCAATGATAGCAAATTAGGGAAAGAGCCCAAATGTCCATCAACTAATGAATGGATATAGAAGATGTGGTATATATATATATATATATATATATAATACTCAGAGATAAAAAAATGAAATATTTCCATTTGCAACAACGTGGATGGATCTAGATTGTATCATGCTAAGTGAAATAAATCAGTCAGTGAAATAAATCGTCAGTGAAATAAATCGTCAGTGAAATAAGTCGGTCAGTGAAATAAATCGTCATACTTGTTGAGATGAGCACTGGGTGTTATATGCAAGTGATGATTTACTGGGTTGTACTTCTGAAACCAATACTACACTGTATGTTAACTAACTTGAATTTAAATAAGTAAATTTTTAAAAAAGACATGGGGTGACAAAATAGATTTAAAAATGAAAAATGTATATGCTGCCAACAAATGACTCATTTCAGTCTTAGAGAAATTTTAGAAATTTAAAGACAAATGATTCATTTCAGTCTTAAAGCATTTATCATGCAAATGTATGTGAAAGAAAGCCAGGGTAGTAATACACCAAACAAAATAGACTTTAAAACAAAGAAAATAAAAAGACACAAAGAACATTATATAATCATAGACAGAAAAATCCAATAAGAAGGTATAACAATTGTAAATATTTATGTACTGAACATGGAAGCACCCAAATACATAAAGCAGTTAATGACAAACTTATTAGTAATACAATAAATGTAGGGAATGTTAAAACCCCACTTACATCAAATGGACAGATCATACAAACAGAAAATCAATAAGGAAATGTGGCTTTCAATGACACAGTGGACCAGATGGATTTAACAGATATATTCAAAACATTCCATCCTAAAACAGCATAATACATATTCTTTTCAAGGGTACACAGAATATCCTCTAGAATGGATCACATATTAGGCCACAAAACATCTCAACAAATTCAAAAAAATTGAAGTCATACCATGCATCTTTTATGACCACGACACTATGAAAGTATAAATCAAACACATGAAAAAATCTGAAAAGACCACAAATATGTGGAGATTAAATGACATGCTATGAATAAATGAATGGCTCAATCAAGAAATCAAAGAGGGAATTTAAAAACTACATAGAGAGAAATGAAAACACAATGGTCCAAAATAATCAGGATGCAGCAAAAGCTGTTCTCAGAGGTAAGTTTATATAATATAGGCCTATCTCAAGAAGCAAGGAAAATCTCAAATAAATAACCAAACCTTACACGTAAGGTTCTTACACGTAAAGAACCTAGAAAAAGAATAACAAACAAAACCCAAAAACATTAGATGGAATGACATAATAAAGAGCAGAAATAAATGAAATAGAAACTAAAAAGTTCAGTAGAACAGATTAGTGAAACCAGGAACTATTTATTTGAAAAAAAACAAACAAAATGGATAAAACCTTTAGCCAAACTTATCAGAGAGAGAGAGAGAGAGAGAGAGAGAAATGGACCAAATCAAAAGTGACAGCAGAAAATAAAAACCTACACCACAGAAATACAAAGGATTGTGAGGGAATGTTATGAAAAATTATATGCCAAAATATTGGACAACCTAGAAGAAATGGATAAATTCCTAGAAATATATAACCTCCCAAAACTGAAGTGGGAAGAAAGAAAATTTGAACAGACTGATTACCAGCAATTAATTGAATCAGTGATCAAAAAACTCCCAACAAACAAAAGTCCAGGACTAGTGGTCTTTAGAGATGAATTCTACCAAACATTTAAAGAAGAGTTAATATCGGGGCGCCTGGGTGGCGCAGTCGGTTAAGCGTCCGACTTCAGCCAGGTCACGATCTCGCGGTCCGTGAGTTCGAGCCCCGCGTCAGGCTCTGGGCTGATGGCTCAGAGCCTGGAGCCTGTTTCCGATTCTGTGTCTCCCTCTCTCTCTGCCCCTCCCCCGTCCATGCTCTGTCTCTCTCTGTCCCAAAAATAAATAAACGTTGAAAAAAAAAAGAAGAGTTAATATCAATTCTTCTCAAACTATTCCAAAAATAAAAGGGAAATGGAAACTGGAATGGAAACTCATATTCATTCTATGAGGCCAGCATTACACTGATACCAAAACCAGAGATACTACAATAAAAGAGAACTATAGGTCAATATTTCTGATGAACATAGATGCAAAAATCCTGAACAAAACATTCACAAAACAAATCCAGCAATATATTTTAAAATATCATTCACCATAATCAAGTTAGATTTATTCCTGGGATACAAGGGTGGTTCACTATTCACAAATCAATTAACATGATATACCACACCAAGAGGAGAAAGAGTGAAAACCATATGATCAGCTCAGTGGAGTTAAGATGGTGGAGGAGTAGGGAGACCCTATGCTTGTCTCATTCCTTGAACACAGCTAGATAGTAATAAAATCATTCTGAACACCCAAGAAATCAACCGGAGGTCTGCATGAACAAAAACTGCAAGATTACATGTAGAAAAGGGAACACTGGGGGGTAGGAAGTGTAAAATTTACCAGGAGAGATATTGGTCTGGGTGTGGTGGTTAAGAGGGAACCAGCTGAAGGAGTCTACTAAAAATTAGTATAAGCAGAGGAGCACAAAATCTGAACTTTTAGCCATTCCCTACCATGGGGGAAGTGCCAGGTTTAAAGGTGCTCAAGTGCTGAAGTGGTGTAGAATCCCAGGAATATTAGTGTGGTCTAAGGATCCCTTGGGTCACAAGAAAGAAGGGTCACACCAAAGTGCTATACTGTTTCCAGGTGTAAGAGAGGACTCACTATGGCAGAGGGCTGCAAGCATGGGTGCCTGCTTTCTGCTGTTTTGATATAAACACTAAACAACAGCACAGTCATGGCACTTCTTTTTTTCTCATGGGCTGGCAAAAGCTTGGCAAGACCTTCCTCCAGGGGAGCAGTGCAGGTCTGCCCCACAGGAATCCCTAAAATTTGGAGTTTTGAAACTCATTTGCACACTGGGAAAAAAAAAACTTAGACACAAGCTGAGCAACACAGGCGGGGTTCTAATGGAAACTAGGGACACAAGAGTGGTGATTAATTGCTTTTCTCTGAGGTTTCCCTGAAGAGTTAGGCTATGAGGCTATCCAGCCAAGCGCAGCCATATTCATTATGCCTTTCAGAGCTGAAAGCTTTCACAGAGCAAAACACCGCCATCTAGTGGAGGCTGGAGACACGTACACCAAACTCTGTCCCTATTCACCCCCAGAGGCGCATTTCCATTGAAACACGTCCACCAGAGAAACAATGTAGCAAGCCCCTCCAGCCAGAAGACCAGCATAAGCAACTATTTTGCACCAAGTCTACTATCATAGCACTGCAAAGCTTCAGCTATAGGGGAAATGGGATCTAAATTCCATTTTACTTTTGTTTACTTTTTTCACTTTTTTCTTAGTTTCTTAATTCCTTTTACTTTTTACTAATATTGTTTTTATACTTATATATTTTTTCATATATACATATTATTTTATTTTTATTTTTATTTTTATTTTCTTTTACTTTATTTTATTTTATTTTATTTTATTTAAGGGTCTGGATTCTTTTAACAAGCAGACCAAAACACACCCAGGATATAGGGTTTTTTTTTTTTTTAATGTTTGTGTGGTGTTTTACTATTCTTTTCTTTCTTTTCTATTTCTTTCCTGGAAAAAATTATGACATGGAGAAACTCACCTACCCCCCCAAAAATAAAGAACAGGCAATAGAACTCACAGCCAGAGATTTAATCAACACAGATATAAGTAAGATGTTGGAATTAAGTTTAAAACCACGAATATGAGAAAACTAGCTATGGTTGAGAAAAAGCACAGAAGACATCAGAGAATCCCTTTCCACAGAGATAAAATAATTAAAATATAGGCTAAAATTAAAAATGCTATAACTGAGATGCAATCTCAAGTACATGCCATGACAGTAAGGAGGATGAAGCACAGCAGTGAATCAGTGATATAGAAGACAAAATTATGGAAAGTAATGAAGCTGAAAAGAAGATGGATACAAAGGCCAAAGATCACAATACAAGACTTACAGAACTCAGCATCTTATTAAAAAGGAATAACATTTGTATCACAGGAGTCCCAGAAGATGAAGAGAGAAAAAAAGGTGAAAGTTTATATGAGCAAATTATAACTAAAAACATCCATAATTTGGGGAAGGACACAGACATCAAAATCCAAGAAGCACAGAGAACTCCCATTAAATTAATCAAGAGCCAGTCATCACCAAGGCATATCATAGTCCAGTTCAGGAAAATAGTCAAAGAAATAATCCTGAAAGCAGCAAGGGAAAATAAATCCATAACCTACAAGGGAAGAAAGATCAAGTTCCCAGCAGATCTGTCCATGGAAATGTGGCAGGTCAGAAAGGGGTGGGAGGATATTTTCAGTGTGCTGAATTGGAAAAATATTCAGCCAAGAATTCTTTATCCAGCAAGGTTGTTATTCAGAATAGAAAGAGAGATAAAGAATTTCCCAAACAAAAATGAAAGGAGTTTGTGACCACTAAACCAGCCCTGCAAGAAATTTTAATAGGGACTCTGTGTGGAGAAAAAGAAAAATAAAACACCAAAAAAAAAAAAACTAGAAATGACCAGAGAACATTACCAGAAACAACAACTCTACACATAACACAATGCCGTTAAATTCATATCTTTCAATGATCACTCTGAATATAAATGGACTAAAGGTCCAATCAAAATGCATAGAATGTCAGAATGGATAACAACAACAAAAAAATGATCCATCTATATGCTGCCTACAAGAGACTAATTTTATTTATTTATTTGTTTGTTTGTTTGTTTGTTTATTTATTTGGCTTAGAACAACAGAATTTTTTTCTCTTACAATTCTGGAGGCTAGAAGTCCAAAATCAAAGTGAGAGGTTACAGCGAAGCCTTTCTGCCCTCTTGAAGCTGCCAGAGGATCCAGGTGTTTCTTGGCTATATCATTGCAATCTTTGCTCCTTCTTTCTTCTTTGTGTGTCTATGTCTTTTGAAGTGACTCATTTTATTAGTTTTCAATTTTTTAATTTTATTTTTTATTTTTTAAAATTTACATCCAAATTAGTTAGCATATAGTGAAACAATGATTTCTGGAGTAGATTCCTTAATGCCCCTTACCCATTAACCCATCCCCCCTCCCCAAACCCCTCCCATAACCCTCAGTTTGTTCTCCATATTTATGAATCTCTTCTGTTTTGTCCCCTCCCTGTTTTTATATTATTTTTGTTTCCCTTCCCTTATGTTCATCTGTTTTCTCTTAAAGTCCTCATATGAGTGAAGTCATATGATTTTCGTCTTTCTCTGATTAATTTCACTTAGCATAATACCCTCCAGTTCCATCCACATAGTTGCAAATGGCAAGATTTCATTCTTTTTGATTGCCGAGTATATACTCCATTGTATATGTATACCAAATTTCCTTTATCCATTCATCCATCAATGGACATTTGGGCTCTTTCCATACTTTGGCTATTGTTGATAGTGCTGCTATAAACAGGGGGTACATGTGTCCCTTCGAAACAGCACAAGTGTATCCTTTGGATAAATGCATAGTAGTGAAATTTTTGGGTCATAGGGTAGTTCTATTTCTAGTTTTTTGAGGAACCTCCATAGTGTTTTCCACATTGGCTGTACCAGCTTGCATTCCCACCAGCAATGCAAAAGAGATCCCCTTTCTCCACATCCTCACCAACATCTGTTGTTGCCTGAGTTGTTAATGTTAGCCATTTTGACAGGTGTAAGGTGGTATCTCATTGTGGTTTTGATTTATATTTCCCTGATGAGGAATGATGAGCATTTTTTCATGTGTTGGTTGGCCACCTGGATGTCTTCTTTGGAGAAGTGTCTATTCATGTCTTTTGCCCATTTCTTCACTTTGTTTTTTGGGTGTTGAGTTTGGTAAGTTCTTTGTAGATTTTGGATACTAACCCTTTTTCTGATATGTCATTTGCAAATATCTTCTCCCATTCTGTCGGTTACTTTTAGTTTTGCTGATCTTTTCCTTCGCTGTGCAGAAGCTTTTTATTTTGATGAGGTCCCAGTAGTTCATTTTTGCTTTTGATTCCCTTGCCTGTGGCATCGTGTTGAGTAAGAAGTTGCTGTGGCTAAGATCAAAGAGGTTTTTACCTATTTTCTTTTCAAGGATTTTAATGGCTTCCTGTCTTACATTGAGGTCTTTCATCCATTTTGAGTTTATTTTTGGGTATGGTGTAAGGAAGTAGCCCAGTTTCATTCTTCTGCATGTCGCTGTCCAATTTTCCCAGCATCACTTGCTGAAGAGACTGTCTTTATTCCATTGGATAGTCTTTCCTGCTTTGACAAAGATTAGTTGGCCATACGTTTGTGGGTCCATTTCTGGGTTCTCTATTCTATTCCACTGATCTGAGTGTCTGTTCTTGTGCTAGTACCATACTGTCTTGATGATTACAGCTTTGTAGTATAGCTTAAAGTCTGGGATTGTGATGCCTCCTGCTTTGGTTTTCTTTTTCAAGATTGCTTTGAATATTTGGGGTCTTTTCTGGTTACATACAAATTTTAGGATTATTTGTTCTAGCTCTGTGAAGAATGCTGGTGTTACTTTGATAGGATTGCATTGAATATGTAGATTGCTTTGGCTAGTATCGACATTTTAATATTTTTTTTTCCTATCCAGGAGCATGGAATCTTTTTCTATCTTTTGGTGTCTTCTTTAATTTATTTCATAAGCTTTCTATAGTTTTCAGTGTATAGATTTTTCACCTCTTTGGATAGATTTATCCCTAGGTATTTTATGGTTTTTTGTGCAAATGTAAATGGGATCAATTTCTTGATTTCTCTTTCAGTCACTTCATATTTGGTGTATAGGAATGCAACCGATTTCTGTGCATTGATTTTATATCCTGACACTTTGCTGAATTCATGAATCAATTCTAGCAGTTTTTTTGTGAAATCTTTTGGGTTTTCCATATAGAGTATCATGTCATCTGCAAAGAGTGAAAGTTTGACTCCCTCCTGGCCAATTTGGATGCCTTTTATTTCTTTGTGTTGTCTGATTGCAGAGGTTAAGACTTCCAATACTACGTTGAATAACAGTGGTGAGAGTGGACATCCCTGTCTTGTTCCTGACCTTAGGGGGAAGGCTCTCAGTTTTTCACCATTGAGGATGATATTAGCCTTGGGTCGTCCATAGATGGCTTTTATGATCTTGAGGTATGCTCCTTCTATCCTTACTTTCTTGAAGGTTTTTATCAAGAAAGGATGTGGTATTTTGCCAAATGATTTCTCTGCATATATTGAGAGGATCATATGATTCTTGTCCTTTCTTTTATTGATGTGATGAATCACGTTAATTGTTTTGTGGATATTGAACCAGCCCTGCATCCCAGGTATAAGTCCCACTTGGTCTTGGTGAATATTTTTTTTAATGTATTGTTGGATCCGGTTGGCTAATATCTAGTTGAGCATTTTTGCATCCATGTTAATCAGGGAAATTTGTTTATAGTTCTCCTTTTTACTGAGGTCTCTGGTTTTGGAATCAAGGTAATGCTGGTTTAATAGAAAAAGTTTGGAAGTTTTCCTTCCATTTGCATTTTTTGGAACAGTTTCAAGAGAATAGGTGTTAACTCTTCTTTAAATGTTTGGTAGAACTCCTCTGAAAATCCATCTGGTCATGGACTCCTGTTTTTTGGCAGATTTTTGATTACAAATTTGATTTCCTTACTGGTTAATGGGTCTGTTCAAATTTCTATTTCTTCCTGTTTCAGTTTTGGTAGTGTATATGTTTCTAGTAGTTTTCCATTTCTTCCCTATTACCCATTTTGTTGGCATATAATTGCTCATAATATTCTCTTATTATTTTTATTTCTGTTGTGTTGGTTGTAATCTCTCCTTTTTCATTCTTGATTTTAGTTATTTGGGTCCTTGACTTTTTCTTCTTGATCAAGCCAGCTGGTGGTTTATCAATTTTGTAAATTCTTTCAAAGAACCAGCTTCTGGTTTCATTGATCTCTTTTACTGTTTGTTGAAGTTGTTGTTGTTGTTGTTTTGGTAGCATTAATTTCTATCAATCTTTATTATTTCCTGGCTTCTGCTGGTTTTGGGATTTATTTACTGTTCTTTTTCCAGCTCCCTAAGGTGTAAGATTAGGTTGTGTATCTAAGATAATTCTTCCTTGTTTAGTAAGGCCTGGATTGCTATATACTTTCCTCTTATGACCGCCTTTGCTGTATCCCAGAGGTTTTGGGTTGTGGTGTTATCATTTCATTGACTCTTATATACTTTTTAATTTCCTCTTTAAATGCTTGGTTAGACCATTCATTCTTTATAGGATGTTCTTCAATATCCAAGTATTTGTTACCTTTCCAAATTTTTTCTGTGGTTGATTTCCAGTTTTATAGTGTAGTGGTCTGAAAATATGCATGGTATGATCTCGATCTCTTTGTACTTAGTGAGGGCTAATTTGTGTCCTAGTATATGGTCTATTCTGGAGAACATTCCATGTGCACTGGAGAAGAATGTATATTCTGCTGTTTTAGGATGAAATGTTCTGAATATATCTGTGAAGTCCATCTTGTCCAGTGTGTCATTCAAAGCCATTGTTTCCTTGTTGATATTTGATTAGATGATCTGTCCATTGTTGTTAGTGGGGTGTTGAAGTCTCCTACTATTATGGTATTACTATCAATGAGTTTCTATATGTTTGTGATTAACTGATTTATATATTTGGGTGCTCTCACATTTGGCACATAAATGTTTACAATTGTTAGATATTCTTGGTCTATAGACCCCTTGATTATGATATAATTTCCTTCTGCATGTCTTGATACAGTCTTTATTTTAAAGTCTAGATTGTCTGATATAAGTATGGCTACTCTGGCTTTCTTTTGTTGACCATTGGCATTATAGATGGTTCTCTATCCCCTTATTTTCAATCTGAAGGTGCCTTTAGGTCTAAAGTGGGTCTCTTGTAAACATCACATAGATGGATCTTGTTTTCTTATCCATTCTGTTACCCTATGTGTTTTGATTCGAGCATTGCATCCATTGATGTGTAGAGTGAATACTGAAAGATATGAATTTATTGCCATTATGATGCTTGTAGAGCTGGAGCTTCTGGTGGTGTTCTCTGGTCCTTTCTAACTTTTTTTGCATATATATATATATATTCATATTTATCCCCTCAGAAAGTCCCCCTTAAAATTTCTTGCAGGGCTGGTTTAGTGGTCACAAACTCCTTTAATTTTTGTGTGTCTGGTAAACTTTTTATGTCTCCTTCTATTTTGAATGACAGCCTTGCTGGATAAAGAATTCTTGGCTGCATATTTTTCTGATTCAGCACACTGAATATATCCTGCCACTCCTTTCTGGACTGCCAAGTTTCTGTAGGTAGGTCTGCTGCAAACCCTATCTGTCTTCCCTTGTAGGTTAGGGACTTTTTTCCCTTGCTGCTTTCACGATTCTCTCCTTGCCTGAATATTTTGTGAATTTGACTATGATATGCCTTGGTGATGGTCGGTTTTTGTTGAATCTAATGGGGGTCCTCTGTGCTTCCTGGATTTTGATGTCTGTGTCTTTCCCCGGGTTAGGAAAGTTTTCCACTATGATTTCCTCACATAACACTTCTACCCCAATCTCTCTTTCTTCCTCCTCTGGGACCCCTATGATTCTGATGTTGTTCACTTGTAATGAGTCACTGATTTCTCTAATTCTTAAAATGTGCTCTTTTGCTTTAATCTCCCTTTTTTTCTGCTTCATTATTCTCACTAACTTTGTCCTCTATATTGCTGATTCTCTGTTCTGCCTTGTCCATTCTTGCTGTCGCTGCATCCATCCGTGATTACAGCTGTGTTATAGCATTTTTAATTTCATTCTGGCTATTTTCTACTTCTTTTATTTCTGAAGAAAGGGATTCTAATCTATTTTCGACTCCAGGTATTATTATTATTATTATCGTGATTCTAAATTCTGGTTCAGAACTCTTCTTAGTGTTGTTTAAATCCCTGGTTGTCATTTCTTCATGCTCTTTCTTTGGGGTGAAGTCCTTCATTTTGTCATTTTGAAGGGAGAAAGGGAATTAACGAGGTAGAAAAATTGAAATTAAAAAATTTAAAATTATTGAGGAGGGCACCTTTTGGGATGAGCACTGGGTGTTGAATGGAAACCAGTTTGACAATAAATTTCATATATTAAAAAAAATAAATAATAAAAAAAATAAAAAAAACTGAGAACAAACTGAGGGTTGATGGGGGGTGGGAGGGAGGGAAGGGGAGGTGATGGGCATTGAAGAGGGCATCTTTTGGGATGAGCTCTGGGTGTTGTATGGAAACCAATTTGACAATAAATTTAATATATTAAAAAAATATTTAAATTAAATATTAAAAAAACATACACAAACAAAAATCAAATAGAGGATGCTAGATCCTAGGTGTCTTTTTTTTTTTAGGTGTTGAAAGTGTTTTGACAGATTAGAGAAAAAAAAGGTTGGAGAAAAAAAGGAAATTGTAGAGAATTTGAAAAAATGAATACACAGAAGTAGTCTAAAATTAGATGATGGGGGTAAAATAAAATTTGAAACAATATACGCAAAAGTGAAGAATATTGTATATAAAAATTAAAGAAAAATGTCTTTAATAAAAATTAAAAATACCTTTGATTTTTTTCATTTTCTGTATTTAAGGAGAAAGAAAATAACTGAAAAAGAGAAAAAAGATAAAAAAAGAAATACAAAGAAATTGCTTGAAAATTTGTAAAAATGAATACTCTGTAGTAGACTAAACTAAAATGATGGAAGTAAAATAGAATTTGAAAAAATTTACAAAACACAAAACATATAGTAAAAAATTAAATAAAAACTTTTTTTAATAGAGATTGAATGTAAAAATGCAGTTTTTCTCTTTATGCATTCAAGAAAAAGAAAAGAAATGAAAAAGAGAAAAAAAGAAAAGGAAAGAAAAGAAATTGTTTGAAAATTTGAAAAGGTGAATACAGTGAAGGACACTAAAATGAAATGATGCAAGTAAAGTAGAATTTGAAAAAAATTACAGAAGTAAAAAATATAGTAACAAAAATCAAAGAAATATATTTTAATAAAAATCAAAAATTAAAACGATTTTTTTTCAGTCACCTAGGAAGATGGCGGCATAGGAGGATGCTGGGCTCACCGCGTCCTGCAGATCACTTAGATTTCACCCACACCTACCTAAATAACCCAGAAAACCACCAGAAGACTAGCAGAATGTATTCTCCAGAGCCGCGCATAGATGAGAGGCCCACGGAAGAGGGTAGGAAGGGCGGAGAGGCAGTGCGCACTACATGGACTGGCGGGAGGGAGCTGGGGCAAAGAGGAGCCCCAGAGTATGGCTTGCAAAAGTGGAGGGGCTGGACGGAGTGTGTTCTGACAGCAACTGGGACTTAAATTCTGGAAGGTTATAAGTTAACACCTCTGCTCGGAGAGCGGGAGGGCTGGAGGACAACGGGAAGGAGAGCTGTTGAGTCCCGGACAACAGAGGGCAGCTTGGCGGGGAACAAAGGCACTCGCCAGCACCATCTCCCTCGCCCATCCCCCAGCCAAAATCCCAAAAGGATTTTGCTGTCAGGGAGCTTGTTTACACCGCACAAACACCTAACACTATGCTTCTGCAGATCTATCACTCTGGTGGGTCTGACTCATTCCCGGTGCTGCAGAGCCCCTCCCAAAGCAGATGTCTGAAGGAAAAGCGAGCTGAGCCTACCCCTCCCACCCCTGTGCACCTTGCCTATCAACCCCAGCTAATATGCCAGATCCCCAGCACCACAAGCCTGGCAGTGTGCAAGTAGCCCAGATGGTCCATGCCACCCCACAGTGAATCCCGCCCCTAGCAAAGGGGAAGAGAAGGTACACACCAGTCTGACTGTCGCCCCACTGGTGGGCTGGAGGCAGACATCAGGTCTGACTTCAGCCACGCCCACCAATGCAAGTTATTCAAGACAGCACAGGGGAAGTGTCCTGCAACTCCACACCACTCCAGGGACTATCCAAAATGACAAAACAGAAGAATTCCCCTCAACAAAACCTCCAAAATAACGACAGCTAACAAACTGATCAAAAAGGATTTAAACAATATAACAGAAAGTGAATTTAGAATAATAGTCATAAAATTAACCACTGGGCTTGAAAACAGTATAAAGGACAGCAGAGAATCTATTGCTACAGAGATCAAGGGACTAAGGAACAACCAGAAGGAGCTTAAAATGCCATTAATGAGCTGCAAAATAAAATGGAGACAACCACGGCTCGGATTGAAGAGGCAGAAGAGAGAATAGGTGAACTGGAAGATAAAATTATGGAAAAAAGAGGAAGCTGAGAAAAGATAAAAAAAATCCAGGAGTATGAGGGGAAAATTAGAGAACTAAGTGATGCACTAAGGAGAAATAATCTACGCATAATTGGTATTCCAGAGGAGGAAGAGGGAGGGAAAGGTGCTGAAGGTGTACTTGAAGAAATAATAGCTGAGAACTTCCCTGATCTGGGGAAGGAAAAAGGCATTGAAATCCAAGAGGCACAGAGAACTCCCTTCAGACGTAACTTGAATCAATCTTCAGCATGACACATCATAGTTAAACTGGCAAAATACAAGGATAAAGAGAAAATTCTGAAAGCAGCTAGGGATAAACGTGCTCTAACATATAAAGGGAGACTGATAAGACTCGTGACAGATCTCTCTATTGAAACTTGGCAGGCCAGAAAGGGATGGCAGGAAATATTCAATGTGATGAACAGAAAAATATGCAGCAGAGAATCCTTTATCCAGGAAATCTGTCATTTAGAATAAAAGGATAGATAAAGGTCTTCCCAAACAAACAAAAGCTGAAGGAATTCATCACCACTAAACCAGCCCTACAAGAGATCCTAAGGGGGATCCTGTGAGACAAAGTACCAGAGACATCGCTACAAGCATGAAACCTACAGACATCACAATGAATCTAAACCCATATCTTTCTGTAATAACACTGAATGTAAATGGACTAAATGCGCCAACCAAAAGACATAGGGTATCAGAATGGATAAAAAAAACAAGACCCATCTATTTTCTGTCTACAAGAGACTCATTTTAGACCTGAGGACACCTTCAGATTGAAAGTGAGGGGATGGAGAACTCTCTGTCATGTTACTGGAAGTCAAAAGAAAGCTGGGGTAGCCATACTTATATCAGACAACTAGACTTTAAATTAAAGGCTGTAACAAGAGATGAAGAAGGGCATTATATAATAATTATAGGGTCTATCCATCAAGAAACACTAACAATTATAAATATGTATGCACCAAATACGGGAGCCCCCAATATATAAAACAATTCAAACATAAGCAACCTTATTAACAAGAATGTGGTAATTGTAGGGGACTTTAGTATCTGACTTACAACAATGGATAGATCATCTAGACACATGGTCAATAAAGAAACAAGGGCCCTGAATGGTACATTGGATCAGATGGACTTCACAGATCTATTTAGAACTCTGCATCCCAAAGCAACAGAATATATTTTCTTCTGGAGTGCACATGGAACATTCTCCAAGATAGATCACATACTGGGTCACAAAACAGCCCTTCATAAGTATACAAGAATTGAGATCATACCATGCATACTTTTGGACTACAATGCTATGAAGCTTGAAATCAACCACAGGAAAAAGTCTGGAAAACCTCCAAAAGCATGGAGGTTAAAGAACACCCTACTAAAGAATGAATGGGTTAACCAGGAAATTAGGGAAGAGATTAAAAAATGTATGGAAACAAATGAAAATGAAAAGACAACAATCCAAACGCTTTGGGATGCAGCGAAGGCAGTCCTGAGAGGAAAATACATTGCAATCCAGGCCTATCTCAGGAAACAAGACAAATTCCAAATACAAAATCTAACAGCACACCTAAAGGAAATAGAAGCAGAGCAGCAAAGACACCCCAAACCCAGCAGCAGAAGAAAGATAATAAAGATCAGAGCAGAAATAAACAATATAGAATCTAAAAAACCTGTAGAGCCAGTCAATGAAACCAAGAGTTGGTTTTTTGAAAAAATAAACAAAATTGATACACCTCTAGCAAGGATTCTCAAAAAGAAAAGGGAGATGACCCAAATAGATAAAATCATGAATGAAAATGGAATTATTACAACCAATCCCTCAGAAATACAAGCAATTATCAGGGAATACTATGAAAAACTATATGCCAACAAACTGGACAACCTGGAAGAAATGGACAAATTCCTAAACACCCACACACTTCCAAAACTCAATCAGGAGGAAATAGAAAGCTTGAACAGATCCATAACCAGCAAAGAAATTGAATCAGTTATCAAAAATCTCCCAACAAATAAGAGTCCAGGACCAGATGGCTTCCCAGGGGAATTCTACCAGACATTCAATGCAGATATAATGCCTATCCTTCTCAAGCTCTTCCAAAAAAACAGAAAGGGAAGGAAAATTTCCGGACTCAGTCTATGAAGCCAGTATTACTTTGATTCCTAAACCAGACAGAGACCCAGTAAAAAGAGAGAACTACAGGCCAATATCCCTGATGAATATGGATGCAAAAATTCTAAATAATATACTTGCAAATCAAATTTATCAGCATATAAAAAGAATTATTCACCATGATCAAATGGGATTCATTCCTGGGATGCAGGGCCAGTTCACCATTCACAAATCAATCAACGTGATACATCACATTAATAAAAGAAAAGATAAGAACCATATGATCCTGTCAATCGATGCAGAAAAAGCATTTGACACAATTCAGCATCCTTTCTTAATAAAAACCCTCGAGAAAGTCGGGATAGAAGGAACATACTTAAAGATCATAAAAGCCATTTATGAAAAGCCCACAGCTAATATCATCCTCAATGAAGAAAAACTGAGAGCTTTCCCCCTGAGATCAGGAACACGACAGGGATGTCCACTCTCACCTTTGTTGTTTAACGTAGTGTTGGAAGTGCTAGCATCAGCAATCAGACAACAAAAGGAAATCAAAGCCATCAAAATTGGCAAAGATGAAGTCAAGCTTTCACTTTTTGCAGATGACATGATATTATACATGGAAAACCCGATAGACTCCACCAAAAGTCTGCTAGAACTGAAACATGCATTCAGGAAATTATCAGGATACAAAATCAATGTACAGAAATCAGTTGCATTCTTCTACACTAATAATGAAGCAACAGAAAGACAAATAAAGAAACTGATCCCATTCACAATTGCACCAAGAAGCATAAAATACCCAGGAATCAATCTAACCAAAGATGTAAAAGATCTGTATGCTGAAAACTATAGAAAGCTTATGAAGGAAATTGAAGAAGATATATAGAAATGGAAAGGCATTCCATGCTCATGGATTGGAAGAATAAATATTGTCAAAATGTCAATACTACCCAAAGCTATCTACACATTCAATGCAATCCCAATCAAAATTGCACCAGCATTCTTCTCAAAGCTAGAACAAGCAACCCTAAAATTCATATGGAAGCAGAAAAGGCCCTGAATAGCCAACGTAATTTTGAAGAAGAAGACCAAAGCAGGAGGCATCACAATCCCAGACTTTAGCCTCTACTACAAAGCTGTCATCATCAAGACAGCATGGTATTGGCACAAAAACAGACACATAGACCAATGGAATATAATAGAGACCCCAGAACTAGACCCACAATAGTATGGCCAACTAATCTTTGACAAAGCAGGAAAGAATATCCAATGGAAAAAAACAGTCTCTTTAACAAATGGTGCTGGGACAACTGGACAGCAACATGCAGAAGAATGAAACTAGACCACTTTCTCACACCATTCACAAAAATAAACTCAAAATGGATAAAGGACCTGAATGGAGACAGGAAACCATCAAAACCTTAGAGGAGAAAGCAGGAAAAGACCTCTCTGACCTCAACCACAGCAAGTTCTTACTTGACACATCCCCAAAGGCAAGGGAATTAAAAACAAAAATGAACTATTGGGACCTCATGAAGATAAAAAGCTTCTGCACAGCAAAGGAAACAATCAACAAAACTAAAAGGCAACCAACGGAATGGGAAAATATATTTGCAAATGACATATTGGACAAAGGGCTAGTATCCAAAATCTATAAAGAGCTCACCAAGCTCCACGCCTGAAAAACAAATAACCCAGTGAAGAAATGGGCAGAAAACATGAATAGACACTTTTCTAAAGAAGACATCCAGATGGCCAACAGGCACATGAAAAGATGCTCAATGTTGCTCCTCATCAGGGAAATACAAGTCAAAACCACACTGAGATATCACCTCACGCCAGTCAGAGTGGCCAAAATGAACACATCAGGAGACTATAGATACTGGAGAGGATGTGGAGAAACGGGAACCCTGTTGCACTGTTGGTGGGAATGCAAATTGGTGCAGCCACTCTGGAAAACAGTGTGGAAGTTCCTCAAAAAATTAAAAATAGACCTACCCTATGACCCAGCGGTAGCTGAGTAATTTACCCAAGGGTTACAGGAGTACTGATGCATAGGGGTACTTGTACCTCAATGTTTATAGTAGCACTCTCAACAAGAGCCAAATTGTGGAAAGAGCCTAAATGTCCATCAACTGATGAGTGGATAAAGAAATTGTGGTTTATATACACAGTAGGGTACTACATGGCAATGAAAAAGAATGAAATATGGCCCTTTGTAGCAACATGGATGGAACTGGAGAGTGTGATGCTAAGTGAAATAAGCCATACAGAGAAAGACAGATACCATATGGTTTCACTCTTATGTGGATCCTGAGAAACTTAAGAGAAACCCATGGGGGAGGGTAAGAAAAAAAAGAGGTTAGAGTGGGAGACAGCCAAAGCATAAGAGACTCTTAAAAACTTAGAACAGAGAGTTGAAGGGGGGTGGGAAGGAGGGGAGGTTAGGTGATGGGTATTGAGGAGGGCACCTTTTGGGATGAGCACTGGGTGTTGTATGGAAACCAATTTGACAATAAATTTCATATATTAAAAATAAGTAAATAAATAAGTAAAAAGTTAGGATAATGACTTTGTTTTCCTCTTTCTGTATTCAAGAAGAAGAAAAGAATTGTAAAAGTGAAAGAAAAAAGAGAAAAAAAGGAAAGAATATTGAATAGATAAACTTGCTAACAGGTTGCAGCAGGATTGAAATTGCTTCCTCTTCCCCTAGAAGTTAGTGTATGTAGCTCTTTATAGTCCATAAAGTAAGCAGTGAGACTTGTGTTCTTGAAGAGCAAAGTTGGCCCAGGTGGGCTGGGTTCAGTGTAACAGCTCCACTCTACACTAGATGGGGCTGCTAGCTTACTGGGGTGGATTGTTGCAGAGCTCATAGGTGTGTATGTGCATGCGCAGGAGTGGTGAAAATGGTGCCACCCAGCTACTCAGTCTGTTCTCCCAGATCAGCAATTGAGCACTCATCCTCTGTCTTCAGCTCTCGTCAATTCCCCACTTTTTCACTCTCCATGACCAGGCCCCAGGCAGTACCTCTCCCCAAGTTTTGTCTCAGATGTGGCTGTTTTTCCCCACCCCTTACTTCCAAAGGACTGCGGCTTTAACCCGTTGTGTCCCTCTGTGGGAGGCTCTCACTGAGCAATGGCCAAATGAGCAATGGCCGAATATTGGCTGCACCCAGGAATGCCTGCTGGACCCTGTTGTCTCCGGTGCCCCGAGACTGCAGCCAAATGCCAGCTCACCCCCCAGAAAATGTTCATGAGACAGTGTAGCAGCAGTGTTTCAGGGATTATGGAAAATCACAACACACATCTGTCACTAAGCTTCACCCTTAATGACCTTGTTCCAGCACCAGTGAAAGTGGCTCCCTTCTGGAGTTTGCTGGGACCAGGTGGCTTCAACAGTCTCTACCAAATGTCCTTCCATCAGTGGAGCCACTTTTCCCCATGTGGCCCAAGAACCTCCTGGACCCCACTCTGTTCCTGGGGATTTGCCCTTCCCAGCAGAGCACTGCCAGGTATCAAGCTGCAGAGTTGCAGCATTTGCACTCCCTTTGTTTAGTCTTAATGGAATTTAAACCCTCTCCTTTCCTTTCCCCTTTATCCCTTTTTACTTTAGTCCCTGTGGCTGTTTCCAATTTTCCACTCTCTCCAGCTGCTTTTGGGAAGGGGTGCTTTTCCCATATTCTCCACCCCTCCCCAGTCTCCATCCCGCAAAAGCGGTTCCCTACCCTTTGTGGCTTCTCGTTCCCCAAGTTCAGTTCTCCGTGCCATGTACCTGCTGACTTCTGTTGTTAAGGTTGTGCAGATTGTTGTGTTAATCTTGCAATCAGTTTTCTAGGTGTGTAGGATGGTTTAGTGTTGGTCTGGCTGTATTTCATGGACGCTAGACACACAAAAGGTTTGCATGCTCTCCTGCCATCTTTCCTCCTCCAAAGACTCATTTTAGTCCTAAAAACAACTACAGATGTAAAGTGAGGGAATGAGAACTATGTTTCATGATAATGGAAGCCAAAAGAAAGCCCTAGTAGCCATACTTATATCAGACAAACTAGATTTGAAACCAAAGACTGTAACAAGAGATGAAGAAGGGCATTATATCATAATTAAAGGGTCTATCCATCAAGAAGATCTGACAATTGAAAATATTTATGCCCCCATCTTGAAAAACACAACTATAAAAATCAGTTACTAACAAACATAAACAGATAAATAATAATACAATAATAGTAGGTTACTTTAACACCCCACCTAAAGCAATAGACATCCTCTTATCAGAAAATCAATGAGGAAACAATGGCTTTGAATGACACAATGTACTAGATGAATTTAACAGATATATTCCTAACATTTCATCCTAAAGCAGCAGAATACACATTATTTCCGAGGGCATGTACAACATTCTGTTCCATTTCTATACACCCATTATGATACAGCAGAAAATGAAATCAAGGAATTTATCCCAGTTACAGTTGCACCAAAAACAATAACATCACTATGAATAAACCTAAGTAAAGAGGTAAAAGATCTGTACTCTGAAAACTATAGAACATTTATGAAAGAATTGAAGAGAACACAAATAAATGGAAAAGCATTTCCTGCTCATGGATTAGAAGAACAAATTAAAGTGTTAAATTGTCTGTACTATCCAAAGCAATCTACACATTTAATGCAATCCCTATCAAAATACTCCCACCATTATTCACACAGTTAGAACAAATAATCCCAAAATTTTTTTTTAATTTATTTTTTATTTTTTTATTTTTTTATATGAAATTTATTGACAAATTGGTTTCCATACAACACCCAGTGCTCATCCCAAAAGGTGCCCTCCTCAATACCCATCACCCACCCTCCCCTCCCTCCCACCCCCCATCAACTCTCAGTTCTCAGTTTTTAATAGTCTCTTATGCTTTGGCTGTCTCCCACTCTAACCTCTTTTTTTTTTCCTTCCCCTCCTCCATGGGTTTCTGTTGAGTTTCTCAGGATCCACATAAGAGTGAAACCATATGATATCTGTCTTTCTCTGTATGGCTTATTTCACTTAGCATCACACTCTCCAGTTCCATCCACGTTGCTACAAAAGGCCTTATTTCATTTTTTCTCATTGCCACGTAGTATTCCATTGTCTATATAAACCACAATTTCTTTATCCATTCATCAGTTGATGGACATTTAGGCTCTTTCCATAATTTGGCTATTGTTGAGAGTGCTGCTATGAACATTGGGGTACAAGTGGCCCTATGCATCAGTACTCCTGTATCCCTTGGATAAATTCCTAGCAGTGCTATTGCTGGGTCATAGGGTAGGTCTATTCTTAATTTTCGGAGGAACCTCCACACTGCTTTCCAGAGTGGCTGCACCAATTTGCATTCCCACCAACAGTGCAAGAGGGTTCCCGTTTCTCCACATCCTCTCCAGCATCTATAGTCTCCTGATGTGTTCATTTTGGCCACTCTGACTGGCGTGAGGTGATACCTGAGTGTGGTTTTGATTTGTATTTCCCTGATAAGGAGCGACGCTGAACATCTTTTCATGTGCCTGTTGGCCATCCGGATGTCTTCTTTAGAGAAGTGTCTATTCATGTTTTCTGCCCATTTCTTCACTGGGTTATTTGTTTTTTCGGGTGTGGAGTTTGGTGAGCTCTTTATAGATTTTGGATCCTAGCCCTTTGTCCAATATGTCATTTGCAAAGATCTTTTCCCATTCCGTTGGTTGCCTTTTAGTTTTGTTGGTTGTTTCCTTTGCTGTGCAGAAGCTTTTTATCTTCATAAGGTCCCAGGAATTCACTTTTGCTTTTAATTCCCTTGCCTTTGGGGATGTGTCGAGTAAGAGATTGCTACGGCTGAGGTCAGAGAGGTCTTTTCCTGCTTTCTCCTCTAAGGTTTTGATGGTTTCCTGTCTCACATTCAGGTCCTTTATCCATTTTGAGTTTATTTTTGTGAATGGTGTGAGAAAGTGGTCTAGTTTCAACCTTCTGCATGTTGCTGTCCAGTTCTCCCAGCACCATTTGTTAAAGAGACTGTCTTTTTTCCATTGGATGTTCTTTCCTGCTTTGTCAAAGATGAGTTGGCTATCCGTTTGTGGGTCTAGTTCTGAGGTTTCTATTCTATTCCATTTGTCTATGTGTCTGTTTTTGTGCCAATACCATGCTGTCTTGATGATGACAGCTTTGTAGTAGAGGCTAAATCCCAAAATTTGTATGGAACCAGAAAATATCTTGAATAGCCAAAACAATTCTGAAAAAGAAAAAATAAAATTGGAAGAATAATGATTCTGCATTTCAAGATGTATCACAAATCTGTAGTCATCAATACAGTATGGTACTGGCACAAAAACAGACACATAGATCAATGGAACAGAATAGAGAACCCAGAAATGGACCCATAACTATATGGTCAATTCATCTTCAACACAACAGGAAAGAGTATCCAATGGAAATAAGATAGTCTTTTAAACAAATGGTGTTGGGAAAACTGGATTGAGACATGCAGAAGAATGAAAGCGGACCACTTTCTTACACCATACACAAAAATAAATTCAAAATGTATGAAAGACCTAAATGTGAGACAGGAATACATCAAATCCTGGAGTAGAACACAGTAATCAACCACTTTGACTTCAGCTGAAGCAACTTCTTACTAGACACGTTGCAAAAGGCAAGGGAAACAAAAGCAAACATGGACTAATGGGATTTCATCAAGATGAAAAGCTTCCTCACAGCAAAGGAAAACAATCAACAAAACTAAAAGCAACCTATGGAATGGGAGAATATATTCACAAATGACATATATGTTAAAGGGTTAGTATGTAAAACCCAAAAGAACTTATAAAACTCAAATCCCCCAAGAAATAATCCAGTCATGAAATGGACAGAAGATAAGAATAGAGACTTTTCCAAAGAGGAAATCCAGACAGCTAACAGACACATGGAAATGTGTTCAGCATTACTCATCATCAGGGAAATACAAATCAAAATACAAATCAAATCAAATACAAATAGAAAACAAATACAAGGTGAGATACTACCTTACACCTGTCAGAATGGCTAAAATTAACAATACAAGAAACAATAGGTGTTGGCGACGTTGCAGAGAAAGGGGAATGCTCTTGCACTGTTAGTAGGAATGCAAACTGGTGAGCCACTCTGGAGAACAGTATGGAGGTTCCTCAGAAAACCTAAAAATAGAACTACCCTATGACCCAGCAATTGCACTATTAGGTATTTAGCTAAAGGATACAAAAATACAGGTTCACAGGGGTACATGCACCCCAATGTTTATAGCAGCATTATCAACAGTAGCCAAAATATGTAGAAAGACCAAATGTCTATTGACTGATGAATGTATAAAGATGTGGCATATTTATATAAAATGGAATATTATTCAGCCATCAAAAGGAATGAAATCTTGCCTTTTGCAACAATGTGGATGGAGCTAGAATGTATTATGATAAGGAAAATAAGTCAATCAGAGAAAGACAAATACCATGTGATTTTATTCATATATGGAATTTAAGAAAGAAAACAGATGAGTACATGGAAAGGGGGAAAAGGATAAGAGAGGGAAACAAACCACAAGAGACTGTTAATGATAAAGAGAAAACTGAGGGTTGATGGTAGGAGGTGTGTTGGAGATGGAATAGATGGGTGATGGGTATTAAAAAGGTCACTTTTTGGGATAGCTCTGGGTGTTGTATGTCGGTGATGAATCACTGAATTCTACTTGTGAAACCAACATTGTGCTCTATGTTAACTGATTAAAATTTAAATTAAAAATAAGATAATATCTACACATACACACACACACAAATCATATGATCATTTCAATAGATGTAGAAAAAGCATTTGATGAAGTTCAACATCTATTCATGATAAAAAAAACCCTCAACAAAGTAAGTTCAGATTTAACATACCTCAACATAACAATAGCTAAATACTAAAAACCCACAATGAACATCATACTCAATGATAAAAAACAGAGGTTTTCCCCTCTGTCAGTCAGGAGCAAGACAAGGATTTCAACTTTCTCCACTTCTTTCAACATAGTACTAGAAATCCTAATCATAGCAATCTGAAAAGAAATGAAATAAAAGGCATCCAAATTGATAAGGCAGTAGTTAAACTTTCACTATTTATAGATGACATGAGTCTATATGTAGAAAACACTAAAGACTCCACCAAAAAACTACTAGAATTGATAAATGAATTCAGGAAGGCTGTAGGATACAAAATCAATGTACAGAAATCCATTGCATTTCTATATACTTAAAATGAAGCAGCAGAAAGAAATTTAGAAAGCAATCCCATTTATAATTTCCCCCCAAATAATGAAATACTGAGTAATAAACTTAAGCAAGGAGGTGGAAAACCTCTACTCTGAATAGTATCAAAGTTTTCTTTCATGAAAGAAATTGAAGATGACACAAAATAATGGAAAGATATTCCATAGTTATGGATCAGAATAAAAAATACTGTCAAAATGCCCATACTACCAAAAGTAATCTACAGATATAATCCAATCCCTATCAAAACACCAACAGCATTTTTTTTTTGTTTATTTATTTTTGGGACAGAGAGAGACAGAGCATGAACGGGGGAGGGGCAGAGAGAGAGGGAGACACAGAATCAGAAACAGGCTCCAGGCTCTGAGCCATCAGCCCAGAGCCCGACGCGGGGCTTGAACTCACGGACCGCGAGATCGTGACCTGGCTGAAGTCGGACGCTTAACCGACTGCGCCACCCAGGCGCCCCTCAACAGCATTTTTCACAGAAATACAACAAACAATCCTAAAATTTGTACAGAAGCAAAAAAAAAAAATCCCAGATAGCCAAAGCAATCTTAAAAATAAAAATAAAGGTGGAGGTATCACAATTCCAGATTTGAAGTTATACTACAAAGCTGTAGTAAACAAAACAGTATGGTACTACCAGAAAAATGGACACATAGGTCAATAAAACAAGGATAGAAATCCCCAAAACAAACCTACTACTATATGGTAAATTCGGAAAAAGACAGTCTCTTCAACAAATTGTGTTGGGAAAACTGGCTGGCAACATGCAAAAGAATGAAACTGGACCCCTTTATTATACCATACACAAAAATAAACTAAAAATGAACTGAAGACCTAAATCTGAGACCTGAAATCATAAAAACCCTAGAAAAGAACACAGACAGTAATTTATCTGAGTTTGGCTGTAACAAAATCTTTCTAGATTTGGCTGTAACAAAATCTCCTGTGGCAAGGGATATAAAAGCAAAATAAACTATTGGGACTACATCAGAATAGAAAGCTTCTGCACAGTGAAGGAAACAATTAACAAAACTAAAAGGAACCAACTGAATGGGATAAGATTTTTGCAAATGACCTTTCTATCTGGTAAAGTGTTAGTATCCAAAATATATAAAGAACTGATACAACTCAGCATCAAATAAACAAATAATCCAATTTAAAAAATGGGCATAAGACATGAAAAAACATTTCTCCAAAGGAGGCATACAGATGGCCAGTGGACCCATTAAAAGATGCTCAATATAAGTCATCATCAGGGAAATGCAAATCAATACCACAAGAAGATGTCACCTTACACCTGTCAAAATTGCTAAAATCAAAAATACAAGAAATGAGTTTAATTAAGGATGTGGAGAGAAAGGAACACTTGTGTATTGGTGAGAATGCAAGCTGGGGCAGCCATTGTGAAAAACAGTATGGAAGTTCCTCAAAATTTAAAAATAGAACTCCCATATGATCCAGTAATTGCACTACTGGGTATTTACCCACGGAATATGAAAATGCTAATTTGAAAGGATGTATGCATTCTAATGTTTATTGCAGCATTATTTACAATAGCCAAATTATGGAAGCAGGGCAAATTGTCCATCAATAGATGAATGGATAAAGAAGATATAAATACATATGTATTTATATATATAATGGAATACTATTCCATCTTCAAAACAAATGAAATCTTGACATTTGTATTGTCATGGATAGATCTAGAAAGTATGAAGCTAAATAAATCACTCAGAGAAAGACAAATTCCATATGAACTCACTCATATGTAGAATTTATGAAACAAAACAAATGAGCAAAGGAAAAAAGAAAAGAGACAAACAGGGTCATCTGGGTGACTCAGTCCGTTAAGCATATAACTCTTGATTTTGACTTGGTTCATGATCTCATGGTTCATGGGTTTAAGCCCTGCATCAATCTCCACACTGATGGTGTGGAGCCTACTTGGGATTCTCTCCCTCTCTCCGTATCCTTCTTCCTCTCTCCCACTCATTCTCTCTCTCTCTCTCTCTCTCTCAAAATCGATAAAGTTAAAAAAAAAAGAGGGAGAAAATACAGACTCTAAATTGTGGAGAATACACAGATGGCTACCAGAAGGGAACTGGTTAGGGGGTATTGGTAAAATAGGTGAAGGGGATTGGGTGTACACTTATCTTGATGGGCACTAAGTAATATATGAAATCATTGAATCACTATTATTATACACCTGAAACTAATAAAACACTGTATGTTAACTACAATGGCATTAAAATAGAAATTTTAAAAATTTGAAAATAAAATTAAAATAAATACAATTTAAAAATATAAATAATATAGAAATAAAAATGAATAAAAAGGAATAAATGAAAAAAAAAGAAGTTTAGGCAAAGTTCCAGATAATGTCTGAAGCAGTCTGCTGGAAAATTCTTTCTTGGGAGAAGTTGTTCTTTTTGTTCTATTTAAGTCTTTAACTGATTTTCTGAGCCCCACCCATATTATGGAGGGCAACCTGCTTTACTGGTTAAAATGTTCATCTCATCAAAACACTCTCAAAGAAATACACAAACATGTTTTATAAAAAAAAAAGAAGAAAATACTCATGACAATTAAAGTCCTCATTTGTGTAACTAGTCAGATGGTTATAGCACATTTTAAAAACCTCTATCTTCCACTATAATCAGAATTCAATATTCCCTTTGGTCTCACTAAGCACTTCAGCTGGTTATTATTCTTTACCTGATGGGGTAACCCAAACCTTCATTTCTGAAAGTCCATTTAGTATTGGTCCTGCCTGCTTTGAGATGTTTTAATTTTCTACTTATTCTAACCACAGGGCATAGTGATAGTGAGAGACACCCTGAAGAATTTCCTGTACTCCAAACATACTCTTTCTTTATTTTTAGTAACAGCACAAAATCTACTGGTAATCAGTGTCAGTCTCCCAAACAGCACAGTAACTCCTAATTTTGCTTTTTACTTTAGAGGCAAAATTTAGAGAATGTAAGTAGAAGCCCTATATATGTGCTATGAACTCCTAGACGATGAGTTATATCTGACTGGTAAGGGCAAGAGCTGAGGAAGACCATATGAAATTTTATAATTTCTGAGCTGGGACCTTCTGGAAGCCCAGCGCTGACTTAAAACAGAAAGTCTGTGGAGGAGCATCCAAGAGAGGATACAAACAAGGTCATTGATTGTACAACTGCTATGTGCTCTGCTCTAGCATAGATACTTAAAATCCAAGCTTTAAGTGGGAAATCTGAGAAGGTAGAACTCAACATCTTCTCTTGCCAGGACCAAGAGTCCTGCACTCTACCTTTTCTCCACGAATTACAGTGCACCTTGGGGAAAACCTCAGCATTAATCCTCTTTTTCCTAATATGGTATGAAAAATAATAGCCACCCAAAGATGACTTCATTTTAATCTCCAGAATCTGTGAATATGTTAACTTATATGGCAAAAAAGACTCTGTAGATGTGATTAATTTATGGATCAATCAAGGGTTAATCCTTTATTATCTGGATGGGCCCTAAATAATCACAAGGGTCTTTATAAAAGAAAGACAGTGGTAGTAAAAGTGATGATGGAGGTAGGAGCGTAAGAGTCAGAGAGAGAGATTGAAATATACTACTCTGTTGATTTAGAAGATGTGAGGAAGGGGCTTTGAGATAAGGAATTCATATGGCTTTCAGAAGCCTGCAAAATGAAGGGAAGGGATTTTACCCTAGAGACTCCAGAAGGAATGCAGCCCTGTGTTCCAAAAGGCACAACACCTTGATTTTAGCTCAGTAAGACCCATTTTGGACTTCTTACCTCCAGAATTGTAAGGTAATAAATTTGTATTATTTTAAACTACTAAATTCGTGGTAATTTATTACAACAGAAGTAGGAAATGAATATGCCCATTTCAGCATTTCCCTTTGAGCCAAAACCTCCTCAGAGTGTAAAGAAATATGCAAGGCCTTGAAATTTGATCTTCAGTTTCCAGCCAGCAGTCAGAAAAAAGAGGCTATTTCAGAACTCTGAGACAGACAAGCCTTTATTATAAATGTGAGAAGTCTCATTTGTCATGCATGACTGTTATTAAATGGTGGGCCCAAAGTGTTAAAGTTTTATATTTATTAGTTTTGTCACAGGTCTTGGTTGAGGCCATCCCAGAGGCTTATTAAAATTGATCTTATAGTAGCCTGTGTGGCCAGAGTGCCAGGACTGAGGACTGTGAACACTTAGGGTAAGGACACCAAGAGAAATCCTACTTAATACTTTGCATTAAAACTCCTTACCCACAGCCTTGTCAGAAATGACTCACTCGTAGTTCTTGGGTTCTCCTAGCCCTGCCTCCCACTTCCAGAAATCTCTAATCCTACCTGAGTACTACTTATGGCTATTCAGGATTGTCTTCATCCACTGCTACCTAGCCCATGGTATCATTTGTACTTTCATTCTTTCACATTTTTTCTTTTAGTTAAAAATTTTAATTGAGATAACTGTGGATTCACATGCAGTCGTAAGAAATAATATAAAAAGATTCTATGACTCTTGGTTTCCCCAATGATATCATTTCAAAACTATAGAACATCACAATTGGGATAATGGCATTGATACAATCCACCAAGTTTATTCAGATTTTCCCAGTTGTACTAATACTTAGTTGTGTGTATGTATGTGTATTTAGTTCTATACACTTTTATTGCACTCACAGGTTTGTATATCCTCCACCACAGTCAAGATACTGAACAGTTGTATTGCTGCAAGGATCCTTTCTGTTGCCTGTTTATAATCACACCCACATTCCTCCTGCCATTACTCTCAAACCTTGGCAAACATTAATCTGTTTTCCATTATTTAAAATTTTGCCATTGCAAGAATAGTATATAAATGGAATCATATAGTTTGTGATCTTTTGAGATTGGTTTTTCTCACTAAGCATAATTCCCTTGAGATCCATCCAAGTTGTTGCATGTGTCAGTAGTTCATTTCTTTTTTATTGCTGAGTAATATTCTGTGGTATATATGTACCACAGTTAACCATTCACCTGTTTAAGGATATCAGGGATATTTCCACTTGGGGCTATTATTAATAAAGCTGTTATACACTTTACACATTAATATATCGGGTTTTTTGTGTGAATTTAAATTCTAATTTTTCTGGGGTAAATGTCTAAGAATGCATTGTTGAGTAGTATGATAACTGCATGTTTAATTTTGTAAGAAAATGCCAAACTGTTTCCTAGAGTAGCTGTACCATTTCCTTTCCCATCAGCAATGTAGGAGTGTTCAGCATCAGTGTATGAGTGATTAGTTTCTTAGCATCCTTGCTAGGATTTGATGTAGTGACTTTTTTATTTTAGCCATTCTGAAAGGCTAAATGTAATATATTTAATATAAATATAAATATAATATCTCATTGTGGCTTCATTTCAATTTGCCTAATGCCTAATTATGTTGAATATCTTTTCATGTGCTTATTGATCATCTCTATAGCCTCTTTGGTGAAATGTCTGTTTATGTTTTTTCCCCATTTTCTTATCATATTATTTATGATTTACTGTTGAGTTTGGGCATTCTTTACATAATTGTGTCAATTTCTTCCCAATTGCCCACTTTATTGGTGTATAATTGATCATAATATGATCTTATTATTGTTTATATTTATGCAATGTTGGTTGTGATCTCTCCTCTTTCATTCTTGATTTTATTTGGGTCCTTTCCTTTTTCTTTTTTATTAAACTGGCTAGGGTTTTATCAATGTGTTAATTCTTTCAAAGACCCAGCTCCTGGTTTCAGTAATCTGTTCTACTGATTTTTTTGGTTTCGATAGTATTGATTTCTGCTCTAATCATTATTATTTCCTGTCTTCTGCATTTTGGGGGTTTTATTTGTGGTTCATTTTCCAGTTCTTTAAAGTGTAAGGTTAGGTTGTGTTTCTGAGACCTTTCTTACTTCTTTAGGAATACCTGGATTGCTATATACTTCTGTCTTATGACTGCCTTTGTTGCATCCCAGAGGTTTTTGGCTGTGGTGTTACCATTTTAATTGGTTTCCACGTACTTTTTAAATTTCTTCTTTAACTTCTTGATTATCCCATTCATTCTTTAGCAGGATGGTCTTTAGTCTCCAAGTATTTGTTATCTTTCCAAATTTTTTTCTTGTGGTTGATGTCGAGTTTCATAGCATTGTGGTCTGAAAATATGCATGATATGATCTCAATCTTTTTGTACTTGTTGAGGGCTGATTTGTGTGCCAGTATGTGATCTATTCTGGAGAATGTTCCATGTGCACTTGAGAAGAATGTGTATTCTGCTGCTTTAGGATGAAACGTTCTGAATATATTTGTTGAATCCATCCTGTCTAGTGTGTCATTCAAAGTTACTATTACCTTGTTGATTTTCTGTTTAGATGATCTGTCTATTGCTGTAAGTGGGTTGTTGATGTCCCCTACTATCATGGTATTATCAATGAGTTTCTGTATGTTTGTGATTAATCGATTTATATATTTGGGTCCCATCACGTTTGGAGCATAAAAGTTTACAATTGTTAGATATTTTTGGTGGATAGACTCCTTAATTATGATATAATGTAAAAAGATACAGAAGTGTGCATACAGAAATGTAAGTCCCCCTCTCATCAACCCTGACAGTCTTGTAGTCAGTTTTGTTTCGACCTAACCGGTTGTGGCCAGCTTCTGAAATGTATGACAGAAAACTTTCAACATCATGAGCTTATATTGATATTTCTAATTTAACTGTACGTTCCTTACATTAATTCTTATCACTCCTTAATGTTCTATTATTTTCTTTTTCAAAATTTTTTATTTAAATTCCAGTTAGTGAATATACAGTATACTATTAGTTTCAGGTGTAAAATCTAGTGACTCAACATTTCCATACAGCACCCAATGCTCATCACAAGTGCACTCCTTAATTCCCATCACCTATTTAAACCATCCCCCTACCAAACTTCCCTCTAGTAACCATAAATTTGTTCTCTGTAGTTAAGAGTTGTTACTTGGTTTGCCTCTCTTTCATTTTTCCCTTTGCTTGTTTGTTTTGTTTCTTAAATTCCACATATGAGTAGAAATCATGTAGTATTTTACTTTCTTTGGCTTATTTTGCTTAACATAGTACTCTGTAGCTCTATCCATGTCATTTTAAATTAAAAGACCTCTTTTATTTATGAGTGAGTAATATGATGTTATATAATCTGTGTATATGTGATATGCATCTTCTATGATGTGATACATTTCTTTATACATTCATCAATGGACATGAGCTGTTTCCATAACTTGACTACTATAGATAATACTGATATAAACATCAGGGTGTATGTATCCCTTTGAATTCATATTTTTGTATTCTTTGGGTAAATATCTAGTAGTATAATTGCTGGATCATAGGGTAGTTCCATTTTTAACTTTGTCAGGAACCTCCATACTGTTTTCCAGAATGGCTGGGGTGAGGTGATATTTCTTGTAGTTTTGATTTATATTTCCTTGATGATCAGTGGTGTTGAGCATCTTTTTATGTGTCTGATGTTCATCTGTATGTCTTCTTTGGAAAAAATGTGCATTTGTATCTTCTGCCCATTTTTTAATTGAATTATTCATTTTTTGGGTGTTGAGTATTGTAAGTTATTTATATATTCAGGACACTAATACTTTATCAGATATTTCATTTGCAAATATCTTCTCCCACACTGTTCTATTATTTTCTTGACCTATTTAGCTATCTTCCTTTTAGTAATGTAGAAGCATCTTTGATGAGGGCTACTATTGTCATCATAATAAAGTATGTGTCTAAAATGCAATACTGTCTAAAGGTTTAGAAATTTGTATTTTGTTTCTTTAATCTGATTTGTTTTATTCATAAGACTGGCATCTGTTTATTCTTTCGATTTCTTCAAGTTTTTATTTAAGTTCCAGTTGGTTAGCATGAAGTTTAACACTCATTTCAGGTGTAGAATTTAATGATTTATCACTTATATACAAAACCCAGTGATCATCACAACAAGAGCCCTCCTTCCCTGGGTGTTGTATGTAAGTGATGAATTACTGAAGTATACTCCTGAAAAGAATACTGCACTGTATATTAACTAACCAACTAACTATAAATAAATAAATAAATAAGACAAAAAAGTGCCCTCCTTAAAACCCATCACCCATTTAATCCATCCACTGCCCACTTCCCCTCCACCGACCTTTGGTTTTTTCTCTATAGCTAAGAGTCTGTTTTCTGGTTTGCCTCTCTCTTTCTTTCCCCTATATTCACCCATCTTGTTTCTTAAATCCCACTTGAGTAAAATCATGTGACTGATTCCATATAAGTAAAATCATTTGTCTTTTTCTGACTGATTTATTTCACATAGTATTATACTTTCCAGCTCCATCCACATTGTTGCACATGGCAAGAACTCATTATTACTTTTTTAAAGTTTATTTATTTAGTTTGAGAGACAAACATATGCACGATGAGCAGGGGAAGGACAAACAGAGGGAAAGAATTCTAAGCAGGCTCCACACAACCAGCACAAAGCCTGTCATGGGGCTCAAACCCACAAACCATGAGATCATGACCTGAGCCTAAACCAAGAGTTGGAAGCTTAACCAACTGAGCCACTTAGGTGCTCCCAAGGTTTCATTATATTTTATGGCTGAAAAAAAATATATATAAAACATGCTTTTTGATTGCCAAGTAATACTCCATTGTGTGTGTGTGTGTGTGTGTGTGTGTGTATACACCACATCTTTATCCATTCATCTGTTGATGGACATTTGGGCTCTTTCCATACTTTGGCTACTGTTGATAGTGCTTCTATAAACATTGGGGTGCATGTGCCTCTTCAAAACAGCATACCTGCATCCCTTGGATAAATAACTAATAGTGCAGTTGCTGGGTCATAAGGTAGTTCTATTTTTAATTTTTTTTTGAGGATCCTCCATACTGTTTTCCAGAGTGGCCACACCATTTAGTGGTGTTTTTATTTGGTGGTGTTTTTATCTGGTTTTGGTGTCAGGATTATTCTGACCTTATAGAATGAGTTTGGAAGTTTTCCTTACTTTTCTAGCTTTTGGAATAGTTTAAAAATAGATATTCTTTTTTTTAATGTTTTGTAGAATTTGCTTGTAAAGTCATTTGGTCCTAGACTTTTACTTGCTGGGAGTTTTTTGATTACTGACTCAATTTATTTTCTGATTATTCGTCTGCTCAAATCTTCTATTTTTTTATATTTCAGTTTTGGTAGTTTATATATTTACAGGAATGTATCCATTTGTTCTAGATTGTCCAATTTTTTGCATAGAGTTTTTTATAATATTATCATATAATTGTGTGTATTTATGTGATGTTGGTTGTTATTTCTCTCTTTAATTTCTAATTTTGTTTGTGTCCTTTCTCCCTCTTTCTCTCTTTGATGAGCCTGCATAGAGGTTTATGTTTGTTGATTTTTTTCATAGAACCAGCACCTGGTTTCATTGATCTCTTCTATGTTTTTTTTAATTTGTTTTGTTCTGTTTTTGTTTTTGTTTGTATACCATTTATTTCTGGTGTGATCTTTATTAGTTCCTTCCTTCTGGTTTTAGGTTTTGTTTGTTTTTCTTTTTTTAGCTCATGTAAGTTTAAATTTAGATTGTTTATTTGAGATTTTTCTTGTTTATTGAAGTAGATCTGTATTGCTATAAACTTCCCCCTTAGAATCACTTTTGCTGTCCCGCAAAGATTTTGGACCATTGTGTTTTCATTTTCATTTATTTCCATGTACTTTTGGATTCTTTCTTTGATTTTTTTCTTCACCCATTCATTGTTCAATAGCATGTGATTTAACCTCCATGTATTTTTGCTCTTTCCAGATTTTTTCTTGTTGTTTATTTCTGTTTTCATAGTGTTGTGGCCAGAAAAGATGCCTGATATGAGTTCAATTTTTTTTATTTCATTGAAACATTTTTTGTGGCCTAATATGTGATCTATTCTTATCAATCTTCTATGCACATTTGAAAATAATGTATATTATGCTGTTTTCAGATGGACCGTTCTGAATATATTTCTTAAATCCATCTGGTCTATTGTGTCACTGAAAAACATTGTTTCCTTTTGGATTTTCTATTTAGATTATCTATTGAAGGTGATAATAAGTGCTGTACTATTATTGTATTACTATCAATTAGTTTGTTTATGTTTGTTATTAACTGTTTTATGCATTTTGGTGCTTTCATGTTGGGTGAGTATATATTTACAATTGAAATATCTTCCTGGTGGATTGTCCCCTTTGTGATTAAATAGTATCCTTTTTTGTCTGTTGTTACAGTCTTTGTTTTAAAGTCTACTTTATCCAATATAAGTATTGCTACCTTGGCTTCCTTTTGACATTCATTTGCATGATAAATGTTTCTCCATCCCCTCACTTTCAAACTTCAGGTGTTGTTAAGTCTGAAACTAATCTCTTGTAGGCAGAATATACATGAGTACTATTTTTTCCACTCTGTTACCCTTTGTCTTTTGATTAGAGCATTTATTCCACTTACATTCAAAGTAATTATTGATAGATATGTGTTTGTTGTAATTTTACTACTTTTTGTGGTTGTTTTTATAATTTTTTTGATCCTTTATTCTCCTGCTCTCTTCCATGGTTTATTGGCTTTCTTTAGTGATATACTTGGATTCCCTTCTCTTTATTCTTTGCATATATATTGTTTTTGAATGGTAGCTACCATTAGTTTGTATACATCTTCTGCATATAGCAGTCTATATAGTAAGTCCATCAGAGGGTTTTAAAGTAATTCACCAGAGGGGAGTGAGGGAAGATGGTGGCATAGGAGGACGCTGGCCTCACCTCATTGTGCTGATCGCTTAAGATTCCACCCACATGGGCCTAAATAACCCAGAAAACTGCCAGAAGACTAGCAGAATGGACTCTCTGGAGCCAAGCATAGACAAGAAGCCCATGGAAGAGGAGAGGAAGGGCAGAGAGGCCGTGTGTGCTACATGGACTTGCAGGAGGGGGCCAGGTGGTGGAGGCACAGCCCACCAGTCAAGACAAAGTCCCCAAAATCTGGTTTGCAAAAGCAGAGGGGCCAGACTGCATGGGTTCTGACAGTCAGCAGGACTTAACATATGGAATTTTAAAAGTGAACAGCTCTGCTCTCGGAGAGCAGGGTGGGTGAGAGGATGCCAGGAGGATGTCTTTGAGTCCCAGAAGGACAGAGCTTGGCAGGGAATGAAGGCACTGGCAAGCACCATCTCCCTCTCCCATCCACCAGCCGAAATTCCAAAGGGAACCAGTTCCTATCATCGAACTTGCTTGCACTGTGCAAACACCCAATGCTGTGCTTCTGTGGATCCATCCCTCTGATGGGCCTGCCTCCCTCCCATTGCTGCAGGGCCCCTCCTGCAGGGGACCACCTAAGGCAAAGAGAGCTAAGCCTGCCCCTCCCGCCCCTGTGCACCTTGCAGACCCACCCCAGCTAATATGCCAGATCCCATCAAAGCAGCACCACAAGCCTGGCGGTGTGAAAGTAGCCAAGATGGGGGCCACACCACTCCACAGTGAGTCCTGCCCCTGGGAGAGGGGAAGATAAGGTACACAGCAGTCTGACTGTGGCCCCAGAAGTAGGGTGGGGGCAGTCAATGGGTCTGATTGCTGCCTCATTCACCAACACAAGTTTCTCCTGACAGTACAGGGGAAGTGCCCTGCAGTTTCAAGCTACCACAGGGACTTAGCCAAAATAACAAAACGGAAGAATTATCCTCAAAAGAAACTCCAGGAAGTAGTGACAGCTAACGAATTGATCAATACCGATTTAAGCAATACAATGGAAGAAGAATTTAAAATAGTAGTCACAAAATTAATTGCTGGGCTTGAAAAAAGCATACAGGACAGCATAGAATCTATTACTATAGAGACCAAGGAACCAAGAAATAGTCATGAGGAGCTAAAAAAAATGCTATAAAGGAGGTGCAAAACAAAATGGAGGTGGCCATAGCACGGATTGAAGAAGCAGAGGAGAGAATATGTGAATTAGAAGATAAAATTATGGAAAAAGAGGAAACTGAGAAAAAGGGAGATAAAAAAATCCAGGAGTCTGAGGAGAGAATTAGAGAACTAAGTGATGCAATCAAACAGAACAATATCTGTATCATAGGAATTCCAGAAGAAGAGAGAGAAAGGGGCTGAAGATGTACTTGAACAAATCATAGCTGAGAACTTCCCTGATCTGGGAAGGAAATAGGCATTGAAATCCAAGAGGCACAGAGAACTCCCTTCAGAGGTAACTTGAATCAATATTCTTCACTACATAGCATAGTGAATCTGGCAAAATACAAGGAAAAAGAGAATTCTGAAAGCCGCTAGGGATAAATGGGCACTAATATACAAAGTGGATACATAAGAGTAGTAGCAGACTTATCTACTGAAACTTGGCAGTCCAGAAAGGAATGGCAAGAAATCTGTGATGAACAGAAAAAATATGCAACCAATAATACTTTATCCAGCAAGCCTATCATTCAGAATAGAAGGAGGGATAAAGGTTTTCCTAAACAAAAAAAAATCTGAAGGAATTGATCACCAGTAAACCAGTCCTACAAGAGATCCTAAGGGGGATTCTGTGAGTGAAATGTTGCAAGGACCACAAAGGACCAGAAACATCACTGCAAACAAGAAACCTACAGATAACACAATGACTCTAAACCCATATTTTTCAATAATAACACTGAATGTAAATGCTCCAACCAAAAGACATAGGGTATCAGAATGGATAAAAAAAACAAGACCCATCAATTTGCTGTCTAAAAGAGACTCATTTTAGACCTGAGGACACCTTCAGATTGAAACTGAAGTGATGGAGAACTATCTATTATGCTACTGGAAGTCAAAAGAAAGCTGGAGTAGCCATACTTATATCACAAAAACTAGACTTTAAATTAAAGGCTGTAACAAGAGATGAAGAAGGGCATTATATAATAATTACAGGGTCTATCCATCAGGAAGAGCTAACAATTATAAATGTCTATGCACTGAATATGGAGGCCCCCAAATATATAAAACAATCACAAACATAAGTAAACTTGATAAGAATGTGGTAATTGCAGGGGACTTTAATACTCCACTTACAACAATGGATATAACATCCATACAGAGAATGAATAAAGACACAAGGGCCCTGAATGATATATTGGATCAGATGGACTTGACAGATATATTTAGAACTCTGCATCCCAAAGCAACAGAATATACTTTCTTCTCAAGTGCACATGGAACATTTTCCAAGATGGATCACATACTGGGTCACAAAACAGACCTTCATAAGTATAAAAGGATTGAGATCATACCATGAGCACTTTCAGACCACAATGCTATGAAACTTGAAATCAACCACAGGAAAAAGTCTGGAAAACCTCCAAAAGCATGGAGGTTAAAGAACACCCTACTAAAGAATGAATGGGTCAACCAGGCAATTAGACAAAAAATTTAAAAATATATGGAAGCAAAAGAAAATGAAAATACAACAATCCAAATGCTTTGGAAACAGCTAAGGAAGTCCCGAGAGGAAACTACATTGCAATCCAGTCCTATCTCAAGAAACAAGAAAAATCCCAAATACAAAATCTAACAGCACACCTAAAGGAACTAGAAGGAGAACAGCAAGGACACCCCAAACCCAGAAGAAGAAGAGAAATAATAAAGATCAGAGCAGAAATAAACAATATAGAACCTAAAACAGTAAAGCAGATAAATGAAAGGAAGGGTTGTTTTTTTGAAATAATAACCAAAATAGACTCACCTCTAGCCAGGCTTCTCAAAAAAAGGGGGGGGGGAGAGGACCCAAATATATAAAAACATGAATGAAAATGGAATTATTACAACCAATCCCTCAGAAATACAAGCAATTATCAGGGAATACTATGAAAAATTATATGCCAACAAACTGGACAACCTGGAAGAAATGGACAAATTCCTAAGCACCCACACACTTCCAAAACTCAAACAGGAAGGAACATACAATTTGAACAGACCCATAACCAGCGAGGAAATTGAATCAGTTATCAAAAATCTCCCAACAAATAAGAGTCCAGGACCAGATGGCTTCCCTGGGGAATTCTACCAGACATTTAAAGCAGAGATAATACCTATCCTTCTCAAGCTATTTCAAAAATTAGAAAGGAAAGGAAACTTTCAGACTTATTGTATGAAGCCAGCATTACTTTGATTCCCAAACCCGACAAAGACCCAGCTAAAAAAGAGAACTACAGGCCAATATCCCTGATGAATATGGATGCAAAAATTCTCAATAAGATACTAGCAAATCGAATTCAACAGCATATAAAAAGAATTATTCACCATGATCAAGTGGGATTCATTCCTGGGCTGCAGGGCTGGTTCAACATTCGCAAATCAATCAATGTGATGCATCATATTAATAACAGAAAAAATAAGAACCATATGATCCTGTCAATTGATGAAGAAAAAGCATTTGACAAAATTCAGCATCCTTTCTCAATAAAAAACCCTCGAGAAAGTCAGGATAGAAGGGACATAATTAAATATCATAAAAGCCATTTATGAAAAGCCCACAGCTAACATCATCCTCAATGGGGGAACACTGAGAGCTTTTCCCCTGAGATCAGGAACACAACAGGGATGTCCACTCTCACCACTGTTGTGTTGGAAGTGCTAGAATCAGCAATCATACAACGAAAGGAAATCAAAGGCATCAAAATTGGCAAAGATGAAGTCAAGCTTTCACTTTTTGCAGATGACATGATACTATGCATGGAAAATCCGATAGACTCCACCAAAAGTCTGCTAGAACTGATACATGAATTCAGAAAAGTCGCAGGATACAAAATTAATGTACAGAAATCAGTTGCATTCTTATACACTAATAGTGAAGAAACAGAAAGAGGAATAAAGAAACTGATCCCATTCACAATTGCACCAAGAATCATAAAATACCAAGGAATAAACCTAGCCAAAGACATAAAAGATCTGTATGCTGAAAACTATAGAAAGCTTATGAAGGAAATTGAAGAAGATACAAAGAAATGGAAAAACATTCCATGCTCATGAATTGGAAGAATAAATATTATTACAATGACAATACTACCCAAAGCTATCTACACATTCAATGCAATCCCAATCAAAATTGCACCAGCATTCTTCTCGAAGCTAGAACAAGCAATCCTAAAATTTGTATGGAACCACAAAAGACGCTTAATAGCCAAAGTAATTTTGAAGAAGAAGACTGAAGCAGGAGGCATCACAATCCCAGACTTTAGCCTCTACTACAAAGCTGTCATCATCAAGACAGCATGGTATTGGCACAAAAACAGACACATAGACCAATGGAATAGAATAGAAATCCCAGAACTAGACCCACAAAAGTATGGCCAACTAATCTTTGACAAAGCAGGAAAGAATATCCAATGGAAAAAAGACAGTCTCTTTAACAAATGGTGCTGGGAGAACTGGACAGCAACATGCAGAAAAATGAAACCACACCACTTTCTTTACACCATTCACAAAGATAATCTGAAAATGGATGAAGGACCTGAATGTGAGACAGGAAACCATCAAACCCCTAGAGGGGAAAGCAGGAAAAAAACCTCTCTGACCTAAGTCGCAGCAATTTCTTACTTGACACGCCTCCAAAGGCAAGAGAATTAAAAGCCAAAATCAACTATTGGGACCTCATGAAGATAAAAAGCTTCTGCACAGCAAAGGAAACAATCAACAAAACTAAAAGGCAACCAAGGGAATGGGAAAAGATATTTACAAATCATATATCAGACAAAGGGCTAATATCCAAAATCTATAAAGAAGTCACCAAACTCCACACCTGAAAAACAAGTAATCCAGTGAAGAAATGGGCAGAAAACATGAATAGACACTTCTCTAAAGAAGACATCCAGATGGCCAACAGGCACATGAAAAGATGGTCAACTACACTCCTCACCAGGGAAATACAAATCAGAATGACACTTAGATACCACCTCATGCCGGTCAGAGTGGCTAAAATGAACAAATCAGGAGACTATAGATGCTGGAGAGGATGTGGAGAAAAGGGAACCCTCTTGCACTGTTGGTGGAATTGCAAACTGGTGAATCCACTCTGGAAAACAGTGTGGAGGTTCCTCAAATATTAAAAATAGATCTACCCTATAACCCAGTAATAGCACTTCTAGGAATTTCCCCAAGGGATACAGGAGTGCTCATGCATAGGGGCACCTGTACCCCAATGTTTATAGCAGCACTTTCAACAATAGCCAAATTATGGGAAGAGCCTCAATGTCCATCAATTGATGAATGGTTAAAGAAGTTGTGGTTTATATATACAATGGAGTACTACTTGCAATGAGAAAGAATGAAATATGGCCGTTTGTAGCAACGTGGATGGAACTGGAGAGTGTTAAGTGAAATAAGTCATACAGAGAAGGACAGATACCAAATGTTTTCACTTTTATGTGGATCCTGAGAAACTTAACAGAAGACCATGGAGTAGTGGAAGGGGAAAAATGTTACAGAGAGGGAAGGAAGCAAACCATAAGCGACTCTTAAAAACTGAGAATAAATTGAGGGTTGATGGGGTGGGAGGGAGGGGAAAGTGGGTGATTGGCATTGAGGAGACACCTGTTGGGATGAGCACTGGGTGTTGTTTGGAAACCAATTTGACAATAAATTTCATGTTAAAGAAAAGTAATTCATTATGACCAAATTTGGTTTACTTTCAAAAAGGAAAATTCATTCAACTTTTAGATGTCTATTAACTTATTATCAGCCTGATACAAGTTGACGGGGCATGTGATACAATTCAACAAGCATTCATGATTTCAAAATAATAAAATCTTATAAATTAGACACTGGGTGGTACTTGTTTAACATTATAAAAACATATCTATTTGGTGTGAGGGCACCAGGAATTGTATTTAATTGTTGAATTACTATATTGTTTACCTGAAACTAATATTACACTGTATGTTAACTAACTGGAATTTCATTTAAAACTTTAAAAATATCTATTAAAAAGAAACTAAACAGAAGAAAACTGACAAATAAAGAAGTATTAATCAGCCACAAAGACTCAAAGAGATGAACATTAGTATCACCTACAAAAGTACATTTTCATTTCACTGGCAAAACTACCCTTGATATGAAATTGATAAAACCGATCAAATAATCTAAGAATTCATTTGCCCATACATTGAAACACTCCTTATCATGCCGTTTGCCATTTGATTTTGATTTGTCTTCCCATGTACTCTGTTTGGAGAAAGAATTTACAGGTGATGCAGATAGGTGAGAATGAGTACTTCATGTCATATGACATTTTGCCTAAAATTCCATTCATTCTTGAGTTGGCCACAACAACTATAACTTAGTTGGGAGAATTTGTGGGTGTGGAAATAAGGCCAATGAACTAATTGTGGACACTTAGGGTTTGAGATTGCCATACCATGTCCATGTGAAGATGCTCAGGAGGCAGTAGTAATTCGGGTCTAAACTTCAGGAAAGAGAGTAGAGTTGAAAATATAATTTTGAGAGTCTACTACATCCAGATGCTTGAGAAAACTTGGAGACTCAGTGATATTGTCCGAGGATAGTATGAAGAGCTACAACAGAGTCTAACACCAACAGGCAGAGGAGACTGAGAAGTAGTGGTCAGAAACATAAGAACAATACCAAGGCGGAATATTGCCACAGAAGCCAAGGGGAAAAAAAAGTTTCAAGAAGTAGTGGGTGCTTACTGACATCAGTATTTACAATTAATCCACAAAAACAGTTTAATATTAAGAGGCTTTACTAACCTTAGGAACTAAGGTAGTGTAGAGACAAGATCATGGGTTTTACAATTAAATAGACCCACATCCAATTTAGTGATGACCTGTGTGCCAATGGAAAATCACTTAATCTCTTAGGACTTCACTTTTCTACAAGTCAAATAAAGATAATAATACCTACTGCCTAGGGTTATTTTGGAAAATTGAAAGAATCAGTGCATGTGGAAAGAATTACCACAGTGCCTGATAATAAATGTTCATATGCTTTCCTTCCCACGCCCTGCCAGGAAAGAAGTTTCACTGCTCATCTCTAAATGGCGATTTAACCCACAAGAATTTAACTAGGCAGGAAAAACTCTAATTCTAAAACAAATATTTGTTAAAGCCAACTCTTATACATCTCTTAGGCAACCCAGAGATGAAGAAGGCATGTCTACATTAAAGAAACTCAGAGTCCAGCTGAGGAACCAGGAAAATCAACTTCTAATTATACACATATTATAAATGATACCAACAAGGTAGAGACAGGGAATTCAGTAACATGGGGAAAGGGAAGGTTGGAAGGTCTGCCTGGCCCAATTTTTTTTTCAATTAGATCATAGCTATACTTAGATAACTACTGAACGTGTTAATTGTATAATTTTTATAGGTTATTTTTTTTTTATTTTGAGAGAGAGTGAGTATGAGTGGGAGAGGGGTAGAGAGAGAGGGAGAGAGAGAGAATCCCAAGTAGGCTCCACTTTGTCAGCATGGAGCCTGATATGGGGCTTGAACTCACAAAAATGAGATCATGACCTGAACCAAAGTCAGACACTTAACTGACTGAGCCACCCAGGGGCCCCTAATTATATGATTAAAAAAATACATATATAACTGGGGGCTATTTGGGCAAAACTAATTTAATGATGAGTTATATTTTTAATAGAACAGTAATGATAAATTAACTTGACAGAAAACTGGGTAGGAAACAGGCAGAATTCTATCATCTATATCTATCTATCTATCTATCTATCTATCTATCATCTATCTACCTATCTTTCCCTCACTCTGCCTCCTCCACTCCACCTCCCTCTCACCTTTATTTTACAAGAATCTTCACCTAGAGGAAATCAACTGCTTCAGACCATATCCCAGACAACATTGTCCAATTCAAGGCAGAATTCCACACTGTTTCCATGGTGACTGGATAGAAAGACAGCCTTCAGTCTCTGGCCTGGCAACCCCAACTCCATCATACCAAGATAACATCTTAGAGTGTAGGGATTACCCAGGAAGACATTGGGCGTAAGAATTTAGAGGAGCAGGCAGGGTGGGGGCCAGAGAGCTAGGAAATACGGAGTTCCAATCTCCCAAGTTGGGATTTAGGAGGGCCTGGATGGAGGCTGATGTTGGAATCGGGGGGATGTGAAGCTTGGGAATGGAGGTGCAGTAATCACCTTCATTTGTTGAGAGAATATATGGTAAGGCTATCAATCCCCCCCCAAAAATTCGTTCCAAAGTGGGCATTTGTGTATTTCTCTCTCTTTCTTTCTCCTTTCCTTCCTCTCCTTCCCTTTACTACAACTACCTTTTCCCCTACCTTCTCCATATTTATCTCCTTACTTTGGGGAAAAGCTTCTTCCTGGCTTTTCTTCCCTTATTTCCCTCACTGATTTGCCCTACTTACCGCAGCTTTTAAATATTAATAGCTGTGTGGTGAATATCAAAACAAATATCTTCCACATTTGCTTGACAGATGTCAAGTGCAATCCTATTATTAAGTTAGAAAAGATCATCCAATGTGAAGCAAGAAACATATTAGTCAGAGTCCTGATAATTCCTCCCCCCACATCCCATTTAACTGCATGTTTTTTTGTGTCTCCTCTCTGTGGTTCTCATTTTACCTCTCTTCAAAGCCTTTTTGTTACTTTTGTCTTTTTCTCTTTTTACTTATCCTATTCTGTTCTTTCTCTTGTTCTTTCATTCTCCTTTATTTTGTCAGTCCTTCTCTTGTTCTTTTTCCTCATGCTTACTTGCTTATTTTATCTGTCTCTCTCCTACTTGACTTTTCCCTCCTTTCTTTATTTTTTCCTTCCACTCTTTCTCTAGCTCATGGATCTTCTTCTCAGGGTTTATTAAAGTCTCACATTCCTTCGCTAGAGTCTATTCTGTCTTTATTTCTCTTATGTCCACGGTGTCCAGTTGAATTTGTGGAGCAATGGGTTTCTGGGCGGACTTTGCATCGCTGTTGTCCATGCTCTTCCAGTCTGTTCTTGCTGCAGTCTGCTCCAAGAGCTGACCCTGATGAAAATTCTGTCCACACACTGGCTGTGGGGGAGAGGAAGTGCAGCAGGGACTTATTGACCTATCAGTTAGAGAGAGCACAAGTCTTCTCATCACATGGCTATAAGATAAAGATTGCAGTGACAAGACACATCACCAGCACCACTGTGTCTCAAGCATAGCAGTTTATTTTATACATTTTTATTTAATTAAAATAATCCAATAGGCTGTATACATCATCTTCAATCCCCTGGTTTCTTTTGAAGCACTACTTTGGGAATCCATTGTTACAAAAGCCCACACTTGTCATCTGTTGGTGAGAAAGAAGCTAGGTAATTGAGGAAAACATGTGTTGTTTTCATTGGGAGTGACAAGATGGGAAGTAAATGATAAAGTGGGCTCAGAGTTTTATACGGGTTGGTGGGCATGGGCCAGTGAACAAAATGCTTTGGAATTGGTGGGGGTGGAGGTAGGTGGAAAGGAGTTGAGATTTGGAAATAATGTTAATACAGCAGTCTTGGTATCCAAGTAAGTTCTCATAGCAGAGAACCTATGCTTTGTTTTGTAATTATGTAACAAAACATAATTGCTTTGTTTTGTAATTATGTAACAGTCTGCACCAAGATTACCAGTGCTGTCTGATACAACCAGAATGTCTAAGGAATCAGCCCATTTCAGTCTTCCAAACCCTTCGAAAAAACATCTCTTTCTAAAACACATCTCTCTATCCTAGGAAACGCCCTTCCTACCAACCAGCAGATACCACCATTTCTGACTCAGCTTTGTTATTGAGAACGTACTATATTCCAGGCACTCTCTAGAAGGTAGTTATTGGTATCTGCATTTTACAGGTAAAAAAAAAGCTCTGAGTGTTTTAGTAACTTGCTCAAGATCATGCTAGTAAATGGCTGAGCTAATAATCCTTGAATTGGCATAGAAAATATCAGCATTTCCTTTAGGTAATAGCTGTAAGACAGAAAGAGAGTTAGAGACAGAGAGTGAGAGTGAAAGAGAGCAAGAGAGTGTGTAGGAAGGAAAGATAGAAAGATCCACAGAGAGAGACAGAGAGAGAGAGCAGAGAAAGATTGCATTGGTCTGAAGGAGGAAGTAGGGATGCCAAAAACTCTTTTTGCTTCTCTAGAAGGGCCACAAAATGGAGTGCTCCTGCTTGGTTTTTGATTCTGTGTGGTGACTTCTGTAGAACTGAATAAGATATTGATGCTAACTAATAATCACAATAATCATTATCTTTCTGAAGCAGATTTCCAGGTTCATATAGCTCTGTAGTGATGCCAAATACCATGGAGTAGAGTTGCCAAATTCCTTGTCATCCCTGACCACAAACCCCCAGCAGCAAGCAGTAGTTTGCCACACTCAATGCTTAATGGGATCAGACAGCTTAATCTATAGCCTCCATTTGAGAAGTCCATTTTTTAAATTTATTTATTTATTTTGAAAGAGACGGAGACAGTGCAAATAGGGCAGAGGCAGAGAGACAGAGAAACACAGAGAGACAAAGAATCCCAAGCAGGCTCCACACTGTGTGAGACCATGACCTGAGCCAAAACCAAGAGTCAGATGCTTAACCAACTGAGCTACCCGGGAGCCCTGAGAGGTCCTTTGATTGGCAGAAATGAAATTAATCTTGGCACTCCAAGTCATTATTGGAGCAGAGCCCTATCAAAGGCATGAAAGATTTCTCTTTGTCTCCAGATCATACCACAATTATCTTGGACAGACCATCTTCTAGCTTTTGACACAACCATCTTTAGATCAGAATGTTTCAAAACCTGCCTTGGATTTATGGCATCCAATGTCTTTCAAACCCTTAACTAAATAATTATTAGTAGGAAAGCTAACCTTAGTTCTTTTTTATGAACTAGTAAAAGTCCCTTACCACTTGTACATTTTTGAGGGAAAAGAAAGATTGTTTACATCTAGAAATGAAGAATATATTGCTGAAAATACATTGGATTTGAAGTCAGGAGTTGAGCCTGTCCATGACCACAAGCAAGTCATTTCATCTCTCAGTCTCCATTTTTTTTTTAATTTTTTTTTCAATGTTTATTTATTTTTGGGACAGAGAGAGACAGAGCATGAACGGGGGAGGGGCAGAGAGAGAGGGAGACACAGAATTGGAAACAGGCTCCAGGCTCTGAGCCATCAGCCCAGAGCCTGACACGGGGCTCGAACTCACGGACCGCGAGATCGTGACCTGGCTGAAGTCGGACGCTTAACCGACTGCGCCACCCAGGCGCCCCTCTCAGTCTCCATTTTATTTGAAAGAATTTTTTCATCCTCCTCTTGCTTCCATGGCATAGTGTCATTAGTAACAAATGGAAAGGGTCTTTTTCCTCTCCAAGGTATAGCTTCATTGGACCCTCTAGGACATTCTTAACACACTGTTGAACAATAATTTATTTACGAGTCCATATCTCTAATAGGACTGTAAGTTTCTTGAAGGTAAAGATAGTGGTTTTATTAGTCACTTTTCTCCCAGGGTCCAATGAAAGCACTTTGGTGGATTAGACATTTTATTCATTCAGTTGATACTTACTAGGGATCTGCTACCTTGCCAGCCTTGTGCTACGTGCTAAATTTCCATTGTTAGTGGTGGAGGATGGGGGTGACAGACAAAATAAACATTCTGATACCATGCTGATCCTCAGAAGTTTTGCAGCAGGCTAACCTGTCAAAATAAAAAGTGACAGCCTCAGGACAAGGAGCCCTAGAATGACACTGGACTATGGCCAGGGGCCTGGAAACTAAGCCCCAATCTGCTCATGCCTCCTTGAGTGCTGCATATGCATCCTTCTCTTCTCAGTGTCTTAGTTATCTCATCTTATAATAATGAGTATTTATTGGTGACTTCCTTTGGGCCAGGAACTGTGTGAAACACTGTATGTATGTTACTACATTCATTCCTACCCATAACACTATGAAGGCATTTTTACATATGAATATCTCTATGCCCAGCAAGGATATGTCTGTTACATAGCTAAGAAAAAACAGAGTCAGGATTTTAATCCAGGTCAAATTCCATAACCTGGGTATTCAAATTCTATTCTATACTGCCTTCTTGGAAGCTGCAGATAACATGAGTGATGTCTGCCTCACACCAACTGATTCTACAAATGTAAAAAGTGCTATATAAACTATAAAGTATTGTCTAGATGGAAGACATATTATTGTTTTTGTCAAATTTAGCGTGACTTTGACCTTTCCATCCTGCTTTGTTATTGAGTTCTCATATCACACCTGAAAAGGCAGTACAGTGTTCCAGTTAAGAACAAGAACTCTTGCAGATTTGGCCAACTTCAAAGTTCAGTTCTGCCACTCATTATCTCTGTGAACAAGTATTTAACCATTCTGTACCTCAATTAACCCATTAGTAAAACTAGAACATGGTAAATTATCTACTTCATAAGGTTGTGGTGAGGATTAAGTGTGTTATGTACTTAGAACATGCCTGGCACAGAGTGAAGTCTATATAAATGTTGGTTGTTAATATCCAGGGCAGCACAGAATACAGTGATTTATGTTCCCTCTACTGTTCCAACACAGATTAACACAGATAAGAAGATGGTGGTGTTTAGAGAGAAAATGTGGCTTGACATAGGGTTAGAACTGACATAGCATAATTCTGGGCCTGGACCAGAGGTCAGATACGTCCACAGTGATTCTTACAGGCTGGGGAGCCACATATAGTTAACTTTAGTCATTGTCATCCAAAGAAAGTCAAGCCACAACTGACACATGCCCATAATAGCTTTCTGTTCTGACTCTTCTTGCTCCTTTTGAGGATATATGTATAAATTACTCTCAAGGAAGATCTGGATAGTAGTTAATCTTGAAGCCTGGGCCAGGTTATGAACTTGAGGGAGAGGTTCCACCCTTTTTAGTATAGTGCCAAAGATTTTGGAGTCAGACAGACCTGGGTTTGAAATTCAGCTCTGCCATTTACCAGCTATGTGACCTTGGGAAATTACCTTGTCTCCCTGAGTTGTCCCCTTCCTAAAATGTATGGATGATAATTGTATTTATCATAGGTAAGTTGATTGACACATAGTAGGCATGCAGCAAATGTTAATTTTAATTTCTATCCCAACTTGCCTTTTCACCTAAAAACTAAAATGATAGGCTTAGGAGGATAGGGAATCTTGGGGTCATTTATATCTGAGGCTATACAGGCCAGCAGTAGATAGTGGGATGGAATATTCATGGAGTTTGCAGTCAGAAGACTTGGACCTAATCTGACTTTTTTATCTGTCACCATTGGCCTCTTTAACTTTGTTCCGTTGTCTTTCAAACAGATTTGTTCCTGTCTTGAGTGCTTTTCAGGATTGTTAGGATGTTCAGATGAGGGGATGTTCCTGGAACATGCTTATTATGATTACATTCAGGTGCCCTTTGAGAGATGGGAAGACCAGGTTAGGGGCAAGGGAGACATTGGTAAGCAGTGCCTCTGGAAGTGAGATAAGAATTTCAGAGATTCTTGGTAAAGATAAACCAAAGATAAACCTGCTCAGAAACCAAAATAGAACATTCCAGTGACAATGAAACAATCTGCATGATTAGAGAACAGGACATTGAGGGAACTGTGGATTATAAACTATCCAGGACTAAATTTTTTCATTATGATTTTTGCCCCCTTACTTTTTCTCCAAGAACAATAGGTGAAAGGAAATTTGAGAAGAATAAAACCCTTGTAATTTCACCATTCTAGCACAACAATTTTTATTTCCTCCTGTTATGTCTAATGGGAAAGGAAACTTCCCATTGTACTCAATACTTACTAGAGGACTAGGTTCCACATTTAAACGTGGATGAAGAGATAGTGAAAGACACTCTGAGGAAAGCCACCAAGGGAATTGGAAATAATACCTTAAGACTGTGGAATGATTGAAAAATGGTCTTCAAATGCATGACCAATTGTCCTTTGTCTCCAGAGGCTGAAACAAGAGACAATGAATTATCTTTAATATGAAGGATTTGGGGTAAATATAAAGCAATGAGAAATAGATCCGGTAACATTCGTCTCTGGAGCTATTTTACATGGGATAGATTCCTGCCTATCTGTAAGAGTGTAACAATGTGCCTGAAAGTACAAAGTGGCTAAGTTGCCTTTTTAAGGTTCCTTCTCTCCCTAAAGAGTCCATGACAGTGGGGGGAAATGTTCCTCTTTTGCTTATCATCTGGTTCAATTTCCGAGATGATTCTTTAGATATAACTTAAATAATTCTAGTTCAGTTTACCCTTTTTTGTTCTTAGAGAAAACCATTTTCTGTGATAAATAAAAAATGGCTTTTAATTCAGCAAAGTATTAAGTGTGTTTCTTCCTGTTCCCTCTTGTCTTCTCTAGCCAACTAATCACAATGCCTTTGATAAGCAGGCAAACATTGCTTCAGGACAGCAGTGGGCAGTGAACAGAATGAGTTGGGTAAGTTTGGGCACAGAAGATTGGCCGCGGTCTGTTCTCAGCAATGAGCCAGACCAGCAGGTAAATTGACCAATTCACAGGCATGACAGCCTGCTCCAGGGTCTGTCCAGTAAAGAAGGGCTGTAAGTGGCAGTGACACAAGACCCATGGTGTTGAGTGCTTGCTCAGAGCCTCAAATTGGCAGCAGATGGCATGAAAGTATACTTGGAATGTAGACCTGTTTTCAGAAGTAAACACTTTTTATAGTTTTGAGGAGAAGGTGAGATTTACCACTAAATCCAACCCCCAAAATCTGCTAGCCAGCTCTAATTTTCCATAGCTTTTAATCACTACAAGAATTACACTGACAGTAGCATCAGTGGGAGAAAAAAGGCATTCTTCTCTCCACACAACACAAGGATATAGAGGCACCATGGGCTAGTAACTTTTTGCCAAACTGAACGACTCCTTGGGACTCTACTAAAAATGAGCAGAATAATTTTAATTTTTAATTAGAAACTTTTTAAAATATGTATTTAAATTCCAGTTAGTTAACATACAATATAAGATTAGTTTCAGGTGTACGATATATTGATTTAACACTTTCATCAACACCCAGTGCTCATCACAACAAGTGCACTCCCTAATCCCTGTCACCTATTTAACCCATCCCCCCCACCCACCTCCCTTCTGGTAACCACCAATTTGTTCTCTATGGCTAAGTCTATTTCTTAGTTTGTTTCTCTCTCTCATTTTTCCCTTTGATAGTTTGTTTATTTCTTAAATTCTACATATGAGTGAAATAATATGGCATTTGTCTTTCTCTCACTGACTTATTTCAATTAATGTAAAACTTGCTAGCTTTATCCATGTCATTACAAATGGAAAGTTTCATTCTTTTTCATGGCTAAGTACACACATACACACATACACCACCTCTCCTTTTTATTTATTTATTTTTTTTAAGTTTATTTATTTTGAGAGAGAGAGCAGAGGAGGGGCAGAGAGAGAGGGGAGTGAGAATCTCAAGCAGGCTCCATGCTGTCAGTGCAGAGCCTAATGTGGGGCTTGATCTCACAAACCATGAGATCATGACCTGAGCCAACACTAAGAGTTGGACACTTAAATGACTGAGCCACACAGGCACCCCCACCTCTTCTTTATCCATTCATCAGTTGATGAACACTGGGGCTGTTTCCATAATTTGGCTATTATAGATAATGCTGCTATAAACATCAGTATTTTTGTATTCTTAGAGTAAATATCAAGTGGTGCAATTACTGGATCATAAGGTAGTTCTATTTTTAACTTTCTGAGGAATATTCATACTGTTTTACACAGTGGCTGCTCCACTTTGCATTCCCACTGACAATATAAGAGGGTTTCCCTTTCTCCACATCCTTGCCAATACCTGTTGTTTCTTGTGTTTTAGCCATTCTGACAGATGTGAGGTGATATCTCATTTTACTTTTGATTTGTATTTCTCTGATAAACAGTGATGTTGAGAATGTTTTCATGTGTCTGTTGGCCATATGTATGTCTTCTTTGGAAAAATGTCTATCCATGTCTTTTGCTCATTTTTTAATTGGAGTATTCCATTTTGGGGTGTTGAGTTGTATTTTTAAATTTTTTAAAGTTTATTTATTTTGAGAGAGAGTGCAAGCAGAGAGAGAGAGAGAGAGAGAGAGAGAGAGAAAGGAGAGAGAGAATCCCAAGCAGGCTCCGCACTGCCAGTACAGAGCCTGACATGGGGCTCAAACTCATGAACTGTGAGATCATGGCCTGAGCGAAAATCAAGAGTTGGACCGACTGAGTCACCCAGGTGCCCCAAGGTTTTTTTTTAATATACATTTTTAAAAGTTTGTTTGAGAGAGAGGGAGAGAGCAGGGGAGGAACAGAAAAAGAAAACCCCAAGCAGAGTCCACACTGGCAGTGTGGAACCCAACACAGGGCTCGAACTCATGAACCATGAGATCATGACCTGAGCTGAAATCAAAAGTCAGATACTTAACTGACTGAGCCATCCAGGTGCCCCAGGGTGTTGAGTTTTATAATTCCTTTATATATTTTGGATACTTACCTTTTATCAGATATGTCATTTGCAAATATCTTCTCCCATTCAGTAGGTTGACTTTTAGTTGTGTTGATTGTTTCCATCACTGTGCAGAAGCTTTTTATTCTGATGTAGCCCCAATCGTCTATTTTTGCTTTTGGTTCCCGTGCCTCAAGAGACCTTTCTAGAAAGAAGTTGCTATGGTCAATGTCAAGGAAGTTATTGCCTGTGTTCTCTTCTAGGACTCTTATGGTTTCAGTTCTCATATTTAGGTCTTTAATACATTTTTAATTTATTTTTTGTGTATGGTGTAAGAAAGTGGTCCAGTTTCATTCTTTTGTATATTGCTGTCCAGTTTTCCCAACATTTGTTGAAGAGACTATATTTTTTCCATTGGATATTCTTTTCTGCCTTGTCAAAGAATAACTGACCATAGAGTTGTGGGTTAATTTCTGGGTTTTCTATTCTGTTCCATTGATCTATATGTCTCTTTTTGTGCCAGTACTATATTGTCTTGATCACTACAGCTTTGTAATATAACTTCAAGTCCAGAATTGTGATGCCACTGGCTTTGCTTTTCTTTTTCAAGGTTGCTTTGGCTCTTCAGGGTATTTTGTGGTTCCATACAAATTTTAGGATTGTTAGTTCTAGCTCTGTGAAAAATGCTGTTGGTATTTTGATAAGGATTGCATTAAATGTGTAGATTGCTTTGAGTAATGTAGACAAAAATTAGCAGAATAATTTTAGTCCTATTTTTTAGTAAGCATTGAGATCTGAAAGATAGTTTCTCTGATAATGGTTTCTCTTGAAGCAGATGAGAACTCCCTTCCCCAGTAAGAAGACATGCAATGGTTTTAAATACAAAAGTATATTAGTATCCATGTCATGTCAAATTACCCTGTGTATGATGTCAAGTTTTTAGACTCCATTCTCTTGATAGCTTCCTGGCCACATTTTTACTTTAGTATTAGAAATTCAGTTTCCAGTGGCATGAGTTAATCTACAAGCAAATATTTGTTGAGAGCTTATTATACACAATGCATTGAGTTGAAAGTTTAACTTTAAGAAATAATAGAAATGGTGCAATTTAATCTTCCACAAAGGGAGAGTGGAAGTAGAAATTGTAAAAAAAAAAACCCAAAAAACAAAACATCTTTATGGAATACTGTTGGAGGCAGGAATAATTTCTGCCCCGTTAACTTTCACAAAATAATTTTTCTGGTTAGTGAAAACATTGTCTCCTACTCTCAACATTCCTGCTACTTGCTAGTTGTCATAAAGGAAAAGACAGCATCAATTAGTAAAAATTAAAAGTTATTTCATCTAATTTGAAAGTATAGGGAGTCATACTGGTGATTTCAGACTAGAATTTGTGAAGTGGAGGGTTTTGATGAGGTATTGTGTAGGATATTAGCCTCAAACTAGCTGACCCAGGCTGGGTGGACCTTACTAGGTCTCAGAACATTATCATAGGCTTTTAATAACAAAAGGCACTCACTGTTTTTTTCTCCCCCCAGGAACATCAATAAGCCCTAATTTCCACAGCACTTAGGTTTACATGTACACACCTGCAATCTCATAAATATTCTCACTAGTCCAGGGAGGGAGAGAAACAGAGCTTAACTTCTTTGGACAGCTGAACAATCAAAGATACAAAGAAGGGAAGTAACTTGCAAAGTTGTATAGCAACTCAGGGTAGGGACTGGAAATGGAATCAATATTTTCTGACTTTATTCTTGACACAATATTATTAATCCTAGGATTCAGGTGAATTCAAACTTCCTTTATCACCTGAATCGCAGGTGAACCTCAGGTTCACTTCTGCAGTAGCATCTTCCCCAATATTTTCCCAGCCACACAAAATGTCAGCATCAATTCAGTACCAGCCAGAATCACTCTCATATCATTGTTAGTACTATTGTAGGTACTGGAATTTGGGGGAATTTGGTGGTTAGTCAGTCTTTAAAATCTCCTCTTGCATTTTAAGATTTCTATCTTACAGTCATTAATTAATAGTTTTTCAATGGAGGCACCATTGACATGATGGGTGGGATAATTTTTATTCCATGTTTTGGTCCCATGCATCTCATGAAATTTTGCATCCCTAGCCCTCTATTACTAAATTCCAGTAGAGCTCCTTAGACTTTGTGACAATTAAAAATGCCCTCTCCCCATTTGTAAACATTTTCTTCTATGCTCTATTGAGAAATGACAATAGGCCTTTTGGGGTAGGGAACAGGCAGGGGCTCTCTGAGGCTCTAGACTTTGTAGTGCCTTTTTTGATCTTGGGCTCTCAAACAAAATGGGGTCTTAGGGCTTGTGTCTTGTGAGATTAATTCTGATAATATGGCACTCTGCACTCTTAACCTGGACATTGTTTCCCAATTTGCTTATTATACTTCATAGAAATTGGATATTTCTTCTTTGGTGGTTCTTTATTGAAAGCAGCCTATAAGCAGTTCATGGAAAGCCATGTGGTGTGGTCTAAAAGACAGGGATTTAAAGGCCAGACAGACCTGGGTTTAACTCTCAGCTTTGCTACTAAGGAGCTGTGTAACCTGGAAAGTTACTTAACCTCTTTGATCTTCAAGTCTTTGGCTATAAAAATTGAGGTAATACTTTTCAGAGTTGTTGTGAAGATTAAATAAGTTAATTAATACAAGCAACAGAGCATATAGTAGGCCCTCAGTAAGTATAGTTTCCTTCTTCCTGTTAATTCTGAGGAGTAGGTTTGCAAGGGTTGGTAGAAGGAGTAAGTAGTCACAGAACCTAAGGTGGAGACTCTAAGAAAGGCTTCCAGTTGTGAGGCAGATCAAAGGTCCTAGATTTTGGACCTAGTTTCCCCAGAGTCATCTAGAAGAAGACTGAGACTCAGCAGCTACCCTTAGACACCAAAATTGGCTTTGACCCTGACTGGTGTGTGATAATTACCTAAATTCAATTGACATATTGTTGATAACCTTTAGGAGGGTAAGAGGGATCTCTTTAAGGTGGAAACCTTAAGCCTTTTCATAATCAAGCAGTATTAAACTTTGGAAAGGTAAATTATGTTGATCTTCCCCTTCATTTGCTAAGTCTTAGAGGTTTTGTCAGTTTTCCCTCCATACCACATAAGGGCTAGTGATTTAAGCTCAAGTAGCCAAAAGCACTGCCAGGCTCTTAAAAATAAGCAACATAAAACTTACTACATTCCAGATACTGTTGTAAGCACATTATACAATTAAACTCATTAATCTCACAATGTCCTTTTGAGGTAGGTATGACTATTCTTAATATTCCATACATAGGAGAACAGGCATACAGAAGTTAAGCAATATTCCCCCAGTTATATAGCTAGTTGTACAGCAAGAATTTGGGCCCAGCAGCCTGATTCGAGAGTCCATATTTTTTTATTGTTTTTGTTTTTTGTTTTTTGTTTTTTGTTTTTGTCATTCCACTCTACTATCTCTCTAGTTTTGTTGTTAATAGGGAGTTATAACTAAAAGAAAACTTCTTATAGATCATCTATAGTAAATCTCTTTTAGCCTATTTTACAACTGATAAATCTGAGGCTCATTTTTGGTTAGTTGTCCAGGGTTGTACAGATATAAAATTGTAGTGCCAGACCTTGAGCTTAGTCACAGTACTTTGCAGTTCAGTTGTCTTTCACTGTACCAACCTACCTTTATTTATTGACCTTGATAAATCTCTAGCCCCTAAAACACTGTCTGGTATATAATAGTTCATTAATACATAGTTTGGATGGATGGATGGATGGATGGATGGAAGGATGGATGGATAAGTTGCCAGATGCCAGGGTAGTCCTAGCCCAAGGCCCAGGACTACAGAGCCAACTTTGAAATTGGTGCCTCCAACCATCTGTCCAAATGCACTACTCAAAGCCCTCCTCATACAAATTCTCCTAGGCCTTTCTTGGGCTCTAAACCTGAGTTAGGTGACTTACCCACAAAGACATTGGAAAACCTAGAGAACTGAGAGGCAAAATACACTTTGTAAGTTAGGGACCTGGCTAAAAAAGTTATATAAGAATCTACAAGGCAGGCATTGGTATTCTTGGTACCCATAAGTAAGAGGTCAGGCCATAATTGACTACTCTAGATTGTCTGCTTACACATGCTCTCTAGTAGTTATTTCCTACAAGTGCATTTTAACAGGCCTTTAGGAGATAATGCCTCTCTGACCTAACTGATAAGTGATTCACAAACTAAGAATGTGAATATATTTTAGTCACTGAATCACAGAATATCTAAATGGAAGGGAACTCAGAGATACTCACATCTGATTCTTATATAGACAGGGGTAAGTGAGAGGGAAGTCAAGAAACTTGCCCAAGGATGCACATATAGTTCAAAACAGGAACTCAACTAGAACCAGGTCTTCTGATTCACCATCTAGAAGGTCCTTCCCACTAATCCATAGTGTTCTTGAGTGTGGGACAGAATCAGTGACCCGTGGGACAGGTGACCTTGAAGGGAAAGCATTAGGCCTTAGAATTCTTGGGAGATTTCTGGGAGCCAAGATGACAAACCTGTCTCCATTTGCTCATGCAGGATATTTTGGCCACTTCTGGCCTTCCCTTCCCCTTCCATAGTCTCCTAGCTCAGCCATTAATGGGAAATAAAACACTGCCTTTGCTGTGCTACAAGCATTCACTTTGTTGGCTAGCTAGGATCTCTCTCCTGAGATAATGATGTTAAATGTGTGGGAGATGCAGGAGAAAAGCACCAAAGGAAAAGACTTCAAAAGGGAAGGGCTGGAGAAGGTCCAAGGCCTTAGGACATGTTTACACAGCTGAACACTGCTGCAGCTCCTAAGGAAAACCTAGAGCCATTAACATTGTCCAGGGTGGAATCTTCCTTCACACCTGACCTTTCCTAGTGTTATAGAAACCAATTAACTCGAAATTCAACCTTGAAAGGCTAAACTATTAGATTAACACTCTTGCTTAGCTGACTTTATGCATGTAGTCTTTAGCAATTATCCTAATAAAAAGGAGCTTCATTCTGGACTCAGGGCCTCATTCCAAGTCAGGTATGAGGACCTTCACTTAACTGCACTTTGTTCACAGACTTATCTTTTGCAACTCCGGCCGTACTCCCTGCAACAATTTCCATGTTCATTTAATTCATCTATAATATTTATTTTTTAATTTATTTATTTTTAAAATTTTTATTTCAATCCAAGTTAGTTAACAAATGGTGTAATAATAATTTCAGGAGTAGAATTTAGTGATTCATCACTTACATATAACACCCAGTTGTCATCCGAACAACTGCCCTTCTTAATGCCTGTCACCCATTTAGTCCATCTTCCCACCCAACACACCTCCAGCAACCCTGTTTGTTCTCTGTATTTAAGAGTAAGAATTTCTTATGGTTTGCCACTCTCTCTCTCTTTATATATTATTTTTCCTTCCAATACCCTACGTTCATCTGTTTTGTTTCTTAAATTCCACATATGAGTGAAATCATACAATATTTACTTTCTCTGACTGACTTATTTCACTTAGTATAATACACTCTAGTTCCATCTGCATCGTTGCAAATGGCAACATTTCATTCTATGTGATTATTGAGTAACATTCTTGTGTGTGTGTGTGTGTGTGTGTGTATCACATCTTTATCCATTTGTCAGCTGATAGACATTTGAACTCTCCATGTTTTGGCTATTATTTACAGTGCTGCTTATAAACATTGGTGTGCATGTGCTCCTTTAAATCAGCATCATTGTATTCTTTGGATAAATACCTAGTTTTGCAATTGTTGGATAGGAGAATATTTCTATTGTGAGTTTTTTTGAGGAACCTACTTACTGTTTACCAGAGTGACTGCACCAGTTTGCATTCCTACCAAGAGTGCAAAACTATTCCCCTTTCTCCACATTCTTGCCAACATCTGTTGTTCTCTGGATTGTTCATTTTAGCTATTCTGACATGTGTACGGTGGTATGTCATTGTGGTTTAAATTTATATTTCCCTGATGATGAGTGATGGTGAGCATCTTTTTATGTATCTATTAGCTATATGGATTTCTTCTTTACAAAAGTGTCTGCTTATGGCTTTTGCCCATTTCTTCACTGGATTATTCTTTTTTTGGTGTTTTTGATAAGTTCTTTATAGATTTTAGATACTACATTTATCTGATATGCCATTCGAAAATATCTTCTCCCATTCCTAGGTTGCTTTTAGTTTTGTTGATTGTTTCCTTCGCTGTGCAGAAGCTTCTTATCTTGATGAAGCACGAATAGTTCATTTTTGCTTTTGTTTCCCTTGTCTCTGGAGACATGTCTAATAATAAGTCACTGAAGCCAAGGTCAAAGAGTTTATTGCCTTTTTTCTCCTCTAGGACTCTGATGGTTTCCTGTCTAACAATAGGTCTTTCAACTATTTTGAGTTTATTTTTGTGTATGGTGTAAGAAACTGGTCTAGGTTCATTCTTCTGCATGTCTCTGTCCAGTTTTTCCAACACCATTTGCTTTGTCAAAGATTAGTTCAACATACATTTGTAAATCCATTTCTGGGTTCTGTATTCCGTTACGTTGATCTGTGTGTCTGTTTTTGTGCCAGTATCATACTGTCTTGATAATTACAGCTTTGTAATACAGCTTGAAGTCCGGAATTTTTATGCCTCCAGCTTTTGTTTTCTTTTATAACATTACTTTGGGTACTTGGGGTCTTTTCTTATCTCATACAAATTTTAGAATTGTTTTTCCTATCTCTTGAAGAATGCTGGTGTTATTTTGCTGGGATTGTATTGAATATGTAGATTGCATTGGGTAGTATCATATTTTTAACAATATTTCTTCTTCCAATCCATGAGCATGAAATGTTTTTCCATTTCTTTGTGCCTTCTTCAATTTCTTTCATAAGCTTTCTATGGCTTTGAGCATCTATATCTTTTACCTCTTTGATTACATTTATTATGAGCTATATTATGGTTTTGGTACAAATGTAAATGGGATCGATTCCTTGATTTCTCTTTCTGCTGCCTCATTATTGGTGTATAGAAATTCAACCAATTTCTGTACATTTATTTTATGTTCTACAACTTTGCTGAATTCATATATCAGTTATAGCAGTTTTCTGGTGGAGTCTTTTGACCTTTCCATGTAGAGTATCATGTTGTCCGTGAAGAGTGAAAGTTTGATTTATTTCTTGCTTATCTGAATGCTTTTTATTTCTTTTTCTTGTCTGACTGCTTAGGTTAAGACTTCCAACACTATGTTGAACAACAGTGGTGAGAGGAGGTATCCCTGTCATGTTCCTCACTTTAGGGGGAAAACTCTCAGTTTTTCCCCATTGAGGATGATATTAGCAGTGGGTCTTTGGTATATGGCCTTTATGATCTTGAGTATGTTCCTTCTATCTCTACTCTCTTGAGGGTTTTCATCAAGAAAGAATGCTGTCAAATGCCTTTTCTACATCTATTGAGATGTGGTTATGCTTTCTTTTATGAATGTGATGTATCACATTGATTTGTGGATATTTAACCAGCCCTGCATCCCAGGAGTAAATCACACTTGATTGTGGTGAATAATTCTTTAATGTGTTGTTGGATTTGGTTGCCTAGTATGTTGTTGAGATATTTTGCATCTATGTTCATCAGAGAAATTGGTCTATAGCTTTCCTTTTTAGTGTAGTCTTTGTCTTTGGAATCAAGGTAATACTGGCTTCAAGGAATGAGTTTGGAAGTTTTCCTTTCATTTCTATTTTTTGGAACAGCTTCAAAAGAATAGGTGTTGACTCTTCTGTAAATATTTGGTAGAATTCCCCTGGAAAGCTATCCAGCCCTGCACTCTTGTTTGCTGGGAGATTTTTGATTACTGATTCAATTTATTTACTGATTATGAGTCTGTTATAATTTTCTGATCCTTCCCGTTTCAGTTTTAATATAGTTTTTACGTTGCTAGGAATGTGTCCATTTCTTCTTCTCGTATTGTTTGTACTTCTGTGATGTTGTTTGTGATCTCTTCTCCTTCATTCATGATTTTATTTATTTGTGACCTTTCCTTTTTCATTTTGGTCAATCTGGCAAGGGGTTTACCAATTTTGTAAAGATCTTTTACCTCTTTCAGAGAACCAGCTTCTGGTTTTGTTTATCTGTTCTGTTTTTTTTTTTTTAATTTCAATATCATTGATTTCTGCTCCAATCTTTATTATTTCCCTTCTTCTGCTGCTTATTTGCTGTTCTTTTTCCAGATACTTTGAGTATAAGGTTAGGTTGTGTATTTGAGCCATTTCTTCCTTCCTTAGGAAGGCCTGGATTACTATATACTTCCTCTTATGACCACCTTTGTTGCAGGCCAGAGGTTTTGGACTGTCCTGTTTTAATTTTCATTGGCTTTCATGTACTTTTTTTTTACTTGCCTCTTTAATTTCTTGGTTAATGCATTCATTCTTTAGTAGAATGTTCTTTAATCTCCAAGTGTTCATGGTCTTTCTAAATTTTTTTCTTCTGGTTGATTTTAGGTTTCATCGCATTGTAGTCTGAAAATATGAATGGTATGATACCATCTTTTTGTACTTGTTGAGGGCTAATTTGTGACAAAGTATGTGATATATTCTGGAGAATGTTTCATGTGCACTCAGGAAGAATGTATATTCTGCTGCTTTAGGATGAAATGTTCTGAATTATCTGTTAAGTCCATCCAGTCCAGTGTATCATTCAAAACCATTGTTTCCTTGTTGATTTTCTTCTTAGATGATCTGTCCATTTCCGTAAGTCGGGTGTTAAAGTCCCCTACTATTATGGTATTATCAATGAGTTTGTTTGTGATTATTTATATATTCTTTCAAGTTGGGGGCATAAATAGTTACAATTTTAGATCCTCTTGGTTGGATAAACCCTATAATAATGATATAATGCCCTTCGTCATCTGTTGTTACAGTCTTTAAAATCTAGCTTGTCTGATATATGTATGGCTACTCTGGCTTTCTTTTGGCCTTTATTAGCATGATAGATGGTTCTCCATCCCCTTACTTTTCATCTTCAGGTGTTTTTAGGTCTAAAATGAGTCTGTTGTAGGCAGTATATAGATGGGTCTTCTATTCTTATCCATTCTGATACCCTATGTCTTTTGATCGGGACATTTAGTCCATTTAGTCCATTTACATTTCAATTGCTTATTGAAAGGTATGAATTTAGTGCCATTGTGTGGCCTGTAGCATTGCTGTTTCTGGTGATATTCTAGTCTTAGTCTAGTCCTTTCTAGTCTTTGTTGCTTTTGGTCTTTTGGTCCCTTAGAATTTCTTGCAGGGCTGGTTATTGGTCACAAATCCCTTTAGTTTTTGTTTGTCTCAGAAATTCTTTATCTCTCCTATTTTGAATGACAGCCTCTCTGGATAAAGAGTTCTTGGCTGCATATTCTCCAATTTAGCATGTTGAATATATCCTGACATTCTTTTCTGGCCTACCAAGTTTTTGTAGACAGGTCTGTTGTGAACCTGATCTGTCTTCCCTTGTAGACTAAGGGCTTTTTCCCTTGCTGCTTGTCTGTGTATTTTGTGAATTTGATTATGATATGCCTTGGTGATGGTCAGTTTTTGTTGATTAAATGGAAATTCTCTGTTCTTCATGGATTTTTATGTCTATGTCATTCCCCAGATTAGGAAAGTTTTCACTTATAATTTGCTCACATGAACCTTCTGCCCCTTTTCTCTCTCATCTTCTGGGACTCCTATGATTCAAATGTTATTCCTTTTCAATAAGTCACAGATTTCTCTAAGTCTTATACTTTGATCTTTTGCCTTCATTCTATTCTTTTTTTCTGCTTATGTCCCATAACTTTATCTTCTATATCACTGATTCACTTCTCTGCTTCATCCATCCTTGCCATCACAGCATCCATTCGAGATTGCATCTTGGTTATAGCATTTTTTATTTTGGCTTGACTAGATTTTAGTTCTTTTATCTCTGCAGAAAAGGATTCTCTGGTGTCTTCTATGCTTTTTTTTCAACACCAGTTAATATTCTTATAATTGTGGCTTAAAATTCCAGTTCATACATCTTATTTATATCAGTTGATTAAATTTCTGGCTGTCATTTCTTCCTATTCTTTCCTTTGGGGTGAATTCTTCCTTATTGTCATTTTTTAAGAAGAAAAAAATAATAAAAGAAAAATTCAAAAAGAAAAAAGAAAAGAAAAGAAGCTGGATCCTAGATGTGTCTCAGTCTTCTTGTTGAAAGTAGCTTGATAGAATAGAGAAAAAAGAGAAAGGAAAGGAAAAAAAGTTAAAATATTTAAAAATTAAAAATAAAATGGTATATTTGAATAAAATAAAAGAAAGAAAATAAAATAGAATAAAAATTTAAAAAGAAATAAAAATTTAAATAAAAAAGAATTTTCTCTTTTTGTATCCAAGAAAGGAAAGAAAAGAGAAAGAAAAAAAATAAGCAAAAGCAGAAGCAAAGAAAATGAACAAATAAAGGAACCAGCAAACAGAATGAAACGCGAATGAAGTTACATTCAGTTTCCCCTGTGAACTGAAACTTCACAGCATGCTGTAGTCCATAGACTAAGCAGGATTTGTCCTGGTCTTCTGGGGGATGTGCCTGGAGGACACAGTTGGACAGGGCTTGGTGTCATGTTTCCATTCTCCACTTGGTGGTGCTGCTAAGCTCACTGGTGTGGATCCATGGGCATGTGTCTGTAGCACGTGAGTGGTAGAGGTGAAAATGGCCTCACCCAGCTCCCTAGTCTCTGGTGCAGGAACTTCCTGCTTTCACTGAACTGTGATCAAGTACCCCTGCTTTGTCCCAGGTCTCCATCCACTCCCCATCTGTACCCCGTTCGTGTCCAACCTTTCCACCTGCCAGGTGGTGCCGCATTCCAGAGTTTTATCTCAAATGGAGCTGTGTTTCAAAACCCTACACTTTAGAGACCTCTGTGGATTGGATTCATGCTCATTCTCTGGGGGAGGGTTCTGTTGAGCAATGGCTGGGTGCTGGCTTGCCCCAGAAAATGTTTATGCAATTGTGTATTGGCAGATGTTCAGAGTTTATGGAAAATTACAAGACACTGCCAATACCAGGTTTCACTGCTTTCTGGTGTCTTTATCCCAAAAGCAGCAAACGTGGCTGCTTTCTGGGTCTAATGGGACCTTTGCCCATGGGGATGCTGTGTGGCCTCTACCAAATGCACTTCAAGTAGGGGAATCACTTATCCCCATGTGGCACATGGACCGCCTCAGACCATGCTGCTTGCTCCTGGTGATTTTCCCTACTTTTTCACCAGAGCACCCCCAGGCACTGAGCTTAGAGCCTTCAGACTCTGTGATCCACTGTTTATATACTGGTGGTATTGAAACCCTCCCCTTTCTCTCAGTGGTTTTGGGGAATAGATTTCCTATTCAGTTCTTGTGAGTGTTTTTACTCTGTCTCACTCTCTTTCTTTCCAGAAACTTTCAGGGGAAGTGCTTTTCTTGTGTCATCCTGATGCACTCTCCCCCTTTCTCTTTCTCTCTGTGTTCTCTCTCTGCATAAATGACTCATCCTCCACAGCTCCACGGCTTTTCTCTCCCCCAATTTCCCTCTCTGCAACATGTACCTGCAAAGTTATGTGGCTCAATTTATGCAGATTATTGTGTTAATCAAGCAGATCAATTTCCTAGGTGTTCAAAGCAGTTTGATGTTGTTCTAGCTGCATTTCAGGGATAAGAAAAGATCAGGGTCCCCATACTGCTCTGCCATCTTAACTCCCAGGCCAAAGTTGTCTTTATAATATTTCTTGAACTAATGCCAACATATATAGATATCTCCTCTGCCCCACACACCAATATATACTGAATCCAGAGGGTTCTTAGTGTTTGTACATGAAAGGTGTGTGTCATTACGCAGTATGACTTGTCCCAAGAGTCTTTCTAAGAGAATCTTTACTTTGTGGAAGGGCTTGTGTTTCAAGGAACTCCTACTAAAACACATACACAACTTGAGAACAATCACACCTGTTAACAACTTTCCCATCTTGGCAGGATTTAGTTTGTCAATCAGCCAGAAAACCACGAGGCAGTGAAACACAGAGCTGGTTAGTGTTGGGGTAAGCCAGACCTGGGTCTGAAGTCAAGCTCTGCCACATGACTATCTAACTTGAGACATTTCATTCCATTTATCTGAACCTTGGTTTCCTCTGCTATCACATGGCATTGATGTAACAGCAGATGTGATATATTATGGGGCTCTTGTGAAGGTTAAAGATGATTTAATACATCTTAATGTAAATTTCATTGGGTAACATGCAGGTCACAGTTTGGCACTGGGTTTCATTGGATTGTTAAATCTGAGAAAAGGAAATTTCTTTGGACTAAAGCCAAACTGGGTTCAAATCCCAGTCTTAGTATGTCCTAGTTGTGAAATCTTAGACATGTTATTTAACTTTTTTGCTCCTCAGTTTTCTTTTTTATAAACCAATGATAAAGATGGACTCTACCTCATTAGTAGGTATATATACTATATTATATATTATATAATATATTATATACTATATTATACATAATATATTAATATATATTTATATATATATATATATACTTTTTTAACATCAAAATAAACTTATGAGGTAGAGTGTATGTATATATATATATATATATATATTGCTTAGAACAGTGTCTGGCATGTGTAAGTGCCATATGAATGTGAGCTATTATGTTTCACTGATTGTACTGGTTCCTTGGAGCACTATCCTCTCTACTTCCTTTCAACCTTCCCCTTCTCTCACCCCCAGCCTCACCATTCCAGACAGGACACTCTGGAGATTATCTCACCCACACTCCCACCTTTAGACAGCCTCCTGACACATGCAACTCTGGCAGAGAATTATCTCTCAAAGCTCTCCAGAGATTCAGTGGTCACTCTGAGAGCCCTAAATTGGCCTCACTAGTCCTAAAATCAGAACTCCTTTGCAGGGTCAAGTGTATCATATCCCAAAATGGGGAAAGTGGGGGCCTCCAAGTTAGCAAGAATGTATGGTGAGAAGAGAATTTGGGAGATGCCTTGGGGTCATATGGACCTGAGTTCAAATATCACACACATGGCCTGGGCCAACTCAGTTTCCCTCCATGGATCAAGTCATTTCCCTTTCTGGGGCTTCAGTTTTGTCTACTGAGATGAATGATGAATTGTGGGTGAATACCTACATCATAGATTTATGGTGGGAATTAATAAAATAATGCTTGCAAAGAACACAGTCTAATACCTAGCACATAATAGATGAGAATTCCTATTCTTACCATTAACAATAACAATAAAGGGTGCTTTTCATGCCTCTTATGCCAGACATTAATACTACCACCCCTTGAGCTTTCCATCCTGTCACGAGTTGAGTTATATCCTCCTCAAATTCATATGTTGAAGTTCCAACCACCAGTACCTCATAAAGTGACCTTTTTTGGAATAAGGGATATTGCAGATATAGTTAAGATGTAGTCACACAGTAGTATGGTGGGACCCTAACCCAATGGACTTATATCCTTATAAGAAGGGACAAATTTGGGTATAGACATGCATGCTGGGAGAACATCATTTAAAAAAAAAGGAAAGAAGCAGTCTACAAGCCAAGGGACATCAAAGATTGCCAGCAAGTCACCAGAAATTAAGAGAGTCATGGAACAGATTCTCCCTCACAGATTCACTGACACTTTGATATCAGACTTGTAGCCCCCAGAACTGTTGAATGATAAATTTCTGCTGTCAAGGCTACTCAGTTTGTGGTACTTTGTTATGGCAGCCCCAGCAAAAAATACACAGTTCAACAAACTAGCCTAGTTATTCTCACTGTGTCCTGGGAATTTATCTTCTTCCTCTGTTTCTACCATCCGTCCCAGAAATACAGCAGCAGCTGCTGCTTCTGGCATTCTGGTGACAATCTGTTTACAGATGCTCTAGGATCTGGCTTGGCACTGCTCTTTTTCCAATTGCCCACATGGTACTCACTATAGCAGAAACTTGTATGTGTCATAAAAAGAAGGAAGGAACCAGATGACTTAAAGCCACCAGAGTATTGCTTCATTTCAGTCACTTGTAAGTGACTATTTTTATTATCATTTTCTGCTTAGAGATGATCCCCTAATTAGGCAATTTTTATGACCTTTTTAGCCACAGACTCTATTCTTCCCTTTTTCTTCTTCCCCTCCAAATATAGAGTGCTATAAGATCAAGAACCAATTTTTCTGGATCTCTGAGCTGGGGGCTATGAATTAGCCTGAGTGCTAGAGAAGAGCAGGCCAACTAATAGGGCTACAGCAAAGGCCTATGGGATTGGCATATATGTGAGTGGTTCTGTTGGTTCTGTTTGCATATATGTGAGTGGTTAGTTGTCACTGTTTCCTACAAAGGCTTAATCAAAATTATAATCTCACACCACAGCAGGAAGGAAATCCATGTGGCAAGTCATTTACCATCACTGAATTACATTTTCTCACCTGCCGTGTGCAAACAGAACTCACTGTTAGAGAAAGAAGAATGATTAGTAAGAAGGGGCTAGTGGGAAATAGAAGAGGAAGAAGGAAAGTTTGGGGAGAAATAGAACAATAAAAAAGAAAAATAGAAACAATAAGAACAAGGGATAGGGAGATGAGACTAGAATGGTTTCAATATCCTCCCAGACTTTAGGGTGGGATTGGGTTGGAAATCTCTGTTAAGGGAAAGAAGGAAATCATCATTCTTGTACTGGATAATCATTTGCTAAGAAGAGCTGGTACATTTATCAAATGCCTGTTTCATACCAGGTCCTTTATATACACTATTTTCATTTAATAAGGAAAATGAGGCTCCAAAAGCCTAATTCAAAGTCTGTGCTCATTCTACTCTGTCATGATGTCTTCCACTTGGTGCAGGCACATGTTTCTACATGTTTTTGGGTGAGGGTGGAGTCCTTAGCTAGATCTGAATACAAAATAATAAAAGGAAAAATTATAAGCTCCCAAGGACAAGTATCTGGTTTCCAGCTTTATCTTTGGTGTTAATGAAAAATTAAATTATGATAGAATAATGTATCTCAATGCTGTATGACATCATAGGACCTGCCCCTGTTTGTTGCTCTCCACATAGTAGTCATTTTCTAAGCAATAGCAACAATTTGGGATAATCACAATAGATCAGAGAACCAAAGGATAGCTGAAACCTGAAAGTGTTTCCCCAGCGGAATGAACATAACCCATGGCATGCTTTAGGAAGATGATAGATAAGTCAATTTATATATAAAAAAAAAAGATCAATACTCCCAGAAGCCACCCCTATAAGTTTTCTGACTGCTAGTATATTTACTAACCTCGAAACAGGCAACATAACCAGATTACCCTTCAAAGTCCTTGTTAATTTTATCTTCTGAACTGTAAGATATTGGGGTAATTATTGGTTACTAATATTTTGGCCTCTGACAGAATTTCACTTTAGGTGAATTGGCACTGGTGCCTATGGGAACAAGCCTATTTTTAACCTTTTGCATTTTGATATCTTTGTTATTATGTGTGGGCCTAATACTTTTCCCCGGGTCATTTTGACAGAATAACTAATGAGAAAAAACTTTTAATTTTTTTTTACTTTGGAGATAGAGCACGAGTGGGGAGAGGGGTAGTGTGGGGAGGGAAAGAAAATTTTAAGCAGGCTACATGCTCAGCATGGACCCAGACATGGGGCTCGATCCCATGACCCTGGTATTATGACCTGAGCTGAAATTAAAAGTCGGATGTTCCACCAGCTAAGCCACCCAGGCACACTGAGAAAAAAACTTTTTGATAAACATTACAATAGCTTATTGTGTTGCTTTCAGGTAGGAGGCAAAAAAGCGAGATATCCAGTGAAGAAGCTGTCCTCAAGAGAAAAGGCTAGGGAATGGATCACGAGAGCCTCTAACCAAATGACACCCATGTTCATGGCATGTAACTTTGTATCACTTTTGTCCTTCAGTAAAAGAGTGAATCCACTGAAGATTCAATTAGGCACATTTATCACTCTTTGTCCCTTTGGGCCTCTAAGGGCCAAGGAAAATGCATACAAGTAATTCAAACCCAGAGAACAAATGAATTCCATGTACCTGTGATGAGCATGGGATGCTGTATATGTGTTGAATCACTAAATTGTATATCTGAAATTAATATTACACTGTATATTAACTAACTGGCATTTAAATATTTTTTAAAAGAAACAGTATAGAACCAGTTCTCCAAATCTGCCCAGTTCCAAACACTGACCTTGAGAACATCTTACATAAAACATTTAATAGAGCCTGATAGAACCTAGGTTGCCTATAAACATGTGCTTGTTCTGTCACCACACTGGAGCAATAGATGGAGACTCACCACCAACTTTTCTGCCCTCTGGATTTTCTGCTCTAATTTGGACAAAGAAGACCTGGCTTCGTTACCCAGATTACAGGAGACTCAAATCTATCCTCACTGCTTCTCAGATCTCTGAGGTTCTGCCCCTGAGTCAGGTAATCAGCAGGGTCTGTAGCCTTGAGGCTTAATCAGGTCTCCCTGCTCCAGATTGGAAATGGTTTCTCCAGAATAGAATTGAATGATTCTTTGAGAAGGGAGGACATCTAGTAAATCCCTTTCACTTACTGTTGTAACTTTGGGCAAACTACTTTATTTTTTTGTGTCTCAATTTTCTTCATCAGTAAAATGAAGATCAAATGAATAGAAGCTACTTCCTAGGGGCTTTGTGAGGATTAAATGAGTGAATGTATACAAAGCACTTAGACTACAACCTGGAACACAGTAAGCATATATGTCAGCTATGATGATTATGATCATGATGATTATCCTGCCTCTTCCATGTTAACAATGAGAAAACGAAGGCACAGAGAGGCGAAATCATTTGCTTAAATTTCCACAACTAGTATTAAAACCAAGATTTTAGCACAGGTCTCTTGACCCAATGTCCTTTCTTCTAAGCCAAGACAAAACCACCCATGCAGAAAATGATTTAATAGGCATCTCAGAACCAGTTTGGGCCAATTTTGGATTATTGGTCAAAGGTGAATTGTGTCATGTATGGATTATCACATTTTTAGCAAATATTCCAGAATCTACAACATAGAGGTACTCAATATTTCTTGAATAGTGAGTTGTTCTAAGCTTCTTCCATACTTTCTTACTATACAATAGCTGGAAGGCCAATTTAATGCCATGCTTTAAGATTTCATTTCCACCTGCATTCTGGAAATGTTAAAATGCGATTGAAGGGATTTGGGATAGTTCTAGGGGAAGTATTTACTGGCAGTGAAAGTTTGCTAAGCCCTGGAACCAGTGGTGTGCTCACAGATGTCTAACAATAAACTCTCTGGTGGGGTGGGTGCTTGAGGGGAGAGACCTAATTTGTAGCATGTTCCAATTTCAAACTATCAACTCCATGTTATTAAATGCAGAGTTGGGAAGAGATAGACTGCTTCTCACTACTATAGAGTAGTGCATTACTTACTCTATAGTATTTCCACCACACAAATACTATTATACATATGTTAATTATATATCATATATATGTATATACTACAGTAATAATAATGCAGAAAAATAGTAAAATGTAGTAAAATATTTTGGAAGTGATGAGTTTTGAGTAGTTATGACCCTTGTTTTAATATGATTTAATTGTAAGTTTATATAATTTAAATAAAAATTCATTTTTCATTTTAAAAATTATTTTCTTTAATTCTAGTATAATTAACATACAGTGTTAAATTAGTGTCAGGTATACAATATAGAGATTCAACAATTACATACATCGCCCAGTTCTCATCAGCATAAGTGCCCTCATTTATTGCTGTCACCTATTTCAACCATCCCCTCACTGACATCCCATGTGATAACCATCAGTTTATTCTCTGTAGTTAGGAGTCTGCTTCTCGTTGAGTGACAGAATGGGTTAAAAAAACAAGACACATCTATATGCTGCATAAAAGAGACCCATTTTAGACCTAAAGACACTTGAAGATTTAAAGTAAGAGTATGGAGAAACATCTGTCATGAAAATGGATGTCAAAAGAAAGCCAGAGGGGCAATTCTTATATTGGACAAATTAGATTCCCCAAAAAAAAAAAAAAAGACTGTAACAAGAGACAAAGAAAGACACTATATAATAATAAAGGGGACAATCCACCAAGAAGATAGAACTGTAAATGCACCCAACATGAAAGCACCCAAATACATAAAACAGTTAATAGCAAACATAAGGGAACTGATTTACGATGATACAATGATAGTAAGGGACTTTAACATCCCACTTACATCAATGGACAGATGATCTAAACAGAAAATCAATAAGGAAACAATGGCTTTGAATGACACATGGATCAGATGGACTTAACAGATATATTCAGAACATTCCATCCTTAAACACCAGAATATGCATTCTTTTCAAGTGCACATGGAACATTCTCTGGAATAGATCACATATTAGGCCACAAAACAATTCTCAACAAATTTAAGACAATTGAAATCATACCATGCATATTTTCTGTCCACGGTGCTATGCAACTAGAATTCAACCACAAGAAAAAATCTGGAAAGATCACAAATAAAAGGAGGCTAAATAACATGCTACTAAACAATGAATGGATTAACCAGAAAATAAAAAAAGAAGAAATAAAAATGTAAATGGGAACAAAAAATGAAAACACAACAGTCCAAAACCTCTGGAATGCAGCAAAAGTGGTTCTAAGAGGGAAATTTATAGCAATACATATTTACCACAAGAAGCAAGAAAAATCTCAAGTAAACAACCTAACCTTACACCTAACGGAGCTAGAAAAACAATAAAACCTAAAACCAGCAGAAGGAAGGAAATAAAGATTAGAGCAGAAATAAGTGATACAGAAGATAAAAAAAAATAGAACAGATTAATAAAACCAGGAGCTGAGGCATGGACAACGTTGGTTTGAAGACCTTCAGGATTGCCCTGGCGGAGCAGAGACAGGCCCTCTGGTTGGAGATATGTGTAACACACCGACTTACTGTGACCTAGGAAAGGCCACCAAGGATGTATTCAACAAAGGATTGGATTTAGCACAGTCAAAATAGATCTGAGAACCAAGTCTTATAGTGGAGTGGAATTTTCTACTTCTGGTCATGCTTACACTGATACAGGCAACCTAGAGACCAAATAAAAGGTCTGTAACTATGGACTTACTTTCACCCACAAATGGAACACAGATAATACTGTTGAAACAGAAACCCTTTGGAGAATAAGTTGGCTGAAGGGTTGAAACTGACTCTTGATACCATATTTGTACCAGACACAGGAAAGAAGAATGGGAAATTGAAGGCCTCCTATAAGCGGGAATGTTTCAGTCTTGGCAGCAATGTTGATATACATTTTTCTCGACCAACCATCTATGCTGGGCTGTCTTAGCCTTTGAAGGTTGGCTTGCTAGCTATCAGATGAGTTTTGACACAGCCAGATCCAAACTGTCACAGAATAATTTTGCCCTGTGTTACAAGACTGCAGACTTTTAGTTGCACACTCGTGTGAATGACGGCACTGAATTTGGAAGGTCTATCTACCAGAAGGTTAATGAGAAGATTGAAACATCAATAAACCTTGCTTGGACGGCTGGCAGTAACAATGCCCATTTTGGCATCACTGCTAAATACAAGCTGGACTGTAGAACTTCTCTACCTGCTAAAGTAAATAATGCCAGCCTGACTGGACTGGGTTATACTCAGGCTCTTCGACCAGGAGTCAAACTGACCCTATAAGCTTTAATTGATGGAAAGAACTTCAATGCAGGAGGTCACAAGATTGGGTTGGGATGTGAACTAGAAGTTTAATGTGGTTTGGAGTAAAGCATCTGATTTGTCCCTGGAGGTGAAGAGAACCCACTATGTTTTGGCTTTAAAATTCTTCTGTGAAATTTCAAAAGTGTGAATTTTTTTATGCTTCCAAATAATTGTAATCCTCCCCACACTGAAGTCTAGAGATCACAAGTCCATCCTAAGAGAGGTACTTGAAGGCATGCCTGGAAGTTGTCATGTTTGTGCCACATTTCAGTTGAGTTCTGCAGTGTTATTTTAAATGTGTTCCTCAGCAACAATGTGGTGCCATGTTACAAAGGAAATGACTCAGTCTTCCAGTTTGTACATCACGTCCTGCATGTCCCACACCACTTTTTTCCTGAGCTTTTAATATATTGGTCTCTGTGCTGTAGTGGAATATTTGGTTTTCCATCAGAATAAAATAAAATAAACCCATCACATCTGGAACATTACATAAATAAATAAATACATATATAAATAAATAAACCAGGAGCTATTTTTTTAAACCAATAAAAGTGATAAACTTCTAGACAAACCTATAAAGAAAAAAAGAGAAAGAAATCAAATAAATAAACCCACAAATGAGAGAGGAGAAATAACAGCTAACATAACAGAAATATAAATAATTATAAGAGAATATTAGGAAAAACCACATGCAAATAAATTAGGTAATCTGGAAGAAATGGATAAATATCTAGAAACATATAAATTACCAAAAGTGATGCAGGAAGAAATAGAAAACTTGAACTGACCAATACCCAGCAAAGAAATGAATCTGTAATTTAAAAACTCCTAACAAACAAAAGTCCAGGACCAGACAGCTTCACAAGCAAATTCTACCAAATATTTAATGAATATTTAATACCTATTCTTCTCAAACTATTCCAAAAAATAGAAAAGGAAGGAAAACTTCCAAATTCATTCAGTGTGGCAAGCATTACACTGATACAAAAACCAGATAAAGACACTACTAAAAAAGAGAAATACAAGCCAATATACATGAACATAGATGAAAAAATTTTCAACAAGATACTAACCGAAATCAACAATAAATTTAAAAATTCATTCACCACAATCAAGTGGCATTTATTCTTGTTTTGCAATGGTGGTTAAATATTCACAAGTCAATCAAGGCAGTACATCACATGAAATAAAGTATAAGAACCATATGATCATTTCACTAGATGCATAAAAAGCATTTAACAAAGTACAACATCCATTCATGATTAAAAAAAAACAAATTAACAAAGTAGGTTTGGAGGGAACAGATCTCAACATAATAAAGGGCATATATGAAAAACCCAGAGTTAACATCATCCTTAATGTGTAAAAAAATGACAGCTTTTACATTAAGGTCAGGAACAAGATAAGGATGTCCACTATCCCCATTTATATTCGACATAGTACAGAAAGTCCTTCCTACAGCAATCCAACAACAAAAAGAAATAAAAGGATCAGTAAGGTAGAACTCAAACTTTCACTATTTGCAGATGGCATAATACTATATATAGAAAACAATAGAAACCGCACCAAAAACCTGCTAGAATGGATAAATGAATTCAGTAAAGTCAAAGGATACAAAATCAATATACAGAATTCTTTTGCACTTCTATACAACAATAATGAAGAAAAGAAAATTCTTTAAGAAAAGAATCCCATTTACAATTGCACCAAAAAAAAATAAGATAACTAGGAATAAACCTAGCCAAAGAGGTGAAAGACCTATACTCTTAAACCTATAAAACACTGATGAAACAAACGAAAGATGACACAAAGAAATACAAAGTCCATGCTCAAGTATTAGGAGAACAAATATAGTTAAAACGCTTATATTACTCAAAGCAGTATACACATTTCATGCAATCCCTATCAGAATACTAATAGCATTTTTCACAGAACCAGAACAAACATTCCTAAAATTTTTATGGAATCACAAAAGACCCCAAATTGCCAAAGCAATTTTGAAAAAGAAAAGCAAATGTGGAGGCATCAAAATTTCAGACTTCAAGTTACATCACAAAGCTATAGTAATCAAAACAGTATGGTACTAGCAAAAAAAAAAATAGACACATAAATCAGTGGAACAGGATGGAAATCCCAGAAACAAACCCACAATTATATGGTCAATTAATCTTCGACAAAGCAGGAAAGAATATGCAATGGGAAAAAGACCATTTCTTCAACAAATGCTGTTGGAAAAACTGGACAACAACATACAAAAGATGAAACTGGACCACTTTCTTACATCAAACATGAAAATAAACTCAAAATGGAGTAAAGACCTAAATGTGAGACCTGAAACCATATAAGTCCTAGAAGAGAATGCAGGCAGTAATATCTTTGACATCAGCTGTACTAACTTCTTTCTAGATATGTCTCCTGAGGCAAGGGAAACAAAAGCAAAAATAAACTGTTGGGACCTGATCAAAATAAAAATCTTCTGCACAGCAAAGGAAATGATCAACAAAACTAAAAAGCAACCTACTGAATGGGAGAACTTATTTGCAAATAGCATATCTGATAAGGGGTTAGAATCCAAAATATATAAAGAACTTAAAAACCTCAACACCCAAAAATGGAATAATCCAATTAAAATGGGCAGAAAGGGGTGCTTGGGTGGCTCAGTTGGTTAAGCATCTGGCTCTTGATTTGGGCTCAGGTCATGATCTCACAATTTCATGAGTTCGAGCCCTGCATCAGGCTCTGCACTGATTAGGCAAAACCTACTTGGGATTATCCCTCTCTCTCTGTCCTTCCGGCCACTCATGCTCTTTCTGTCTCTCTCAAAATAAATAAATAAATAAACTTAAAAATTATTTTAAAAATGTATTTTAAAAAAATGGGCAGAAGACATGAATGAGCATTTTTCCAAAGAAGACATCCAGATAGCCTACAGACACATGAAAAGATGCTCAACATCACTCATTCATCATCAGGGAAATATAAATCAAAATTACAATGAAATACACCTCACACCAGTCAGAATGGCTAAAAGTAACAACACAGGAAACAACAGATGTTGGCGAGGATGCAGAGAAAGGGGAACAATCCTATACTGTTTGTAGGTATAACTGGTGTATAACTGTATAACTGGTGCAGTCATTCTGGAAACAGTATGGAAGTGACTCAAAGGGGTACCTGGGTGACTCAGTCAGTTGAGGGTCTGACTTCAGCTCAGGTCGTGATCATGGCTCCTGAGTTCAAGCCCCACATCAGGCTCTGAGCTGAGGATGTTCCAGATTCTGTGTCTTCCTCTCTCTCTTCGCCTCCCCTGGTTCACACTCTGTCTCTCTCAGAACTAAAATAAAACACACAAAAAATTTTTTTAAGTTAAAAATAACCCTAACCCAAACCCTAACCTTAACCTTAACCCTAACCCTAACCTTAACCCTGATCCAGCAATCACAATAATGGGTATTTACCCAAGAAATGGAAGAATACTAATTCAAAGTGATACGTGCACCCGTATGTTTATAAGAACATATTTACAATTTACAATTGTAAATACAACATATTTACAATTTATTTACAATAGCCAAGATATGGAAGCAGCCCAAGTGTCCATTGATTAATAAAGTGATACACAACCACACACACCCAAACCCACCCACCCGCCCCCCCACACACACCCACCCACACAAACACACTGGAATATTACTCAGCCATGAAAAAGAATAAAATCTTGCCATTTGCAACAACATGGATGGAGCTAGAGAGTATAATGCTGAGCAAAATAAGTCAGAGAAAGACAAATACCATACAATTTCACTCATATGTGGAATTTAAGAAACAAAACGAGCAAAGGGAAAAAATAAGAAAGACAAATCAAGAAACAGACTCTTAATTATAGAGAACAAACTGATGGTTACCAGATGGGAGGTGGTTGAAGGAATGGGTTAAGTAGGTGATGAGAGTTAAGGAGTTCAGTTATAGTGATGATCATAGGGTAATGTATGGAATTGTTGAATTACTATATTGTACACTTGAAAGTAATATAACACTATACACTTACTAACTGGAATTAAAATTAAAACTAAAAAAAAGTCTGTTTCTTGTTTTGACTATCTCTTTTTTATCCTTTGTTCATTTGTTTTGTTTCTTAAATTGCAAACATGGGTGAAGTCATGTGGTATATTTCTTTATCTGACTGACATGTTGCACTTAGCATTACATTTTCTAGCTCCATCCATGTTGTTGCAAATGGCAATATTACATTCTTTTTTTATGGCTGAATAACATTCCATTCTGTGTTTGTACTACATCTTCTGTGTCATCATTTTTAAATTTTTTTATCATGATAAAAACACATTAATGTTAAGTATATTTACATTGTTTCAAAAACAGATCAGTAGAACATTTTTATCTTGCAACACTGAAACTCTATACCCATTAAACAAGTCCCTATTAACCAACCCCCAGTCCCTGGGGAAATGGCAACCACCATTCAATTTTTGTTTCTATAAATTTGACTAATTTAGATACTCACATATGAAATTATACAGTATTTGTCTCTTTGTGACTAGCTTATTTTACTTGGCACAATCTCCTTAAGAACATGTTGTAGGATGTTCCAAAATTTCCTTCCTGTTTTGCAGGCTGAATAATATTCTATTGCATGTACATACCATATTTTGTTTGTCCAATTATCCATTGATAGACATTAGGGTTGCTTCTACCTCTTCAGGATTGTGAATAATGCTACTATGAACATGGGTGTCTATTTTTAATGCTGGTTGTATTTAACAAGTGACAAAGTTCCTGAAAATTTGATAATCAGCCATTGAGAGCTGGTACCAGCTGACTTCTGTTACAACTACCTGGAACCAATGAATCGGGATGCACATAAACCTTCCTATGAGAATTTTAAAACTGGGAAACTTTGGGATGATTTAAAGCATGCCTCACACCTGGTGTTAAGAGAGATGGACAAAATTATCAGGAATTCTGGACTTGTGGAATTACAAAACTTGAACAGCCCCTTATATATTTAATCTTATTACCTATACATGTTGTTGTACCTGGGAACTTGTTAGAAATGCAAAACAGAACCACAGACCCCACTTCAGACCTACTGAATCAGAATCCCCATTTTAACAGGGAACTCCTGTGTACTTAAAGTTTGTGAAGCACTAGTTTAGTACACCACCATCCCCCAACACACATACCACTACACCTCCAACACCCTTCCTACCCCATTATGCTGATGAGAAAATTGATTTCTAGAGTTTCTAGAGAAGGAAAGGGACTTTTCCAAAATTAGAGTGTGCATCAGTGGCATAGCTGAGAGTGGAACTGCTGAATCTTTACAAGGGCCTTTTATATCCTTCATTCATCTCTGGTTATAAAAAGTGTGTAAATGGTATACAGGCACACCTCAGAGATATTGTGAATTCAGTTCCAGACCACCACAATAAATGGAATATCACAATAAAATGAGTCAAATGAGTTTTTTTGTTTTCTCAGTGCATATAAAAGTTATGTTTATATTATACTGTAGTCTGTTAAATATGCAATAGCAGGGGCGCCTGGGTGGCTCAGTTGGTTGAGCGTCTGACTTCAGCTTAGGTCACGATCTCGCGGTCCGTGAGTTCGAGCCCCACGTTGGGCTCTGGGTTGATGGCTCGGACCCTGGAGCCTGCTTCCGATTCTGTGTCTCCCTCTCTCTCTGCCCCTCCCCCGTTTATGCTCTGTCTCTCTCTGTCTCAAAAATAAATAAACGTAAAAAAAATTAAAAAAATGAATATGCAATAGCATTATGCCTAAAAACAATGTGCATACCTTAATTTTAAAATATTGCTTAAAAATGCTATCAATTGAGGTTTCAGTGAGCCATTATCTTTTTCTGGTAGAGAGTCTTGCCTTGGTGTTGATGGCTGCTGACTGATCAGGATGCTGAAGGCTGAGATGGCTGTGGCAATTACTTAATATAAGACAATAATGAAGTTTGCTGAATCAATTGACTCTTCCTTTATGAACAATTTCTCTGTAGCATGCAATGCTATTTGATGGGATTTTACCCACAAAACTTCTTTTAAAATTGGAGTTAATCCCTCAAACTCTGCTTATCAACTGCTGCTTATCAACTAAGTTTATGTAATATTCTAAATCCTTTGTTGTCATTTCAATAATCTTCACAGTATCTTCACCAGGAGTAGATTACATGTCAAGAAACTACTTTCTTTACTCATCCATAAGAGGCAACTCTTCATTTGTTAAAATTTTATCATGAGCAAAATTTTATCATGAGGTTACAGCAATTCAGTAACATCTTTAGGCTCCACTTCTAACTGTAGTTCTCTTGTTATTTCCATTACTGTCATCTGTAGTTACTGCCTCCACTGAAGTCTTGAATCTCTCAAAGTTACCCATGAGGATTTTAATCAATTTCTTCCAAATTCTTGTTTAATGCTGGTATTTTGACCTCTTCTCATGAATCACAAATGTTCTTAATGGCAAATAGAAGGGTTAATTCTTTCTAGAAGGTTTTCAATTCACTTTGCCCAGATCCATCAGGGGAATCACTCTCCATAGTAGCCAAACCTTACAAAATGTATTTCTTAGATACAAAGACTTGAAAGTCAAATTACTCCTTGATCCATGGACTGCAGAATGGATATTGTATTGCCAGACATGAAAACGACATCAATCTCATTGTACATCTCCATCAGAACTCTTTGGTGACCAGATGCAATGTCAATCAGCAGTCATATTTTGAAAGAAATATCTTTTTTTCTGAGCAGATTTCAATAGTGGGCTTAAACTATTCAGTAAACCATATTTTAAATAGATGTGTTGTCTTCCAGTCTTTGTTGTTCAATTTATAGAGCACAGACATAGTAGATTTAGCATAACTCTTAAGGGCACTAGGATTTTTGGAATGATGAGCATTGGCTTCAAATTAAAGTCACTAGCTGCATTAGCCCCTAGTAAGAGAGTCAGCATGTCCTTTGAAGTTTTTAAGCCAGGCATTGGCTTCTCCTCTCTAGCTATGAAAGTCCTAGATGGAATCTTCTTCCAATAGAAGGCCATTTTATCTACATTGAAAATCTGTTACTTAGTGTAACCACTGTCATGAGTTATCTTAGCTAGATCTTCTGGATAACTTGCTGCAGCTTCTACATCAGTGCTTACTGCTTCACCTTGCACTTCTATGTCATGCAGATTGCTTCTTTCTTTAAACCTCATGAACCAACCTCAGCTAGCTTGAAACTTTTCTCTTGCAGCTTTCCAACCTTTATCATCCTTCACATAATTGAAGAGTTAGGGCCTTACTTTAGCTTAAGAAAATGTGGTGGCTGTTTTTTTCTTCTATCCAGACCTCTAAAACTTTCTCCATTTCAGCAATGAGGCAGTTTCACTTTCTCATAATTGGCATGTTCACTGGAGTAGCACTTTTAATTTCCTTCAAGAACTTTCCCTTTGCATTCATAACTTGGCTCACTAGCACAAGAGGCCTAGCCATTGACCTATCTTGGCTTCTGGCATGTCTTTCTTACTAAGCTTAATCATTTCTAGTTTTTGATATAAAGTGAGAGACATGTCACTCTTCCTTTCACTTGAACACTTATAGAACATTGTAGGGTTATTAACTGGCATAATTTTAATATTGCTGTGTCTCAGGGGCATAGGGAGGTCTGAGGAGAGGGAGAAAGATGGGAGAATCCTTGGTCAGGGGAGCAGTCAGAATACATAAAACATTTGTCAATTAAATTCACCATCTTATATGAGTGCGATTCATGGTGTGCCAAAACAATTGCAATATTAACATCAAAGATCACTGATCACAGATTCACATAACAAATACAATAATAGAAAAGTTTTAAAAATTGCAAGAATTACCAAAACTTGACACAAAGACAGGAAGTGAGGAAATCCTTTTGGAAAAATGGCACCAGTAAACTTGATGGTTGCACAAACCTTTAATTTGCACACACACACACACACACACACAACTAAATATCTGTGAAGCACGACAAACCAAAGTGTAATAAAACCAGTTATGTCTGTAGTCTGAAGTTTTTATGGGTAAAATAATATGATGTATGATGGTATGTTTCGGATTTGCTTTATAATATTCTGGAAAAAGTTTTTGTGTAGGAAGGAATTTTGATGAAATAAGAAATAACCATGATTTGCTAACTATTGAAGATAGATCCTCATGAGGATTCACTTTATGACTTTCTCTGCTTGTGTGTATGTTTGAAAATTTCTGTCATCAAAAGTAAAAAACAAAAAAGTATTGTTGGAGAAGAAGTTTTAATAATATGGTAATAGCTGAAGTAAAGTTTTTGGATTATTTGTGAATTTCACTTACCCATGAGATGAGCCCTATTATGGAGAAAGACCCAGCAGCTGCATGGGGCCCAGGCAGGAGGGAAGTTTGGGTTCCAACCCCGACAAAAGATGTTCTCTCTCTTTAGGAACCTGAGTATCTGACACTTGGAGCTGGGTTGGATTTGAATAATTAGCACTTCTTTGCTCCATCAGATGAGACAGGAGAGGACTTGAAGAGGAACTCCAAGCCCTGAAAATGATAGCACTCACTAGATCCTAACACACTGACATTGCACCGTCCAGCTCCCCCAACCCGTGCTGTTTGGAAAGCATCTATTCCTGGGTGTAGAGACTGGAATGGGGTTGGGTAGGGAAATGTACCCTCCAACTCAACATTCAGCAAAAGTAAATTTGAGGAGAAGATGAAAACTGCCATTCATGTTAGTTCTAAAGATGACACTATGGGGCACCTGAGTGGCTCAGTTGATTCAGTGTCTGACTTCAGCTCAATTCATGGTCTCATCGTTCATAAATTTGAGCCCCACGTCTGGCTCTGTGCAGACAGCTCAAAGCCTGGAGTGTACTTCAGATTCTGTGTCTCCCTCACTCTCTGCCCCTCCCCACATGCATTCTCTCTCTCTCTCTCTCTCTCTCTCAAAAATAAATAAACACTAAAAAATAAAGATGACACTATGATACATACATAGATACATACATAGACACTATGCTTGCCAGTTTTTCAGAGGGCTGGTGGCTGTAGCCAAAGGCTAAGGCTGGGAGCAGGGATGAGGGCCACATATCTCATTGGGTAGGCAAGGATTTGTCCCTCAGAAGATTGGAGTGCAGTTCAGAGACAGTAGGTGGCTGACAGGCCTTACCCAGAATCTTATCTCCCTTCTGACTGCCTGTTTTTCAGAAACTGGAAAATAACTGAGGCTTCCCCTTTAGAAATTCTGGGATTGTCTCTCAGAACTGTTTCCAGATGGGAGAGAATTAGGGCATTGGAAAATGAGAGGGGCAATCTAACAGGGTCTCTCTCTCCAACTGAGGACCAATTTCTGCCCCACCCAATCTCCTAGAGGTACCTTATTCTCCTAGATTAGCATCCATAACGATACCCTATAGCCCAACAGGCCCATATTTAATAATATGCCTGCTTGTGGCATGTTAATTTGGTGGAGTTCATATCAGAGCATACTCCAAGTCTCCCAGTCCTTTATTCTCCAGTTAAGGAAGACCTCATATAAAATTGTGATCCCTTCCTGACCTTCCCCAAAGTCTTTCTAACCCTCCTATTCCCAGAAATTATGACTTTTATTTTACTGTATGTGAAAGGCATTTCCAATATCACTATGATGATTGGGTCTGGAAAACCACTAGGGGTAGGGGGTAGGGACAGGTAGGCCCCTGAAGGAAGAGTTATTTGTGTTCGAGGTGTGATATGCCTTATTTAGTTGTGTAGAGAGGAAGTTCTAGCAAGGAAGGAGAGCTCTCCAAGGCAAACTGTAAATGATATTTCACATACTTGTAGCCTGAATCTAGAACCAGAGCAGACGTCCTAGAGACCAATGATCCAGGAGACTTCAGAGTCCTTGGAGCCACAGAACAGTCTAGGAATGGGGACTAGAAAATATGTTTAAAACATTTTCTCTGCTTTTGTATGTGTTTAAGTGTTCAAAATTGGATCTCACTCAGCCTAAAGTGTAAGTAGCTTGATCTATACTCAAGCCAAACTAAAAGTAGGCCCAGGTTGCCAAAGATAGAATGTTAAAGCTATGTAGAAAACATAGCAAAATGTTATTGCTGAGATTGATGTACAAATGGACTTTAAATGCCCCTACCCTCATACATGCATTCTTTCCCCTCATAGGAGTCTCCAAGGTGTGCCTTCAGGACTCTGGAAAACACCAAAATCACTGGAAAAATTTGTACATCCTCTTTTTAACCAGTTTTTAAGAACTTTTTTTTTATTATGGGAACTTTGAAACATATACAAAATAGAGAAAACAGTATCATGAACTCCCACATACCCATTACCTAGCTTCAAAAATTAGTAATTTATCTATTCTTCCACCCACTCCCTCACCACATTTCTCTAGATTATTTTGAAGCAAATCCTTAACATCCTATCATTGTCCAAAAATAGTATACATCTCTAAATAACAAGAATCTAAACATTATAACTACAATACCATTATCAAATATAAAAATGATCCTTTTATAACATCCAATAATCAATGTTCAGATTTCCTTGATTGTCTCACAAATGTTACTTTTAAACAGTCATATTCCCATTGGGAGCCTAATAAAGTCCATACATTAAAATTGACTGACATGTCTCTTAAGTCTCTGTTAAGTTTAGTCTGGTTCAATCTCTCTCTCTCTCTCTCTCTCTCCCTCTCTCTCTCCCTCTCCGTATTTACTGAAGAAACTGAACTGGTGATTTGTCCTGTAATGCTTCCCACAATTTGGTCTGAATTTTATACACTATATCTCTGTGGTAGGCTTTAATGTTCCCTTCTGTTCTCTTTCTTATCAATTAGGGAAATCTAGAGGCTTTATCAGATAGAGATTCAATTTTTTGGCAAGACTGCTTCATAGGCAGCATTGTGTCATTCTATCCAGAACTATATAATGGTAGATGACTCTCTTTTTTGATGTTATAATATCCTTTCTTTACAGATGATAGAAACAAATTTATCTATCAAACCCAGGTCTTATAGTTTCATATCCCAACATCCTTGCCCTGTATCACATTCACCCAGGCTGTTGAAGGAGGCATTTAATGAACAGGTCAGGAAGACCACTGGGAACAGATGGGAACAACTTTTTCTGTTTCAAGCAAGACTTCTTAGTTTCCTAGGGTTCTCTGGCTCTAGTTTCAGTCCAGTATTCCTACAACAGAATTTAGAAAGGCTCTATCTGGAAAAAAAAGGCAGGGGGTGTTTCTCATGCTTTTAGCAAATCCTAAACAGAGTGGGGCAAGGTGGCCTCTTCAAGAAAGGGAAGGGAAAGGATTATTTGGCTCAGAAGAGCAGGGTGGGGTGTATGTACAAACTAGCAGGAATAGAAGGGTGAGGGGAATACTCTTCCTTCTGGGAGGAGCATCCTGGGCTTGTTTTCAATAGAGTTGAAAAGAAAGAGAGGGAAGGAACCTGGAGAAAGCATGGAGCAAAGAATTCTGGGAAATCACCTTAAAGGAAGAGGTCAATCTCTGGTACTGCTGGTCTTTGTGGAAGGGAAAGGGGGGTTTCCAGCTTTGTTAAAAAAGACCTTTCTGCCTAGAGATTACCTGGTGACTCATTGGCAAGTTCAGACTCTTAATGCAGACTGGTTCATTTACCGATTTTTGTCCATTTTAGATTCCCATTATGTTTCAAGGACCAAAGTGGGCAATAAATTGAGCATGAGTGATCTGGGAAGTCCTAAGTTTTGGACAGACTTGGAGGTCATCTTCATCCCCCAGAATTCCTAAGAAATACCCCAGTTTCTTTTCCTTTCAGTTATGTTTCCTTCTTTAACAATCTTCACCTCTGGGCAGTCTTTTTTCAGAGTTAACTCAAATCCTTCCTGATAAAGTATAAACCTATTTTCTCTATTTCTTTCCTTTGTGGAGAGGAAGTACAACTCTTAGCTGTAGCAAATAATTAAAGGACCTAAAACTTAGTTCATACCTTTATTATGTTCCAGGCTGATGATTGCAATAACCTATCTCTCTGCCTCATTTCTCATTGCTCCCACCATCATCATCTAGTCTGTGGCCAGATTAATTTTCACAAGACACAACACTGCTCATGTTAGAAAAGCTGTAGAATATTGTGTTCAGAGTGTGGGCTCTGGAAGCCAGACTTCTTGCTTGAGCAACTATTCTGGTTCAGCTGCTTCTTAGCTGTGTGACCTTAACTTCTCTGGGCCTCAGTTTCCTCACCTATAAAATGATATATTATGAATATTAAATGAGTTGGTACATATCATGCACTTAAAACAATGTCTGGCACATAGTCTTGGCTTTGGTTTATGACATTTCTTCTGCCAGCACTAACCATTGCCTATTATCTCCCACTTCTGCTCTTTGAAATCCTACAATGCTTCTAAGTCCAGCTTAAGTGCTGCTTCCACCCTGAAGTCTTTCCTGAGTTTTCAGTTGGGACCAACCTCTTCTTCTGCTACATTACCAGAGAATTTGTGTTTGTACAGTTCTTATGACATCTCCACATATTGTCATATAGCATCATTGTTTACATGTGACACCTTAATGGTACTCCCTTAGGAGAAATTGCCTGACACACCTGTCACTTAGTGCTCAGTCAGCGGGGAGATTATTATTCCTATATGCTTTGCTGTTTAGACCAGTGGTTCAGTCCTGGCTGCAAACTGGAATCACCTAAGGACCTTTAAAAACTACTGAGGCTTGGGTTCTACACCTAGAGATTGTCATTGATATCTCTGCTCTGGGGTGGGGCCCAGGGATTTGTATTTTTTACATATCCCCAGGGGATTTGGATATATAGCCTGGGCTGAGAATCCCTGGTTTAAAGGTTTTAGTAACAGTATTTTTCTTATGTAAGCCTCACAACAACATTGGTAGATTACACAGTAGACTAATGTTAATAATGTTTTATAAATGAATATACTGAGGCTCAAAAGGCTAAAATTAGTAGCCCCTGGTCACACAGACCTCAAATATCAGAATGGCAAAGTACAGAAAGACTTTGTAACTCTACATCCAATGCTCTGTCCTTCAGAACACAGATCTCTTAGCCTCTTCTACCCTATTGGTTGCTCCTCAAGGTCAGGAGCTGTGTCATCAAGATCAGGAATGTTTCTTCAAAGACAGAAACATCTCCTCAAGGTCAGAGATTTTGTTTTACTCTCTTCAGTACTCTGAACATGTGGTATTGAGTAATGAAAGAATATGAATGAAGAATAAAATACAATAATCATTCATGAGACAAGGAAGTAGAGAGGTGGGGTAGATTGGCATAGGTGAGGAATGCTGGGGTAGACATTTTGAAGAAAGACATTGAGGCAAAGATTAGCACAGTCTTCTGACTCCTAATAGAGTGTTCTTTCCAGTACCTTCTGCCACATTTCAAAGAAAGACAGAAAGAGAGAAAGAAAGAAAGAAAGAAAGAAAGAAAGAAAAGTTTGAAGTAAATGCTTAAATAACAGCACCATAATAAATTGCTAAAAAAAACCCCAAAGATGTTTGGCAATGTCCCTCAATTAGAGATTGCTGTTAACAGGTAACAGGGCTTGCTTTTGAATAGTCTTCATTGAAGGATATCTAGAATGGAGGGGCCGTGAGCCAGCCTGGGATAACTGATATGACCTATAAGTCATTACAAGTTATAATAACTTTCCTGTATCCACACAAGACTGAAACTATAGATAAAGACTGAAAAAGGTAAAGAGGAAAATGGTCAAGGGATGTTGGAACTGGAGAAAGTGGAAGCCAGGGCATAGAAGGAAGTATACTCTTAGTGAACAGCAAAGAGTATATATGGTACAATCCCATGTTAGCAGCACAAATGTATATCAGAAAGAGAGGAGAAGAGTAGAGTGGATGGGAGAAGAGAGCAGGGAAATGGTGAAGGAACAGGAGTGGGAGGACAGCCAAGGGGAAGGGGAGGGGGCAAAGCCAAAGGCAGCCCTGGGAGGAGGGGTTGATACAGCCATCTTGGAATGCTTGATTCTTCTCACTGTGTGAATAAATACTTGTCAAGCCAGTAAAGCTTAATGAAGATAATGTTTATCTTCATCCTATGTCCTTTTTTCTTTTCAAGTTCACCAAGAAGTCTCAGCGAGATGCTCAGGGTAGGGATTTTTGGCCAGATTACAGACAGAGTAAAGTGACCTCTCTGTAGTATAAGGTGAGTTTATTGCTTAGCTAGGACTAGAATTCCCCTTTCCTGTCAGTCAGTCCTGTGCCTCTTTTGATAAACTACTGAGCTAAAAGAGCCTTCCAATCCCCTGCATTTTACTTGGTCTTAGAATAAACCATTAGACCTTTCTTTGGGGAGCCGTGAAGGTACTTTTTAGGTTGTTATGAGCCTAAGAAAATGTAAATGTTATTTCAGAGGGATCACCCCTTAAATGTATCAGTAGAATGGGGAGAATGCCAGAGACAAACATTTTTCACAATTTTTCTAAGGAGCTATATACCAGCATCAGGCTTTTCTAAACCCAGGCATATACTTTCATTCACTCCCTGGGGTCATTTGCAGACAGTAACTGTCCTTTAGAGAAATTATCATCATTGGAATTTTATCACCATAACAGCCTGCTGGTGGTGGTGTGGGGGAAATTTAAGGGAATTTGCCCCATATACATTACCCCTTATAGGGAACTCTCTACTCCAGCCCTGCACATGGTCAGCTCTGATTGAATGCAGGGTGGTGATTATCAATTCAACTATCTTTGGTTTTAGTTTAATTCCATTTAGTTCCTAAGGCCTGGGTATTTTGAATACCTGAATCTCTCTGTCTTTTGTCTCTCTGTCTTTCACACACACACACACACACACACACACACACACAGTCATCCTTTCATCCTTTGTATGTGAATTTCTCAACCATTGGCCTTTTTCCTGGGTGGCGATTCTTTGAGGCAGGTACTCAGGCCTCTGCATGGTTAAGAGAGAGGGGAGGCTATGGCTCTCTGCTTGAAAAGCAATTTCAGGTTGTGTGCCATGAATGCATGTTGGTCAGTGTATGCTCCCATTGAATGTTCTGAAAGCATGGGATATTATGAACTAATTTCCTATATCTAGTTCTCCCAGAAGCAAAGTGACTATACCAGGAATGACAAAGCCATCTATGCATACTTCAGGGAAAAGGACTCGCTTTTCCCATCTCTCTTACCCAAGGCCATTATATGGTGTAGTATGGCGATAGTAAATATGCTATCCCTGCTCTGTCTATGCCCAAGACAAACATCAATAATCAATTATAGCCCTCTTTTCCAACAGTTCCTAATATGGCCTTCCAATCCTCAACAAACACTCCAAGCAGCTACCACCCAACTGATCAAGGACTATATCAGACAAGAAACCCACTTGCTTTCTTTGACGTGAGGAAAAAGGCAGGGGCTTTAGAATCAGAAACCCCTGGGTTCTCCTTTCACTTCTTCCACATAAAAACTCTGTAACCTTTGGTAGTTTATTTCTCAGAGCCTCAGTTTCCTTATTTGTGAAATAGGGAAATTAGAATGGTCATGAAAATTCAGTTTGATAAAGCACTTTGGAACATAGTGGATGTCCATACCTGTTATTGCCGAGTTCCAGAATCTTACATTTAACATGTCTGTCTTTTGGGCTTTCATTTAAAACAGGGTATGTGAGGATTTCTCAGCAGCTGGTATGGCATAGATTCCAGAAATGAGATACAGGCCCAAAAGAAAAACCTTACCAATCTTGGCATTTTTCTAAAATCAGACCCTGGCAAGGAGATCTTGCTTCCCTTGACCCTGGGCGTCCCCATTTTTTTTATCCCCAACCTGCTCCTTCTCCTGCATTCCCTAGCTCACTATTTTATTTACTGGCAACTAAAAAATTCTTCAAAACATTTAATCAAAATGAAACATCATCTCATTGAAATCCACTTTCTTCCTTTCCTTCTGCCTCTCAGAGTGGTCTATTGCAGGTTTCTTTGCTGGCTTCTCTTACTCTGTCCAGCCTGTAGGGGTTCTTAAGACTTATATCCTAGGTTGGCTTCTCAATCCAAATGCTGTCTTTGGTCATTCCCAGCCACTCCTAGAACTTTAACTCTTAGTTGCATAGTTTACTATGCCTGTCATAAAAAAAGGCAACACAATTGGATGATGTAAACAATGGAAATATGCCTCATATTGTTGGAGCCTAAAAGTCCAAAATCAGGGGCACCTGGTTGGCTCAGTCAGTTGGGCATCCGACGTCAGCTCAGGTCATGATCTCGCGGCTTCTGAGCCCATGTTGGGCTCTGTGCTGACAGCTCAGAGCATGGAGCCCACTTCAGATTCTGTTTCTCTCTCTCTCTGCCTCTCCCCCGCTCATGCTCTGTCTCTCTCTCTCTCAAAAATAAACATTAAAAAAAGTCCAAAATCAAGTATCAGCAGGGTTGGCTCCTTCTGAGGGTTATGAGAATCTGTTTAATGCCTTTTTCCTAGCTTTTTGTGGTTTGCTGGAAATCTTTGACATGCCTTGGGTGTTGCTGTATTATCTTCACTTGGCTTTCTCTCCATGTGTGTGTCTATGTTCAGATTTCCCCTTTTTAATAAGAACACCAGCTATATTGAATTAGGGGCCCACCCCACTCCAGTATGACTTAATTTTAATCAATTATATCTGCAATGACCCTATTTCCAAGTAAGTGCACATTCTTAGGTACTGGAGTTTAGGACTTCAACATATGAATTCTGAGGGGACATAATTCAGCCTATGGCACCCATCATCTGATGACTTTCCCCCAAAACTATCAATACTATTGTTTCTACTGATATTCAGACTTGTGTATCAGCTGCCTGCTGGACTAATCTATCTACATATCTGTCACTCAGGCATCTCTAACTCAATCAAGATGCTTTCCCTGCTACCACCATAAGGATATCACATAAACTTGGCTCTCCTCAGTGATCTCTGCTGTTGGTTTTACCATCTTTTCAGTCATGTAACTATGAAACCTCAAAGTCTCCTTTGACTCCCTCTTCATGCCCCCCATATAATCATTTGCCAGGTGTTGCAGATTATAGCTTTATTATATCTTAATTTTGTCTTGTCCTGTTCTCCTTTGTCTTAATTGAAGGCCTTCATTGTTTCTCACCTGGACTGGTCAGTAGCCTACCAGCTGCTCTCCCTGCCTCCCATCTCACCTCTCTTTGGTCCATCTTCCCTTATATACAACAGTTACTGTCTTCAAGCACAATTATTCCAGTGGCTTCACTACTCATAAGTAGCTGTTTTCCCATTTTTTTCCTGTGGCAATCCTGGTTTCCATAATGCCCTCCCCTTATATTAACGTATTTAGACTTTCAGCTGAAAGGCCACACCTTCCACAAAGCCCCTGTATCATGTGACCACCTTCATTTGGGCTGTTTATACCTCTCCAACAGCACTTAACATATTCTACCCTGTCTCAGAGCTATATGTTATCTCCATTATCACCCTCTTCCCCCTGCACACATACTAATACAATGTGATTGTTTTAAGGCAAGTGCTGAATATTCCCCATCAGAGTATTCTACATGTCTGGCTCGCAGCAGTGAGCTAATAAATATTGGTTGAGTGATTTGAAAAATCTTGGAACTTGTTTCCCTGGTCTCTGTGTACTGCTGTATATTGCATCATAGAAAGCAGCGATCTCAGGCTAAAAAAAATATCACTCTTCTAAATTGGGTCAGTTTATGCACTAGGCATATCAGCTGCTTAGGGCTCAGCAACCTCCTCGGCAAGCACCTTCCAGTGAACTGATAGGGAAGCAGGGGCAAAGAGGGATTGTATGAGCTCCCCCCACATAGCAGCAGCTGCTGAGCAGTAGGATGGGGGAGGTTCAGAGAGCAACAAGGCCAAATATACAGGTCAAAACCCGATTTATACAGGGAAAAATGTGTGGTGACATTAAATGGCAAGGAGACTTATCTGAAACCTCCAGTAAAAGACAGTCCAAAGACATTCAGTGGGGGACACCTCTCCAGCCCACCCCCATTTTAAACTTCATTTGAATCTTCCTTTGACTTTCCCTTAAAATGAAGTCTATTTTTTTTTTTGCTTCTAAGCTGTCACTTAGTATACAAAAATAATCATTTTTATATCCTATGTTGCTAAATCTGGACACAAAGCTATTTCTTCTGCCTGGTTCCCAGCAGTGGAGCTGCACACATCAGAAAGGAGAACTGATTTATGCAAGGTCACATGGCAAGGAGGAGTTCAGACTGGAAATCACAAGATGCCCTGGCCATGTTTTTTCCTTACAGGAGTCCAATGATGGGGTGATGCACCACTGAAAATGGGCTCTCCAAAGGACTAGAGGGGACAGGTGTTGAGATGCCCCTAGGCATAATCTGAGACCTAGAAAACCTAAGCACCACTGCAGCAAATGCCAAGGGAAAGAAATTGCCTGCAGCTTAAGAGCATGGGCCCTGGAGTCTAATAGATAAATGACCAAATGCATATTGCAAAGTAATCTTAGGGCCACAGAGAGGGGTGTGTGTGTGTGTGTGTGTGTGTGCGTGTGTGTGTGTATGTGTGCATTTGAGCAAGCCCCTCTGAGGAGTGAGATTCAGTGTTAATCTTTGGCAAATTACATGAAAGTCCTTACCATTATTCTAATACACAGCTTTCACAGAGACCTGCTGAGGCTGCAGTCAAGTCAACAAAATGCAGAGAGAGAGAGGAGGTCCAGGCAACTGGAAGTGCAACAAATGTCAGCCAAGGTGATTCAGTAGATTGGGTTCAAATCCATTATGTCCCAACTCCTTTCCCTGTGGTCCCATGAAACCTGTTTCCTCACTGAGAGCCAGCAAGACCCCTGACTGTACCAGATCCTCCAACCCTTTTTCCAGTGGTAGACTCAGTCATGATTTCTAGACCTTTTGACCCTCTGTGAAGGGTGGTTAAAGGAGAGTTCACTTAGGACCCCCAGCATGGGCTTATCACCCCTTTCTGTAATACTGATAGGGCCTCCATACAAGAGTGTCTTTTTTCTTCCCATGGCAAGGTCTCTGGTTTTCTTCCTGTCATTTGCTTGCTGTGAAACATAGCAGTGAAGAGTGTGTGGGCTCTGGAAACAAACTGCTTGTGTTTGAAGCCTGCCTCTGTTAATTCCAATTAGTGTCATCCTCTGGGCCTCAGTATCCTTTTCTGTAAATCAGGGATGATAACACAGGTACCCCCACTTCTCAAAAGTTTTTGTTAGGCCACTTTACTTTTATGAAAGACCTACATTAGTCCCTGTTTTTGCTAACTGAAAGAAATCCAACGAGGGTTTTTGCTTTTATGAAAGAAACCAAAGAGTGAAAATAATGTTCAGCATTTTGTTTTGCAGCAAGTCATTATAGAGGCAGCATACCCTCAGGAGTGAGAGTAGCACTGGAAGCTTCTTCCCTGGGAACTACACACAGCATTTTGGCATCAAGCTGTTATAGCTTTGAATTGTGTCTGTGAGCATATATGCTTTCTCTCAATTTATTTTTATGCATTTATTAACAAGATGTGTATCAGAGGAGTCCAAGAGTCTTAAAAGGGGATATTTTGAGGGCCTGGGAATGCTCAAAAACTTTTCCATATAAAAATAATGATAGTTGCTTCTTTATTTTATCCCATTTAGGCTTAGGAAAGGTTTCATAGGAATGCTCTACTTTCAGATAGTAGGGGAGACATGAAATACCTACCTCACTGGAGTTTTGTGAGCATTTAATAATTTCCTCCAGGTAAAGCTACTAGAATTGTGTTTGGCTCATAGGAAGTGTCTATATAATTTATAAGTTAAGATATTGCTGTAGTCATTCCCCCTTTGGAGTTCCTTATTTCCTCATGTCTGCAGTACAATAATGCTTACTTTGTATAGCTCCTGAAGTCAAGGACCAAATTGATGAGAAAATATTTTACTAAGAGAAATTATTCAAGATGCATTGTGCCTGCAAGGTGAGCATAATACATGGGGCATATTTCAACAGGGTTTTGGCTGTAGCTATAATACAAATTGTAGAAATTAAGGTGTGGATATGATTGGTGACCTTTACGTAGGACTTAGAAAGCTGAGATTATATGTGGAGAAAGGTACCAACCTGTATTCTCATTGACATTTGTGGTTCTTTATCTCTCACACACTTTAATTTCCCAGACAGTGAAGTATTTCACAGTTCCATGTTACTGTAGACAGTTACAACTTCACACTTATATGTAGTTAGGTTATAGATGACATTTAATAAATTCAGAACTTATTTTATTCAATCAGTCTTATTAAAGGAATCAGAGATAACTTACTTATTTAAAAAAAGATAACATTGTGATAAGTAACCTTCAATCTTATGTTGGGGTTTGAGAATTTCCATGCAAAATAAAAAAAAAATGGCCATGTATAATGTCAGAAATGTGAATGTAAAGTCCAGTCCAGTCTCAATTTCACCATCTGTAAATTGGAATTGTTAATCTCTTCCCTGGTTGTCTGGCAGGACCATGGTATAATTCAAATATGATAATCAATATCAAAGTGAGTGAAAAATTGTAATATGCACATGTCAATTGTAATAACAGTAATATTAACTACAGTGATTATGTATTGAGTATCTACTTTGGGTTAGGTACTTTTAATAACGATAGCCAACACCATGCCACATGCTATTCTACAAAGTTTACAAAAATTCTCACCTTACTTACTTACCTAGTGGGTAAGTAGTAGTATCATCATATTCCCTGTGGTATAGCGATGACACTTGTGGTTTTGGAGTGATGGTGGTGGGGATCCAGGGCTGATGGCCAACAAAAAATTCTTGAGACATCTTTGGTGCTTTTTATTAAAAGCACAGGGACAGGACCTGTGGGCAAAAAGCTGTACTGGGGTTGTGAGGAGTGACTGATTACATACTATGAAGCCGGGAAAGGTAAAGGAAAAAGGAAGGTTTCCTCTTTTATATACTAAAGGGGACTCTTAATGTACTGGAGGCCTAGCTGTTGTCAACCTAAGGTTGTTTTTCCCTCTAGCAAAGCATTAACATTAACACAGTAGGGAGTTCCTGGAAGAATGTTTTACCTTGCCTATCTCAAGTATTTGTCAATGGGCTGCAGGTTATAAAGAAATTTAGAGGCGCCTGGGTGGTTCAGTCAGTTAAGCATCTGACTTCAGCTCAGGTCATGATCTCACAGCTTGGCTAGCTTGGCTTGTGAGTTCACGCCCTGCATTGGGCTCTGTGCTGACAGCTTGGAGCTTGGAGCCTGCTTGGGATTCTGTGTCTCCCCTCTCTTTCTGTCCCTCCTTCTCCCCACTTCACGCTCTGTCTCTCTCTTTCTCAAAAATAAATAAACTTTAAAAAAACTTAAAAAAAAGAAATTTAATTTTAACTACATTTTTGTCTTGCTTTTGTTCCCCACATCACTATGGAGGGGAGGGTGATGTTAGGACTCCAGGAAACTGAGTCTATAGGTTTCTGGAGATTGCCTTTTTTATTGTAAATCATTAAAACAGTTGCAAACTGATGGAGACTGGTGTCCTGCATGACTGTGATAACCATTTGTTTTTCCCTTTCCCTTGTTCTTGGGCAACCAGGAGTGCCTGAGAAATATCACACATATCCCATGCAAAGGGGAGAGGGGGCTTGCAGGGTGTCAGCTTGCCTTGTGCTCCCTCATCAACAGTGATGTACAAAGATGTGAAATCATTTTCTCTAGGCTACACAGCCAGTAAGTGGCAGATCTGGGATTTGAACCCAGGTTGAACTATTGTGGAATGCATTCTTGTAACCACCATACTACATACTTTTAGAAAAAGTTTTCTGAGTTGTATGGGATAATGTTCAATGACAGTTAATCCAGCCTTAAATGCCCTCTCACTGGCCAAGTACTGACACATAAACAAAATAAAAATATTCATGCACACACAAAAAAGATGACAGCTAACTGAAATGAATTGAGTCAAAAAGAGTCATGAATCTATAAGCATACTAAAAAAGAATAAATCAAATAATTGACTGATTCAGTAGAATTGGTCAGATATGCCTCAGACAGTAACAATAGTGATAATAGCTAACATTTATTAAGTTCAATGCTTATTGAGTTTATTTATTAGCCCTTTTACTGTGGGCCAAGCACTATTCTAAATAATTTACACATATTACCTCGTTTAATTCTCACAACTACCCTATGAGGTAGATACAATTATTATCATTCTCATTTTATACATGAGATAAATGGGGCATAAAGAGGTTACATATTATACTCTGTTACAGCAAATAATTGGCGCCCAGGAAGAGACAAGGCACATGCACTCGGGGAATCAGGAAAAGACTGTTTATTGCACACTGGTGCCGGCCCAGTGGAATCACCTCCAAAGGTTGAGCCCCAAACCTCGGCATTGGCATCGGCCTCTTTTTATAGCTGGGATGATAGGGGGTTGAGAGACAAAAGAAAAAAGGGGAGGGGCACTTACTGTGGTGCTATTTGGCAATTGGTGGACACTGGAGGCAAGCAAGATTACAGAAGCCAAAAGTATGCAAGGGGAGTAGCTGACATCTGGCTAGCCCCTTTTATCTTGTTTTTACTAGCTTTTCTTCTCAATTCAAGGTTCTAAGGTTAGTAAATGGTAGGACTAGGATTTACAACCCAGGTAGTCTGTCACCAGAGTCCATTGTGCTCATCCCTTATACAGTACTGTCTAAATGCATTCACATATGCTCTTTCTCAGGCTAAAGCCTGGGTTGATAAGTATAATAATTAACATTTATTGAGTGCCGACTGTGTGTCAAGCACTGTGACAGTGACGAGACCAATTGCAAATAAATAATGCATTTAATCTTTACAGAAATCCTGAATATCAGGGACTATTTTTTTTAATTCCCATTTAACAAAAGGAACAGAATTAGAAAGGATTATATAAGTTACTACTACAAACAAAACACCTAGAACTGTGCCTGATGCCTAACAAGTGTCCAGAGACCTAACATAATAAAGCTAGTAAGCATTGGAGTTGTCATTTGAACTCATATTCTTCCCCCACCCACACCTATGGGCAACAATATGTTTGCCTTCACTTACCCTCTAGATCTGTTCTCCACACTTTAGCCAGAGTGATCCTTATAAATGTAAATCTAAGCAAACCCCTTTAATGGCTTCCCTTTGTTTTTTGTTTTGTTGTGGTGGTGGGTTTTTTCTTTCTTTCTTTCTTTTTCTTTCTTTTTTTTTTTTTTGGATAAAGCCCTTCTTCTAGTGGGATCTAGTGGCTATGACTGGATGGTGAGGGAGGTGTGGTAGGCAAACAACTTCAGAGAGATTGGCAGGCGGGTGATAGATCCTGCAGGGCCTTGGGGCTCCGGTAAGGAGTTTGGATTTTGTTCTGTGGTGAGAAGCTACTAAGGAATTTGAACTGGGCAATGACAGGATTTAGCTCTCTGGTTTCTGGGAGGAGAATGGTCTTTAGGGCCCAAAGAAAGCAAGGAGACCTGTGAGGAGGTTCCTGCAATAGGTGGGAAGAGATGGTATTGGTTTCGACCAAGTGGTCAGAGTCTGGATATATTTAGAAGGTAAAACTAACAAATAGGCTTTGCTGATGGGCTGGATAGGGGTGTGAGGGAAAGTGATAAATTAAGGATTACTACTAGGTTTTGGACCCCATCAATTAGGTGAATGGTGGCACTGCTGGTTAAAGAAATGGGAAAAATGGGATGTGGGTAAGGCATTAGTGAAAAGTGAGGTTTTTGTTGTTTGTTTGTTTGTTTGGCTGGCCATGTTTGATATGCCTATAAGCGAAAGAAGCCATGGGAATAAAGGTGACATCTATGCTATGCTGGGCTTGGAAGAAGAGGTAGGATAGGGTATTCAGAGTTAGTAGAGTGAGGGAGCATGGAAAGAGGTTAGAGCAGTGTTTCTCAAACTTCAGAATTTTTGTTTTTAAAGGCACCATTTTACTTACTATCTTTCCTTAAAGTGATTCACTTTTGAAAAGTTTGATAAATTTTTAAAAGCTTTATACTGGTGCTATGTAAGTTGATTTCAGTTATCTGTCCCTAAATATACATTTAAAATAAGCATCTATTAAAGATTTTGTTGATGTAATAATAGCTAGGATTTGTTGAGCACTTACTATGTCCTAGGAGTAGTTCTAAGTGCTGCAAATCAATAATTTAGCTTTGCTCTGACACTTATTACTTATAAATCTTGTTCTAAGTGCTTTACATGCACTAACTCATTTAATCCTGTGACAATATTATATTACAGGAGTATTGTCTTCCCTGTTTTACATATGTGGAAGCCATAGTCCAGAGGGGTCAGGCAACTTGCCCAGAGTTGTATGAATAATAAGTAGCACAGCTGAGCTTTGAGATGCAGGTCCCTATTCTTTTTTTTTTAATTTGTTAAAGCTTATTTATTTTGATAGAAACAGAAATAATGTGAGTGAAGGAGGGGCAGAGAGAGAGGAAGACAAAGATTTCCAAGCAGGCTTCTTGCTGCCAGCACTGAGCCCAATACAGGGCTTGAACTCATGAAACCACGAGATCTTGACAGGTCTATATTCTGAATCACTACTTCATCAGTGCTCACCATTGGGTACATATGAGAATAAACTGGGGAAGTTTTTTAACTACTCATGTCTAGGCCTCACGCAGACCAATTAAATCAGAATTTCTGGGGTGGATCTCCAGCATCTGTGTCTTTGCAAAGCTCCAGGGTGACTCTCATATATAGCTGGGGGTGAGAACATCTGCCCTATGTAATAAGGTGTCCACCACCTATAATTACCTCTAAACTACAACACTCTGGAAAACATGAGCTTAGTGCATTTGAGGCAGAGAAGTGCTCAGGCAAAGGCTTGAAGATGTTTATTACAGCTCAAATGTGTCTGGCCGTCTTTAGATTTATAGAGGTCCAGGAGTTAATGCTTCTGGTGGGGAAGCATCAACCCACATTGGAGGTATACTTGGTAGAAGGTCACTCAATCCTCTGAGATGGATTTGGATCACCTGGTTCCCAATTAACATGCTATCTGATATTTTCACTGAATTTAATTTGCTGGCTGATTATTAACTTTCAGTTGTTGAACTGTGTTGGGTGTTGAATGGGAGAAGGAAGCCTAGCAACCAATTGCATGGCTTAGCAACCAATTACCATGCCTTAGTGAAAGCAGATGTGGGAGGCTGCCAAATTGCCACTTCTGGAGGTGGGAAGTTAAGTCACAAACTAGCCACACAGCCAGCTGTGGGTAACAAGTAAGGGGAAGGCATCCTGCCACTAACTCACTGGATGAGCTTAGGCAAGTCACTTACTCATTTCTGGAATTGTTTCTACAACTATAAACTAGGGATAGTTTGCATTGATCAAATGAAAAATGTCTTCACTTTTTCATCAAATACAAACATGAATTAAGAGTTACTTAGTTTTAGGGTGCGTAGTTGATTCAGTTGGTTGAGTGTCTGATTCTTGATTTTAGATCAGGTCATAATTCCAGGGTCATGGGATAGATAGAGACCCACATCAGACTCCCTGCTGAGCATGGAGCCTGCTTAAGATTCTCTACCTCCCTCTCACTCTGCCCCTCCCCCTGACTCTCTCTCTAATAAAATAAAATAAAAACTTTTATTTTAAAAAAGAGTTATTTAGTTTCATATTTATCACTTACAGAGCATTGAACCTGTGTGTTTGTTTTCTATTGCTGCTGAACAAATTACCACAAATTTGACGACTTATCACAACAAAAATTGATTATCTTAAAAGTGATGGAAGGCAGAAGTCTGAAATAGATCCCATTAGCTAAAGTTAAGGTGTCAGCTAGATCACATCCCTTTATGGAGGCCTTGAGAATCTGTTTCCTACTTTTCCCAGCTCCCAGAGGTTGTCAGCATTCCTTAGCTCATGGCTACCTTCCATCTTCAAGCCAGCCATGGCAGGTCAAGTTTTCTCATACCATATCACTCTAACATTAACACTTCTGCCTTCCTCTTCCACATTTAAACACCTTTGTGATGACATTGAGTCTACTGGATAATCTCCCTGTTTTAAAATGACTGATTAGATTAATTCCATCTGCTACCTTAATTCTCCATTGTCATATAATGTAACACATTCATAGGTTCCAGGAATTAAGACATAGACATCTTTGGGGGACCTTTATTCTGCTTACCATATCATGTGTCAGGCACCATTCTAAGTGCTTAACATGTACCAACCTCAGTTAATCCTCAAAATGACAATTCTGAAGTAAAGAGTATTACTATTTCCATTTTATAGACAAGGAGACTAAAGCATGCAGAGTTTAAATGGGATCCCAAGGTCCCACAAGTAAGAAGTGGTGGAGTTAGAATTTGAACCCAGACAATGTAACTCCTAAGTTTTACTCTAATCAACCCAACTATGCTACAGGTGTCCCAACCAGATTGGGATGGGGTCTCATTCAACTGTATGTAACCCACTTCCAGGCTCACCTATTAAAGAGAATCAAGTAAGTAGGCCTTTATTTAAGGTAGACTTGGCATATATATACTCAACTACAGGCAAAAAGGTACAGAGTATAATTTATGGAAAAGAAATAAATTGCTGAGGGCATAAAGAAGGACCAAGAGAAAAATGTTTATTTTTTAAGATGTTTTAAAAACATAGAACAGTTATTAGGGTTAGACCTAATTATATGGTTCCACCTAGCATTTATCTTTACCATCCCAAGGCCAAGAACTTTTATGCTTGTTTTATCTGATAGGAATTACATATAGCTTGTAGTAACAGAGATGTGATTTAAAGTGGGTCAAATAAGGCAGATATTTTTCTGTCATGTACAAGAGACCTACAGGTGGGTTGTTCAAGGCTGGTATGGTGACTCCCTCATCCTTAGCACATGGTTTTCATCCTCAAGGTTGTAAGATAGCTTCTGGAACTCCAGCTGTTACATCCATATTACAAACTTTGGGAAGGGCACAAATGTCACATGCTACCTGTCACCATTTTTTAAAATTGAAGTATAGTTGACACACAGTGTTCCATTAGTTTCAGGTGCAAAGCAAAGTGTTTGACAAGTTTATATGCTATGTTATGCTCACCACAAGCATAGCTACCATCTGTCACCATGCAATATTCTTATGATACCATTGACTATATTCCCTATGCTGTACCTTTTATCCTCATGACATATTCATTCCATAATTGGAAGTGTATCTCTGACTCCCCTTCACCCATGCCTATTGCCACTTTAAGGAGCTTTCCTGGAAACTCTATCTAAAAGCTTCCACTGACCTCTTATCTGTCACTCTTAGTTGCAAAAGAGGCTAGGCACATTCATACTCAAGAGAAGGGAAAATAGGTTTTTGGTAGGTAGTAATCTACCACAACTATTGAGTGAGAAGCAAACCTCTTACCATAGTCCATGACCTTGCTTTCTTTGCTCATGTTCCTCCTAGGAACCCTGGGAAGGGAGCTTCTGTTTCTTGTTTGGGAGAATGCAACAAGGTTTAGGGGTGGGTAGGCCAACCACAGGTGCCTAGAGGGGCCTGGTTGGTAAGTTACATGAGAGATATTACAGGGTGAATGTATTTTAGAGTGGTAGGGAGCATGGCACTACTATTACTACTAAAGGAGTACTATTACTACTAAAGGAGGCAGTCACTACTCAGTTCCACTGGATCCTGGCCACTTGGAAAAGTGGACCTATTTTGCCAGATCTTCTGATTTTGTTCAATGGAATTTGGAAATCTATATTTTCTTGTGCAATATTCTGCTTTTCAAATGCCTTTTAAAATTTGTGGGACAAACTAAACATAGAATGTAGCCCCCGAACACTACTTTTCAACCACTGATATAATGGAAAGAGTACAACATTTGGAGAACAAGATTTTAGCCCCAGATACGCTGTGTGACCATGTATAAGTATCCTCCTGACTCTGGGATTCAGATTCCCCATCTTTAATCTTAAGGTGTTTGACTAGAGAATTTTTATGGAGTCTTTGAGCCTTGATCTTATATGATTTTTTCATTATAAATAATATCTAAATGATAGAGTACTTTTTTAAAGTTGTTTAGGTGTTTAAATTTTACTTTTTAGGAGATATAACCCATCATATATTGATTTACCATCTGTGGAATTATTATCTGGGAAAAATATCTAGTCAGTTATCTACTATTTGTTGTCAAGACTTTCTTAGAACCTATTTGCTTCATCCAATTCACTTAGAAATTTTAAGATAACTGAAAGTCCTATTGAAGTTAAAGTTTTTTAATATGCTGTGTTTCAAGTATGACATTCAAATAATACTGGTTGGTATCACTATTTAGCTCAATTATTTCTGATAACTTTTTTTTATTTTTTTAAAATTTATTTATTTATTTATTTATTTATTTCAATATATGAAGTTTATTGTCAAATTGGTTTCCATACAACACCCGGTGCTCATCCCAAAAGGTGCCCTCCTCAATACCTATCACCCACCCTCCCCTCCCTCCCACCCTGCATCAACCCTCAGGCTGTTCTCAGTTTTTAAGAGTCTCTTATGCTTTGGCTCTCTTCCACTCTAACATCTTTTTTTTTTTTCCTTCCCCTCCCCCATGGGCATATGGTTTCACTCTGGTAACTTTTTAGCAAACTTGGAGGGGAGGATATGGGGGGTTTGGAATGAGTCAAATCTAAGAGTAATTCCTTTGGGGGAAAGTGCAGGAAACAGAGATAATGACAGAATGAACATAAAATTCATCATAGGAAACTGCTATTTTTGAGCATCTGTAGGGATTTCATATAAATTATATCATTTAATATACCCACAAACCAATAAGAGGTATTATTTTTTCCAATTTTATAGTGTGGAAAAGTGCTGATAAACTTTTCCTTTAAAAGGCCAGGTAGTAAATATTTTAGACTTTGCAGGCCTCATTAGGTCCTTGTTGCATATTTTGTTTAACAACCCTTTAGAAATGTACAAAAACAGGCCATGGGCAGGATTTGGCCCACACCTGCTAGTAGTGCCTGGTGTACAAGGTTAAGAACATGTACACTGGAAACAGCAGGGCTAAAAGAGTGGCTCCACCTCTCACTGTACAATTGGGCAAGTCACTTAGCCTCTCCCTGCCTCTGTTTCTTCATAGGTAAAAATGAGATAATTACAGAACATACCTCACAGAGTTGTTGTGAGGATTCACTGAGCTATTATTTTGTGAATGCTTAGAACAGTGCCTCGCACATAGTTTTTGTTGAATAAATAAGAAAGTCTAGAATTGATCTTGGTATGGAAGAGGCATGTTAGGGGAGTGAGGCCTTTCTAGTGTCCTTCTGATTACACATTATGGGGAACTACTCCCCCAACATCTGTGACTTGAAGGCCAGATTATCCAATATGGCTCACTACTCCAGATACTCTGATTTCTGTATCATATGCCTCAGATGGCACACCAAACATACAGGATTGCTGGCCAATCCAGCCCAGGTCCATGTGCCTTTCAAACTGGAAACTTGATGCCACACTGCCTCTATACAGGCCACTCAGAGAGCTACTAGTTACATAACAAACCTTTCACCTTCCCTGAGAAAATGTACCACCATTGTATCAGCTTGCCATGGGCTAGACCCCTGCTTGATCCCTAAAACAATTTCTGTCAGCAGCACTTGACAAAATTGACCACTCCCTCATCCTTGAAATTATGTCTTCCCTCAGCCATGGCAATTTCTTACTTGGCACATCTCCAAAGGCAAGGGAATTAAAAGCAAAAATTAACTATTGGGACCTCATCAAGATAAAAATATTCTGCACTGCAAAGGAAACAATCAACAAAACTAAAAGGCAACTGATGGAATGGGAAACGATATTTGCAAATGACATATCAGACAAAGGGCTAGTATCTAAAACCTATAAAGAATTCACCAAACCCCACACCCCAAAAAACATAATCCAGTGAAGAAATGAGCAGAAGACATGAATAGACACTTTTCCAAAGAAGACATTCAGATGGCCAACAGACACATGAAAAGATGCTCAACATCACTCCTCATCAGGGAAATACAAATCAAAACCACACTGAGATACCACCTCATACTTGTCAGAGTAGCTAAAATGGACAAATCAGGAGACTACAGATGCTGGTGAGGATGTGGAGAAATGGGAACCCTCTTGCACTGTTGGTGGGAATGCAAACTGGTGCAGCCACTCTGGAAAACAGTGTGGAGGTTCCTCAAAAAATTAAAAATAGAACTACCCTATGATCCAGCAATAGCATTGCTATGAATTTACCCAAGGGATACAGGAGTGCTGATGCATAGGGGCACTTGTACCCCAACGTTTATAGCAGCACTTCCAACAATAGCCAAATTATGGAACGAACCTAACTATCCATGAACTGACAAATGGATAAAGAAAATGTGGTTTATATATACAAAAGAATACTACTTGGCAATGAGAAAGAATTAAATCTGACCATTTGCAACAACATAGATGGAACTGGAAGGTACTATGCTAAGTAAAATAAGTCATACAGAGAAAGACAGATACCATATGTTTTCAACTCATAGGTGGATCTTGAGAAACTTAACAGAAGACCATGGAGGAGGGGAAGGGGAAAAAAGTTACAGAGAGAGAGGGAGGCAAACCATAAGAGACTCTTGGATACTGAGAACAAACTGAGGGTTGATGGGGGATGGGGAAGAAGGAAAAGTGGGTGATGGGCATTGAGGAGGGCACCTGTTGGGATGAGCACTGGGTGTTGTATGGAAACCAATTTGTCAATAAATTATATTTATAAAAATGAAAGAAAGAAATTCTGTCTTCCTTGGTTTCCAGGACACCGCACTCCTATCTCACTGATTCATCCTTCTCAGACGTCTTTGCTGTTTTCTCATTTCCCCATACTCTATATGTCCAGGGCTCAGTCCTTGGACCTCTTCTCCATTTATACTTCCTTTTTTGGTGACTCCATGGCTTTAAATAACATTTATACATTAATGTCTCCCAAATTTATAGCTCATTCTAGCCTCTCTTGACACATATCTAACTAACTACTTAACATCTCCACTTAGATATCTAATGAGCATTTTGAACTTAATATGTCCCAAATTGAGCTCTTAGAAAACCCCAGATCTGCTCCTCTTGAACTCTTCCTTGCTTCAATTAATAGTAACTTCCAGATGCTTCCTTCTAGATGCTCAGACCAAACTCCTTGATGATTCATTTTCTCCTACACCCCGCATCCAATCCCTCAGGAAATCCTGTTTGCTCAACCTTCAATATTTCTGTAGCATCGATTAATTCTCACAAATCCCCTTGCCACCACTCTGGTCTAAACCACCATCATCTGTCACTGGGATCACTCCATTATTCTCTTTACTGTTGTGTTTGCTCCCTTTACCTCCTGAAGTCAATTCAGTCCTAGTGGGCTTGTTAAAACTTAAGTCAAATAATGTCACATGTCACTCCTCTGCTTAAAACCCTTCACATGACTCCCAACTTCCTCCAAATAAAAGCCTAATCCTCACAATAAACTAGAAGATCCTACATGATCTTTTACCTTTTACCTCCATGATCTGATCTCCCATCACAGTCTCCAGTGCTCACTTTACTCCAGTCACACTGTTCTCTCCTCTTCTTCAAAGCCACCAGACATACTCAAGCCTTAAGGCCTTACTTGCTATTCCTTTCACCTAAAATGCTTGGCCTCAGATATCTGCATTGCTTTCTTACCCCAGTCTGATCTGGTTCACATTTCTCTTTCTCAGTGAGATTGTCCTTCACTATCCTTGTAAAAATTGCACATTTGCTACTTCCATCTTTCTCACCGCTTTTTTTCCCCAACAACACTTACAATCATCTGACATACCATAAGTGTTATTTGTTTGTTTCTTTGTTATTTGTCTCTCCTGCTACAATATAAGCTCCATGAAAGCAAGGGTTTTGACTGTTTCATTCACCAAAAAATCCCCATTTCCAGGAAGAGGAAGTGCCTAGCACATAGAAGCTACCCAGTAAATTTTTTTTGAATAAATAAATAAAAATAACTTCTCTCTCCCAATGCCTTCTTACATTTCTTTCCCTCTCTTCAAGAATATACAGTAGACCTAACTACCCTGAAAGGATCCAGAGACAAGTTCACAGAGGAATCACACCCCAAAAGGAGAGAAAGAGTGATAGAAAATAAGCAAGTGGTCTTATCCCTGCTTGTATTTTATTTGTCTGGATGCCAGTGTTTCATGTGGTTTTTTAATTCTAGGCCCTGAGCTTTGGAGACTGGTATATTTTCATTGCTCCTAACACAATCCCTACCCCTCCTATCTGGGCCCCCTTGTACTCCTGGATATTAGACGCTAAAACCTTACTCTATGACAGGATCAGATTCCTCACAGGTGTGAAGCAGCAGGCACACCTGGCTGCTGGTAGAGAATAAAGGCTGTATGGGGCCATTAGGAGCAGGAGTGTGTGTGTGGCTATATGGTTTACATCGTATTTGTATCTATTGTATATTGGTATTAGTCCATGTGGTCTGCAAAAGGTCTGGCAAGGTCCTTTACCATCCTTAGAGGGCCTTACTATAATTCCTTTAAACTTACCCCTATCTCCAACCCCCAGTTAATCACCATCTCCAGAGCTAACAGGTGCCAGGACACTTGGCTAAAGGTTTTATGTGTATTCACTTGTTTAGTCCTCACAGCAAATATTTGATATAGATATTATTATTATTATTATTATTATTATTTTCCAGATAAAGAAATTGAGATTCAGAGAGGTAAAGTCACTCAAGTATTGGGGCACCTGGGTAGCTCAGTCGGTTAAAGTGTCTGACCAGCTCAACACATGATTTCATGGTTTGTGAGTCCAAGCCCCACATCAGAGTCTCTACTGTTGGCACAGAGCCCGCTTTGGATCCTCTGTCCCCCTCTATCTGCCCTTCTGACTCCCCCCTCTCAAAAATAAATAAACATATTTAAAAAAATTTTAAGTAGTCCCTCAAGTATTTATCTTGCTGCCAGCTGAAGTTGGCTTAGTATAGCATATTTCAAACTGGTCTGCCTGAGACCAGCATTAATATATATATATATATATATATATATATATATATATATTCAGGTGCCTGGATGGCTAAGTCTGTTAAGTGTCCGACTTTTGGTTTTTGGCTCAGGTCGTGATCTCAGGGTTTCTTGAGTCCGAGCTCCACAACCAGCTCTGCATTGACAGTGCAGAGCCTGTTTGGGATTCTCTGTCTTCTTCTCTTTCTTCCCCTCCCCCACACATGCTGTCTCTCTGTCTCTCTCTCTCTCTCTCTCTCTCTCTCTCTATATATATATATATATATATTCTACATCACAACTAACATAAAAAATTGAAACAGGGGAGCCTGGGTGGCTCAGTCGGTTAAGCGTTCAACTTCACGTCAGGTCATGATCTTGTGGTCCTGTTTCAGATTCTGTGTCTCCCTCTCTTTCTGACCCTCCCCCATTCATGCTCTGTCTCTGTCTCAAAAATAAACAAACGTTAAAAAAATTGAAACAAACATTTTATGGAATAATACCCTTAATATTTGCTTTGTACTCTGATATTTTCTCTTTAGAAAACAACAACAACAAACCTGTTCAGGACATTCCTAATTGATTTTTACCAGACACATGGGTTTATTTCATCATTCATTAAAGGCTTGCAAACCACCCTTTGAAAATCACTGCTTTAGGGTAGGTGCCACCTTTCAAGGCTATTTATATTTCTCAGAGACCTCCAAAATGTCTCCAGCTCAAAAGCTGTTATTCTAATTGTGGAATGTGAGAACTCAAGAGAGACATGGTCAGGGGGAAGATGGAGGCACTTTTAGCATGCCTAAGAATGCCAGATGAAAGTTAGACCCTCTATGGGTCACTCTGCCCCTCTCAGAATCTTCTCAGCCCTTTTTTTCTCCCTTCTCTGAGCACAAATTCATTCAACAAGCATTTTCTGAGCCCCTTAACACTAGGTGCTCTGCCAGAGGCTATAGGAAAGGAAAATTATGTGGAGGAGACAAGCTTATAAACAGCTAACTACATAAAGTAAGCATTAGCAAGTGTCATAAAAAGGATGCCCATGAAATGTCATGAGCATGCAGAGAAGGAGATGGATTTCAACTTGGGTTGAAACTTTATAAAAGACATTGCTTTCGAGCCAAACCTGGAAGTATGACTAGGATTTATACAAGCAGGAGCAAGGGAAATGAAATTCTCAGAAGATGTTAAAAAAAAAAGCATGTGAGCTGGAAAATGTGAATATGTAGAGACTAAAGTGCATTTAGAAGAGGATGTCAGGGGCACCTTGGTGGCTCAGTTGATTAAGTGTCTGACCTTTCGTTTCTGCTCAGATCATGGTCTTGTAGTTTCTTGGGTTCAAGCCCTGCATCGGGCTCCATGCTGACAGCACGGAGCCTGCTTGGGATTCTCTCTCTCCCTTTGTATCTGCCCCTCCCCCACTCATAATGTCTCTCTCTCAAAATAAATAAATAAACTTTAAAAAAAAAAGAAGAGGATTTCAGGCCAGGTTGTGGACAATTGTGAATATCTTGCTAAAGAGTTTGAACTTCATCTTGTAGGCAATGAGGAGTCATTAAAAGCATTTCATCAAAGGAGGATCAGGCAATGTTTTAAGGTTCTAACTGACAGCAGTGTGAGGATTGGACGGTAGCAAAAATGGAGGTAGGTAGACACCTAGGAGGCTGGATAATGGTCCAGGAGAGACATAAATGAAGGCCTGACCTGGAGTAGTGGTTGTAGATATGGAAAGGAGGCAGCACACAGAAGAAATGGCACTGGCGTAGAGGCAACAGTACCTGGAAACTAATTATATGTGTGTGTGTGTGTGTGTGTGTGTGTGTGTGTTTGTGTGTAGAGGTGATATCTTCTCTCCTCCTTCCTAGTTTGCCTTTCACCTCAGGGCTTCCATAGCAGCCTAATGAACTCTTAAATTCATCCATACCAGGAAGAGGAAGTGTGGGTGTGGGTGTGGGTGGGTGGCTCCTCCTGTGCAACAGATGAGGAAGAGGAGACAGTTCATCATAGGCAAACTAGGAGGCAAGACAGGAGGCCAGGGTGGATAGATCTAGGTCACCCTGTTGCCATGTAGCATTTCAGATCACAGAATTTTAGAGCTGGAAAGGGACCTAAGGATCCTGCTATGAGGATGTCCTACTGTGAGGAGGAGCTGGATGAGGATGGAGGTGTCTAACGAGGAAGGAGCCATTAGGAAAAGCCTTAGTCTTGATCCCTTAAGGTCTCCTTTTCCCCCGTCCTCCTCTCCCTTTTCCCCCCTCCTCCCCCTTCTTCCTATTTTTCACATTCCTATTTATCTGCCACTGTCTCTTCCTCCTCCTTCTTTTCCCTCCTTTTTCCCCTCCATCTATTCCTCCTCTGTACTCACCATTTTCTTCTCTTCCTTTTCTTCTCATCCTCCTCAACTTCCTACTATTCTTTTTCTCCTTCATCTCTCTCCTTCTCTTCTCCCTTCTCTCCTTGACCTTCCTTAGGATATTTGCCAACAAAACAAATTTCTCTTGGAGTTTTTGGAGTCAGCACTTGGAACCTAAAAGGTGACTCAAGCCATCCCAAGTTGGGGAGGGAAGATCCCCTAGAAGAAGCCTCACCTCCCATTAAACAGACACCTTGCCAATTTTCTTTGCATTGCTTTTACTGGTGAAGAACTCCTCTGGCTGCAGGAATCTCTTTTTCTCTTTGTACCACTTCCCTGGAGAATTGCTAATTAGGCCTGTTGAACAGAGGTTTAGCAGTTTCCCCAATGCAGTGAAGGTCAGTGAGAGCTGGGGCTGGAGGCCACAGCTCTTCTCTACTTCTTGCTCTTTCTACTGTCTTATCACTTCTGTAATTTAGATCCATGGACAAGCAGCATGTCACCCAGGAATTTGTTAGAAATGCAGAACTTCAGGACCCAGCCTAGACCTACTGAATCAGAATCTTCATTTTAACAAGAATATCTGTGAACACTGCAGTTCGAAAAGCACTGTTCTGCATAGACTATATCCCTTTACAGACACAGCGATTCCTAGAGCAACCCATTCTGGATTTGCCTGGAACTGTGGAGGGGTAAAGAAGCTCAAGGTAATAGAGCCCTGGAGGGCAGAGATCACCACTTAGACATCTGCAGAGGCTATGCAGAAGCCAGTAGGCAGGGATTCTGGCTCTAAAGGAGGCAGCTGCCATTCAGCTCCAGCTGATTGTTACAAGGTAGTAATACTAGTCCAGGGCTACTGGATCCTCTGATGTTTTAAAAGAAGTTGGAATTCTAAATTATTATATAAAATATCCTGATTTTAAAATTATATGCAATTATATAAATTATATAATTATATTTTGTATATTATATAAATTATATATTATATATTATATCATATTGTATTGTATATTTTATATTATATTATATTATAGTTTAACATCCAACAAACTTAAAACACTGTGGCAGGCTATTGGCCAGACTTTTCATTTACAGCCTCCAATGTAGTCTAGGCTTGTTTGTTTTAGCAACAGGATGTCTTTGTTTAATCACAATCTTACCTGGAAGCTTAATGTATGAAGCAGATGAAAGGAGAACATCTCTGGTTGATGTGGGGCCCAGAGATCCTCCCTCTCAGCCTCCCGCATGTCCCACCAGGGTAAGATATAGCCTCTAAAGGATCCTCCGTGAATTCTATAAAAGCACAGGTCAAAAAGCATTGAGAGACTCTAAAGATACCATTTGACAGATGGAGAGACTGAATATCTTGTCCAAGGTCACATAGCAACTTAGCAGTCACCAGACTTCTAGTCCAGTGCTCTTCTCATCTTGGCTTACTAACTTCTTTGCATGGGTCTCTAGCGTGGCCTTCCATTGATGGAGGATTCATTCTATAGCATCTCTAGCAGGTATTCTTCTGGACTTTGCTTGGATGTCATCAGTTACAGGAAGATCATCACTTCCTGGAAAGTGATTGGACATTCACAAGATTGAACACACACGCACAATATGCGAGTTTGGCTTGCCAGAGAATCTTTAAGCAGATAACATATTTTTTTGTGAGCTCTGCAGGTCCTGAATCTACCCAAGTGGTTTAAATAACACCTCCACCCAGATGGGGGTTAAGTCTGCTCATCTAATTGCAATTCCTTATGAAGTTATTTCAGCTCTTGCCTTTGTACTGAAAATGAATAGTGGACTGAATAGCAAATTCCTTAGACAGGAAGTTGTTTGAGGCTGAAGGTATGGTATGGGAAAGAAAAGAGGGAGCTAAAGAGGAAAGGGGTGAGTGCTAGAAAAAAGAGTGGGTAAGAGTAAAGAACCCATGGAGAGTTTAGAGGAGGAGAATAACTAATGGGTCCCTAACCACAGTGAAAGGAACGTGATTTTCATCTGGCTGGTCCCTGTGATCAAGCTGAAGTGGCCCTGGGGGGAGGCTGTTGGACCAAGTCCCCCTACATTCCAAGGTAGTACTTTCTGTAGCAGCCCATTAAATAGCATCTCACTCTGATTCCAGGCTCTGCCTGTTGAGGCCTGAAGAAAGACAAATAAGGCTACTTCCTCCCTGCACTTCCCTGAGCTGCTTGGAGCTTGCTTCACATGACTCCTGGGTCTACTGAGTCTTTTCACATGCCTTTTGGGTCTACAAGGTCAGGTAGCTGGGAAACCTAGAGATGAGGAATTGCATTCCCAAGTGGATGACTGTTTTAGCTGATGCTCCCACTGAAAAATGGGATCCCACATGCCCATCAAACCTTCTTCCCTGACTGACCTCAACATCTCTGACTATTAAGCTTCTAAACACAGATGAAGATGTTTCCTATTCTTTTTTGGGCAAAGAAACTAATCTCAGTGACTCCAACACAGTGACAGGAGTTTGGTCTAGAGCTGGGCTTCTCACACTTTAATGTGCATGTGAATCACTGGGAATTTCTTTCTTTCTTTCTTTCTTTCTTTCTTTCTCTTTCTTTCTTTCTTTCTCTTTTCTTCTTTCCTTCTGAGAGAGAGGTGGAGGGGTGAGAGAGAGAGAGAGAGAGAGAGAGAGAGAGAGAGAGAGAGAATCTTAACCCAGCAGGGCTCCATCTCACGACAGTGAAATCATGACATGAACCAAAATCTAGAGTCAGGTGCTTAACTGAATGAGCCACCCAGGCACCCCTGGATTCGGCATTTCTATTAAGCTCCGAAGGAGATGCTGATGCTGCTGGTTATGAGCCCCAGACTTTGCGTAGTAGCCAGGGGCTAGATGACCTTGAAAATTCGTCCAGCTAGATTTTACTTTTCAAAGTCTAAACTAGATTGTATTTAATCTATACACACTTTACTATTGCACTAACATCTTGCTTTGAATTCTTTCCTGTGTTAGCTTATTTGGGATGACATCTATCATGTTTCCCATTTCTTCATCTCCTACCTTCACAATTTCCAGCTTCTTGGAAGCACATGCCATCTGCCTCTGCCACCCACTATCCCTTCTTTTTGCTTCCATCTCTTGACATTGTGGCCTTGCCTGCTTCTCTGACATCATCTCCTACCACTGTCTTATACTCCACTACATTCTGCTATGCTGACCTTCTTCTGATCCTTGCATATATCAGTCTCATTTTCATCTCTGAACCTTTGCTTTTGCCATTCCTTCATGTTTGGAATGCTCTTACCCCCAGATCTTTGCATGGCTGGTTGCTTCTCATCATTCTTATGTCAACTCAGATGTCATCTCCTCAGAGAGGACTTCCTTGGCCATCTAGGTAAGACAATGTCCTCCTTCCTTAGTTACCATCTATTATAACACCTTATTTATTATTTTGTAGCTATCCAGTACCTAAGATTTTTTTTTTTTGGTTTTTGGGTTCAGTGTCTAAATCCCTTCATTAGAATATAAGTTCCTTGAGGACAGAGACCTAGTCTGTCTTGCTCACTTCCATGTTCCCAGTATGTATAACCAATCTAGGAAAATAGTAGGTATTTTACACATAATTCTTGTCTGACAGATTGTCTTTCTGGACATTCTTCCTCATTTATTGAAGACTTTAGCTCCTGGATCATCACTGTCTTCATCTTTTTCTTGTCTTTCTAAACCTCAACATTCTGTTAGATGGGCTATTCAACCATGGCCTCACTTTCAACAACCCATTTCTTCACTTCACCACAGCCAGAAAACTCTTGTGGTAACACTTGGATCTTGTCATAGTAAGTAACTAACTGAATTGTCTCCAGAATCTAGATTTCAGGAATTTCTTCTCTGATCACTGTCCTGCTCTTCCATCTCACTTACTCTGGTACCTTTCCTCCAACAATTCTTCCACATCATCAAGATCACCAATCATTGATCCTACCATTCCATTAGCCCTACCCTGTTACTTATCACACCTCCTCATATTCTCTTTTCCTTTCTGTCCAGCTTAGAACCCCTGGTCCATTATTATGATCACTCCCTTAAAAATGTTTGTAACTCTATTGTCCATTTATGTTCCATTGTACTTTTCTGGAATATCTCCCCTAGATTTCACCCAACCACCTATCTTCTCTATACTTATGCTTGAGCAGCAGAATGAATAAAAGTCCCACAGCTTAGCTGATTGATTATGCTTTACCACAAGCCTCAGATGGGCTCTCAACACTTCTTGCAAACCCTACTACATGTCACTAATATGTTTGCTTTTCTAAGACAGTGGCTCTCAACCCCAGTTGCACATTTAGGATCATCTAAGGATCTTATAAAAATCCTGATGCCCAGGCCATACCTCATTATGATTAAATTATAATTACTGAAGGTGGAATTTAGAGAGCAATGTTTTTTTAAAGCTCTCCTGGTGATTCCAGTGTACAGCCAAGGTTGAGAACCACTGCTCTGAAAGGAGTATTTCATACCTACTCTTCCCTCCTGTAACTTCCAATGACCTCTCCTTCCATACTCCTCTCTCAGCTTTGTCTCTTTATTGAGGAAATAGATGCCGTTTTAAGGGCATTTCATCCTGTTTCATTTACCAAGTCTATAAATAAGCCCACTGGCACTTGCACCCTCACTCACTTTCTCTGTCTTCCTACCTGCTAGAGTGTAGGAGGTGGCCCTGTTTCTTTCTGTCAACGAAAATATTTTCTCTTATGCTCTGGACCTTATGGTTCCCACCTTCTAGAGACCTTGCTCCTGCAAGTATCCCCTCTGTAATGCCAGTGCTTCTCAGACTTTGCTGTACATTCACATCACCTGGGGAACTAATTAAAATGCAGATGCAGTAGGTCTGAGATGGGGCCTGAGATTCTGCATTTTATAACAAGTACCAAGGTGATGATGATACAGTTGATCTGTAGACCATGCTTCAAGTAGACAGGTTTTGTATTGTCAGCTTCTCCTAATTCTCATCATCATATAGACATGCTATTAACCTCATGTTAAAAGAAAAAAAAATAGCTTCCTTGACCTCATATATCCATTCAAATATTACCCTATTTCTCTTATTCCCTTCAGAGCAAAACTTATCAAAGTTTTCTCTATACTTGTCTTCACTTTACGTTCATTCACTTTCCCCCCTCTCATTCACTCTTCAGGTACTCCAGAATGACTTCTGTTACCCTTGTGCCAATGAAACTACTCTTGTTAAAGCCATTGATGGTAACCATGTTGCCAATACAATGGACATATCTGTCATCATCCATTCAACTTCTCAATATCATTCCTTATTTTTTTTCACCTGAATATGATTTCTCCTGGTTTTCTACCTGACTGACCACTGCTTCTCAATCTCAATTTTTACCCCTCTTTTTCTACTCAACTTTAGTTTAATTGTTGGAGAGTGTCAAGACTTGGTTCAGGGCCCTTTTCTCTTCTTCTTCTTCTTCTTCTTCATCTTCTTCTTCTTTTTGTAAAAGGTCTATCACAAAGATGTATTTGCTTTATTTTATTTTTTAAATAGTTTATTTATTTAAATTCAAGTTAGTTAATATACAGTGTAGTACTGGTTTCAGGAGTAGAACCCAGTAATTCATCACTTACATATAATACCCAGTGCTCATCCTAACAAGTGCCCTCCTTAATGCCCATCACCCATTTAACATATCCCTCCACCCATCTCCCCTCCAGCAACCCTCAGTTTGTTCTCTGTATATAAGAGTCACTTATGGTTTGCCTCACTGTATGTTTTTCTTCTTTTTCTTTCCCTTCCCCTATGTTCATCTGTTTTGTTTCTTAAATTCCACATATGGGTGAAATAATATGATATTTGTCTTTCTCTAACTGACTTAGTTCACTTAGCATAATATACTCTAGTTCCATCCATATTGCTGCAAATGGCAAAATTTCATTATTTTTGATCACTGAGTAATATTCCCTAGATGATCACATTGTGTAATGTGACTTTAAATACCATCTATATGAGGATGACTCCAAAATGTATATCTCCTGGCAAATCTCTCCTGAGATCCAGACTTATGTATCCAATTGTCTTTCTTATATCTCCTCTAATATGACTAATGGACAGCTCACACTTTTTAATACATCCAAAATATGTTTTATTTTCTTCACCTCCTCAGACCTGCACTTATTCCACTCTTCCCACATTAGCAAATGGTGCCACCATCTACCCAGTTGTTTAATTAAAAAACCTAGAGTTATCTATAATTCCTGTTTCCTTTCCCTCGCACTCCACATCCAACCCATCACCAAGTTCTGATGTTTCTACAACTAAAATATATACTAAGAATTTTTTTCTCATCTGTCATCTTCATTGACCTTTCATTCCAAGTTACATTATCTCTCTCCTGGATGACTGCAACAATTTCAACCTCTTGACTCTCCTTTAATCTGTTTATTATGTAAAATATATGTTTATTATGTAACATAAAATTACATAAAATTTATGTAAACATAAAATATATGTTTATTATGTAAAAGAGCAACCTTTTTTACAAATGTAAATCAAATCAACTTATTCTCTTGCTTAAAACCACTCAGTTCCCTCCCCTCTCTTTCTGTTGTCCTCAGAATAAAATACAAATTTTCTACTGTGACTTTCAAGGCTTTATGTGACCTGGTTTCTGCCAAATTTGTCTCCTATAACTCTTCCCTTCTCTCTAGGTTTCAGTTTCATTGTGCTTCTAAGTCCCAGGATACTAAGCCCTTTCAATTCTTTGGACTTACTGTTTTGTGTGCCTGGAATAGTTTCTCCCACCTCTTTATTTGGCTGGCTTACTTTAAGCCTGTGGGCCTCAACTAAATGTCATTTCCTTGGAGAATCCTTCTTTATCTAAATTCTCTCCCTTCCACCACAGGTACTCTTTTATCTTTTCACTTTCTTTGATAGCACTTATCAGCATCTATATTAGCACATTTATTTACCTTATTTACTTGTTTATTATATAGAAATGAGGACATAAATGGTGTTTGCCTTGTTCATTACCATGTAATCAGTGTTTAGCATGCTGTGACTGGCACACAGTAGGGATATATATTTATTGAATTTATAAATGAATGGATAAGAATAGGTAGTGATCTACATGCTAAATAATATCATTTTGTCAAGACAACATTGTTATAATATAGATGTTAGCCTTAGGCTCTCAATACTCTCATTATAGTAAGTGTGTACTTCTAATTTTTATCCTTTTTTTACTATTGTAAAAGCTTACCACTCACTCTCAACTCACTGTTGAGAATCAAGAGTCTGAGTTTTCATTCCAGCTCAGCCACTAACTTACTTTGTGACTTTGGAAGTCCCTTTCATTCCTAGGAGTTATATTTTCTCATTTATAAAATAACAGTGTTGGACATAATCTTTAAGATCTTTGCCAACTCTGATCTTTGGATAAGCGTTATCACTATTAAGTAAATAATATTAAGTATTATAACTATTAAGTAAATAATAATTAGTGTGTTCATTGTATGGTTGGGGAAGCTAAAACACAGAGAAACTGGGTACTTGTCTCAGGTTATCCATCAGTAGTGAATTCAGCTCTTCACTTAGCTCTGCACACAAGTAGGGACCAGCTTGGGCTGGTGCATCTGGCATCCAGAAGCCTGCCTCTGGGCTCCTTGAATTACTATGGACTCACATAAAGAGAATGTGGGAGACTGGGAACTTACCTAAGACTGTTTTGCTCCTTAAGCTACTCATGGCTGACAAGAGGACAGGATTTGGCACTTGTTTATTGGAGAGCTGGTGCAAGGCTAAGTACCAAATAGGCTTCCAGGAGATCACAGAGCTTCAAGGGAGAGGTCTGGGGCAAGGAGATTGTGGAAACTCCTTTTCCAGATTTCTATTATTCTGTCCTGAATATTTACTGTTTTCCAGTCCCTGTGGTAAGTGCTTTTTTTCCATGGATGAATTGATCAAATCTTATAAAGTAGACACTATTATTATCCCTATTTTACAGATAAGGAAACTATCATGATACAGGATATTAAATGACCTTCCCAAGTAAGTAACAAATCCAATAATTGAATCCAAGCAGTTCTGTCCCCAGAGCTCATACTCTTACCAACTACACTATTATATCACTTCTAACTGCTCATACGTACACAAGACATAGTGAATTCAATAGCCTCTATGCCTCTGGGATCAACAGTTTTTTTCTTTTGAAATAGTCTCTAGGCACATACATTAACACAGGGCTGTCTGTTCTCAGATCCATCCTCCACTCTTCTGCACACTAAATTCCTTAGGCTCCCTTGTTGTCTCATTTTGTTCAGTGGGAGACACCTGAGGGAGATTGGTGAGAGGGTAGAAGGAAGAAACCAGGTATTTCCTTTACCTGCCCCCTTCAACCCACCACTGCTTCAGAGAGGTGTTTTCTGGAAATGGCTGTATGTCCTACAGGATTCCAGTATCTGTTTAACTACTTCATTCATGGCTCCTGAACCATCAGGCTACCCACACCATGCTTTTAGCTTCAGTTTAGCACCAGTTTCTGGGTTCTGGTAACATTACCTTTTCCCCATTATTCATTTAGTCCTAGGAGTGGTAGCAGTTTTCTGTGGTTGCTGAATGCTGGCTTTTCTCACCATCCCGTTTGACTTTTTAGCTCTGCAAGTAAGATGTATTTCTTGTATTAAATGCTCTCTTTTTAAAAGACCAAGGGTATTTTCTATTTTCTTGACTGGACTACGATTGATATAGACAACTTCTATAATTCCAGGACTACTCATTATCACATAAATTAGTTTATAATCATTAAAAGCATATATCACAACCTTTAATTATCTTGTTTGTTACTTCTTTGTTGTCTATCTTCATTCCACTCCAAGTAGATTATAATGTCCATGAGGAACTTTGTCTTGCATTCTGATCATCTATCACAATGCTTGGTACATAGAGGTTCAATAATATTTTTAATGAATACATCCATGAAAAATACAATTTTTATTGGATATCTCCTATGTGATAGTCACCATTGTAGGAGATACCAAGGTGAGTGATTCATTGTTCCCATTAAAAAAAAAAACCTTATAATTCCACTTAAATGGCAAGACATAGAAAAACATATACATGACCAGTGTAATAGTTTCCTAGGGCTGTCATAACAAAGTACCAAAGACTGGGTGCCTTAAACAACAGAAATTAATTTTCTCAAAATTCTGAAAGCTAGAGGTCCAGGATCAAGGTGGTTTCTTCTAAGCCCTCTCCCATTAGCTTGTAGATGGCTTCCTTCTCCCTTTCTTTTCACATGGTCTTTCCTCTGTATCCATCTGTGTCCAAATTTCCCTTATTATAAGTACATTAGACATATTGGATTGGGGCCTACCTTAATGATCTTATTTTAACATAATTATCTCTTTAAAGATACTATCTCCAAATAAAGTCACATTATGAAGCATTGGGGGTTCAGACTTCAACATACAAATATTTGGGGGACACAATTCAGCCAGTAACGACCAGTAAGTAAAAGATCATTTTCAACTGAGAAGGATAAATGATAGTGCTATGGGAGTTACATAAAAGATGATAAAACCAGAGCCTGGAGTATTCCAGGGAAGCTTCCTAGAGGCAGTGTGTCTAGTACTGGATCTTGAAGAAATCTTAAAGAGTCATGACAGTCTGACTGGGCTGTTGGCAGGGGACGGGTATCCAAGAAGCTCAGTGTGAGTGAAGGCTAAGAGGTGAGAAAGTGAGGAGACCATTGTAGAATTATTAGACTATCAGCCTTGGGAGGAAGTTGAAAGGCTAACCTGGCTAAGCTCTCATTTGATTCAAGGATCCCTTGTCAAAGGACCTTCTGCTCATATCCCTCCCAGGACTGGGTGCTCAAAGCAGCTGCTTAGATCTTTGGCCAGCTCTGTCTGGCCAAAACAATGGTTTGGATGAAGTGGGGAGAATCTGCTAGGGCATAGAGGACAATAAGGTTGTATGTGTAGCATGCCAGTGATGTCTTTGTACAAATCACCTTCAGGAAATTCTTTATGATGTCATATTTTAATTCATTTTTACTGAAGCTGCAACCTCTGTTTTTGTAATCCCATTCTTCCCTGACTTGCCCTATGGGTCAGGAACCTTGGATTGTTCTCTTGTTTAGCTGTGCTACCTTGGACAATGTCTTTCAATCTTTGGGTTTCAGTATTTATGTATGTAATAGGGGCTAATTAACACTCCCTATCATGTTCTTCTCACGGGTAATTGTAAGGACTACATAGAATAATCATGGGTATGATGTGACCAACAATGTCAACACTCAGCAGATGTAAAGGTGCCAGCCTGGGTTGCATTGCTCAGAGTTAGGGACATCATGAAGAGGTGGGTGGCTTATCCGTTTGCCTGTTTTGCTGACGTTATTTTGACTCATTCTCAGCAAAACAGGCAAATGGAAAATTCATCCAACAAGCTACCTTTCATATACCTCAGGATGTGAAGGAGAATCCTGGAATGGTGTGTTTATATATGTGTGTGCACCTGGGTTTCCGAGCTCTTGCCTGTGCGCATGCACTTGTGCTAGCAAAAAAGAAGCTTGGAAAACTGCAGAGGGTAAAGTTGAGGCTTTGTCTTTTTTATGTGACCTTAGATATGTCCCTTCCATTTTCTAAACCTCCATTTATCTGTGAAATGAAGATACTAATGCCTGTGTTCACAGGGTTGTTCTGAGAAAACGAAAGTAATGAGGATGAAAGCCCCCAAGGAGTACACAATAGGAGAGAAGATCCGAGGGGAGTAGGCAGAGGGCGGGTTGGGGGAAGGGAAGCAAGAGAGTATTGGCACGGCTCCACCAGGGCAGGATCTTATTATTCAGGAAGATGGCCCAACACCTCTGGCAACTTTGGAGAGGACTTTTCGCTGACTCGACACAATTGGCACAACTGGGGAACCCCGCAATAAGCAGCATCTAACTACAGCACGGGGTCGGGGGCAAGAAGAGGTGGCAGCTGCCTTCTCTGGGTGGAGGTCATTTACCCCCATCCTCTCCCTGCACCCCGCCTCCCAGTTCTGAAGCCGTGGCAGGGGACAAAGGCAGTCGGTTGGGACCCTCCTCCTACGCTTTTCCCAGCAAAGCACCCCTGGAGCTGCAGGGCGGAGAGGCAGAGCTTGCCAGCTGGGATGGAACAACCTGACTAAAGGGGAGGTCCGGGGCGGAGGGGATTGGGCTGTAAGACTGTGGAGGAGGGGAGGCGGAGGGGGCGCTTGGGCTTTCGCTGGATCCAGCCCTGCCAGCCCAGCCAGCCAGCCTGAGACAACCCGCGCCAGCCACCCAGGCCTCAGCGAAGCCGGACTAAGCAGGCACCATGCAGTGGATTAGGGGCGGATCAGGAATGGTGAGTGCATATAACCCTGGCTAACCCTGTCTGAACCTCAGTTCCCTAGCCCCACCTCCAGCTCCTTCACCAGCCGCCCTGCCGGGAGCCCCCTGGCTTCTGCCCACCACCCTCTCCGCCGTCCTTGAGACACTAGCTAGCTTGCTGTGGCCATTTTAGGAGCCCTTGCTCACTCGCCTGCTGAAGAAAGACCCCTCCCATCCGCTCCGTATTTTTATCCATTCCTTCCTGCCCCCGCATTGGAGTGGGATAAGATTGGGGGTCACCTGGAAGACCAATGAGGCAAGGGGGGCTGGCAGAGGGTCTCTCTGAGAACAGTGGGACTCGAGGGAGGCCGGTGATCTGGTATGGGTTTGAGAGGGAGAAGGTAGTCAAAAAGCCTGGGATTGCAAGAAGGCAGTATGGGAGAGCTTCATGGTCCTCCAAACAGGCTGCATGTACCCCTCACCCTGGCCAGTCTCAGAGCTTGAGGGCCAGGGAGTGACTTTCAGGGAAACTGCATAGGGGAGCCTGGAGTCCTTGCTTGCATGGGCTGGGGTCATCCTATACACATCTGGGGTTTTGTACAGGACAGAAAACTGCAGAAACCTCCATCCTGGAAATGGGTCTGAGCCTCATTCAGTTAGGAGAGCTCTTCCTTACCCCCACCCTCATCCAAGGAGTATGTGCTTGTGTGTGTGTGTGTGTGTGTGTGCTGTGTGTGTGTGTGTGTGTGTGTATGTGTTTAGTATTATCTTCCCGTAGTTCATTGTATGTTACGGTGTTCGCTTCTTCATCTGGAGACCTTGGAATGACTTCCCTTGCAGAGGAGAAGTGGTGGTTGCATTTTGATGCCTCTCTGACTCAGCCAAGGGTAGCTCAAGTCTGGTCAGGGACTCTGGGGAATAAGATCCATGGGCAAGAGGATCTTGGAGGGCATGTGGGTTGGTTTAGCAGGTGCTGATGGCAATCCTAGCCCACACTTCTGCACTAGCAGCCACAACCCGAAGCTGAAGCAAAGTAGCCTGAAGCAGCTGGGGAAAAACTGATATTTAACAATTTTTTTGCTCCTGCTCTGGAAGGGAAGAGGCAATTTGATAGTTCTGTATTCAGAGAAGCTGTCCTCCTTTCTTCACGGTTTCCTTAGAATTTTGTTTCAGTGGTTTTTAAAGGCTTCCAGTGTATAATCCTATATATCAGGGCTTAAGAGATTCTTCTCAGACACCCCTCCTTCCCTAGAGTCCCATCAAAGCTGTTTCAAGTGTTTGTAGATTCAGAAAAGGTTAGGGCAGGAAAAGACCTTCAAGTTCTTGTCATCCATCCAGGAAAACTGAAACCCAGAGAATGGGAGAGACTTGCCCAGGGCCACACAGCTCCATGAAGGAAAAGCTGAGTCTAGCACAGGAGTCTTCTCTTTGTCATTGTCCCTCCCCACTGCTCCACAGAATCCTCTGTTCAAATGGTGCTGAAAGAGACAGAAAGGAATAAACAGTTATGATATTGAGAAAGAACTTTCTTCAGGATGAACTAATGTCATGAAATTTGCCTGAAAAAAACAAACATGCCAGCCCTGGATTTTTGGTAGCTCAGTCTGGGTGAGACCTCCCTCCTCTTCTAAATATATTTTAGTATAGGGGTGAAGATTGACAACAGATTAAATTAATTGAGAGATCTGAACTTTTTCCAGTTGTGAAAGAAAAGAGGAAGTAACAGATACCTTGTGGAGACTGTGGAATTAAAGATTGATTGATGGGGAAGTATTATAATATTTTTAGGGGACTGAAGTGGTGAATATTATATGATGAAATCATTTTTTAATCATTTGCCAGAGTTCAAGAAACTGTATTCTAGCCTAGAGGCAGGAAGCCTCTAGTTTTGGCCCTGCTACTGTTTTGGTATGAATGTTTGGGGCTTCAGTTTTCTTACCTGTTAAATGGGGCTATTAATGATTCACCAAAATTCCTTCCAGGTCTGAGATTCTCAGATTCCTAGAAGTAAATGTTGGATAAAATGTGACTAATGGCTTATTATGAAAAAAAAAAATAGGGAGTATTTGTTTAACCACCATTTTATAATGTGGCCAGTCAAAAGGTCTTTATTCCATGTTCTTTCATTTGCAAAGTGTTTGGAATTTATATTAAGCCTTTTATAACAGCAAGATTTATTTTTAGAACATTTGACTATTGTTACTGTACTTCATGTAAATGAAGATTCTTGAACATAAAACATCAGTAGGGATTTTACAGAATAAAATCTGTCTCAGTAGAAAGTTAAAAAACTGTGAGTTCACTTCTGATGGTAAATTCTTTAGTATATTTATTCATAACTTCTGTTTGTAACGCAGTTTCCCAGAGTGGAGAGAACACTGGTCTCAGAGTCAAAAGTTTGAGGTTGAAGTCCTGGATTTTACACTTCTCAGCTCTGAAATACTTGCCAATTGCCAAACTTCTTTCATCCTCAGTATTCTCATCCATAAAATGGGTGTAAAATACCTTATTTTGCAGGTACTATTGAGGGTGTTAATTCATTAAAAAAATATAGAGTATCTACTATGAGTTGGCATTGATCTAGGTTCTGGGGAGACAGCACTGAACAAAAACAAATTCCCAATTCTCATAAATCTTACATTCTGGGGGCTGGGTGTTCACTAAACAACTACACAAATTAATATACAGTATGCCAGGAGGTGCTAAGTGCTAAGAAGTAAAAGAAAACCTGGTAAGAGGATAAAAAGAAGAAGGGGGCAGAATGATATATTAGACAGATGACTCACAGCCTCTCTGATTAAGAGACATTTGAGCAGAGATGTGAAGGAAATGGAGGAACAAGCTCTGTGCAGATATTTAAGAGAAGCGGTTTCTAAGCATAAGAAACACACACACACACACACACACACAGAGAGAGCTCACAGCTGGTTTGTTTAAGGAACAGCAAGGAAACCAATGTCCCAGGGACATTTAATCTGAGTGAAATTGGTAGCTTCTGGAAGGTAAGGAATATAATCTGACTTAAAATTTAACAGAATAAATTGTAGTGGGGCAAAGGAAAAAGGTGTAAGGAGGCTCTTACAATAGTCCAGGTTAGAGGTAATGGTGGCTTAGATGAGGGTGAAAGTGCTATAGTCAGCTTCATTTGTAAATAATTTGTGTCTCTCCTTCCTGAGCACCCACTTGATTCTCAGATGGCTGAGTGTGGGGCTATAATGAACGAAGAATGGGTGTATGCATGCAGGGACATTTTACATCTAAGCCAATGATCAAATGATATTCTTTGGGCTCTTGGCCTCTGATGGGGCTGATAGAGGGTTGGTTCTATGTGGATTACCAGTGAGCCAGTTCCTTGCTTTCTTGGATTCTGGACAATAAGATTAATTGCATTATTACTACTTTAGAGATGTGGTATACTTAGCATATGTGATATCCGGAATAAATCATTTTTTTCCTTTTTTTAAAAATTTTTTTTCAACGTTTATTTATTTTTGGGACAGAGAGAGACAGAGCATGAACGGGGGAGGGGCAGAGAGAGAGGGAGACACAGAATCGGAAACAGGCTCCAGGCTCTGAGCCATCAGCCCAGAGCCTGACGCGGGGCTCGAACTCACGGACCGCGGGATCGTGACCTGGCTGAAGTCGAACGCTTAACCGACTGCGCCACCCAGGCGCCCCAGGAATAAATCATTTTTAATACTCCCTAATCTATATGACAAAATTATTTTCAGTAATAATCATGTAGTAATTAGACTAATAATTGTTTTGTTGTTTTATTTTTAAGTTTTAATTAGCAATGAAAAAGAGGAATAAACTTCAATTTGAAAGATATTTAGATTCAGTAACATCTCGCATATAACCTAAAATGTACACTTACTGAACAAAAATAGTACACATTGCAGTTGTATTGTTTTTGCTATTTTACATTTTAAGCACAAATAAAAACTCCAATTGGTCAAGTAAAATGGCAGAATTGAAGTGACTTACATTCTTTTTCTTTGACTTTACAATCCCTGTGCCATCATTGTTTACTTTGAACCTACTATTTAAATGATGGAACATATAGTACCAGAGGTATTACAGACATGAAATGCACCCAAAGCTACTTTGAGTGATTCTAAAGCTTTGCAAGTGGAATGAACTGAAGGAACACATGTAAAGTCTGTGTATGGGGGCAGGCAACTGAATCAACTTCCATGTAGAATACAGTTTTATTAAATGATGAGTAATAAAAGGTGCTGATTTAAAACTCAGTAGTAACAACAATTTTTTAGAACTTTGACCAAAAAAGGTTTTTTTTCAGGGAGAAGTATTTTATTACTGACATTGCTTAAAATCGCTGGTTCATGGTGATAACAACAAAAACAGTTTGACATTTTAGTCTTTAAAAAAATCTTTATAGATAGTGCACTCCTTCATTGCCTGAACTAAGGGTTGTCAACTTCTATTGCCCCACTCTTGGTTTGCCTCTACTTTGGAGAAGCATATGAAATTATGAATTAAATTCTATGCCAAATTTCATGTGACCTTTGTAAAAGTCACAACATTGGAGTTGGTTGAAATCTCTGCATATGTAAGATGGAATGGCTAATTGGTAAGTCTAATAGTTGATTTGCTTCTGCTATGAATAACAGAAATTTATTTATATTGGCTTAAAACACACAGGTTTTATTTCACATGAAAGAAGTCAGGGGAGGAGCACCTGGCTGGCTCACTGGCAGAGCATGTGACTCTTGATCTCTGGGTCATGAGTTCAAGCCCCACATTGGCCATGGAGCCTACTTAGAAAAAAAATGAAGTCAGGAGACAAGCATACCAGGGCCAATACGGAAGCTTCAGGAAACTTTTAGGAACTTCTCTGCTCCACCATCCCAGCATTTGGCTTTCATTGTTGAGGTTACTTACTGGTCCGAGATGGGTGTGGAATTTTCAGGACATCTATTAACATCCACTTTCTAGGCAACTGGAAGGTTCAAAACAAGAGGAAACAAATTTGGCTATGCTTTTTAAAGAAATATTTCTAGAAGTCCTATTTAATATTTCTCCTCATATCTCATTGGTCAGAACTGAGTCACATGGATGCTTCCAGTTGCAATGGAAACTTGGAAAGTAGTCATGTAAACTGGGAGGCAATGTGCACAGCCAATGATCAGGGGCAAGGTTTCTGATACAAAGGGAGAAGAGGAGAATGGACTGTGAGGAGATGACCTGCAGTCATTGTCACAGTTAATTCACATGTATGTTTGCCAATGTAAAAATGCAGAATCTCAGGATTTGAATTTGGCTTTGGATAATGAGCCGTAGCCTGATGGATATGGCCAATAGTAAAAATACTGCCATCAATCGGGTGAAGGATCAATCAAGACTTGACATACTCTAGTCTTTCTTGCTTCCTCCCAGTGACAGAGTCTTCTTGTGAGACCAAATGAACAGTTATATCCATCACAGAAATGGGGAATGCAAATTAAGAACCAGTGTTTAGGTAGGGATTGGAGAGGGGAGATGACAAGCACAGTCTGAGCTATGTTGAGTCTGAGATGCTTGGACAGACTCATACGGACATATCCAATAGGCAGTTGATGATCTACATATTGAGCTCAGAGGATTGGGAGGTATTAGTGACAGTTAAGTTCTGACAGTAGATGAACTACCAAGTATTTCAAAATGCAGTTCAGCCTGATAAAATGAAGGATGAGAACAAAATTTGAGCCTTTTCTTTCTTTCTTCTTTCTTCCTTTCGTTCTTTCTTTTGTTCTTTCTTTCTTCTTTCTTTCTTTCTCTCTCTTTCTTTCTTTTTGAAGTATTCTCCCAAGCTAGAGCAGGCCCAGTCCACTCTAGGATGTGGGCAGGAGTAACCAGGAATGTGGGTCTCTCACCTTTGATCTGTCAAGAGCACCTGGGTTTGCTTTATATGTTGTATTGTTGCTTAAGATTTTGGAAAAAGGTTTTGTTTGCCCTGTATTCCCCCCTATCTCCTACACAAAATGCTGAATACCACTCATTTTATAGATTGGGAAATTTGAGTGTCAGAGAGGGAGGGTGCTTGACTCAAGACCATACAGCTGCTCAGTAACTGGGAAAATAATCCACATATCTCAATTCCCAGTTAAGAGTGCTTTCTGCAACCCTCAATAGCAGGGGGGCAAGGGAAGGGAAGCTCACCTATTATATGACAGGTATACTAAATGTTATCTCAGTCCTCATATTAGCCCCTACAAAATGGGTTTTAATATCCACATTTGTTAGTTAATAAGTTCATCTAAAAATATTTGCTGAAAACCTACTATGTTACAGGCACTCTTCTAGTCATTGGGGGTACAGTGGTATGGTATAGCAGGGGAAAAACAAACAAACAAAAAAACCAGAAAAATGTCCCTGCCTCTCAGAGTTCATAGCCTGGTCCAGCTTAGAAACAGGGATAGAGAATTTAAGTATCTTGCTCAAGGTTAAATAAAGGGAAGCATCAGATTTCAAATCAAGATCTGATTAAAAAAGCCTTACTCTTTCCACAACCCAACCACCTAGCTACAACCCATTCACACACCCCCATCCCTCTATACATCCCTCATCCCCTCATTGATTTACTCACCCATGCACACATCCAATTATTGGTCCATCCATCTATTCACACATTTATCCAATGTATTTATTGATTGTTTATAAACTGCTAGGTGCTGGTGATACAGCAGAGTTCTCTAGCTTTCATCACTCTGTGTTGGTGTTAGCAACATAGTGGAATGTTTAGGAGTACAGACCCTGGAACCTGATTCCCTGCATTCAAATACTTGCTCTGGTTGCTTATTGTTTGTGTGGTCTTAGGCAGCTTACTTAACTCCTCAGGCCCCTTATTTTTAAAGTTGGAAAGATGGTAGTAACTACCCATTTGATAGTGTTGTGAAGGTTAAATGAGTGAATGCATGTAAGGTACTGTGAACAATGCCTGGAGCAGAGTAAAGCTGTAAAAAGGTTTATTTTTTTTATTTTTATATTCCCTTCAGAGCCAGAGCCCATCCCAGTTGGCTCAGAACCACAACTTCATTTGATTACAATCGTCAACTAATTATATTACATTCCTCAGGGTCCTTTCTAGCTAATCTGAAAAAGAAATTTATGTCAATACTTAATAACATCTCAATATGTTCCCTCCCCCATGTAATAGGGGCATGACAAAATTTATTTATCCTGAATAGGTAATATATGCACTTGGTGCAAAATTTAAAGAGCAGAGAAGGGATTGAGGTAAACATTAAGTCTTCATAAGTCTTTCTCCTTCCCCTGGTTCTTAGTCATGTCGTCTAGAGATAACCACTGTTATAAGTTTCTTAAGTGTTTGCATATCTATATTCCATGCCTTTACAAGATTTTACTTATGTACACACACACACACACACACACAGACACTTTCTTCTCTTCATACAGTTAGTAGCATATTCAACAGTCTGTGCTTGACTCTTTTTTTCAATTAACAATATTCTTGAAGATTATCTCATATCAGTACATGCAGATATGCCTCCTTTTTTATGGCTACACAGGATTCTATTGGGTCCTTTACTGATGGCCAATTAGTTTGTCTCCAGTCATTTGCCTGATAATGCTGCAATGGATTTTAACAGGTCATTTAAGAAAATGGATGTTTATCAAGCAGCTACTCTTTCCAGGGCACTATATCAGGCTGAGGTATGGGATAGTCAAGACAAGATGTGGTTTATGCCTTCAGGAGCTTATAATTCAGTAGGGGAGCCATAAGTCAGCCTGGGTGAAATGCTATAAGAAGTACAAAGATGGTGATGTGGGAGTAGAGGGGAGTAGGAACATGGTTGAGGGGATTCAAAGGATTAGGCAGGGATTTCTAGAATAGAAAGTATTTAAGGTGTACTGTCAAGCCTTTCAAATGACAGAGTTGGCTTGATGTGCAGAATAGGCATAGTTAGTGAGGCAAGAAATGTTCCCAGCACAGGGAACAACATTAGGCAAAGAATGGAGGCATGAAAGGAATCATATATTCTGGAAATAAACTATGAGTGCTGTGGTGTGGTTGGATCCAGTAATTATTGCCAGATGAACTGGGACCACATCAAGAAAGACCTTTAATGCCAGGGTTAGAAGCTTTGCCTTGTTAGGTAGGGCAATGACATGATAAGACTGAGTGGTGGAGGGTCCCTTTTGTGGCACAGATGGAGAGGGTAAGAGCATGGGAAAGATTGCATTTGATACCTGGAGGCAACACACACACACACACACACACACACACACACACGATGTCCCAGCTTAAGCCATCAGGCAAGAGGAGTTCCCTCTTACTCAGCCTTTTTGTTTTATTTAGGTCTTCAATTGATTCAAAGGAACCCACCCACATTGGAGAGGACACTCTGCTTTACTTAATCTATGTATTCAAATGTTAATTTCATCCAGAAACACCCTCACAGAAACACCCAGAATAATGTTTGACCAAATGTTTGGGCACCCTGTGGCCCAGTCAAGTTGACACATAAAATTAACCATTACATAGCCTCATTTATCTTCTGAGTCTGCTGTGAGAATCACATGAGTGAGTAGACAGGAAAGGGCTATATTAACTCTGCTATTCTCTATCCATAAAGGGAGTAATTATTATTCCTGACAGGATATAGGGTTATACACTTGGATGGGCAGAATATGATCTCTTCTACCCTGAATTCAGACCTCAAAAGAACAGACCTAACTTTTCTCTGAGCATGAAGAGATGGAATAAGAATTTCATTCACAAGGAACAAATTCTCCCACCCAAGCCCAAGGCTTCCTGAACTCTCTGTTTGAGAAGCGACTGAGAAAGGCTCCCAAACACATTACATAATGAAAAGAGCTTCTTAGGAGCCCACCGCTTTGAAGATTTTTCATCATGCTATTTTTGGTGTGTGTGTGTGTGTGTGTGTGTGTGTGTTAGAGCATGACTAGTTCTGCAAGTGATTAAGCTGGTCAGTAATGGAAACCAGACAGTGGTGTTGGTGGTAGGGGGAACAAATGCATTCAGCTAGGTCTGAGATGTCTTACCGTCATGAAGAAACATTATGTCGAAGGACCTTCCTGGCATACCCAGGGAAGTGACATTAAGTTGAGTCAGCTGTGTAGAAATTTGGGGAAAGATCCTAACAACTTTGGATTACAATAAAGAATAAATAAAGAAAAAAAAGAATAAAGAAGAGACAGTGAGGTTTTTGAGGAGTTTAGGGGAGGCAGCAGGAATAGCATGTGCATAGTTCTTGAGGTTGAAATAGTTTATGTTTGAGGGATAGAAAGAAGGCCAGTGTGACTGGAGCACAGGGAGAGAAGGGCAAGTGGCATGATAGGAAGACAGAGAGTCAGGGAGGGACCAGCTCACACAGGGCCTTGAAGGCTTAGGGAGTTTGTAGGCCCAGGGAGGGTGTGCATCAACTATCCTCAAAAGCAGTATGATTCAGTGGTTAATAGCACACACTCTGGAACTAGACTGCTCAGGTTGAATTCTGACTCTGCTGCTTCCTAGTTTTGTGATCATAAGCATGTTGCCTAAACTTTCAGAGGCTCAGTTTTGCCCTTTCAAAAATGGGGATAATAATGGTACTACCCATAGTGTTATTGTGAGGATTGAGTTAATATGCTCACAGTGTACATGACAGTGCTGGACACTGGCAAGTGCTATTCATTCTAAGTACAATAGGAATCATTTGAAGCAGTGGAATGATGGGGTTGGCTTATTAATCTGAGAAGTTGACTTTAACAATAATCTATAGAGAATGGATTGAGGAGGATGAAAGTGGAGATGGCAAGCCCAATTAAGAGGCTGCTGCAGAGATGAAGTCAGTGAGGTTGGGGAGAAGAGGGAATATTTAACATCAATTTTGGAGATGGATTCAATGCTTATTGCTGCTGGATTGATTGAAAGAGATGCAGAACAGGGCAGAAACAAGGAAGATGATCCTTATGTTTCTGGCTCTGCTACTGACTAGCTGTGTAATTGTGGGCAAGGGATTTAACCATTCTAATCTTCAGTTTCCTATGTATTAGAGTTCTCCAGAGAAACAGTAGCAACAGGGTGTGTGCGTATGTACATCTGTAGAGAGAGATGGAGAGAGATTTTAAGGCATTTGTTTATGTGAATATAGAGGTGCAAGTCCAAAATATGCAGGGTAGGCCAGCAATCTGAGAAGAGTTGCAGCCTGAGTCCAAAGGCAGTCTGCTGGCAGAATCCCTTCTTGCTCAGGGGAGGTCAATCTTTGTTCTATTAAAACCTTCAATCTATTAGATTAGCCCCACCCACATTATGGAATATAATCTGCTTTATTCAAAATCCACTGATTTACGTGTTAATTTCATCAAAAAATACCTTCACAGAAATATTCAGATTAATGTTTGACCAAATATTTGGGCATGGTGGTCCAGTCAGTTTAACACATAAAATTAACCACCATACCTTATCTGTGAAACTTCAATAATAGTATACCTGGTTATTGGTATTATTATGAGGATGAAATTAATATATGTAAAGCACTTGGTATGGTCTTTCACATAGCAAGCGTTCAATTAATGATAGCCTTTATTATTTTAATACAATAATAATTCCTCACATTTGTTTGGTGTTTTGCATTTTAAAAGCACCTTCACACACATGAATTCATGTAAATCTCACAACAGTGTTTGTACTTTAAAGTTGGGGAAACTAAATCTGGGAGAGATGAAAAATCTTCTCCACACATGTATTGCCAAATGGTGCCTGATGAGAAATAGGCCTATTCAGAATTTGGGAGGTAGCAGCAGGGAGCCTTGAATAGGTAGAATCTCCATTTAGTATGCCCCCTACTTTATTCTACTATAAACAATTCTTCACATTTTAAACAATTTTTTACTCCATAGAGCACTTTCAAATCATTTATTTCATCATTTCTTTGGTAGGTATTATTTGTTTCTCCTGTTTATAGATGTGGAAACTGAGGGTTAAAGAGTATATCATTTGCCTAAAGTTAGGGGCAGAGATAGTATTCAAACCCTAAATTATAGTATTTGTTAGTATTTATTGAGAATTATTGTGTGCCAGCATTGTTCTAATTGCTTTGCATGTATTGATTCTTTAAACCCTCATCAACAACTGTATGAATCTGTTTCACATATGAGGAAACTAGGGTAGTGAAAGTATGAGGCTTGCTCCAAGTGAAGGGCATTATACCATTCTCCTCATTTTTAAGATGAGAAAAGTGAGGCTCAGAGACATTAAATAGAGAGAGAGCAGAAAGATGACAGCAGAGTAGGGTGACCCTATGCTTGCTTCATCCCACAAATATAATTAGATAACAATCAAATAATTGTAAATACCCCAGAAAATGACCAGAAGACTGGCAGAACAAACTCCACAACTAAAGGTAGAGAATAGGCCACATTGAAGAAGGCAGGAAGTGCAGAGACACAGTTTGGGAGAGAAACAGATAATGGCTGCTGCAGTGGGAAGGGAGCTACAGTTGTAGAGAAGGGCAAGAAACAGACTAGCACACGGGGGAGGACATGGATGATGATTCCCCATAGCAATTGGCTTGGAAAGTGAGAGGGACTGAATTCATGAGTTCTTGCAACCAGCCAGGCTTAAAACCTGGAGTTCTAAAGGTTAGTGGCTCAGGGAGAGCCCAGAGGGCATTGGGGCTGTTCTAGAAGTGAAAGCAGTACAAACAGCCCTGGGACAAACAGCCTGGAAACAGCAATTTGAAGAGTGCCTGGGGGCACACAGTGGGAAGGTTATTTGCTCATCTTGGAGTGTGCCCTACAGAACCAGCATTCACATACAGACCCCTCTGAGAAGAAAGGAACTGGCCTGTGCCACATCCCTCCCCTGCCCCTTAGCAAGTACAAGGACAACTGTGGAAAACAGCACAGCAGCACTGACACTGACTACCTTACTTGCTTACATCAAGCCCTGCCCCCATACACTGATGGAACTGCTCTTCCCAGTCACACTTGCAGGGGTACCCTCCCCCAGAAGACAAGCCCTAAACCCTGCTTACACTGAAACTCCTGATGTGAGAGTTTTGTGGAGCCATGGTTCTTGTAGTGTTGGCAACAGGTCTCATTTCACAAGCAGACAAGAGCACATCTAGGAAAAAAAACTCACCACATTCAGGCCATGGGCCAAACACTGCCCATGACAGGCAAAGAGAGTTTCTTCAGACAACTGGCCTGAAGGATAAAGTGGCTAGGATACAACAGTAGAACACATGCAGCACAAATTGGAGACACTCCCCAGAGCACAAGGCCCTGGGGAACAAGGGACACTACACTTCAGGACACTATAAGACCTCTTGTTCATAAGACCATTACACTTAAGAAGGGACTTACCTGCCTTTCCTAACAGAGAGAAATAGACAAAATGAAAAGACAGAGGCATTTGTCCCAAATGAAAGAACAGGACAAGGCCATGGCCAGAGATCTAAATGAAACAGATATAAGTTACATGCTTGATAGAAATTTAAAGTAATGATTACAAAGATATTGGACTTGAGAAAACAGTAGAAAGTATCAATGAGACACTTAACATAAGGAAAAACATAGCAGAGATAAAGGTCTAAATAAACAAAATGAGAAACACCCTTGATGGAATAAATAGCAGGATGGAAGAAGCATAGGGACAAATTAATGACCTAGAAGATAAAGTAATGGGAAGTAATCAAGCTGAAAAAAAGAGAGAAAAAAGAATTATGCAAAACAAGAATAGACTTAGGGAACTCAGTGACTCCATCAAACTTAATAATATTCATTATAGGAGTCTCAGTAGAAGAAGAGAGAGAAAAAGGGAAAGAAAATTTATTTTATTAGGTATTTAATACCCCCAAACTTCCCTAATTCGGGGAAGGAAACAGATATCCAGATCCAAGAGGCACAGAGAACCTCCAAAAAATTTTTAAAAAATCCATAACAAGCCATATTATACTTAAAATGGAAAAATATAGTGATAAAGAAAAAATTAAAGCAGCAAGACAAAAGAAGACAGTTACATACAAAGGAAACACCATAAAGTTATCAAGGGATATTTCAGCAGAAACCTTCCAAGACAGAAGGTAGTGGCATGATATATTCAAAGTGCTGAAAGAGAAAAATCTACAGCCAAGAATACACTACCCAGCAAGGCTCTAATCTAGAATAGACAGAGAGATTAAGAGTTTCTCAGACAAATAAAAACTAAGGGAGTTCATGACCATTAAAGCAGCCCTGCAAGAAATATTAAAGGGGATCTTTAAGTGAAATGAAAGACCAAAAGTGAAAGTATGAAGGTAGGAGAAACACAGAGGCAGCAAAAATGAATATGTTTTGTAAAATATCACTCAAGGAACTTACAAAATAAAAAGATGTAAAATATGACATCATATACTGAAAACATGGGGAGGAGAGGAGGGAATGGGTTCAAACTTAAACGACCATCAACTTGGGGCACCTGGGTGGCTCAGGTGGTTAAGCATCCAGCTTCGGCTCAGGTCATGATCTCATGGTTTGTAGGTTCGAGCCCCATATCGGGCTTTGTGCTGACAGCTCAGAGCCTGGAGCCTGCTTCAAATTCTCTCTCTCCCTCTCTCTCTCTCTCTCTCTCTCTCTCTCTTGCTGCCCCTCCCTTACTTGTGCTCTGTCTCTCAAAAAAAAAAAAGAATAAACATTAAAAACATTCAAACTTAATGACCATCAACTTAATATAGAGTGTTTTATGCAGAATAGGTTCTATGCAAACCTAATGGTAACCCTATATCAAAAACCACTAATGAATATGGAAAGAAAAAAAGAGCAAGAAATCCAATATACGACTAAAGAAAACCAGCAAACCATGAAAGAAAGACAAGAAAGGATCAGAGAAAATCTTCAGAAGCAACCACAAAATAGCAGTGAATGCATATCTTTCAATAATTACTTTGAATGTAAATACTAAATGCCCCAATCCAAAGACATGGGGTGTCAGAATGGATATAAAACCAAGACCCATCTACATGCTTAATACAAGAGACTCATTTTAGAACTAAAGACACCTGCAGACTGAAAGGGGATGGAGAAACATCTATCATGCAAATGGATGTCAAAACAAAGCCAGAATAGCAATTCATATATCAGAAAAAATAGACTTTAGAGCAGACTGTAACAAGAGACAAAGAAGGGCACTATATAATCATAAAGGGGAGAGTCCAACAAGAAGATATAATTACTATAAATATTTGTGCACTCAAAATGGGAGTACCAAAATATATAAAACATTTAATAGCAAACATAAGGGAACTAATTGATGATGATACAATGATAGTAGGGGACTTTAATACCCCACTTACATCAATGGACAGGTCGTCTAAACAGAAAATCAAAAAGTAACAATGGCTTTGAATGACACACTGGACTAGATGGATTTAACAGATATATTCAGAATAATCCATCCTAAAACAGCAGAATACACATTCTTTTCAAGTTCACATGAAACATTTTCTAAATAGATCACATATTACCCCACAAAAGAAGCCTCAGAAAATTAAAAAAGATTGAAGTCATACCATGCATCTTTTCTGACTACAATGCTATGAAACTAGAAGTCAAACACAAGTAAAAATTCTGGAAAGACCAGAAAACATGGAAGTTAAATGAAACAATGAATGGGTCAACCAGAAAACAAAAGAAAAAAATTTAAAAAGTACATGGAAATAAATTGAAATAAAAACCAGTCTAAACCTTTTGGATGCAGCCAAAGTGGTTCTAAAATGGAATTTTATAGCAATAGGGCTACCTCAAGAAGCAAGAAAAATCTCAAATAACCTAGCCTTATGCCTAAAGGAGCTAGAAAAAGAACAACAAACAAAACCTAAAACCAGCAGAAGGAAGGGAATAATAAATATCAGAGCAGAAATAAATGATATGGAAATTAAAAAAAATAGAAAAGATCAATGAAACCTGGAGATGGTTCCTTGAGAAAATCAATAAAATTGATAAACCTCTAACCAGATTTATCCATAAAAAAAGAGAAAGGACTCAAAGTCTCAAATGATAGAGGAGTAATAACAACCAATACCACAGAAATACAAACAATTATAAGAGAATATTATGAAAAACTATATGCCAACAAATTGGATAACCTAGAAGAAATGGATAAAATCCTAGAAACATATAACCTACCAAAACTGAAACTGGAAGAAATAGAAAATTTGAACATACCAATTATCAGCAAAGAAATTGAATCAGTAATGAAAACACTCCCACAAAACAAAAGTCCAGGACCAGATGGCTTCACAGGCAAATTCCACCAAACATTTAAAGAAGAGTTAATACCTATTCTTCTCAAACTATTCTAAAATACAGAAAAGGAAGGAAAACTTCCGAGTGTAATTCTATGAGGTCAGAATTACCCTGATACCAAAAGCAGATAAAACACCATGAAAAAAGGAATTACAGGCCAATATCCCTGATGAACATAGATGCAGAAATCCTCACAACACCAACAATGGAATATTATTCATCCATAAACAAGGAATGAAATCTTGTCATTTGCAATGACATGGGTGGAGCTACAGAGTATAATGCTAAGTGCAATAAATCAGAGAAATATAAATACCATATGATTTCACTCATATGTGGAATTTATGAAACAAAAGAAATGGGAAAAGGAAAAAGAGAGAGAAGAGAGAGAGACCAAGAAACAGACTCTTAACTATAGAGAACAAACTAATGGTAACCAAATGAAAGATTGATGGGGGGATGGATTAAATAGGTGATGGCGATGAAGGAATATATGTGTCATGATGAGCACTGGAGTTACTTATGGAATTGTTGAATCACTATATTGAACACCTGAAACTAATACAACACTGAATGTTAACTAACTAGCATTAAAATAAAAACTTGTTCCTGGTCACACAAACAGTAATTGGCAGAACTAAGGTTGAACCTTAGTAGGCTGGCTCTAGTGCCTGAGTTCTTAGCTACCAAGCTATATACTTCTTCTAAGTCTAGGGCTATTCCTGGCTTGCTTAATTAAAGCACAGAGTGAGGGTGGGGAGAGAAAGAGAGAGAGAGAGAGAGAGAGAGAGAGGCAGACAGAGAGAGAGAGAGAGAGAGAAAGAAAGAAAGGGAGACTATGAGCAAATCCTCATGCTTAATTTGAAGATGAACATTTAGTGTCCTGACTGCCCAGTAGTTTACTGTTAAATGAAACTCATAAATAAATAATCTGGACATGGGGGTCGGAGAGGGTAGCTGGTTGAATGAGTCATGAAGCCCAAAAATGGAACTATCCAGATTAGGCTCCAAGATTGGTATTTACTTGGCCTGATACTGAGGGAAGCATTCACTGCCCATCCCAGTCTTGAATTGATTCATGACTGGGTTTGGCTGTTCCAGAAAGATTTGAGCCTAAACCTGAAAGCATTGTACTTCCTCTGAAGGGGCTTTTAAACCCTTGCTTCTCTTTTCCAACCAGTCCTTTCTACCCTGTTTGGTCTAATGACATACTTGAAATGGAATTGGAATAAGTCCCCTTGGCCCCTCCACCCCCCATAAAACAGGCCTGAAATAAATCCATGTAAAGAATAGGAGGAAACTGATGTTCTTGGGTATATATTCAAATATGTATATAGTCTTTGGCCACATGAGATCAGTATGGGCAGTGATTCTTGAGGGAAGGGCTTTCAGCTGGTGGTTTAGAGTGGAGTCTGTGCCAACTGGGAACAGAAAACCAAAGAGGTCCTGAAATTCTCAGCCTGTAATCTGGAACTTTTAGTCCTTTTTTTGAGGAATTCTAACTAACGAAGGCCCTTGGTGGGGGAGAGGCAGAAGTTGTTGTTCACAGGCCGCAGTAGAAAATGTTTTCCATGACACATTTCGTCTGCATCCTATATTGTGAGTCAGCAGAGCTATGCTTTTATTCACTTATTCACTCATTCATTCATTCATTAGTTATTCAGTCATTTAAAAAATATTTGTTGAATGTCAAGTACTGCTCTATGTGCTGGAGATACAACAATGAACAAAACATTCTCTGCCTTCATGGAGCTTAGAGTTTATACAGGGAGACAATAAATCAATAAAAAACTAATTATATAACTTTTCATATAGTGATAGGACTAGAATGAAAATTAAGATAATAGGATAACAATGAGGTGGCACAGTTTTAAAGAGGGTAGTCAGGGAAGGATTCCTTTTGAAAAGATGAAATAGCTAAACTTATAGAGAGCTAGGAGAAAAGTCTTCAGGCAGAGTCTAATTCTTAACCCTATGGTCTAGTTTCCTCCCTTAAAACACCACCCCTCACAACCACACAATTATATGCATCCTTATTCTTTAACCTCAGCAAATCACTCATCACCCTTTCCTCAGGTTATCCTACTTGGGACCAGCTTCTTGCCATCCACACCTTTGGTAAGGTAGTTGAAAATTTATTTATTTATTTTTTTGGTAGTTGAAAATTTAAAACAATACTTTATGTTAAGTTACAATTGAAAACCAGTCATAGCTTTTTGAGCTTTAAGGAATTTAAGAGACTTGTTTGAAGTCACACAGCTAACAAGAAGCAGAGGTTGGACTTCTGAAAGTTTTAACTTCTTATCCACTGCTTTTTTTTCACTTTGCCATGAACTTCTCAAGGCATGGTGAGGGCACAGCAGCACACATGAACATCAGACATTTAAGGTGAATGTGAGCTCACAGGAATCTCTTCCTAAGAACTAGTGTTCAGAATAAGGCAGATGATATTCCTACTCCCCATTGTCACTTTCACCTGGGAATGTGTTCTGAGGGATGTTGGACAAACTGATGAGCAACCAGCCTGGGGAGGATTGCAAACCATGCCACATGGAAGAGCTTAAAGAAATGGTCATATTTATCTTGGAGAATGAGTGTTGTGTGTGTGTGTGTGCGCGCGCGCGCGCACGCACGCTTATGTATACAGAGAGAAATGTGGTTGTCCAGGAAGGATCAGAGTTTGAACCGTACATGTGTGCTGTGTATACAGAGAGAGGGGGTTGTTCAGGAAGAATAAGAGTTTGAACACTTTAAGAGGACTATTGTTTAGGACTTAGCTTTTTTTGTATGGCCCAGGAGATAGTGTTCTAACAAATGGAACCACAGAATAATGAATTTCAGCTTAAAATGAAAAATGACTATGAATGCTTCAGAGTGAGTTTCCTGTTACTGAAAATATTCAAACTGCTGCTGGACAAAACTCATCAGAAATAGTGGGCTTTGGAAATATATCTTTATTTAAATCATGTTACTGCTACATCCTACCTGTATGGCTATGGGCAAATGATGTAAACATTCTGAACCTTACTCTTTAAAATAGTGATAACAATTCTTTCTTTTCAGGCTTCTTTGGAGGATTAAATAGAATGGTATGTTGAAAAGCCTAGCACCATGCATGCCCAAAGTAGGTGTTTCCTCTTCTTCCTCTTCCATTCCCTTTACCTCATCACATATACTGTAGAAAGTATTACTATATAGGGAGGTTGGGAGGAAGTGAACTTGTATTCCCATTTTAAGTATAAAATTTTATGATTCATTCTATAATCACCAACAACTGTATTCATTATCTGATTATTCTTAGGACACTTTACTGTATGACATGGAAATTATGTGTCATTGTGACTATGTCTCCCACTAGACTTTAAGCTTCCTGAGAGCCTCTCTGTACCCCCATCATTGTCAGAATAAGTCCTTACTGGGGCACCTGGCTGGCTGTTAGTAGAACATACAACTCTTGATCCCAGGGTTGTGAGTTTGAGGCCAGCATTGGTGATAGTGTTTACTTAATAAAAAATTAATAAAAATTAAAAAAAATAAGTGCTTATTGAATTTAATTTTGGAGATGCAGTGATCTCTGTGCTGAATAATTGAACTAGCCAGGAGTCTCTGTCTTCAGGGAGCTGATTCTCTTAAATGAGTCTGACATGCACAAATTTACAAGAACATCTATTCATATCAGTAGCCAAGACAATAAACATATAGGATTCAATATCTTCAGACTGCCTGTGGCAAGCATTGGGGATTATTAGGTGGCTGGGGTGGGGGCAGAATGGCAATAAATGAGTAGCAGTGGGTGTCAGAATAAAATGTGGAACTTTCCTTGGTTGTACTTCCTGGAAGAAGTGTAACTTTGGGAGTTGTTTGAACCATAAGAGGCAAAAGACAACTAGGCATTGGCTTTTCCCTAAGAGAAAGCAAAGATTTAAGATTTAAATATCTTGCCTGGGAGGTAGGCCACTATAACTCAGTTCAGAACATTGAAACATTTTATTCCTGTGACCCAAGAGACATCTTGTCAGATGCTGTTGGGAGATGGGACATGTGTTACTTAGTAGCACTTATATAGCACAGTGTGTAAGAGGATAGGCTCTAGAGTCAAATCTGGGCTCCACTACTGACTAGCCATGTGACTTTGGGAAAGTTATTTAACCACCATGCCTCAGTTCCATCATGTGTAAAATAAGGACAGTAATAGTATTTACCTCATCAGGTGGTTGTGAGGAATAAGAGATAATATATGTAAAGAGCTTAGAACCTTGCCTGGTGCTGAGTTAGCACTTTATAAGTGTTTATTATTATCTAATGAGTGGTCTTCAGTTCCTAAGAGATATACTGGATGCTTATAGTAATTTTAGTGTGAGCTTGGGAGTGTTTATATTCCAGGATTTGCAGAATTTTTTTTAAGTAGGCATCACACCCAATGTAGGGCTTGGACTCATGACCCTGAGATCAAGGGTCATATGCTCTACTGACTAAGCCAGCCAGGTGCCCCCCTGGAGCATTTATATTCCAAACCATCTCATGGAGTGGTTAGCTCCTCAGCACTGGCTGTGGTAGAAGTGGTGATAACATCTGGCTCAAAGAGATGGAAGAACTTTCTATCAACTGAGATTGTTCCAGAGATGATTGGGTTGTCTTAGGAGAGAAGAACCTCTCCATTGTTGTGGGTGTTAGAGTTGAGACTGGATAACTATTTGGTAGGAATATTGCAGAAGGGAATGAAGGATGGAAGAGGGGTTTTGCTATACCAAAAATTCTCTGATTTCTTGATATTTGTCATCAGAAAGGTTGGCTATGGAGTGAGAGTACTACTTGAAATATGGGGGGACTCGATTATTTTTTGAAATTGTGAGCAGAGTCAGGCAATCACTTCACTCAGAACACTAACTGCCATGGATGGAGCTGGGATCAAATGTCATACTCCAGAGTCTGAAATCTCTCAAAAGTACGTTTGGGACTCAAGAGACAAGGGTTTTGGTTTCTGCCTTGCCAGCAATTAGCTATATAATCCTGGCCATGTTGCTTCCATTCTCTGAGCCTCAGTTTCCTAACCTAGGACATAAGTGTTTAGACTAGATTTTCTCTGAGGTATTATGAAGTATTGCCTTCTGTGGTTGGAAGATATGATTCTATGAGTGGAAAAAAGTGGATGAAGAAAATATTCATACATTCAGCAAATGTTTAATAAGCACTTTCTAAGTGTTAGGCACTGTGCTGGGCATGGGAGAGAAAGCAGTGAACAAGACAGGCATGGTCTCTGCCCTCTTAGTTCCACAATCCAGTGCAGGATACAAACAAGAAAAAAAATACAATACAGTTTAATAAGTATTCCACGAGGGGCAAACACGGGGCCTTATAGGAGAAGAATATGATCCAGAATAATTTTGAGGGAGAACATAAGAGAAAGCCTTCTGGAGGAGGTGGCATGTGAACTGAATTTTGAGGTGGGAGCTGGGGAAGGGTAGCAACATTTGCATAGTTCTTGAGGCAAGAGAACCTGATGATTATGAGAACTATAGTAGATTCTGTTCAGCTGGAGAATGGAGAATGAGAGGGCATTGGTGAAAGTTGAGGTTAGAAAGACCAAAGGACACCAGACTGGCAAGGAACTGTATGGCATGCTACAGAATTTAACTTAAAGGCAGTACGGAGTTATGGAAAGCCTTTAAGCAGAGAAGTTACATGAGTCAGGGTTCAGCTGCAGAAATTAAATCACTCTAGCTATTCTCAGTAGAAAGAGCCCTAATACAGAAAATGATGTGCTTCCAAAATTGGTGGAAAGGCTGGAGGGGTGACCTTTAGGCTGGGCTTCCAGGAATAACTCTCAGAATACAAGGAGAGCTATTTTCTGTGCTACAAGCAGGAAGGTGAGGCATCAGGGGCTTTGGAAACACTCCACCTTATCTGAAGTCTAAGAATCAAGAATCTGCCATTGCCTTAACTATTGACTAGAGTATCATTATGCTTTCCAGATCCTCAGTGGCAAAAAAAAAAAAAAAATCAAGTGCTCTGGCTCCCTAAATATACAAAGCTAGTAACCAAACACTGGGGTCTATGGAAAAGTAACATGGCTGCAGAAAACCCTAAAATCTCCATCACTGTGCTTGCCAATAGAAGCAGCAGAAATATGGCTTCTGCGTCATTACCTCCTTCCAAATATTGTGCATGTGCATATGATTACCAGAAATAAATCACATCCAGAACACTGGATGAAAAGGAGCCTGAGAAATGACAAGCTACAGTAGGTTTTTGGTTTTGAGCTTTTCAGCAATATAGGAAGGCAGGCTAGAAAGAGGATGACATGGATCCTGAGCACCCAATCTATAGTATCCACCATCGGATTGATAAGAGCTGTTCTGCTTTTGAGAGAGATAATTTGGACAGGAGAGTAGAGGCTGAATTGGGAAGAGAGCAGCACAAGAGACCAAGTAATGGATAGTAATAGAATCAGAGATGGTGAGGCACTGATTAAAGGTACTAGCAGCAGGGAAACAGAGGAAGGACACAAGAGATGTTAAAGAGGGAAAGACTCACCAGGACTTGGAAGACTGGTTGGTTGGCTGGAAGCAAGATGAATGAGAGGCAAGACTTATGTATATCTCACAGGTTTTTGGCAAGGAGGAATTCTTACAAGACAGGGAACTCAGGGGAAGGAGGAGGCTGGCAGGGATGGGGGAAGATGGTTTCAATTTTAGATTTATTAAGTTTGACATTCTTGTGAGATATTTGAGAGGAGATATCCAAAAGGCAGTTGGAAATTCATCTCTGGAATTCAAGAGAACTACCTGGGAGTCATCAGCAGAGAGTTGTAAGCTCCAGGCCAGCAACGGTTTTGTTCCCCCTAGTGTCTAGTAACTTTGTTTAAAAGAGGTGCATCAGTGTGTAATGTCGGTGGTAGTTCAAGCTTTGGGAGATGGGTCCACCATTCAGTGCAAGTGTGGAATGAGAAGAAAAGTGGAATGAGATTAGAAAACCCTGAGAAATCATGGCCTTAATCAACGAATGAAGAACCCAGGCATGAAGTAAAGACTGTATAACCAGACAGATCATGTGGATAGTGTTCCCAAAGCAAAGGTTGCATTTCAGGAAGGAGGAAGGCATCAATGAAATCAAGAGGGGGAGAAGCCAGGGGAAATAAAAATGGAAAATTGGCCATGCCATTTAGTAACAGGTTGGTCATTTGTTTACATTCACAAGAAATTCTAGTTTCCTATGAAATGATTGGAGTGAAAGCCAGGCTACAGTGGATTGAAGGGTAGTAGAAAATGAAGTGGAGGTAGAATATGATTGCACTTTCAAAGTCAAGGAGAACAAGAAAAAATAGGTCTTGGCAAGGATGTGGAGAAAGAGGAACCCTCTTGCACTGTTGGTAGGAATGCAAACTGGTGCAGCCAATATGGAAAACAGTATTGAGATTCCTCAAAAAGGTAAAAATAGAACTACCTTGTGATCCAGCACTGCATCACTAGGTATGTAACCAAAGAATACAAAAATACTACTTCAAAGGGATACATGGACCCCAATGTTTATAGCAGCATTATCTATAATAGTGAAATTATGGAAACAGTCCAAGTGTCCATCAACTGATGAGTGGATAAAGAAGAGGTGGTACACACACACACACACACACACACACACACACACACACTGGAATATTACCCAGCCATAAAAAAGAAGGAAATATTGCCATTTGCAATGACAGGGGTGGAGTTAGAGAGTATAATGCTAAGCAAAATAAGTCAGAGCAAGACAAATATTGTATGATTTCACTCATAGGTGAAATTTAATGAAACAACTGAGCAAAGGGGAACAAAAAGAGAGGCAAGCCAAGAAACAGACTCTTAACTATAGAGAATAAATTGATGGTCACCAGAAGGGAGGTGAGGGGGGACGGGTTAAATTGGTTATGGGGATTAAGGAGTGCATTTGTTGTGATGAGCACCAGGTGTTGTATAGAAGTGTTGACTCTCGGGGCGCCTGGGTGGCGCAGTCGGTTAAGCGTCCGACTTCAGCCAGGTCACGATCTCGCGGTCCGTGAGTTCGAGCCCCGCGTCAGGCTCTGGGCTGATGGCTCGGAGCCTGGAGCCTGTTTCCGATTCTGTGTCTCCCTCTCTCTGCCCCTCCCCCGTTCATGCTCTGTCTCTCTCTGTCCCAAAAAATAAAATAAACGTTGAAAAAAAAATTTTTTTAAAAAAAAGAAGTGTTGACTCTCTATACTATACACCTGAAACTAATATTACATTGTATGTTAACTAACTAGAATTCAAATAAAAACTTAAAAAAAAAGCAAGGAGAAAGATTCTGGTTGCTTACATTATGGTACTGTTCTGATCACTAGTATCTGTCTCAACATAATATAGCAGAGTGGCTAATAGTTTAAAAACTATTTTGGCATTACCTCCTACAAGAAATAAATTTTACATCACAATCTAGCACATTTATATTTATATATAAGTGAAACAAAAGCTTCATTAAACCATAATTATATGAACATTTCATATAAGTGGAATCATACAAAAGCCTTTTGTTTCTGGCATTTTCACTTATCATAATATTTTCACAGTTCATTTATGTTGTTACAGTAATAGTATTCCATCCCTTTTTATGGCTGAATAATATTCCATCGTATGGCTATACCACTTTTGTTTATCCATTCACCTTGACAGACATTTATTTGAGTTTTTTCCATCTTTTGGCTATTGTGAATAATGCAATTATGAACATTCATGTACCAGATTTTGTGTGGACATTTTTTTCATTTCTTTTAGATATATACATAGAAGTGGAATTACTTGGTCAAATGGTAACCCTATGTTTAACTTTTTGAGGACTGACCAGTCTGTTTTCCAAAGTGGCTTCATCATTTTAAATTTTCACCAGCAGTGTTATAAAGGTTCTGATTTCTCCATATCTTCCTGAATTATGTTATTATGTAGCTTTTTTATTGTAGCCATTCTAGTGGATGTAAAGTGGTATCTTTCTACAAATAATGCTGTAGTAAATATCCTGCATTTGCACTTCCTGCATTTGACTTGAATTCTCCTGGTAGCTAATATGTTGAGCATCTTTCCATGTGCTTATTGACTATCTCTTTGGGAAAATGTTATTCAGAACCTTGGCTAGTTTTTTTTTAAGTTGGTTATTCTTTTTACCATTGACTTGTAAGATCTCTTTATATATTCTAGGTAAAAGTCTCTTATCAGATATATAATTTCCAAATATTTTCTTCCATTCTGTGGGTTGTCTTTTCATACTCTTGATAGTATCCTTTGAAGCACAAAAGTTTTTAATGTTGATGAAGTCTAATGTATCTATTGTGTTGTTGCTTGTGTTTTTCATGTCATATCTAAGAAAACATTGCCAAATTCAAGGTCACAAAGATTACTCCTATTGCCTCCATTTTGTTAAACTTTGCCACATTATCACTATCACATCTAAGTAACTAATAGTGATTCCTAATATCATCAAGTATCCAGTCTGTTCAAATTTCCAATTGTGTCATAAATGTCACAAATATGTGTGTATGCACATAAATCAGAACACACGTTTCACTTGAGTCATACTTTTTTCTTCCTATTTATTTGCTAAAATTTCAGGTTGTTGGTCCTATATTTTTTTTAATGTGTACCTCCACATTATAGTTTAATATGTTTTTTCTGTCTTCTGTGTGTTCTATAAATTGGTAATTGGATCTAGAAGCGTGATCTGATTCACGGTTTTGTGTTGTTTGTTTAGGCATGAATCATTCATAGGTGATATTATAAGCCAAAACCTTTGAAGTGGGGACTTCTTTTTATTTGATCTTGCAGGCTAAGGGCCATTTTGTTTATAGCCGGCATTCATTCAGAATTTCCAGTCATCTAGTTAAGATAGGTGGTTGTTCTAGCCTCAACAATTTATAAAGAATAGATAGCAATACTCATTCCTCTTAGAGTCTATAGTATTCAAGGAGTTCCAGAATTTAATTTCTATTCCTGTTTAATCTAGTTCCTGCCCCCTCCACCAATATCTATCTATTCACTTTTATAGTTTTTGAATGAAAGAGGAAGAAGGGCCTTCAGAGATCTGTATAAAGGAGTCCTGGGTTCTTGAGGGCCCAGGAGCCTGCTGAAATTGCATGTATTTTTCTGAGGTGAGGGTCCAGAGGTGTCACTAAACTTTCTGATAGGTCTAAGTCCTCATGTGACAGAAGTGAGATGGAGGCCAAGAGAGGGGAAAGAAGTGGCCCAAAAGTCATAAAGCAAGGCTGAATTTGGGCTGGGAGTAAATCTGAAACCTTTCTGTCTCTATCGAGTGCTTTTCCCCTAGCTCCAGATATAGGGTCAGGAACACAGAGCAGGAGCACAGTGATTACAAGTACATTTCAAATTTTGTAGAAGCTTTTCCACTGCAAAGTTGGCTTCCCTTCACAGTACTTAGCTGCAAACAGTCATAGTCTAAAGAAACCATAAACAGGAAAGGAAATTGACCTGTAAATGGAGGGATGGCAGTGTGTATTTGTAGTGTGTCCTTGTGGTTCTATCCACAGCACTGATTTTTTTAATGTGCACAGCTAATTAAGAGTTGTCTATAGGAGCGCCTGGGTGGCTCAGCCTGTTGAGCGTCCGACTTCGGCTCAGGTCTGTTAGTTCGAGCCCTCTGTAGGGCTCTGTGCTGACAGCTCGGAGCCTGGAGCCTGCTTCGGATTCTGTGTCTCCCTCTCTCTCTGCCCCTAACCCACTCGCATTCTGTCTCTGTCTCTCTCAAAAATAAATAAACATTAAAAAAAAAAAACGAGTTGTCTATAAATACTTAAACAGTGGCCAAAGACACCTTTGCTTTCTTCTTGGCCCAGAATCCAAAAAACGTGACTGCCAAGGCATGCCTCCTCCCCACCTATGGTTTTTTTTTTCATTTCTTTTTCTTCTTCAACCTTTCCTCCCTTTCCATCACCTTTCTTTCTTCATCTTATCCTCTATATTTTCTCCCTCCTCTTTCCTTCTCTTTTCCCCCTGCTTCCCATAATCCTCCCCTTATTCCTCTTTCCCTTTCTCCCTTCCATGCCCTCTCCTTTCCTCCCACTTTCGTGTGCTCCCTCCATTCCTCCTCCCTACATACCCCTCAACGCACCCCCAACAAGCTCCCCACCCCCACACCAGAACCCGCGGCCTTTGGCTCTAGCTAGTCCGGGGGCTTGGGCCTGCCGATTGGCTACCGCCGCTAGCACGCCAGCTTAAGTCCCGCCCAACCCAGCGAGTAAACGCGAGGCTGTAGCACCTGCTATTGGCCCGCGGGACTGTCAGCAGCACGGGTCGTGCCTCACGCAGGCGCCCACAGTAGCTAGATGAATAAAAAGGCCGCCTACGGCCTGGGGGGGGGGTGGGGAGAGGAGAGGGAGAGAACCAGCAAGGCAGGTTTTAAATGAGAGGCTGGCAACCGGGAACCCCGCGGAGAGAGCGAGCAACCTGGCTAGAAAAGCGAGCAAGCTAGGAAAGCGAGCGTTACAGAGGGAGTAGGGGGAGACTGAGACTGACTTATAGCCGAGCAGGTGGAGACGCACGCCCGAACAGACCGGTCAGGCGCCTGAGAACCTCACACTGGTTCCTCCCGCATTTCCCTTTGAAAGCCAGGATTTTGCCTCTTCCTTGGCGCCTGAGAGAGAATGCTGGACTCTGCCGACTTCAGCGTGAGCTAAGATTTCTCAGCTAGGGAGGAAAGATCAGCCCAATCCTGAGAAGGGGGAAAGCCATCTCCCCTGTCCCCATCCCCCCCCCCACCCCATACCAAACTCGGGCGCCAGACCCAGCCCATCCCCAACCATCCGACTTCCTCCTCTCCTTTTTAGCATGGTGGCTGTATGGACAGTCTGACAGAACAGAGACTGACATCTCCCAATCTGCCGGCCCCCCACTTGGAACACTACAGTGTTCTGCATTGCACCATGACCCTGGATGTGCAAACTGTAGTTGTTTTTGCCGTGATTGTAGTCCTCCTGCTTGTCAATGTCATACTCATGTTTTTCCTGGGAACGCGCTGAATGGAGTCCAGCCTCCTGAGCTGTGGCGAACTCTCGCTTTGATTTCATCCCGAGAACCACCGAGAAAAAAAAAGAGAGACAGAGACAGAGACAGAGACAGAGACAGAGACAGACAGTGACAGGGAAAGGAAGGGAGAGAAAGAGCAAGCTTTCTTACTCAGGGGGGAAAACGTTTTGAGCTTCAACATGGCCTCGCTGTGATATGTATGACGTTGGTATATTATCTCTCCCTAAATCTTTTGTCATGTCTTGTCTTTTAAATATGCCTGTGAATGTAGTTGCTTATTGCTTGAGTAAAATTGTTGATAAAGAAATGCATTCTATTTGAGTGTGCATGTATGTGTGCATTCTCCATCTATGTGACGTTCACGGAGCAAGATCTGCGTCCTTAAACAGTGGCTTTGCTGTTTGTGGTGTCTTGTCAACTCATTTTCTTGAAAACTACCTTTAAATTCCATCAGGGAATTTTAGTCAAAAATTTTCTCCTGCCATCAGGAGTGAATTTGGGTTTGTTTGTGGAGAAAGGGGGGTGTGGGAAGAGCGTGATGGATTTTTGACATCTTAAGGAAAGACAGCCCTGTGCTGGATGTTTAGAGGGAAAAAAAATCGATACAAGGAATGAATTTAAGGAAAATGATTCTTTAGTTTCTAATGAGAAGTGAGAATTTGAGAAGTGATGCGGTGGGGTGGCAGAGCTGGCAGTTGGTGACTGTGTCATTTGACTCTCAATTTGCTGTTCAGGGATCACAGTTTACAGTCTGGAAAGAAGCCACCTTTAAAGCATTTATTAAAACATTTAATGTCAATTTCTTTGGAATCATGGACTGAGACATAAGAGCCTTCTCTGATCTTTATGAATTGGCAAGAGAAGACCTTGATAAGAGCTGTTTAGCTTCCTTTTCCCAGAGAAGATTGTACCATTGGATTTGAGTTTGTGGATTTTTTTCTGCGTGTCCTCTGAAAAACAACAAAAGCCAGCTCTTTACCCACCCTGGGAATAATGGTATTTGTATATGCCTCTTTTGGATATTCTCATTTACATGATGTTCTTGAACTACATTTTAAATAGAACTTGCTAGTGCTAATGAGAAAGTGATGGTTTTTGTTTGCTTCCTTGTTCTTTAAGATCAGAGGTCTCTAATGGAAAGATTTCCATAACAAAATGAAAGTATGTATCATGCTAAATTGAGAGTTTTGAGCACCCTCCCCCTCCAAAAAAGTCTGGATGGAATGGGATGAGAGCTGGGGAAGGCATGAACTACAAGTAACATTCAATTTTGACATATATTTGCATTTCTGTCAGATGGTGGTGGTTGTAGTTGTTATTGCTATTGTTATTATTTTATATTTCTCTTTCCACTAAGAACACCTTTGGAAAAGCCAGGAAAAAATTGTCTGTGATGCCAATGTGCATATTTATTTTCTCTCCACTTCCACCCACTGATTGGCAGGTAGTCCTCATTCTGTGCTTACCTGACTTGAAATAGTGCCATTTCTGGCCCATGTAGCAATGAATCAGGGCACATACAGTATACATGCATGTTCCCCCTGAACCCATGTGGGCGACTGACTACTCCTGTGTGATGTACGGAACTGCTGCCATTGTGCTGTCAGGTTCCATATCCTGTTGTTCAATATTTTTGGAAATGACTATGAAGGGAAAGGGGCTGTGAAGGGGGCTCTTGAAATTGCCCTGACCTCAGAACCCAGAAAGTGTTATTTAATGTCATCCGAAGAGGTTTTGAGCCTCAGGGTGTGCTCTTGGCTTGATTTGGGTAAAAGGGTTTTTTGTTTGTTTTTGTTTTTGTTTGTTTTTAATTCTGTTGGTACCATAGTATAAGCATGATCTGGGAAGTTTGGTGGTATTAATTCTTATTATTTACTTTTCGGTCCCTTTTTTTTGGGGGGGGGGTCTGGATTGACCTGAACTTGTTTCTTTGCAAAGAGAATCTTGTGAGCGTCACCTCCCCCCGCCCCCCCCGCCACCACCACACACACATCCTTAGTTCTAGTGGTATTATCTAAAGTAAGCTTATATTTTGGCTGGACACTTTGTTTTGAAACACATTGGACAGGAAAATCTCCAGGCTGGGCAGCTACAGACTTGAGTTCTGTCTGTTGAGCAGTTATTTGACCTTGGGAATTTTTTTTTCCTTCTCAATGTGTTTGGGGTTCCCTGTAACATTGGCTTTTGGGGATGGTTGGATTAGGTAACCTCCAAGTTATTGCGTTTTGTGATTTTGGGTGCCCATATGCACTTGAAATCAGAGGACGATCAACTGGAAAGACAAGTGAAAAGAAAAATGAAATGTTAAGCAATGGGTGATGGGGTGGAGGGAGGAAATACCTTATTGCTGGTATCTGGTGAAACTTAAGTTTTACCTAAGAGATTTTTTACCTAGCTGTGTGGGAAGAAAACTGGATTACAGCAATGGAATGCTTTTTGCTTCCCCCCCCCCCCCCCGTCTCTTTAAGGTGAGAAGAGTTCTGTAAGTCTAGTCTTTGAGCCAGGTTTGTGACAAAATAGTGTTATGAAATGCCACAAGTTTCACCTCTGAGTGCCTGACAGACCCTTGGCAGAGAACCTTTGGGAATGTATGTGTGTAGGGTGTGTGACAGTATGTTTATGGTGTGTATGCACACCATTCTGTGTGTGTGTGTGTGTGTGTGTGTGTGTGTGTGTGTGTGTAGGGGAGAGGATGTACACTCTTGAATGTTGCTGGGGGTTGGTTGTTCTAGGAATGAGGAAAAACAGCAGGGCATGCATTGAGTGTTCCACAGTTCTGAATGGGCTCCTTGTGCTAGGGCCTGTAAAGATTTGACTGGTGCCAGACTGGATGGGTATTTCCCCTACCACTCCTCCTGCTACTTCACAACCCCTCAGGCTAAAGGGGTATTTCCATCAGTAATTTAGTTGACAAAATGGGTAAGCATTTTTCAAATTAACTTATCTCTAGGCAAGTAAGGGGATGTTGCTAGCCAGATGGCAGGCCACCCAAGAGCAGCTAAAAGGGAGTTTGGGAAGTAGAGAACCAAAGTTGGCAGTGTGGCTTTTTACTTGTGTGAATCCTAAAGGTTTGGCATTTCTCCTTCAGACTTGTGAGGATATGCAAAAAGAGAAGAGTGGGAGAATATGAAAAATGCAGCCCAGAAGAGCGGAACCCTCTGCATTTTTACTTTTTTTCCCTCCCTCTTCTGTCTCTTCATCTTCTCCCTTCTCCATTTACTCTCCCCTCTGATATAGCCTCATCTACTCTGCCCCCATTCCTACTGTGGAAGGGGAGATGGAAGAGAAGAGGGCTTTTCCTCTCTGATTTATCCCATCTTTTCCCAACTAAGTTTCTAGTTCCCTTTCTTCCTCTCTGACTGCATTGGGTAGAGGATAGGATTTTGCTCTTAGGATGCACAAAATTCTAGCTCAGAAATTTTCCCCTCCAGCTCTCCACCAGGGGAGTCTGGAACAGCCCTTTACCAGTATCCTAGCAACCTCCTGCATTACTCAGTTCCTGCTGAGCTCCAGAGCCCACCCTTTAAAGGTCCAGGCACAAAGGCCTCTAGAAAATGGGAGCTGGAGCCCAGCAAGACTTAGAGAGATGCTTTTGGGGAAATGGACAAAAAAAGAACAAGATCCCCATTGCCTGCAAATGCCTAGAAAACATGTCCACAGAAGGCATACAGAGCCTAGCCGACTTTTAGCCATGGGGACTGTTTATTGGAAAGCTCCTGGGTTCAAATTCCTTTCTCCTTTCTTCCAAATGCCTTCTTAAGATTAACTGAGTCATTTCACAGCCCAGCTTTCAGTGCAAGGAAGTCTGTAGGCCCTGAAAAATATTTTTTTCCACTCTGACTTTTGGCTGATTCAGGGAGGAGGTGGAGGGATAGTGTGGTAGGAACAAACTGAGCAGTGCCTTTCCCCCATTGAGACAGCCCCTGCCAGAACCTGTAGCATATATTTGTGTAGTATGCCCCAATTTTGTCTGTGGCTTAGGAAAATGCCCAACCTGGCTCTAATGTGGAGTTTGGGGAGTTTTGTTTCTAGGTTGTTGGTCTCTGAATAGTTTCTAAATGGAAGGCTGGGCAAATAGGAAGACCATTTTGATTGTGGGGCTGGTGAACAGGTCTTGGGCCTTGGCTGATTTTCTCATTCACTTGTGTGGTGATTAAGTGTTTAGGGAGCTGAGAGATTCCAGTGAACCTGTGAGTGAGGTACTCTTCTGCCCTGTGGTGAGGCCCAGATTGAGAGCACTTGGCTCTGACTAGAGGGCACAATCTCACAGTTGCAATGATGGTGCTAAAGCATGTCCTTCCAGCTTTGTCTGTTATCTTGGCCTCTGCTCCCTTTGGCCTATGCAGTGTTTTTTCTGGATGAACACATGATTGGGACTTGAACCTATTCTTCCAAAATAACCACCTTCTCAGAAGATCTCACACAAAGCATCTGGATCCAGCCGCACATTAGCTTTGCCTCAAGAAGTGGGATAGAGGTGGGGAATCTTATATTCTCTAGCTCTTATTTGTAACTGCAACTTCTTCTAAGTCCAACTGAGGCTCTGATTTTCTAAGAATCCTTGATCAAAGCTTAGCTCTTCTGATATCTGCCTAGAGTGTCTCCTGTCGTTAGGTGGGTCTAATTCTCAAGAGTATTTAGTTAACTGTGCTTTGCCCTGGCACCAAAGCACAAAGTAGAAAAACTATTAAGGGGTAAAGGCCTAGAAGATAGAGAAGACTTGGGATACAGTCCAGTAATGACAGTTACTAGTGACCCTTGTCAGTTCATGGGCCTATGGAGTTTACAAAGTAATTTTACATATTTTCTAATTTTGTGCATCACATCAGCGTTATGAAGTGGGTAGAGATGATTGTTTTTCCCTGTGTTACAGATGAGGTAAGTAAAGGTCAGAGACATTGGTGAGATGGATGTGGGTCTGCTTTTCAAATGGAGAGTGGGGAGAGTTGGAGTTGATCATTTCCAGCTAGTGTGAAGCTGAATGAAGTCAGGCAAAGAGGGAGGTGTGTGAGTCATTCCTGAAGTCATACTAGCTTCCTCAAGTTTGCTGGCTTACATTTTTAGTACTTTTTCATACCTTTAATTTTTACAGCAATTTTGCACAGAATTCCTTATTAAGTAAAATACCGACTTTTTATCTTGAATATACACCAAAGGGTTTCCTTTAGTCTTGTGAAAACTTAATATTTGGGATCTTTAAGGAGAAAGGCAGTGTGAATTGGTGAAGACTAAAATACAAAATGTTTTTAAGGAACTGCCGTTTTCATACAATTGTCCTTCCTTTCGAAGTACTCTTATTTTTCTATATTTCTTTTAAACTGTGCTGCTCAGAACTGATTATGCTAGTCCAGATGCCACTTGATGAGGATGAAGTACAAAGGGACTTTGATCTATCTGTGAAATATCTAATAATGTAGCATTCTACTGGTTCTCAACCCTCCCTGAACATTCAGATCAGTTGGGGAGTTCCTAAATATCCATGCCAGGTCCCCACTCTGAGAGATTCTAATTTAATTGGATAGGTCCTTGACAGCTTTTTTCCCCTCTAAATTTCAAATTTAAGGCTCCCTAAGGTAATTCAAATGTGTAGCCAGCGTTAGGAACCATTGTACTACCTTTTGGGATTGTAAGCTCAAATGCTTTGCTGTCTAGTCCAGTCTCCTACTCTGTTGTGAAATTGGTTCTTTGAGGCTTTTTTGAACCAAATTCATTAAATTTTATTTTGTTTGGTTAGTCCATTCTAGCTTTTTATGGGTTTAAAAAATTTTTCTTTATACTGTGCAACAAATTAGCAGTCTCTTCTAACATTGCATCAGTTAAACTTTATTTCCCTTGGTTGGTCTATTCTTGCTTTTGGGGAGGGGTTTAAATTTTTTTTCTTTATGTCATGAAATAGATTAAAAGTTTATTTTATCATTGCGTCATTTGGAAATTGAATAAGTATTACCCAAATTGTTGATTCAAAGAAATGTTCAATATGATGGGGGTAATCTCACCAGAGCCCCTTCTTGGAATTACAGCCCATTAACTTTTGTATATATCTGGTCAACCAGTGCAGAATCCATTGGGCTCTACCCTCATTTATCTTACCAACATGTTAATGAGGATAACGTGTCATGATAGATTTGTATGCTTTGTAGACATCAAGATGTATTCTAGGTTTCTATCAATCATCTACCAAGCCAATGACCTCATCAGAGAAAGGAGTATGAGTCACTTGGCATCTTAATCCTGGTAAATCCTATTGCAGGCTCCAGAATTCCCTATTTTCTTTCAGTACCCATAAACTATATATTTCTTAACTAGGTCCAGGATTTGCTGAGGGCCAGTGCCACAACTGTAGATTTTGTGTACCATCACTTTTCTTTTCCCCTTGTTGGAAAAACAGGGCATCATAGATGTAGCTTTAAAACAATATATTTGGTTTTGAGAAAGTTTGGGAACATCTTTGTGCATGTTTGCCTTGGTTGGCTGAATTGTTTTATTAACCAGTGGTTCTCAGCCCTAGACACACATTGGAATCACCTTGGAAGTTAACAAGACTAACAACAATTCCCAGAATCTCTGGAGATCTGGTGGCCATGGCATCAATATTTTTTTAAAAGCTCCTTGAGGTAACAGTAATGTTCAGCCAGGGATGAGAATGACTGCTATGTTAAAAGGAAATGTCAGCTCAGCCTGAATCTAGCTTATTGCACACATGAATAGGCAGGCTTCACAGATGGTGAGATTTTATTCTAGGATTGTGGGGGCCTTGATGAATTTGAGGGGCTTGTGCCCACTCTAAAAAGGACTTAACCCTAGAGAGTGAGTAGTCTGGGGACCTATTTGGATTTAAAATTATCAGCTGTGAGATGGTTTGAACCCTTCAGGAAAAAAGAGTCCTTGTGCATTTGCTGTAATAGTAGGGAAGATTCTGTTCCTTTGCTGTGTGACCTCGGGTAAATTACTTCTGCCCTCTGAAATTTGGATTCCTCATCTGCAAGATAGGATAGGAGGATTAGATAACTTGAAAGATTTCTTCTGTCTAATGATGTGTGCTTACTTTGTGATTAATAAAAATGATCAAAATGATTAAGGATATTATTATTCAAAACCATCAGGCAATCCAAAAGATCCCTTTTAGCAGATTTGGAATACATAGGGTGATTTGGGGTGGGGGTAATAGATCTGCTTTCCTAATTATATTTGGCTTAGGTTTCTTCTAAAAGCTTGTATTCATTGAGCACACAGTGGCTGCCAGCAGGGAAGAGAGCCCAACAGTGAACTGAGTGGCAGAAAGATTCCAGTTTGAGATTTAGCAGTCTTTAAAAAGACATGTTGCATGGATAATTGAGAATTGCCTCTTATAGATAAAATATCAGCCTTGTAGGTCTGTCTGGGAAAGGAGGAAAGGTCGTGGCTACTTTGACAGCCCAGAGCCCCTTCCTGTGGTATTTTAAGTAGCCATTTATTTAGTTAATACTACTACTGTTAATAAGAATTTTGAAAAAGTTCTCTAGTTATTTCATTGGCTCCTTTTATTTTTTTAATATGAAATTTATTGTCAGATTGGTTTCCATACAACACCCAGTGCTCATCCCAACAGGTGCCTTCCTCAATGCCCATCACCCACTTTACCCTCCCTCTCACCCCCCATCAACCCTCAGTTTATTCTCAGTTTTTAAGAGCCTCTTATGGTTTGGCTCCCTCCTTCTCTAACTTTTTTTTCCCTTCCCCTCCCCCATGGGTTTCTGTTAAGTTTCTCAGGATCCACATAAGAGTGAAAACATATGGTATCTGTCTTTCTCTGTATGACTTATTTCACTTAGCATAACACTCTTCAGTTCCATCCATGTTGATATAAAAGGCCATATTTCATTCTTTCTCATTGTCATTGGCTCCTTTTAAAACCTGGAAGTAGTTGAGGAAACTGAGGCATAGAGAGATTAAGTGACTCACTCAAGGACACACAGTTCAGGAAGTGGTAGTTCCTGACCTAGAAACCAGGCCTCCCTACGCTATATCCTGTAGTTCTTCCAGTGTGCCCTGCATGGTGGGCTCTGTGGTCAGAATGTGGTCATGACTCAGAACTGAAGGGGTTCCACTACATAGAGCAAAACTCATGAGGAAACTTAGAAGAAAGGGGTGAAGGGGCAACCTGGAGGAAAAGGAAACATTAAGGGTGTGTTTGAGGTCAGTTCTTTCTTGCCCTTATCATTCTTCTGTGCTAGTTTCCCTTGGCAAGAATTGGCCATTTGGTCTTTGAGCATCAAAGTCAAGAGTTGGTAGCAGAGAAGAAGGAAAGTTGTGCATGCATAGCAGAGACACTATATGGAAGGCATACCTTCAGTAGGAAATAAAAACACTGTAAATTGTCTTGGGACCCCTGGAAGCAAGCCATGGCTCTGTTCCTACCTTGCTGCCACTTTCCCACAAGGGGATAAAGGCCATTCCCCACTAGGTCTCAGTTCCCATGTCATTAAAATGAAGAGTGAATTCAATAGAAGAACCATATTTTCAAATGAAATCTGAGCCAGAAGCTTCTATATAGAACAGGAAAAAGCAGAACTAGTTTGGTTGAAATGGGCCTAGGACAGAGGTGGAAAACAGAGTCTAGAATCTTGCCAGAGTAGACCTTACTTATTAGGGGAATTGGGATTAGGACAGTGGGAATGGCTCTGCCCAGCTCAGACAGACTGCTTAGAAGATAGGACAAACTTAGGTAGGGGAGGTAATTCTTTCACTTAAGTGGGCAGGATTCACAGAGAATCACAAAGGGACAGAGATAAGAATACCTTGGAGATCTATAGCATGAATTCCTATTTTACAAGTGAGAAAACTAAGGCACTTAAGGGAAAAGGGACTTGTCCAAGGTTTCAATGATGGGCCTGGGATCCTGAGTCCTCAAATCAGGACTTTATGTTCCGTAACCTGCTACCTCTGCTATAGGGTGCTGGCTCAGTGTTCCTTTGGCTAGATCAGAGACCTGAATGCACTCTCAAGTTTGGCTGGAGAAAGCAAGTTGATAGAGAAACTGGGAGAGCAGTAGTATTATGTAACCTCCTGGAGGGGAGCAGGCCTGTCAGTAGTCCTTGGGGTGCCAGGCAGTGAGGTGAGGGACAGGGAATCATAGAATCTCCTGCAATGCAGACTACATTAGTTCTCCTGAGGGAGGGAGCCCTGGATGCAGCTCTGTGCTGTGCAAACATCCACCCTCAGGGTCCAGAAGAGGCCAGCACTGCATACCCATAACCAGCTCTGGGAATGGTTCTGGAAGCTCTGAACTCTCTGCCTGCCTGCCTTCATTAGAGAAGGAGGAGCCATGCACCTCCATGCCCAGCTGGCTGCAGGAAGAATGTGCTAAGTGCCCACCCCCACCCCCTCAGAATGTGGTGCCTAAAGACAGCAGCTACTTTTAGCTGTACCTCCCACAGCCTCTCCTCTGCCCACTCTCTTCCTTCCTCCTCCCTCTGTGAACCCTGCTGGTTGGCAGGAGGTCTGGGCAGTAGTGGCTGCTTTGACATTGGGAAAGAGGCAGGCAGTGGGGAGCCAGGTGACCCTAGGAGAGGCTGTGGTAGACCTAGTAGAGTGGGCGGGGGGCTCAGAACAAAGGCAAAACTATGAGACTGTTTTGTGGTTAGGGCCCAAAGGGAGTGGAGGGATTTATTAATTTCCCTTAGACCTTGCAACCAGATGAACTGCTTGTCTTAAGAATCAAGGTTGAACTGCACAGGAGGACTCAGGAAGATTTATTGGACAAAATGCACATAGACACTTTCTGTACTTGGATTTAGAGAAAGGCAACTGGGACTAGTAATGCTTGCTTGATTCTTGATTGTCAAGAATCAACACTGTCTTACACTTTTCAGGGATTTTACAAATTATCTCACTTGATATTTTCTGTAGTCCTGTGAAGTAGTAAGGACAGGAAATATCATTTTACAGATGAGAAAAATGAGACTCAAAGAGTCATTGTCATATAACATCTGATCTGGGCTCAAGCTCTGGAAGTTATAGTGCAATTTAAAGTCATTCCAGATAGCTGTATCTTCTAGAAAAGGGGTATTACAGCTATTCTGAATCTAATTCATTGTGGAAGCTGGAAAACTAGGCTTAGAAGGCTTAGAAAGAGAAAGGACTCAGTCAAGGAAGCACAATATGTTTGTAGTAGTACTGGAACTAGAACATTGCCTAGCAAGGATGTGAGTTCCTGGACCTGTCGCTTGCAAGCTGCTTTTGATTTTCACAGATGGTGAAGGAAACCTGTGTAGTGTGATGGGAAGCAAATGGTCACTGAACTAGTAATCTGTCATTTTTTAGTTCTATGACCTTGGGCAAGGTACTTAGCCTCTCTGAATTCGTTTTCTTTTCTGTTAATTGGGGTGTAAATCCCTGAGAACTCTCTGAGGCAGAAATCTCAGTGCAACTGTTACAATGGAGGGAAGTGACACTCAGTAGGCCCTTTGTAAAGGTTTTGTTAATGAAAGACATACACATGACTTAAGAGGGGCTGCAAATATGAACTCAGTCACTGGGTGACCTTGAACAAATACCATTGTCTTTGTGCCTTATTTCTCAGTCACAGAATGAAGGACTCTTTTACTTCTCTCCATTAAAAGTATAAAAGTTCTGTGACTTGGCCCATGTCTTGGGTCCTTGGTGGAAAGCTGGATTTTTTTTCTATAGGAGGCTTTCTTTTACTTACCCTCAGTTCCATCTCCCCCACCCAGCCACATACATATTGCTATGAATAGCAGACTAGCTTTCTCCCTGTCTCCTGCAAAGCTAAAAGAGGAGCTTGGCAGAAAGCCAGAATTAATTGTGTTTTTATTTAGTGCCTTCTCAAGTCCATCAAGCCAGAACCATCGAGGCACCTGGCAATTAAAAATCAATTCTTGGCCCCCAGGTCCTTGGCTAGGATTTGTGATGAGCATTACTGGGTTTTCATGATACAATTAAGAGTTGTGTTAGAAACTGCAGGCTCCTAACAAATGACCTACTTAGAACAAATCAACACTCTTCACCTTTGTATCATTTTGTTTGGAAAATTCTCATTGCTTGGAGGGCAGAGCTAGAAGATAAGGACTATTGTATAGTTTTCTATACACACATTGGCCACATTGGCCTTTTCTCCACAACCCTATGAGGTGAGCAAGGCCAGGATTATTCCCCATTTTAGGGCTAAGGAAATTGACTCATAGAATTGCTCTGATTGACTCAGATCAGTGCTGCTTCTTAAAAGCAGTGGTGTGCAAGGAAGAGCTTAGAATGTAGAGTTAACTGTTATCAGTTCACCAACCAACCAACCAAGTGGCCTTTGGCAATGATATTGTTCTAAAGATGCCTTCTGCACTTTGTTTCTATCTAGGTCTTGTTATAAAAGTTAGTCAATAGCAGATAAAACCAGGCAGATGCCACTAGATAATTCTGGCTAGGTTGGTATTGAACTACTGATTGACATTTCAGATACATCTATTTTGACCTATGGTATGTCCACTCATATATTATATCATCCAGGGATGCATGAAGGGTAGCCCTAGATTCTTTTGCCTTTCATGTTCAGTTTGGAGGTTTTCTTTTTGTGAGGTATATTTGGGATACACATGGGATACAAGTGTGGAGTACACTTTCACATTGACACACTTGGAACACACACATTCAGTTTATCATGAGGTACACTCACATTTGGACTTACTCTGTACGGGCAGGGTATACACACAAAGGCACATACGATGCATGCTTATGCAAATTTGTATGTGTGGACACACGTGCATGCATGTAAGGTATGACTGCACACCCAAATACACATAGGGCACACTGAAATGCATGTTCAGATATACTCCTACCCCCAGAAAATACACTCCTATCCCTAAAATACATACTTTTAAGAACTTGCCTGCATGAATCACCCTCCCGCGATGAGATACATTTTAACACACCTATGGGGCACACTCACATGCCCCATACACCCCTATGGGGCACACTCTGATCCAGAACACATGCTACCCTTAGAACCAACTAGTTGTCCCAGCTTTCCAAGTGGGCACATCCCAGTGCTGGCCCCACCTGGTGGGCCTTTATCAGTTTGCTCTGGCCCTCCCTTCCTTTATCCCTGAAATCAGACTTCAGAGGGCAGTGAGCTCAAGGATAAAATGGGTACTCAAGATGGCATGTGTTATAGCAGTCTCTTCAATGCAAACAAAATTTGCAACTGAGCCCTCAGATGTTGTGTTAATAGGCAGATGGAGAAGAATGGAGAAGATAAATTGGCACTAATCAGTGCAGAAAGCTTGAACCTGCTCCTCCATACACCAATCACTTCCAAACAATTATGGAATGATATGATTGTGAAAGAATGTCCTAGACAACCTAAAGTAACTGAATATTACAGTTCATTTTTCTTGGGAACGAAGTAACAACTTGGACCCCAACAAGTATATCTAAATTGTAGGTGGGAGGATGTGAGGAGAAGTAGCAGGATGTGTAAGACCCAGCCTCTTCTGGGTCAGTGGTGGGTAGAGAGAACAGCCATTTTCTTCTCCTTTTTAAAAAACTTTTATTTGCATTTTATTCAGAATTTACTCCTGGGCTATAACTTTTTGTTTCTTCAGTTTCTCCTGGGATATCTTTTTCTTCTGTGCAACCTCCTCTTCTGGTTTAGGAACAATCTGCTCTTTTTCAGTAAGGATAATCTCGATGTGGCAGGGAGACCTCATTTATGGGTTAGTCCAACTGTGAGCCCTGTAAGTTCTATGCTGCATCTTGGGGACTTTGTTCACCTGGGTGTGTTCAATGACCAGAGAATCTGCATCTAAACCCTTAAGTTCAGCATTACTCTCTGCAGTTTTCAGCATGTGAAGTAAAGATTCAGCACTCTTTTTGGGCCACTGGCCCTGTGTCCCATTGCACTATTTGGCCTGGACACACTTACCTACTTCACCATTGTAGCAATGGAATGGCACACATTGCTTCTGCAAAGTGACATAGTTCACATACTTAGTGGCATTTCACATATGCATACTCTTGATGGCCTGGGCAGTTTCATGTGTGTTCTTGAAGTAACCATGAAGATTTGAACCTCTTGCTTTGCATGATTTTGTAGGATTTTCTGGGTCAAGTGAATAGGAACCATTTTTAGAGATCACCTCAGGCCACTTCAATAGCCACATTCTTAATGACCACAACCCTGCCCCTAGGCACAACAGCTTGAGCCATCTGGCCCCACTAATGAGGACCTGCTATTTTTAGAATTTCTCAACCTGGAAATCAGGTCGGGATGTCCTAGGGAGGCCTTTCTGGCCTTTAGTAACTAAAGGCTGGAGCTGGAAGGAGAGAACCCTAGACTCAGTGTTGATTGAAGGTATTAAGCAGAGAGACAGGTAGCTAGAGTGTGCCAGGTCTGCCCTGCAGCAGCAACCTTACCCTGAGTGGGATACTCTTGACTATGACAGGCCTACGCTTGTTTCTCAACTTTGCATTTGAGATCAAGAAACATGAATTCCAGTCACTGTTTTGAAACTTAGGGTGTACCTCAGTCGGGGTTCCCTCCTCTGTCTGGGTCTTCTTTGGTCTGTAGGCAAAATAGCCAGTATATCCCTCAGATGCTGGCAAGAACTCAGACTAAAAGTTGAGAAAATGCTTTGCAGACGTACTAATTCTTCACCCATGAATCTGTACTTCCATCCCTAAGCTACTTTCAATGCCCATCAACAGCCAGGCCTGACTCCTATCACAGTAGCCATAGAAAGAAAAGGGGGTCAGGGAGAGGAAACCTCATGGTGTCAGGTTGATCAAAGTCATACTGGGGTCACCCTCAACCTTACAGATTTTTTTCAGTGCTAGGTCAATTCTTTCTCAGAAAACAGGTTTGCAACATTGTACAGTTTTGCCTCCTCAGAACCCTAGGCAGCAAGGAAAAGTGGAGGACGTCAGGAGCAAGGACTTCTTCCTAATCTAGGAAAAGCAAAGTCAGACCTATACCTGCCATCTGCCAGAGGAAGCAACCTGGAATGCTGACCCCAAGAAGAGTGCCTTATTCCATTTTGTGCTCAGGACCATTTCACCTGCTTTGTTGAAGGGGATGGGTCAGGAACTAGACTACATAGGCTCAAGTTCAGGTTTCTTCTTGCCATTATACATTGTGGCCAAAGATCTTCCAAGCCTCAGTTTTTTGATCTGTAAAGTGGGCTTAACTATAAATCTCAGGATTGTTGGGTACAAGAATTCATCATGGCAAAGGATGTGAAATGTGTGTCATAAAATGTTGAACATGTTTTGCTGCTGTTTGGATTCTTAAGAGTTCATCCAGGTCATTATTACAGGTAGTTTAGAGGTAATTCAGGAGCTTGTTTTCATTTTAGTTCTCACTCCTTTCCCCTATCCTTCCTTTAAGGCCAGTATTGTCTCCATTTTACAGATGTGGATACTGAAGCACAGTGGAGGGAGAGACCAGCCTGAGGCTATATAATTAGGCAGTGGTGGATCCATGCCTTCAGACTCTGTTTAGTGTTCTTTCTATATGTAGTTCCAAGCTACCAGCCAGAAATCCGGTGCTAAAGAAAGCTGCCCATGGCAGCTTAAGTTAACATAATTTAAAAACTTCATTTGTTTCTGACACAGAACAAGGAAGGGGGGCTATCTGGGGCCTGGCCTTCACCAGAAGTATCCTGCTTGCCCATGAGAGGCACATTCACTGATCTTTCATCCCTTCTACAGCAATTTAAGTCCTACTGGTATCCTGCATGTTGGAAGCAGTGCAGCGTTGCTAAACTGTTGTGATAGGGAATTGTGCTGCCCATTTAAGCTACTTCAGAGAAGGGTCCCTGAAGGCACTTGATCAACCCCCACCTCATCATAGCTTCCTGGGTACAGAAGCTTTGTGTGGCTGACCTGCATAAGGGTTTAGGTAGAAATGTATCTAAGAATATAATGTTTGAGGGCCTTAGTCTGTGGAGTATTTTGCCAACTCTTGAAGGATAAGATAGTGGTTATTCAAGAACCAAAGCTGGAAGAGTCCCTTGAGACCATCTTGGCTGATTCTCACCTGGCCTTGATGTGGACATTAAATTTCAGCTGGGCTGACTTTTTCTCACTTAATGTGTTCTTCCTTATATATCATAAACTCTTAAGCTGGGCCAGATTTTCTAGGAGGCCTTCTACCTTGTATATTTTTGCCTTTCTGAACCTAAGAGAGATACATTGAAACTGAGTGGTAACAGGAAGGCAATTAAATAATCTGTGGAAGTCATGCTTTGGGTGCTAGGCATCAGGGAAGATGACCTTTTGTGTCTTTCTTCAGCTGTCCTGCTGTGAATATGTTACTTTCCTATGGCCTCTGATTGGCTGTGGGAGCCTAAATGAAAGTGTTTTTCATTTGTGCTGCTAAAATCTGTAGGATGACTATGATACTTCCCTGTCTGGGGGATTAGACAGTTTCTGGAGTGGGGAAACTGGAGGAAAAAAGGAGAGAGACACCTTCTGTTCTTCAAGTTTGAGAGCCCAAAGAGTGTATAGGGAAGAGTTAGCTGCTGAAGCCCTGCCAAGAAGCAGCCACACAGTTTCCCCAGATCCCTTGACCCTAGACACCTTATTTTAAAATTATTTTATTTTTTAATAGGAAATACATCCACATGGTCAAAATCTGAACGATATAAGAGGATGCACAGTGAAAAATCTCCCTCCTGCTGCTCCCTTCCAGCCATGTGGCTGCCTCTGCAGAGGTCACTAGTGGGTCCTTCCAGAGAAATGTTCTATGGATATATAAATATATATGGATATATTCTTTTTTTAAGTTTATTTATTTTTGGCAGAGACAGAGTGTGAGCATGAGCTGGGGAGGGGCAGAGAGAAAGAGAGAGAGAGACAGAATCCGAAGCAGGCTCCAGGCTACAAGCTGTCAGTACAGAACCTGATGCGGGGCTCAAACTCACGAACTGTGAGATCATGACCTGGGCTGAAGTTGGACGCTTAACCGACTGAGCCACCCAGGCGCCCCTCATTTTTCTTTTTTTAATGGTTATATACCCACTGTTCTATGCCTTGCTATACTTTGGATGTTCTCTGAACCTGTGGGGCATGAGGATGTGCTATGGAGAGCAGAGGTTAAGATCACTGGTTCTAGAGTGAACTATTTGGGTTTTGGTTCTAGCTGTGTGACCTTCAACAATCACTTCAACTCTTTGAACCTTGGTTTCTTCATTTTTAAAATGGGGATCAAATAAGTTAGTATATGTAAAAACTTAGATTTGCCTTTGACATATAGTATGCACTCAGTAAATGTTAGCCTTTTTTTTTTTATTATTAGAGGGAAAACATTGGACTGTGAGTCAGAAGATCTGAGTTCTCTTCTGGCCTCTGCTCCTGGGATAACTGAGTGACTTCCTTTGTCCAAGCCTATTTTCTCATTTTTAAAATGTAAGGTCTTATTCCTACTTGGCTTATCTTCCAGAGTTTCTGGGAGATCATGAATGTGAAAGCAACTTAGCTTCATTCAGTGAGCTCATGAATGTGAAAGCAACTTAGAAACTGTGATGTGCTAAGAACATGGAAGTGGTGCTACTTACTCTTTTTGTAGAACTACCTTGAATGGCTTGAACCCAGTGGACTGAACTGGGTGGAGAAGGCAGTGCCCTTTCTTCTGGCAGTGGAACCTAAATGCCATCCTTGGACTGGAATTCTATTTTGGGTGTATGTAGACCATGGCAAAAATTCAAAATAGTCAAGTTTTGTCTTTTGACATTTTTTATCAGACTACATACCTCTTCTGACTTCCTTGTTTCCATGTTTTCTTTGCCTCCCCTCTGTCCCCTTTAACTCCCCTCTGTCTCTTGTCAAAACCTGCTTTTAGAAGCAAGGCAGCAGCATCTTTCAAAAGTGACCCCAACTTTCCATTTGAGATAACCCAGTTCAAGTAGCTCAGAGAGGAGCTAGATCTGCCCAAGTTCATACCACAAATCAGTAACTAAGCCAGGCCTGGAGTCTCTTCTTCCCATCCCATTGTTGTTTTGTTTTTTGTTTTTTGTTTTTTTGCACTTTGCATTTTAGTGTGAATTTGAATTTGAGATTCTTTAGCAAAGACGTTTGGTGATGAGAGATATTCTGGTAATGTCTGCATTTAGCCTTCATAGTGAGGTGTTCTTAATTTCCAGGGTCAGACTTGTCTGGGGTCCTGAGGGATAGGAGAGGCAGTGCTGGTTGTAGTACTGAAGGGATGATATCTGTAGAGCAGAGGGAGGAAAGAGTACCAGAAAATATCTAAAACAGTGATCTCCAAAGTGAAGCTGAGGGAGAAAACACTGGAAGTTCTTTATATATTAAATTGCTAATTATCAATTAATTTCCATTTTTGTGTAAATGTTTATAAAACACATACTGCATTAGTACTACATTAGTATTTAGATACTGGGGTAGATATTAATTTTTTAACCAATTGACGTTTTTTAACCAAAAACAACTAACAACCATCTTTCTAAAATACTGTAGGCTTGGTTTCTAATTTTGGCTCTGCTGCTGACTAGCTTTAGATGTTAGGTAACCTCTTCACTGGAACCTCAGTTTTCTTATCTGTAAATTGTTAGGCTGAACTAGGTGTGCCGGTTCTTAAGAATCTCCAATCCAGATCTTCTCTGAGCATAAGAATCCACTGCCAGGCTCTTGAACCTGAGACAGAGTCAAGAAGATTATGTTCAAGTTCTAGCATCACACTGGATGCTTTGTCCCTCAGTCAGTTGCCCTGGGCCTTCCCTTCTCCACCCCTACCTCCTTCACCTAGCCCAGACAGGCAGAAGCTGTCTTACGTAAGCCTGGCTGACCTACTTGAAGTTCTGTTGTTACAAGCACAACCACTTTTCCATTGGGACAAAGACCCAATGCCATCCCTCCTAGGCCCTGAGGGTGGGTCTGAATGTGCTGATCTTGTGCCCTCTCAGACAGCCTAAGTTTAGATGATGCATTCCTCTGAAGGTAAGTCAACTCCATCTCAGCCAGTTTGTGTCCCCCAAGGCCTGATCCAGTGACTACTCACAGAACACCACCGCCGTCTGCTCATCCACTATTTACCATGTCTACTGAGAGCACAGGATTGTGCTAGACTTTGTTAGGAGAAACATGGCCAACCCCTCAATAGGGACTACTGCTGATAGGGACCAGAGCTACTGCTTAATGCCTTGACCAATGTCTTTTCTGTCACTGTGAGCCAACAGGCAGAGGGAAATCAATAAGCCACTAGAAACCATCTTCTACTTTCTGATGGTCTCTTTAAGTGCAGATTTCCTCTTTGTGTTGTAAGGACTCCCCTACATTCTCTTTGGAAAGGCTCAAAGCATTTGCAAGGCTTTGTCCTGGGTGGGCATGCTTAGCAGACTTAAAAGTGTTTAAATTGATTGAAATATATTTATTTTTTTCTTTCTGTTCTCCAGATATAGGAGCAAGTCAAAGTGCTCCTAACTAAATGTTGTTCCTGTTCTCACCACCTTAGAGCAGATGGCCACATTTAAAGATGACATTAGAACCATTAGTTCCAACCTATCTCCTTCTCTGCTCCTCCCCCCACCTACAGCCCTCCTTCCCCTACAATATTTTAACACGACATCTGTCAAATGGATAAAAAATGACTTTCCCTTCTCTCTGCCTTGCCCACCCACCCTCTGGCTGTGGTGCTGATGAGTATAGAACTATGCATGTGGGAGGCATGGAGGACAGATTCTTCATTCTCCCCCCTCCCCTTTTGTAAACTTAGAGGAGCCCTACCTCCACTTCTTCTCAGGAAACTCCAAGACTGGCCTTTAGGTCACAATTCAGGAAAAATTAAGGATCCCAGGGCTGGTCCCAGTAGAACCACATGAAGAAATTCAAGAACCCAGGTGCAGAGCCCTAGATAGGTCTAGGTGATCTCAGGGATTGGGGGCTCTTTGAGCCCCCTGCCTCTTCCCTAGGCTTGCCTTCACCATCTCTTAAGGTTTGAAGGCAATGAAGAGACTCAAATGGGTGGCTGGAACTTAGTACCCATAGCAAGTCCAAGAAGATGGTCACAGTGCCCAGGGTAGGAATTTTGTAGATGGAGCCCAAGGTGACTCAAGAAACAGATAAGCGTCAGGGTAACCTCCAGTTTGGAACGGTATGCTTCTGACTCAACTCATAGCGACAGCATTTCTGAGTCATATTTTGTTTTACTAATAATTTTTCTTTTAGAATATTAGAGTCTAACTTGGATAGATTGAGCACAGCTCTTAGAAATTGCTTCTAGACTATAGCATAGAGAGATTTTCCATTAGGGCCACTGTGGGCCTCAGGGCTGAAGGTCAGGGCATGGGTGGGAGAAGAGATGCAACAGAGCAGGTGAAAATAGACTCTCAAGGCTGGGAAAACCATCCTGGACAAACTACTGTAATCCCTCAGCCTTCCTGGAATCTAATACAAGAAGGGGAAGTCAGGGACAAAGTTTCAGAGACTCTGGTTTCTTCCAAATGATCCAGTGCAGTAAGAGGAAATTCTTGTATTTCAAACTCTGGCTCTAGTAAGTTTAAGATACTTGGTCTCAATATGATATTCAAGTTCACTCTGGCTGTTTTTTAAAAAATTCTAGGATGAGGGGTGCATGGGTAGCTATGATGGTTGAATGTCTGATTCTTGATTTTGGCTCAGGTCATGATCCCAAGGTCATGGGATTGAGCCCTGTGTCAGGCTCTGCACTGAGTGTGGAGCCTGCTTAAGATTCTGTCTTGCTCTGCCTCTGCCCCGCTCCCCTGCTCACATGCTCACCCTCTTTCTAAAATAAAATAAAGTAACATTAAAATATAAAGTAAAAAAAAATAAACACTCTGGGGTGATTCTGAGCAGGAGGTCTATGAGAACTGGCCTAATGGGTTGGAGGCCAAAAGATCCCAGAACAACTTGACATTAACTCCTATTTCCAATGTTTTGGACGTTCAAGCTGATGTTTATCAGATTGGGAGGTGCTCTGGGTGAGAGACTTCTCTAGCCAACAGGATCATGATTGGTTGGTGGTCCAGAAACATGTCTTCTCTGTGATCTGTGCAATCCTTGACCTATTTGGCTGCATTTTCTCTAAAGGACTTATTTCTTCTACAAGACCAAACTCTTAGCATCATGAACTTTCAGGTAGTATCTGGGTCTCACTTCATTTGCTCCTGGACCCATTAGGTTGAGCTAGTGGCTGAAGTTTCATATCAGAAGAGTCCATTGCTAAGGTTCAGACCAAGCAAGTAAATCCCCTTGCTTCATATATGTTTGATTGTTCACTGTTATAGCTAAGGTCACCTTGTAACTTCTTTGGAAGAAGTACAGAAAGGTGTTGTCCTTTGTTATTAGTCTATAATGAATGAAAAAAATCTCCTTCATAACTTGGGAAGCTTATCTGGGTTTTCCAAACTTTTAGGGCCTGGCAGATATGAGTTGGCTTGTGACCAAAGTACATATTGGCCTCTAGATCAGGTGATCTATCCTGCTCATGCTGAGCCTTAACCTCATCTGGGCTGATCTTTCAAAAACAAGTCAGTCCAGCTGAGTTTTGTGTTTGTCAGGTGTGGCTGAAACCAACCATAGACCTTTCATTTTATTAAAGTGAAAAATGGATGGCACAATGGGACATTGAAGGAAGCCAGTTCCCAATGACTCAGAAATTACATGAACAAACTAGGGAAAAAGTGGTCATGTCATGAAAAGATGATATTTACATACTCCCTTTCAGTACATTTAGAGCCATCATCACTTGAATTCATTAACTATTCTGCTCAGAAATGACATTATTTAGTTATGGGTGATAGCAACACCCAGATTAGAGCTGAAATAATGCATATATGAACTATTAAGTCACAGGGGAAAGAAAAATCAATTATTGGATTTTTTAAAATACTTTTTTAAAATACTTATTCATTTTTGAGACAGAGAAAGAGCACGTTTGGGGGAGGGTGAGAGAGAGAAGGAGACACAGAATCTAAAGCAGATTCTAGGCTCTGAGCTGTCAGCACAGAGCCTGATGTGGGGCTTGAACCCATGAACCATGAGATCATGACCTGAGCTGGATTTGGACGCTTAACCAACTGAGCCACACAAGGGCCCCCAATTCTTGGGATTTAAAAAATATTCATAATAGTGTTTTTCTTATCTGGCATATTTTCATCCCCTGATGACCATCAAGCACCTCTGTACATCTTCAGCAAAAACCTGCATCCCACCCCAGAAGCCATTAATCCTATCAAAAACAGAATAGCCTATAGGCCACCTGGTATATATTATGTAAACAGTTTGCTTAGCTACATAGTATGTTCTGCAACCTGACAGAGATGCTAAATATGTTTTGTGGTCTTCGTCAGAATTTGTCTTATTTGAGGGCTCAGGTGTTAGAAGCTAAAAACAGTATTGTTCATTATGTATTAGGCAGATTATTTATTTATTTATTTATTTATTTATTTATTTACTTATTTTGACAACAAAACAATAATTTATAATCATGTCTCAACAGAAATAATGAACACTGTCCAAACTACAAAACTGACCAAACATCTTCCTATCTTGGCTATTCTAAGTGACCACTACTTCTTTACCAATTTTAACTTTAGGCAAAATCCGGTCTTTCCTGATTTTGTTTTATATTTTATTGTATTTTATTTTATTTTATTTTATTTTATTTTATTTTATTTTTTTATTTTATTTTATTTTATTTTTTGTTTGTTTTCTAATATATGAAATTTATTGTCAAATTGGTTTCCATACACCACCCAGTGCTCATCCCAAAAGGTGCCCTCCTCAATACACACACCCACCCTCCCCTCCATCCCACCCCCCATCAGCCCTCAGTTTGTTCTCAGTTTTTAACAGTCTCTTATGCTTTGGCTTTCTCCCACTCTAACCTCTTTTTTTTTCTTCCCCTGCCCCATGGGTTCCTGTTAAGTTTCTCAGGATCCACATAAGAGTGAAACCATATGGTATCTGTCTTTCTCTGTATGGCTTATTTCACTTAGCATCACACTCTCCAGTTCCATCCACGTTGCTACAAAGGGCCATATTTCATTCTTATTGCCATGTAATACTCCATTGCGTATAAAAAACACAATTTCTTTATCCATTCATCAGGTGATGGACATTTAGGCTCTTTCCATAATTTGGCTACTGTTGAGAGTGCTGCTATAAACATTGGGGTACAAGTGCCCCTATGCATCAGCACTCCCGTATCCCTTGGGTAAATTCCTAGCAGTACTACTGCTGGGTCATAGGGTAGGTCTATTTTTTTTTTAATTTTTTTTTTTTAATTTTTTTTTTCAACGTTTATTTATTTTTGGGACAGAGAGAGGCAGAGCATGAACGGGGGAGGGGCAGAGAGAGAGGGAGACACAGATTCGGAAACTAGCTCCAGGCTCTGAGCCATCAGCCCAGAGCCTGACGCGGGGCTCGAACTCCGGGACCGCGAGATCGTGACCTGGCTGAAGTCAGACGCTTAACCGACTGCGCCGCCCAGGCGCCCCAGGGTAGGTCTATTTTTAATTTTTGGAGGAACCTCCACACTGTTTTCCAGAGCGGATGCACCACTTTGCATTCCCACCAACAGTGCAAGAGGGTTCCTGTTTCTCCACATCCTCTCCAGCATCTATAGTCTCCTGATTTGTTCATTTTGGCCACACTGACTGGCGTGAGGTGATATCTGAATGTGGTTTTGATTTGTATTTCCCTGATAAGGAGTGACGCTGAACATCTTTTCATGTGCTTGTTGGCCATCTGGATGTCTTCTTTAGAGAAGTGTATATTCATGTTTTCTGCCCATTTCTTCACTGGATTATTTGTTTTTCGGGTGTGCAGTTTGGGGACACTAGCCCTTTGTCCAATATGTCATTTGCAAATATATTTTCCCATTCCGTTGGTTGCCTTTTAATTTTGTTGATTGTTTCCTTTACAGCTTTTTATCTTCATGAGGTCCCAATAGTTCATTTTTGCTTTTTTTTCAATATATGAAATTTATTGTCAAATTGGTTTCCATACAACACCCAGTGCTCATCCCAAAAGGTGCCCTCCTCAATACCCATCACCCATCCTCCCCTCCCTCCCACCCCCCATCAACCCTCAGTTTGTTCTCAGTTTTTAACAGTCTCTTATGCTTCGGCTCTCTCCCACTCTAACCTCTTTTTTTTTGTTTTTTTCCTTCCCCTCCTTCATGGGTTTCTGTTAAGTTTCTCAGGATCCACATAACAATGAACACATATGGAATCTGTCTTTCTCTGTATGGTTTATTTCACTTAGCATCACACTCTCCAGTTCCATCCACGTTGCTACAAAGGGCCATATTTCGTTCTTTCTCATTGCCATGTAGTACTCCATTGTGTATATAAACCACAATTTCTTTATCCATTCATCAGTTGATGGACATTTAGGCTCTTTCCACAATTTGGCTATTGTTGAGAGTGCTGCTATGAACATTGGGGTACAAGTGCCCCTATGCATCAGTACTCCTGTATCCCTTGGGTAAATTCCTAGCAGTGCTATTGCTGGGTCATAGGGTAGGTCTATTTTTAATTTTCTGAGGAACCTCCACACTGTTTTCCAGAGTGGCTGCACCAATTTGCATTCCCACCAACAGTGCAAGAGGGTTCCCGTTTCTCCACATCCTCTCCAGCATCTATAGTCTCCTGATTTGTTCATTTTGGCCACTCTGACTGGCGTGAGGTAATATCTGAGTATGGTTTTGATTTGTATTTCCCTGATGAGGAGTGACGTTGAGCATCTTTTCATGTGCCTGTTGGCCATCCGGATGTCCTCTTTAGAGAAGTGTCTATTCATGTTTTGGGCCCATTTCTTCACTGGGTTATTTGTTTTTCATGTGTGGACTTTGGTGAGCTCTTTATAGATTTTGGATCCTAGCCCTTTGTCCAATATGTCATTTGCAAATATCTTTTCGCATTCCGTTGGTTGCCTTTTAGTTTTGTTGGTTGTTTCCTTTGCTGTGCAGAAGCTTTTTATCTTCATAAGGTCCCTGTAATTCATTTTTGCTTTTAATTCCCTTGCCTTTGGGGATGTGTCAAGTAAGAAATTGCTATGGCTGAGGTCAGAGAGGTCTTTTCCTGTTTTCCCCTCTAGGGTTTTGATGATTTCCTGTCTCACATTCAGGTTCTTTATCCATTTTGAGTTTATTTTTGTGAATGGTGTGAGATAGTGGTCTAGTTTCAACCTTCTGCATGTTGCTGTCCAATTCTCCCAGCACCATTTGTTAAAGAGACTGTCTTTTTTCCATTGGATATTCTTTCTGGCTTTGCCAAAGATTAGTTGGCCATACTTTTGTGGGTCTAGTTCTGGGGTTTCTATTCTATTCCATTGGTCAATGTGTCTGTTTTTGTGCCAATACCATGCTGTCTTGATGATGACAGCTTTGTAGTAGAGGCTAAAGTCTGGGATTGTGATGCCTCCTGCTTTGGTCTTCCTCTTCAAAATTACTTTGGCTATCTGGGGCCTTTTGTGGTTCCATATGAATTTTAGGATTGCTTGTTCTAGCTTTGAGAAGAATGCTGGTGCAATTTTGATTGGGATTGCATTGAATGTGTAGATAGCTTTGGGTAGTATTGACATTTTAACAATATTTATTCTTCCAATCCATGAGGATGGAATGTTTTTCCATTTCTTTATATCTTCTTCAATTACCTTCATAAGCTTTCTATAGTTTTCAGGATACAGATATTGTACATCTTTGGTTAGATTGATTCCTAGGTATTTTATGCTTCTTGGTGCAATTGTGAATGGGATCAGTTTCTTTATTTGTGTTTCTGTTGCTTCATTGTTAGTGTATAAGAATGCAACTGATTTCTGTACATTGATTTTCTATCCTGCCACTTTGCTGAATTCATGTATAGTTCTAGCAGACTTTTGGTGGCGTCTATCGGATTTTCCATGTATAATATCATGTCATCTGAAAAAAGTGAAAGCTTAACTTCATCTTTGCCAATTTTGATGCCTTTGATTTCCTTTTGTTGTCTGATTGCTGATGCTAGCACTTCCAACACTATGTTAAACACCACTGGTGAGAGTGCATATCCCTGTCGTGTTCCTGATCTCAGGGAAAAAGCTCTCAGTTTTTCCCCATTGAGGATAATGTTAGCAGTGGGCTTTTCATAAATGGCTTTTATGATGTTTAAGTATGTTCCTTCAATCCTGACTTTCTTGAGGGTTTTTACTAAGAAAGGATGCTGAATTTTGTCAAAGGCCTTTTCTGCATCGATTGACAGGATCATATGGTTCTTATCTTTTCTTTTATTAATGTGATGTATCATATTGATTGATTTGCGAATGTTGAACCAGCCCTGCATCCCAGCAATGAATCCCACTTGATCATGGTGAATAATTCTTTTTATATTCTGTTGAATTTGATTTGCTAGTATCTTATTGAGAATTTTTGCATCCATATTCATCAGGGATATTGGCCTGTAGTTCTCTTTTTTTACTGGGTCTCTGTCTGGTTTAGGAATTAAAGTAATACTGGCTTCATAGAATGGGTTTGGAAGTTTCCCTTCCCTTTCTATTTTTTGGAATTCTTGAGAAGGATAGGTATTACCTCTGGTTTAAACGTCTGGTAGAACTCCCCTGGGAAGCCATCTGGCCCTGGACTCTTATTTGTTGGGAGATTTTTGATAACTGATTCAATTTCTTCACTGGTTATGGGTCTGTTCAAGCTTTCTATTTCCTCCTGTTTGAGTTTTGGAAGTGTGTGGGTGTTTAGGAATTTGTCCATTTCTTCCAGGTTGTCCAGTTTGTTGGCATATAGTTTTTCATAGTATTCCCTGATAATTTCTTGTATTTCTGAGGGAATGGTTGTAATAATTCCATTTTAATTCATGATTTTATCTATTTGGGTCATCTCCCTTTTCTTTTCGAGAAGTCTGGATAGAGGTTTGTCAATTTTGTTTATTTTTTCAAAAAACCAACTCTTGGTTTCATTGATCTGCTCTACAGGTTTTTTTTTTTAGATTCTATATTGTTTATTTCTGCTATTTATTATTTCTCTTCTTCTGCTGGGTTTAGGCTGCCTTTGCTGTTCTGCTTCTATTTCCTTTAGGTGTGCTCTTAGGTTTTGTATTTGGGATTTTTCTTGTTTCTTGAGATAGGCCTGGATTTCAATGTATTTTCCTCTCAGGACTGCCTTCGCTGCATCCCAAAGCGTTTGGATTGCTGTATTTTCATTTTCGTTTGTTTCCATATATTTTTAAATTTCTTCTCTAATTGCCTGGTTGACCCATTCATTCTTTAGTAGGGTGTTCTTTAACCTCCATGCTTTTGGAGGTTTTCCAGACTTTTTCCTATGGTTGATTTCAAGCTTCATAGCATTGTGGTCTGAAAGTATGCATGGTATGATCTCAAGTCTTGTATACTTATGAAGGGCTGGTTTGTGACCCAGTATGTGATCTATCTTGGAGAATGTTCCATGTGCACTCGGGAAGAAAGTATATTCTATTGCTTTGGGATGGAAAGTTCTAAATATATCTGTCAAGTCCTTCTGATCCAATGTATCATTCAGGGCTCTTGTTTCTTTATTGTTTGTGTGTCTAGATGATGTATCCATTTCTTTAAGTGGGGTGTTAAAGTCTCCTGCAATTACCACATTATTATGAATAAGGTTGCTTATATTTGTGAGTAATTGTTTTATACATTTGGGGGCTTCTGTATTCGGTGCATAGACATTTATAATTGTTAGCTCTTCCTGGTGGATAGACCCTGTGATTATTATATAATGCCCTTCTTCATCTCTTGTTACAGCCTTTAATTTAAAGTCTAGTTTGTCTGATATAAGTATGGCTACTCCAGCTTTCTTTTGACTTCCAGTAGCATGATAAATAGTTCTTCATCCCCTCACTTTCAATCTGAAGGTGTCCTCAGGTCTAAAATGAGTCTCTTGTAGACAGCAAATAGATGGGTCTCATTTTTTTATCCATTCTGATACCCTATGTCTTTTGGTTTGTGCATTTTGTCCATTTTCATTCAGTGTTATTATAGAAAGATATGAGTTTAGAGTCACTGTTATGTCTGTAGGTTTCATGCTTGTAGCAATGTCTCTGTTACTTTGTCTCACAGGATCCTCCTTAGGATCTCATCTAGGACTCATTTAGTGGTGATGGATTCCTTCAGTTTTTGTTTGTTTGGGAAGACCTTTATCTCTCCTTCTATTCTAAATGACAGATTTGCTGGATAAAGGATTCTCGGCTGCATATTTTTTCTGTTCATCACATTGAAGATTTCCTGCCATTCCTTTCTGGTCTGCCAAGTTTCAGTAGATAGATATGTCACGAGTCTTATCAGTCTCCCTGTATATGTTAGAGCACGTTTATCCCTAGCTGTTTTCAGAATTTTCTCTTTATCCTTTTATTTTGCCAGTTTCACTATGCTATGTCATGCAGAAGATCGATTCAATTTATGTCTGAAGGGAATTCTCTGTGCCTCTTGGATTTCAATGCCTTTTTCCTTCCCCAGTTCAGGGAAGGTCTCAGCTATTATTTCTTCAAGTACACCTTCAGCACCTTTCCCTCTTTCTTCCTCCTCTGGAATACCAATTAGGCATAGATTATTTCTCTTTAGTGCATCACTTAGTTCTCTAATTTTCCCCTCATACTCCTGGATTTTTTTTTATCTGTCTTTTTCTCAGCTTCCTCTTTTTCCATAATTTTATCTTCCAATTCACCTATTCTCTCCTCTGCCTCTTCAATCCGAGCTGTGGTTGTCTCCATTTTATTTTGCAGCTCATTGATCACATTTTTTAGCTCCTCCTGGCTGTTCCTTAGTCCCTCGATCTCTGTAGCAATAGAGTCTCTGCTGCCCTGTATACTGTTTTCAAGCCCAGCGATTAATTTTATGACTATTATTCTAAATTCACTTTCTGTTATATTGTTTAAATCCTTTTGATCAATTCATTAGCTGTCGTTATTTCCTGGAGATTCTTTTGAGGGGAATTCTTCCGTTTTGTCATTTTGGATAGTCCCTGGAGTGGTGGGGAACTGCGGGGCACTTCCCCTGTGCTGTCTTGAATAACTTGCACTGGTGGGCGGGACTGCACTCAGACCTGATGTCTGCCCCCAGCCCACCTCTGGGGCCACAGTCAGACTGGTATGTACCTTCTCTTCCTGTCTCCTAGGGGTGGGGTTCACTGTGGGGTGGCGAGGCCAGTCTGGGCTACTTGCACACTGCCAGGCTTGTGGTGCTGGGGATCTGGCATATTAGCTGGGGTGGATCGGCAAGGTGCACAGGGGCGGGAGGGGCAGGCTCAGCTTGCTTTTCCTTTGGTGATCCGTTTTGGGAGGGGCCCTGTGGCACCAGGAATAAGTCAGACCCGCTGGAGGGCTGGATCCGCAGAAGCATAGCCTTGGGTGTTGGCACGGTTCAAGCATGTTCCCTGACAGGAACTGGTTCCCTTGAGATATTGGCTGGGGGATGGGCGAGGAAGATGGCACTGGTGAGTGCCTTTGTTTCCCACCAAGCTGAGCTCTGTTGTCTGAGGCTCAACAACTCTCCCTCCCGTTGTCCTCCAGCCCTCCTGTTCTCTCAGCAGAGCTGTTAGCTTATATCCTTCTAGATGTTAATTCCCACTTGCTGTCAGAACACACTCCTTCTGGCCCCTCTGCTTTTGCAAGCCAGACTCAGGGGGTCTGCTTTGCTGGTGGGCTGCCCCTCCACCCTGGCTCCCTCCCGCCAGTCCGTGTAGCACGCACCACCTCTCCGCCCTTTCTACCCTCTTCTGTGGGCCTCTCGTCTACACTTGGCTCTGGAGAATCTGTTCTGCTAGTCTTCTGGTGGTTTTCTGGGTTATTTAGGCAGGTGTAGGTGGAATCTAAGTGATCAGCAGGACGCGGTGAGCCCAGCATCTTCCCACGCTGCCATCTTCCTCCAACCTAAGCAGATTTTTTAAATCTACTGTTCACACGTGTGTACTCTGGTGGTTTGGAGACTAGCACAACTTGATTAAATCCATATTGCCTTATTTCCTTCTCATCCTACTTAGAAATTAGTGAAAGGGGCAAGAGGAGAAAGGATATAAATTGGAGTCATCGGGTGAGGAATTGAGGAACAGGCAGGCCAACATCACACAGCTAGGAAGAGGCAGCCTAGCTCCAGTGTTCCTATACTTAACCGTGGCTAAGGCTTTTGATGAATCAGAAGCATGGAGTTAGGACTGCATCTGCATGCAAGGGGATAAATTTGGCTAGAGTGGAAGGTCCCTGCCAGGATCAAGATAAGGGTTGGATCTATAGGTGAGGGCTTGATTAAGGAGAGCTTTGAAAGATTGACTGTAGGGAGTTATTAAGTCTTTGTGAGCATGGATAGTGGCACCATCAAACAAGTTTTAAGAAATGCATTATTAATGAGTAGGTTAAGCAGAGAGAGAGAGACCTGTGTGCAGCAGGAAGGCCAATTGAGAGGCAACTTGAGGTGATAAGGGCCATACCTAGGATGGGCCATTGGAAATGAAGATACAGGGTCATATCTGAGAGACAGACACATTGAAAAAAACAACAGCACACCAAGAAGAGGAATTAGAAATGGGAAAAATTAGGAAGGGTGGGAATGGGGGCATATGATAAGTTTCACATATGTTTTATTGGCAGTGTAGCAGGCCATCCAGTGAAATCTAGAGTAGGAAGTTGGAAATATGGGACTGGAGGTGCGAGAGCTGATGTCATGAGAAAGATGATTTCTCTGACTTTTGAATGTGGTAGTCAAGGGTCCAAAGTGGAAAGCTCATTCCTCAGTTTTCCCAGCCAGTTCAACTAGCTTGGGTCAACAGCAATGCCTGAATGAGTTATATTCAGCTCCAGTTTCTCATTTTCCTGAGTAGTAAAATCATCCTATCAAACACAAAGGATAGTGAGAAATAATACATTGTAATAATGAAATTTCTGTCCTTTGAGATGCTGAAATGTTAGCCTCAATAGAAAGCCAGAGCTGGAAGTGACTTAAGAGATTGTCTGTCTGGTTCAAGTCTGTAACTTTACTGATAAAGAGACTGAGACAGGTAAAGTAATTAGGTTCATTCAAGAAGTTACTGGCAGAGCTTCATTCAATGGCCAGTCTTTGCTTTATGCAATGATGCCTCCTAGCTGTTGTTGAAACAGCCTGGGTCATGCCTTTCCAGAAGTGGGGAAGACTGGTGTCCTTAAACACTTTGGGCAAGATAGACAGAATCTGTTTACAAGGCTGTATTAAAAAAAAGACTATTCAGGAGAGAGAATAAAATCCCAGCCTATTTTATATGTACTTAAAAGGAATGAAGGAGAGGATTTTGCTCTTGTCAATGCCTAGTTGTTGAAGGAGGGGACCTTCTGAAAGGTTGGGGGCAGGCACCAACCAAGAAAAACTTATAGAGACAAAGATGCCTCATGTCCCTTCTTATTGTCCCGTGAAGCTTCTCAGAAGGCAGGCCTGGGTCAGCTACCTTCATGGCAATTGACACATTTGCTATTCTGCACAACACATTTTTATTTTTTAACATTTCCCCCTTCTGCTTCTTGCTATTAAAACTCTAATATTTCTGACAGTCACCCTGGATAATTATATAACTATTTACAGGTGGTACTGTTCAGCTAGAGGGAAAGAGCAAGAAAATGAAGACAAGTGTTATGGCTCTAGATAACTAGGATCCCAGGGATTTTTTTACGTTGGCAAGACCTGGCATTGGGAATACTCCTTACATGGCCCAAAATATCCTTTCTCAGACATACCAACCACTGAAGGAGATCTTGTGGACAGGCAGGGAGCCCAATGTACAGGATGACATGGGGATCCCTGAGGAGAATGAAACAACTGGAGAGGCAAGGGTGAAGCCTATACTATGATGGTCCTTCAGGGTGGTGGTTCACCAAGTGTGTCTGTGAACCAGCAGCATAGGCATCACATGGGAACTTTTTTGAAATGCAAATTCTCAAGTCTTACTTAAGACCAACTGAATCAGAGAGTCAGACTTGGGGGCCTAGTAGTCTGTGTTTTAATAAACCCTCCAGAGGGTTGAGAATTACTACTCTAGGTCATTCACAGGGTGGGCTGGTATTCCTGGAAGGAGAAACCAGCTGGGAGCCTTCTATCTGCCTTCTTGTGGGGGAATGGCAAAAGCAAAGTTGTAGAGTAAGGCCAGCTAATAATTCAAATCTGCCCTACTAATTAATAACTGGGTGACTGTGGGCTACTTGCTTAGTGTCACAGATTATCTTAAGTAAAAATGGGGATGTTAATGTTTACCTTGGTGAGTTATAAAGATTAAGATCACAAAGTCCCTTGCCCAATGCCTCACATGTGTTTTCAACAAATACAGATTTTTCTTACTCCCTATTTTTTAAATATTTTTCAATGTTTATTTATTTTTTGGACAAAGAAAAAGCATGAGCAGGGGAGGGGCAGAGAGAGAAGGAGACAGAATCTGAAACAAGCTCCAGGCTCTGAGCTGTCAGCACAGAGCCTGACACGGGGCTCGAACTCACAAACTGTGAGATCATGACCTGAGCAGAAGTTGGACACTTAACCAACTGAGCTACCCAGGCACCCCATTCTTACTCCCTATTTTACTTTCTTCATCACTTTTTTCCCTGCCTTATTCCCTTCCCTCTGAAAGGGCCCACTGGCCACTCCAAGTTAACTGTAGACACATGCTTCAATTTTGATCAGAGACCAGGCTTAGAAGTCAAACTCTTAGAGGTCAATTCCTGTAGGGTGTTGTGGTCATATTTCTAGGTTAAAGGTCAGAAAAAATGGGTATGATAACAAATGTATCTACTTATAGTATCAATGGAAAAGAATATTTGATAATTAGGATTATCCTGGAAAATCTAGACAAAAATGAATAGGATCTCATTCCTTTTTTAAGAATGATATTATGACTCTTCCTCCTCCCCATCTTCTCATTCATGCCCAAAAGTGTCTTTGGTGTTGGGGTACAGAGCACTGTGTGTCCCACTCACTGGCAAGTCTGAGCAAGAGCCAACCTATATTTGTTTCTCTACCTGAAATATTCTGGGGATTAGGAATTATTTTGTTAGAAGTCACATCAGCACTGTCCTAAGGCCAAGAGCTATTTGGGTACCTTGTTGGAGTAACCCAGTAAGTACCATCTCCTGACTTTATGTTGGACTTGCAAGATAAATGGGTGGGTACAATTAGGATATTAAGGTTTTTGGAGGGGGGTGGGGTATAAACCAGTTTAAAATGTAAAAAATTTAACAGCTCATATAGCTACTCCCAAATGGCCATTTCTTGGCTTTTTTCATTTTATAGCTCTGTACCATTTGATAATTTTATCAGCTCCTGCTACTTAAAACTCTTGGCCTTGGCTTTTGCAAGATTACACTCCTTGATATCCTCATTAGGTACTGAAAGCTTCATTTGTTTCTCTGGCTCTTCTTCTCTTCCTCACCTCCCATTGTTGCTGTTTCCTGAGGTTTCTGGTCTTCTTTCTTAGCACTTTCTTCCAGGGAAAACTTCATTGGTTTCCACAATTTCTGAGCCATTGAGTCCAAAACCTATATAACTATCTCTCCTGATATCTCTTGAACTTGAAATCTACCTGCATATCTTGCTGGCCCCCCATATTCAACACATTGGAGAGAAAATTTGTCATCTCTTTTTCCCCTTCCCAAACCAGCATTTCCTCATGTAACTCTCATGACACTTTGACTTGAAACACCACCCCCACCCCCAAATCTACTTTGATTTCTTCATTTTCCTTAAGAGCCTTCAAACAGGACTCCATCCTACCTTTCCAGCTGTCCTTCCCCAACTCCCCCAACCCCCTCTTCCCAGCCCTCTCCAAATTCCACTACCTGTTTGCCATCAAATTCCCCATAGTTTTCACCTCTGAGACTTTATGTAGTCTCATTCCTAATTCCTCTGCCTCAAATGCCTTTCCTGATCCCTCTTCAATATGTTACAATCCTACCCATTCTTTAAGGCCTATTTTCAGTGTCCCACAAAATTACTTTAGAGCCTAACAGCCACATATGTTCCTCCCTTCTTCTGAAGTCTTGTACTAGGCCAACATGTACCAAGTACTGTAGTAGGCACTGTACATACAGTACTCAGTTTGCCCTCTCTACTACCCTGCCTGTGAGGCAGATATTATTATCCCCATTTTATATATGAAGAAATTGATTACAAAAGTTGTATATCTTGAAACTGTTCTCCTTGGCTTTTGTGATATTGTGCTCCTTGGTATCCTAATTACATGCTGAAAGTTCCATTTTGGTTTGTTTCTCTGACTCTTCTATTCCTCATCTCCCATAGTTAAAAACTATGGGGAATTTGATGGCAAACAGGTAGTAGAATTTGGAAAGGGTTGTTAAGAGGGGGTGGGAGAGTTGGAGAAGGACAGCTAGAAAGGTAGGATGGACTACTGTTTGAAGGATCTTAAATCTAGTTTGAAGAAAAGGAAGAAGTCAAAGTTGATTTGGGGGTGGGGGTGGTGTTTCAAGTTTAGAAAGTCACTGACACTTTCTGAAGTAGGAAAGCCCAGATTTGGAGCTAGGTTTGCTTACCCTTAACCATTTTGCATACTGCTTGAAGGGCATTCAGTGTTGGTGCCTGAAGGGCCTTTGATCTTCATGTAAGGACTAGGCATGAATCACAATAAGAAGATAATGGTGGAGGCTCACTGAATGAGTGTTGTATGGAAAATGGGTGAGCAAAGTGCATATTTATAAAAGAAATGTAGCAATTTAAGTCAATCCTGTACACAAAAGGAGGATTTGAAACCAATTTCCAGCCCAAATTTAGTTCACTTTTAAAACAACTCAGAGGATAGGGGAGTAGTGTCCCCTTATAACTGCTTATATTTGTGACTGGAAAGCACAGGAGCCCCATACAGCTACCAACCCCTTCTGGATTAGTCTTCCTCTCATGTCTGCACACATATCCATCAACTCTTGGTTCAGTATGTTGTAATTCATGAAGCAGGTGGGGATATAGAATTATACATTTTTAACAGTATAACCAACCCATCCAATGGCACGATAGCTTATAAGAGCAGACACTGGAGCCAAATTGTAGCTGCATTTGAATTATGTCTTCAATACTTATCAGCTGTATAAATTTAGGAAAGTCACTTAACCTCTCTGAACTTCAGTTTCCTCACCTGTAAGATAGGAATAATAATAGTATTTCCTCATAGGGATGCTGTGAAGCTTCAATGAATTAATGTGTGTAAAGTACTTAGAATAGTGCCTAACATATAGCAAGTACTCTATATTATCTAATATTATCATCATCATCGTCATCATCACTATCATTATCATCACACCTTTAGCAAGTAGTAGAGCAAGGTCTTAAATCCAGGTGTTCTTTTCTACCTTCTCTATGGTGTTACTTTGGGAAACAAATGGTCTAGGAGGCTGGCCATCTGCTGACTGTAGGCAAATTACTCCTGTTGTATTATACCTGATCTATAAAATGAGGGCTCAACATTAATGATCTTTGAAATGGTTTCCAGTTCTGACTGCCTTTGATTCCAAGTAGGCCCTGACAACAGACTTACAGTTTGTTTATGGACCCTGGATCCTATATTGACCTTGTCCAGAGTATAGCTGGGATCTCTTATCTGAGGGCCTAGGCAGGTCAGCTGGACTAATTGGGGACAAGAGTGAGCCAACTGCTGCTGGGAAGAGCCAAGCATAAGGTTGGAAAGATGACTGTAGAAAGAATACAGGCAGTGGAATTAGCCAGACCTGGGCCTAGGGTACCTAAGACAGCATCATAGATAGTGTCCTGAGCAAAGGATTGGTAATTGATGCCAAGATACTCTTGACCTTTGGTAAAAAGCCAAGGATATAGCCTTAAGCTACAAGTCTTCATGCTGTGATTTGGGGCTGTATGTGCTTATTGAGCCCTAGCAACACCCAGTTGGAAACCATCTTTGGCAGGAGAGGAGAAATTTCTTTATGAAGATTTATTCTATTGAGGCAAGTGACCAGCAATTCTTCTCCACTGAGGTCAGAACAAGAAGAAATTGACTTTCAGTGCAATTGGAAGAAAACAGGTTCAACATAAAAATAAATCTTCTCATAGGAAGGGGAACTAGTCACTTAAAGGTATCCATATCTAGTCACTTAAAGGTGTCCATATCTCCTTCTTTTGGATTCTTTAAGAATATGAGTTATATGGTTTGAGATATTATGGATGGAATTTTATGAGTTCAGTATAGCTAATGAGTAGACATTGGTAGTATGGTATGATGGGCATTAGAGTATATGCAGTCAGAAGGCCAGGCTCCATTATTATCAACTTGTATGATTGACCAAGCACAGGTTACCTATCAAAGCCTCAGTTTCCTTATCTTTAAAATATGGGTAATAGTGACACCTTGCTCATTCAGTGAGGATCAAGTGATACAGTAGATGTGAAAATACATTGTAAACTGTAAAGCATGAAACACTTGAAAGGTAGTGTTATAAAAAGTCCTACTGGAAATCTCTCTTGCATCCATGATCAGGAGCCCCCCATGCTGTACCTGACCAACAGAATGCCTTGCCTAAGTCAAAAGATCAGTTATTGGATATGTTTTCATGTGTATGCAATGTGTTATGTGCTAATTTCATGACCATGGGGTTATTCTCTAGTTGGCATATTGAAAGACAGACCTATGTGAGAGGATGCATATTCTATATTCTGTCTCTGTTGTTTTTGAACCATTTGAACCGTCTTTGGGCTTGTGGAGCCACAATTGCCTTAGAGAATCAGCCCTTCCTCAAAACAGATTGATGGAAAAGTTAACATATAGTGAACATGTTCAGAAATTTAGTGCTAGAGAGAGAATTCTTGAATCCCTTGCCTTGACAGGCCATATGTTCTCTATTCTAGAATCTGTTTCTCCAAATGCCAGGAAGATTGATGGCCCATATAGGCTGTAAACAGCTGGGAAAAAAGGATAACAAACAACATAGGGGTCTGGATGGCAGCCAGAGAGAGGCAGACTCTTTTCTCACCCCCATCCTCATCACTGTGCTTAGATGAGTGTTGTGAATGTGTGTGTGTGTGGGGGGGGAATGTGGAACTGGGATATATGTTTTCCTGTTACTGTGTGGATTACAGTCCTACTGGTCATATACTTTAATGACCAGGGTTAAGGTCTTTGCACAGCCCCTGTCTTGCTGCGTGATCCTAAGTTCACTCCTTAGCTTCCTTGTGACTCAGTTTTGCCATCTGTCAAATGCAGGATTCAACCTAGACCCCCTACATATCTCATAGGGTGGTGGTACAAATCACTGAGTGAATTTATGCCAAGGTTGAATTTTATGGAAGCAAGGCATCACAGAAAGCCATATTCTTTCACACCCATGACCTCTCTGGATGGCATCATGTGTGGGTGAGACCAGGAGGCTGCAGGACTGGAGTCCATTGTGTGTGAGGAATGCCATGATTTGTAACCCCTTGGGAGTGGGTTATAGTGGTGTTAAATAATGTACCACCAACTCTCAATTGGTCAGTTCCAAGAAGGAGGAGGAAACAGGGAGGGACACAGAGAATCTAGAACAAATATGTTTGAGCTTCATTTTAGCCTTTGATTTTAACCTCTTCACCCATTCCAGACCCAGGGCTGCCTTTAAGCACTAAGAGAAGATGCATTGGAACTTTCTTTCTTTTCTGGGGAAGGATCTAATGAGTAGGGATAAAAGCATAAGGCTTATGTAGTTCATATTCACATTCTGGGTCATTCCATCCACTGGCTAATGGAAAGTTGACAAGTATTGTTTGTCTTGTGGTCCAGTGGAGCTTGTGCTTCCCAGTGCCATCTCCCTCTCCCCAACCCTTCACCACTAGTATGTCAGTTTTTCCATAACTAGTAGAGTTCTGTGGGTGGGGTAAAGGGCAAGTAAGGTAGCCAGCTGTGTGGACTGAACACATTCTCATTTTGTCTCCTAAGCTGATCACTGGAGATTCCATCGTTAGTGCTGAGGCAGTATGGGATCACGTCACCATGGCCAACCGGGAGTTGGCATTTAAAGCTGGCGACGTCATCAAAGTCTTGGATGCTTCCAACAAGGATTGGTGGTGGGGCCAGATCGACGATGAGGAGGGATGGTTTCCTGCCAGCTTTGTGAGGGTGAGTGTCAGTCAGCCTTCACTCCCCTCTCCTGTCTCCTTGGCTACCTGCCCCTGGCTCCCCCTTCACCAGCCTCTTTTCTCCTGTTCATTTCTCTCCTGGTGGCTCCTCACAATTTTTCCTTTTTTTTTTCTTACCGAGGACTTGAGCCTCCTTTAATCTTTTCCCTTCTAATTTTGAGTCTTTTCTTTTTATCCCTTATTTATTTTAACAATTCCCATATTTTGCCTCCTGCCTCCTGTCTCCTAAGTATGGTGGCTTTGTACAAATCACTTCCCTTTTGGCCTTGATGGTTTTTGAAGACTCTTAACTTTATATTGTTGTGAACTTTTGCCTTTCTTATATCTCTTCTTTTCTGATTTCATTATTTTCCTTGTCTCCCCTTTTCTTTCATTTTATAGATCTCTCCCTTCCTTCCTCCTCCCCTTCTCACTCCTCTCTGCCTTCTTTATCTTCTTTCTCTTATTTAGGAAAGCGTGAACATGCCTGTGTGTTGTCTTCAGCTATTAATGTAAGAGTATGGGCTCTCTACCCTCTCAGGGGCTAGAGTTTACTGATTGCATATCTTACTTTGAGTGAGGTGACTGGGATTTAAGATGTGTTCAGGGTGGGAAGCAGTCAACTTGACAGGGCTTTTAAGGTCTTGGCCCTTTTGACATTGTGCCATGAAGAACCTGGCCCTTAATAGAAGGGGCTCTTGAGAAAGGTTTCCTTAGCAGTTTCTGCTTCCTCTGGGTTATCAATTAGCAGAATGCTATGGGGAAAAGCACTAGCCTGATGTCTCAGCTTTTGGCCTTCCTTAGAGTTATGAGCTAGAATATGTTTTTGTTTTTTTGTTGGTAATTGTGGGCTCTGATTCCCCCAACCCCCATCCACAAAATGGTGTTGACAGTTCTTTCATGCCAGTAGAGATCACAGTGAAATGACTTTGTGGCAGTACAAATACAAAAGCTACGTTAGGATGTCTTATGATCATCCCTACCACAGCCTATCACGTTTTGTTAGTTTCTTCTGTAAGATACCTGATGCCAAACAAAATATCAGAGTGGCTTGGGCTCCTGGAAGACGAAGGGCATCAGGATTATCATGACATTGTGACATGAGGGAAGGAGCAGGGCATTTGGAGTCAGATAACCCACAATGCAATTTCAGCTTTACTACCTCCCAACTCCATGGCTTTTGGAAAGACTTCAGTTCCCTGAACCTTGATTTCCTCATCTGAAAAATAAGGATAACAGAATTTTATGAGGATTAAATGAGATCACATAAAGGTCTAAAGTGTTTAGCACAGTGCTTGGCACATGGTGGGTAACTGGCAAATGGTAACTTGATTTATCACCAGTATTATCCTCCTCATTATCACCCCACCACGTTATTAGCTCCAAAAGGTCTATGTATCAAGGCTGGCCTTAGTGGTTAAAAAAGGCCTCCTTTCTTGGAGGACTTTAAACCTAGGAAACACTGTTATCTGGTTGGAATTATTTAGGTGAGGTCAGTACTCAGAAGCAGAGAGGTAGACAAAATGATCTTTCATCTTCTTCTGTCCTGAAAATCTCCTAATGAAATATCCAATCCTTTTTCCTCTATGTATGTGGCATCTTCCGTCAGTCTTCAAGTATCATCTCTGTTCCAGCTTAGCCTTGCTGCTTGATGAATTGGTCCCAGGGGTAATCAGAAAGAAAACATCAGTAACCATGGGTCTTTAGGATTAGTGTGTGGTCCTGTAAAGAAACAGCTTATGTGTCTTGTGCTGACAAACCCTTCTTAAAGGAAGAATTAAACTGTACCCCAGTGTTACCCCAATTCAAATGTATTTGACCTTCTGTGAAATGTCATTTTTATAATAAACAGTAAATAAAGGGATGGGGCAGAGTGATTCAGGGAGGCAAATGGCAGAGCCAAGCTTTAGCATATCAGTGAACTGGCATTTATGCTTCTGCTTCCAAGACCAGGAGAAGCACACATTCCCAGCAGCTGAAGCTTACCTTTGAGAAGACCACTGACTGGCTCAGGCATGCATGACAGAGTCTAGCCTAGGGTTTTCTGCCCTGGCTTCATGATGAAATAAATCACATGGGTGAAAAAAAAAAACCATCAAAATGTTTTTTTTTTTTAACATCAAAACTCAGGCTCTAGGCTAGTTAAATCAGAATCTTTGATGTTGAGAACCACTGCTCTATACCAGAATAGTGTTGTATGTAACTGATGAATCACTAAATTCTACTTCTGAAACTAATATTATATTGTATGTTAACTAAAATTTAATAAATAAAAAAAGAAATATAATGTTAGCCACAAATGTGAGCCACATGAATCACAAATTCAAGCCACAAATATAATTAAATTTTTCTAGTAGCCACAGTAAAAAAAGTAAAAAAAAAATACAAAAATACAGGTGAAATTAATTTTAATATGTTTTCTTAACCCAATGTATCCAAAATATTATCATATAATATATATTATCACTATGAAAATTGTTAATAATATATTTTTCTACTGAAATTTGGTGTGTATTCTATGATGGCAGTATATCTTCATTTACATTAGTCACATTTCAGGTGTTCATTAGCCACATGTGGCTAGTTGCTACTGTATTAGCACAAATCTAGACTGAGGACTGTGATAACAGACTAGGGCCGTTAATGACAGGGTACAAGTCATAATTTAGAGGTCCAGTATTCTATCTACTATACTAATATTTATTCTTTGAGAAATTAAGATCGCATTACATGTTGCCTCAGATTGTATCCAGAATGAGCATTTGATCATTGTGAACCTTTTTGTTTTAATAATAGTTGAATTTTTCACACCTCTACATGGGAGTACATGGAACCCTAGGGGCCAGCTGTTGTGGTGTTATAAGTAAAAAGAAAGGGGGTCAGGCTGTTTCATGAATGATATGAATATTTTTGTGGTGTTACCAGTAAAAGGAAAGGGGGTCAGGCTGTTGCATGCATGTTATGAATATTATCTCTTTCAATTCTCCTTTATGACAATTTATGTTTAGGTTTACATTTCTGGTGGGATTTTGTGATACTCAAGGGGTTGAATGATGGAGGTTGTATAGACTCTTATCTAGTAGATATTTTCTAGTAGTAGATATTTTAAAATAAAATTGCTGTCTCCATTATTCTACATTGATTTTGGTTGAGGTTAGAATGGTATTATGGAAATGGTACTAGCTATATTAAGAAATGATAGACCTGAGTCCTAGTCATGGATCTCTCAACCATTTGGTATATGATCATGGGCTTTTATTTTCTCCTTTATTTCTGAAGCACCTTCTAGAATTTATTCAAGCTCTGACATGTATAGGTAGGACATAGAAGGAAATCACATTGAACTATTGAATCTTTATTAGTGCTGATGTAGTTGGTATGTACATGGGTAACTTTCTGGGATACTGCACCTTCATGTTATAGGACAGTGACCTGCTTTATCCAGACTCACCTTGACCTGAGATTCAGTAACTCCTTGAAAACATCATCCCTAGGTTGCTTGGCACATAACATGAAAGTATATTAGGAGGGAAAAAACTTCCCACTGAACTCCATACCAACTGGACACCTTTGTGGATCACTGAACCAACTTGGTCACTGATGTAGTGGGGCATCCCCATTCCCTACCTGGAAGTCCCATTGTTGTATGAGCACCCCAGTACTAGGATAGATAATCAAGGGTTCTTAGGGTAGTTCTGTCCAAGCTAGTCTTACTTTTTATTAAGTTAAAATCCAGTGTGGAGTCTAAGGAATGCAAATTCTTTTAGTTTCCAAGTTTTTAGTTAAATTCCAGCTAATTAACATACAATGCAGTATTAGCTTCAGGTGTAGAATTTAGTGATTAATCACTTCTGGTGCTCATCACAAGTACCTTCCTTAATACCATCACCTATTTAACTCATCCCCCCAACCTGCCACACCTCCTGCCACCACCTCCCCTCCAGTAACCACCAATTTGTTCTCAATAGTTTAGAGTCTATTTCTTGGTTTGTCTCTCTCTCCCCCCAACCCATGTTCATTTGTTTTATTTCTTAAATTCCACATATGAGTGAAATCATATGGTATTTGTCTTTCTCTGATTTATTTCACATAGCATTATTTCTCTAGCTCCATCCACATCATTGTAATTGGCAGGATTTCATTCCTTTTTATGGCTGAATAGTATTCCAGTGTGTGTGTGTGTGTGTGTGTGTGTGTGTGTACCACATCTTCTTTATCCACTCATCAGTCGATGGGCATTTGAGCTGTTTCCATAGTTTGGCTATTGTTGATAATGCTGTTGTAAACATCAGGGTGCATGTATCCCTTCAAATCAATATTTTGATATCCTTTGGGTAAATTCCTAGGAGTGCAATTGCTGGATCATGGGGTAGTTCTATGTTTAACTTTTTGAGAAACCTACATACTGTTTTCCAGAGTGGCTGTACCAGTTTGCATTCCCATCAACAGTGTAACAGGGTTCCCCTTTCTCCAGATTCTCACCAACACCCATGGTTTCCTGTGTTGTTAATTTTAGCCATTCTGACAGGTGTGAGATGATATTCACTGTAGTTTTGATTTCCATTTCCCTGATAATGAGTGATGTTGAGCATCTTTTCTTGTGTCTGTAGGCCATCTATTTGTCTTCTTTGGAAAATATCTATGTCTTCTGCTCATTTTTAACTGAATTATTTGTGTTTTTTGGGTGTTGAGTTTTATAAGTTCTTTATATATTTTGGATACTAATGCTTTATCAGATACGTCATTTGTAAGTATCTTCAACCATTCTGTAGACTACCCTTTAGTTTTGTTGATTGTTTCCTTCGCTGTGCAGAAATTTTCTATTGTGAGGAAGTTTATTTTTGCTTTTGTAAGCAACCCAGATTCTTGAATCATTTGTGCTGTTAGATGTGCAGCTTGAGCAGCTTTCTGTACATCTTTGAAACTCAGTTTTCCTCCTTGTAAAATGGGGATAATTGAGTATTATGAAAATATTCTGTAACCTGTGGTATCTTGGTTACCTGTCATTAGGAAGTTTGATACCATTTTGGCTGCTTTATAAATTGCTAGGTATATGTGTCTTCTACCCAGTCAAATATTTGAATTTCCTGTTTTTCAGAATTTTATTCTGTATGTGTGTTTGTGTGTGTGTGTCTGTGTGTGTTATCAGATTTTCTCCCTTCTGAACTTGGGATATGGCTTTACAAAAACAATGCAGGAGTTGATGTACTTTGCCAGCAATTAGGTTAAGTAAATTACAGCTTTCTGAACATCAGTCCCCATATGTAGCTATTGACATCTTCAGCTGCTTTCCTGGGCTGATTTCCCCCCGGGAGCTGACAGCAGACTGCTGAGATATGATTGTACCTAGAAGTAGCAAATCCCACCCCTCTAGGGGGCCTCCTTTTACATGCTGAGCCCTAACTCCAAATCATTCTGGCTCTCATTTTGTTTGTCCCCATGTAAAAAGGGGCTTTGTTTCTGACTCTGGGTCATGGCCTGGGGAGGACCTACTGCCCACTTGAGGGCAAGATGTGTACAGGACACATCTTATTTGTGGTAGTAGGTGAAGCCTGTGTGACAAAGCATAGGTTTGGTCAGAAAGTAAAGAGCCTGTTCAGATATCATCAGCATGTATTTTCCTTGTTTCTTCAAATTCTAGATTTCTCTGGTTTCTGGCCTAGCTTGAGGCAAGGGATTGAAAGGATGAGCTAATCAGGTCATCACTGTTATTCCTTGCAATTGTACAGATTAGATGTCACAGTAACTGTCTCCTGTTTATAGGGAAGCTCACTGTTTCAGAGTGTTTCTTGGCTTTTAATTACATAGAATCTCTTTTTGGCTGCATTTTGGGAAAGATTTTCACATGTATGAAACCCTAGACTCATAGTAGATTTAGAATTGGAAACACTCATCTTTGCCAGCAGCAGCCAACTTAGATTTTTATGGGGTCCATATCAGTAACTTACATAAGTAAAGCAATCTGAGACTACGGTAAGTGGTGGTATGTGTCCAGTTGAAAATCTATATGAAATTTAAAGTGAAAAAAGTGATTTCGATGGTTCTTATTGGTGGGGTAGGGTGTAGGAAGGAGGAAAATCCAGTGGGCTGAGATTTTCTGTTTTTTTTTTTTTTTTCAAGAAAAGCCAGAAATTGGATTTTATGTAAAAACCTCCATACTTTAAGTGTTGATCAGTAATTCACTTTTTTAAAAAAGAAATACTGTGAGGGACAAACAGAACACATCTGTGGGCTAAATTGGTTCTCCAAGTCTCAGCTTGTGACCACAGCCCGACCTCCTAATTGTATAAATTCTGAGGAGACATAAATCCAGAAAATGCAAGTGACTTGCTCAACTTATGTAGTGAATTAGTGACAAAACCAGCACTTGAATGTAGACCTCCTGAATCTTAAGACAGTTAAAGTCTTTGTCTAGTAAGTATAATGTCTGGGCTTCTTCAGGTATGATTTCTGTTCATTTCTTTCCCTGTGAATGGGCCATAATTTCCTGTTTCTTTGTATGCCTTGTAATTTTTTCATTGAAACTGGAAATTTTTAACATTTTAGTGTCATAACTCTAGAAATAAGATTCTTCACCTTCCTCATGATTTGCTGTACTTGATTGTTGAGGGCTGTGGTCTGTTTGTTTTGCGACTTTTCCAAAGTTTGTGTGCGTGTGTGTGTGCGCACGCGCGCATGCAAAGACTGTATTCCTTGTCATGTGTGGTGACTAAAATCTCTGTTATGTTATCTTATTGGTCTGCCAGTCACCTGACAGAGAATTATTTAAGTACTGAAGTCAAGAAAAACAAACAAACGAACAAACAAAAAACGTTATTCTCCTGCTCTTTGCAGCTTGGCTCTGAGCTGGGGCACTTCTTCAACACTACTCCGTGCTGCTCACAGTTTTGCCTTAGTTTTCTTTTACTACTCTCCTATTCTCATGTAACCCACTCCTCCAAAAGTGTAAGCCTATAATTCTTTCAGGCTTTTTCTGAGCATGAATCTATTCCAAGTCATGTATGTTGTACCCTTACTTCCTCAGTGTGTACAGTGGCCTTCTGAGTCCTTATTCTCCCAAGGAATTTCTTTCTCAGTCTCTTCCTTCCTGTGCTGTTGGGTCTGTTTTCTACTTTCCCCTTCTTCCATGCCTTACTCTAAGTGATCATAGGCAATGTATATCTTTAAATCTTTTAACAGAAGCAGTCACTGCCTGGGAAGCCACTTTAGCCCAAGGGAGTAGGGGTACAAAACAAAGTTGTTTTTTTGTTTTGTTTTTTGACTGTTCTCTGTGCCTGTCCCTAAGTGCCAAACAGGTCAAAATACACAGCCACAGTATTTTATGAACAATATCATTAGCCTGGCACCAGCAAGTTGCATGAGGAAAAGGGAACCCTCTTGCATTGTTTGTGGGAATGCAAACTTGGGAATGCAAACTTGTGGGAATGCCTCTCAGCTGCTGGGGAAAAGGGGATAGTAGACAAATGAACAAAAATGCCTCAACATTCTCTAACACATTTTAGCTTCCTCTTTTTGCATTAAGAAATCCCTGATTGCAGTAAGCTTTGGATCAGATTCTAGAATTTTGAAAAAGTTGGTTCTATCAGTATTTGCAAGCTAATGATTGTTTCAGTGGAGGGACTGAGTTTTGTAATCCTAATCTATAATTGTTAGCGATGTTTTTCCCTGCTTGAATCTTAATCCTGTGCTTGCTGGGCTGTAGAATATCAGGAAAGGATATGCTTGGGCTGCTAACAAGACTGTTAACACTTGAAGACATACCTCCATTCAGTGGCAACACTGTTTTGCTTTCTTGTGATGACTTAATATATGCCAGCCATTGTTTATCCACTCAAGCTTCAAATGGATATAGGCCTTTAGCCTTAACCATCTACATAGAAGTTTCTTGTTTGTGGACCTAGAGGTGACTCATTACAGAATATGTGAGTTGAGGCTGACATTAGTAGGAAGGGCCTTTCTCTCTAGTTTACAGAGATTTATCTCCTCCATAGTAGAATTTAAAATGGCATTATTAGCACTTACATGATCTATCTTAATGGGTTCTCCCTGTGTACATGCTTTGGATGAGATCATTTACTACATCCTTTGGCTAATTGGAAGGGGATTTTTTAAAATATGGAGCCATCTTCAGCTCAGAGAAAACCCTAAATCTGACTGTTGCCTGACCCACGTGATTTCCTCCAAATTCAAGTAGGTCACACTTAAGGTCTCTCTTAGAATCTCCCAAATTTAAAGCAACATTGAATGTCATATAGTGTATCTCATAGCCTCTAGGCAGGAGTTACAGCCAAATAGCCCTGAACTTCTGAGAACCTGGCCAGAGTTCTTTGCTAAAAAGTAGTTGAAGGTAACATTTAGCAGATCAAACTCTCCTGCCTCTCCTTCCCTTCCACCACATGATCAGAGAAACACACGATCAGGGGAGGGGCAGAGAGAGAAGGAGAAAGAATCTCAAGCAGGCTCCACGCTCAGCATGGAGCCCAACATGGGGCTTGATCTCATGACTGTGAGATCCTGATATAAGCCAAAATCAAGAGTTGGGCACTTAACTGATTGAGGCATCCAGGCACCCTCCAAAAACAAATGACCTAATTAAAAAATGAGAAGACATGATTAGACATTTTTCCAAGGAAGACATCCAGATGGTCAACAAACATATGAACATTTTCACAGCATCACTGATCATCAGATAAATGGAAATCAAAATTACAATGAGATATCACTACACACCTCTCAGAGTGGGTAAAATCAACAACACAAGAAACAACAGGTATTGGTGAGGATGTGGAGAAAAGGGAACCCTCTTGCGTTGTTTGTGGGCATGCAAACTCAGGTGCAGCCACTCTGGAAAGCAGTGTAGAGGTTCCTCTACAAGTTAAAAATATAACTACCCTATATTACAGCAATTGTACTACTAGGCATTTACCCAAAGAATAAAAAAAAATACTAATTCAAAGGGATACATGCTCCCCAATGTTTATAGCAGCATTATCTACAGTAGCCAAACTATGGAAATAGCCAAAGTGTCCATTGACTGATGAATAGATAAAGAACACACACACACACAATAGAATATTACTCAGCCATAGAAAAGAATGAGATCTTGCCATTTGCAAGGACATGGATAGAACTAGTGAATATTATGCTAAGTGAAATAAATCAGAGAAAGAAAAATACAATAAGATTTCACTCATATGTGGAATTTAAGAAACAAAACAAATGAGCAAGGGGAGGGAAAAAGAGACAAACCAAGAATCAGATTCTTAGCCATAGAAAACAACTTCATGGTTACCTGAGGGGAGGTGGGTGGGGGGATGGGTTAAATAGGTGATGGGCATTAAGGAGAGCACTTGTGATGAGCACAGAGTGTTGTATGTAAGTATGGAATCACTATATTGTGCACTTGAAACTAATATTACACTGTTTGTTAGCTAACTAGAATTTAAGTAAGAAGTTAATGAAAAGTCATCTAATTCAGCTTCGTTGTTGCTGTTTGAACACCTCCAAAATGTTCCTACCTCCTAAGTGTTCATCCAGTCACTGCTTTTATGCCTTCATTAACAAGTGGCTCCCTATCTTTTCAGACCACTGATTGTAGGTGAAGACAACTCTGAGAGAGTTTGTCCTTATGTTGAACTGAAATCTGTCTTTCTGGAACTTCTACTCATGGAAATGGTGTAAGTGGCTAAGAGCACTATCTCTGTAGATAAAATCTGGATTAGAATAGTAGCCTTCCTATTTATTAGCAGTATAACGATGGGCAGATCACTTGTATTTTCTTTTCTTCAGTGATCTCGTCTTTAATTTGATGAGATAATAGTACCTACCTCATTAATTTGTTGTGAGGACTAAACAGAACTATGCCTTTTGCATATTTCTTTTAAATTACTGATAGTAGGTTCTGGCATATAGAAAGCAATAATAATGATACTACTAGTAGCAAATTTTCAATGTTAATAGTGGAAGTAATGTCCTTATTTTACCCCACCCCCACACCCTCCTCAGAATGCACTGACCCTCTACTCTGTAGTTCTTCAGACATCTGAAGTCTGAGATGAAGTCTACTAAGCCCCACCTGTTCTCCAGGCCTCTGTATGTGGCTAGATGGAGGCCATTTGACCAGTAAAAGCTTCTGTTCCTCCACTTACTCACTTGTATGAAGACATGGGCTGCAGGGAAGCTCAGAGATGTTGATACTGCCAGCCTCACAAAACTAATAGAAATGGCGTTATAAGTAATGAGTCTGCTGAATATGTAATTGAATGGTGTAGTTTCTTGGCTGATCTGGCTTCTACCAACAGGCATAATTTTACTGGGGCTATACATAAGCAGTTAGCCCTCATTTATGACTGCATAAATTTTAGAACACTGTTATACATTGCAGTCAGAAATGAATTGGAAAAATATCTTTTGTAAGATGTATTGGGGGAACAGAGCCGTTGTAATAGGCCTGTAAATTCTGCCAATTTGTCCAGCTCTTTAGCTGTTTGATAAGCTTATTAAGGTAGTGAGGTTATTGACTCAGTGGGGCTTGAGACTGAAGGTCATATGTGGGGTGGACTCATGCCCTCATTCAGTTATATATTAGGCAAGTATAAGTTACTGTTAAGTAACACATTTAATAATGGTGTGACAAATCAGACAAGGCCAGCAGTAGCCCTGAAGCTGCAATACAGTCAGATAAACTTGAACTGAGGCTAGATCTTAGAAGTTTACCTTTCCATATGGATTAGAGTGGGCTGAGGGCATGGGATGAGTGAGGACCCTTCCAACTGCACATGTTTGGGGAAAGTCCAACCCAGTAGGTAGAGTGCAGTGTCAGTAGAAAGCAGATAAGGTAGCTTCGCTGCCATGGCAAATGGTTGATATTAGTGGGTCTAACATCGAATTGCTGGCTGTGCTTCAATTAAGCAGGTGACCAGGAATCTAGAAACAGGCAGTGTGCAGTGAATCAGTAATGGTTTCCTCATATGTAGAATAAATCTGTTCATCCAATAGATGATCCTCAAGTTGTTACTGAATAGGTACAAATGTACTTTATTTAAATTTTTTTAAAAAAATGTTTATTTTTGAGAGAGACTGAACAAATGGGATGGGGCAAAGAGAGAGGGAGAAACAGAATCTGAAGCAGGCTCCAGGCTCCGAGCTGTCAGCACAGAGCCCAATGTGGGGCTCAAACCCACAAACCATGAGATCATGACCTGAGCTGAAGTCAGACGCTTAACTGACTGAGCCAGCCAGGTGCCCCTGTATGGACATAATTTAGACCTGGAGCCCATCCTACAGAAGTCTGATAGATATGAGAACTTACGCAGAAGGGAAATGTCTTACCTAAGCTCTGTGACCTTGGCCAAATCATTTCTCTTGGAAGGCCTCAGTTTTCTCCAGCTCATAATCTATATATTATTTTTCATTAAGGTAAAATACACATAACATAAAATTTACCATTTTGGGTCTTTTAGAGTATGGAACTCAGTGCATTTATGATGTTTTACAACTATCACCACCATCTAGTTCCAGAACTTTTTAATCACTCCTAAAAGAAACCCATACCCATTAGCAGTCATTCCTCATTCCTCCCTCATCACAGTCCCTGGGCTCCATAATATTTTGTACACAGGTCTGCAGTTGGAAGGTAGACGATAGTTAGGGAAGGAATATTGTTTAGTAGCAGCTGAGGTCAGGGAGAGGCATATGACTGGAGTAGCCACAGGAGAATACCTTAGCCTGGATAGGGACTACAAGGAGTTAGAAATACAAAGCAGAACCCTAAACAAGGAGCAGGCCAGATTTGGAACACTGGTAGAGTTCTGCAGGATGAGATAGTGAGACCCTGCCAGTATAGTAATAAATGGCATGGCCTAGACAAGATAACAGTTCTGATTTCAAAGCCAGTGTTTTTCCAGGTCACTATGCCAAAATAGGTTTTCTGAATGTCTGTCAAATATTGTGAACTTTCTGGAAGATGAATAACTCAGGTCAGCTTGATTTCAGCATCCTCCCTTAGTGTGGCTTTCATCCTGAAATCAGAGAGGGCAGGGTTTTGTACTTCCATATCTGGATAGTTTAACTAGAACCCTTATCTTTCTTTTATCCCAAACAGACTGCAAATCAAAGGAAATACAGATAAAATGAACATTTAAAGGTCCTGGCAGTCAATTAATATGTAGATGTCTATACATGTTATTTGTTTGCTGCTACTCCCCCAAGAGCACAAGACCATGCACATAATGTTTGTGAAATAAATCCTGGGTGATTTAATTTGGCACAAGTATTATTTTTGTGGCTATTTAACTAATATAAACCTAAATTCTATCAAGTTCTAACCAGGCAATAGGCCAATGAAAACCAATTAAAAGGAAAAGACTTAGGTGTAATATGGGGCATAGTCTGTTTCAGAGACATCTAATGGGGTTTTTTTTTGGTCACAATTATACTATTAAATATAGATTTGAATAGATATTTGAATGCCTACATATTGAACATATATACTATGGAAAGTATTTGAAATATTTGAGGGTATTTACTTGATTTGAAATATTTTTTCAATGTTTAAAAACTTATTTATTTTTGACAGAAAGTTTGTATATATTTAAGGCATACAATTTAATATTTTGGTATATGTATACATTGTGAAATTATTATCACAAACTTCTTAACATATCCATCACTTCTTGTAGTTAACTATTACTATTACTTTTTATGTAAGAACACCTGAGTTTAATTCTCAGAACATTTCAAGTGTATAATATATCATTATTACCTATAGTCAACATGCTATACGTTAGATATCCAGAATTTATTCATCTTATAACTAAAAGTTAGTATCCTTTGATGAATATCTTCCCTTTTCCCTGATAGCCATCATTGTACTTTCTGTTACTATGAATTTGACTTTTTTTTTGATTCCATATATAAGTAAGATGAAGTGATCTTTCTGTATCTGGCTTATTTCACTTAGTTTAATATCCTCCAGTTGCAACCATGTTGTTGCAAATACCTGTATATACTTTTTTAATATATTGGGGTGCCTCGGTGGCTCAGTTGGTTATCTGACTCTTGGTTTTCGCTTCAAAAGTCATGGGATTGAGCCCCATGTTGGGCTCCACACTGAGCACAGAACCTGCTTGGGATTCTCTCTCTCTCCCTCTGCTCCTCTCTCCCACTCACTCACTCTCTCCCTCTCAAATAAAAAAATAATAATTAAACATTTTTTTAAAGTTAATTTAAAATAAAAAATAAACAGTACTATTCCCTTGTGTATATATTCCATTTTGTGGAGTTTTCTTTTCCATTTATCTATTGACTGGCATTTATGTTGTTTCCCTATGTTGGCTACTGTGAATAAAGCTGTAATGAACATGGGAGTGCAGATTTCTCTTTGAACCAGTGATTTTATATCCTTTGGATATATGCCCAGAAGTGGAGTTGCTGGATCATATAATAGTTCTACTTTTAATTTTTTTGAGGTACCTCAAAACTGTTTTCCATGATGGCTGTACCAATTTACATTCCTACCTATAGTGCACAAGGGCTCACTTTTCTCCACATCCTCACAAACATTTGTTATCTTTTGACTTTTTGACTAGCTATGCTAACATGTATGAGGTGATATCTCATTAATGTTTTAATTTTCATGATCTCAGGTCATGATCTTGTTCAAGCCCTGCATTGGGCTCTGGGCTGACAGCTCAGTCTGGAGCCTGCTTCGGATTCTGTGTGTGTCTCTCTCTCTGCCACTGCCGTGCTCACACTCTGTCTCTGTCTCTCAAAAAGTGAATAAACATTAAAAAATATTTTAAAAATGTAGTTTAGGTCCAATATTTACTTATTGATTTTCTCCTGTATGATCTATAAATTGTTGAAAGTGGGATACTGAAGTCCCCTACTATTATTGTGTTGTTATTTCTCCCTTCAGATCTGTTAATATTTGCTTTCTATATTTCGGTGCTCCAATTTTGGGTGCACATGTATTTACTATTGTTATTCCTCTTGATGTATTGATCCCTTTATGATTATATAATTACCTTCCTTGTCTCTTATTACAGTTTTGACTTCTAATCAACCTTTTTTTTCTGATATAGGTATAACTACCCCTACTCTGTTTTGGTTTATATATTTATGGAATATCTTTTTCCATTACTTTCAGCCTAGATGTATCCTTTTTTCTTTTATTTTTTTTTAACTCAAGTATCATTAACATACAGTATTTTATTAGTTTTGGGTGTACAATATAATGATTCAAAAATTCTATGTATTTTTAGTGCTCATCAAGATAAGTGTATTCTTAATCCCTGTTATGTATTTTACCTATCCTCACACCCACTTCCCCTTTGGCAATCACCAGTTCATTCTCTGTATTCAACAGTCTATTTTTGTTTGTCTCTTTTTTTGTTCATTTGTTTTGTTTCTTAAATTCCTGAATAGACATTTTTCCAAAGAAGACATACCAATGGCCAACAAACACATGAAAAGATGCTCAACATCTCTATTCATCATGGAAATGCAAATTAAAACCACAATGAGATATTACATTACACTTGTCAGAATGCATAAAATCAAAAATACAAGAAATAACAAATGTTGGCAAGGATGTAGAGAAAAAGGAACCTTGTACACTGTTGGTGGGAATGCAAATTGGTGCAGCCATTGTGGAAAACAGTATTCAGGTTCCTCAAAAAGTTAAAAATAGAATTACCATATGATCCAGTAATTACACTTTCACATATTTACCCAAAGAAAATGAAGACACTAATTCACAAAGATATATGAACTCCTATGTTTATTGCAGCATTATTTATAATAGCCAAGATATGAAAGCAACCCAAGTGTTCATTAATAGCTGAATGGATAAAGTAGATGTGGTACACACACACACACACACACACACACACAGTGGATTATTACTCAGCCATTAAAAATTCATGAAATTTATGGGCTACTGGGTGGCTCAGTCAATTGAGCGCCCAGTTTCAGCTCAAGTCATGATGTTGCAGTTTGTGAGTTCAAGCCCCGCTTTGGGCTCTGTGCTGACAGTTCAGAGCCTGGAGCCTGCTTTGGATTCTGTGTCTTTCTGTTCCTCCTCTACCTGTGCTCTCTCTCTCTCTCTCTCAGAATAAAAAACACATTTTTAAAAATCATGAAATCTTGCCATTTGTACCAACATGAATGGACTTAGAGGATATAATGCTAAGTGAAATAAGTCAATCAAAGTAAGACAAAAAACATATGATTTCACTCATATGTAGAATTTAAGAATCCTTAAATATCCCTAAAGCTTAAGTCAACCCCATAGCCAGCATATAGTTGGGTCTTGTATTATATCCATTCAGTCACTCTGTGTCTTTTGATTAGAGATTTTAATCAATTTCCTTAAAGTAATTATTGGTAAGTAAGTACTTATTATTGCCATTTTGTTCATTGTTTTCTGGGTGTTTTATAGATTCTTTGTTTCTTCCTCTCTTGTTCCCTTCCTTTATGATTTGATTATTTTCTATACTGGTATACTTTGATTCCTCTTTATCTTTTATGTATCTACTATAGATTTTTTGTTTTTTTTGTTTTTTTTTATTTATTTTTTTTTTAATTTTTTTTTCAACGTTTATTTATTTTTGGGACAGAGAGAGACAGAGCATGAACGGGGAGGGGCAGAGAGAGAGGGAGACACAGAATCGGAAACAGGCTCCAGGCTCTGAGCCATCAGCCCAGAGCCCGACGCAGGGCTCGAACTCACGGACCGTGAGATCGTGACCTGGCTGAAGTCGGACGCTTAACCAACTGCGCCACCCAGGCGCCCCTATAGATTTTTGTTTTATGGTTGTCATAAGGCTAACACAAAACATCTTAAGAGTTTTAATAGTCTACTTTAAGCTAATAACAAGTTTGTCCTAATACAAAAGCTCAAAACTTTTACCCTCCACACACATTTTATGTTTTTGATATCATTGCTTATATCTTTTCTGGTTTTATTTAAATTCCACTTAACATACCGTGTAATATTAGTTTCAGGTGTACAATATAGTGATTCAACACTTTCTTACATATTTTTATATTGTGTATCCATTAACAAAATATTGTAGCTATAGTTATTTATAATGTTTTTGTCATTTATTCTTTATACTAGAGTTAACTGATTTACATACAATTCTATTAGAGTATTCTTAGTTTGACTATATATTTACATTTACCAGTGAATTTTATGCTTTCATACAATTTTGTGTTACTAGTCAGCATCCTTTCTTTTCAGCTTGAAGAACTCCATTCCTTGTAATACAGTTCTAGTGGTGGTGAACTTCAGCTTTTATTTATCTTAAGAATGTCTTTATCTCTCTTTCAGTTGATTTTGATGGCTTTGCTGGGTGAAGTATTCTTGGTTGGCAGTACTTTTCCTTTTTTAAAAAAATAAATTCGTGATTTTTAAAATTTATTTTGAGAGAGAGAGGGGGAGGAAGGGAGAGGGAGAGAGAGGAGGGGAAGACAGAGAATCCCAAGCAGGCTCCACTCTGTCAATGCAGAGCCCAATGTGGGGCTCAAACCCATGAACCAAAGTCAAGTGTCAGATGCTTGACCGACTGAGCCACTCAGGTGCCCAGGCTGGCAGTCTTTTTCTTTCAGTAATTTGAATAAACATCCCACCTTCCTGGCCTGCAAGGTTTTTGCTGAGAAATGCATTGATAGCTTTATGGGAGTTCTTTTGTATATGAGAAGCTCCTTTTCTCTTCTGCTTTCAAGATTTTCTCTTTGTCATTAATTTTTGACATTTTTATTATAATGTTTCTGAGTAAAGTCTTCTTTGGATTGAACCTGATTACGGACCTTTGAGCTTCAAGTACCTGGATGTCCATATCATTCCCCAGATTTGGGAAGTTTTCCTCTACTGTTTCTTTAAATAAGCTTTCTGCCAGAGGCATCTAGTTCCTACCCCCTATACATTTTGAACACTTTTATTGTCAAATTTTTTAATTTTTAATATTTCATTAATTTTTTTAATGTTTATTTTTGAGAGAAAAAGAGAGTGAGACAGAGCGTGAGTGGAGGAGGGCCAGAGAGAGGGAGACACAGAATCCGAATCAGGCTCCAGGTTCTGAGCTGTCAGTACAGAGCCTGACATGGGGCTTGAACCACGAACCGTGAGAACATGACCTGAGCCGAAGTCAGGCGCCTAACCTACCGAGCCACCCAGGTGCCCCTGTTGTCAAATTTTTAATGCATGCCAATCTGGTGGCTGTAAAATATCATCTCATTGTGGTATTACATTACACTTTTAATATTTCTGAACAAAATGAGCATATTTTCATAGGTTTATTATTCATTCATAATTCCTTATCTGTGAAATGTATCTAAAGTTTTTTCCCATTTTTTCCTAATGTGTTGTTGGTGTTTCTTTAATTTTCAAGACCTTCTTTATACATTTTGGAGACTAATAATTTATGCAAACATTTCCTCCCAGCTTATGGCTTGTCTTTTACTTTATTTATGCTACCTTTTTAGAGAGAAGTTCTTAAAGTGATGAAACTTATTGATTTCCTTCTTGTTTTTACTTTTTTTTTGGTTTCTTAAATTTTCTGAGGCCATAAAGTCATTCTTCTAAGTTGTTTTTTGAAAGTTTTTATAGATCTGTTTTTTTTTTTAAATTTTTAAAATATTTATTTTTGAGAGAGAGAGAGAGAGAGAGAGAGAGAATGCGAGGAGCAGAGAGAGAGAATCTGAAGCAGGATCCAGGCTCTGAGCTGTCAGCATAGAGCCTGCCATGGGGCTCAAACTCACAAACCGTGAGATCATGACCTGAGCCGAAGTCAGAGACTTAACTGACTGAGCCACCCAGGTGCCCCTTTATAGCTCTGTTTTTAATTTTAAGTATTTAATCCCTTGGTAATTTGTTATATATGGTGTGATAAAGGGACCTGGTTTTATTTTCTTCCATTTATTAAACACACTCTTATTTTCTCAGTAATTTGCAATGCTAGATCCTGCTGTATCCTGTTCTCATATACATTTGAATTTCTGATACTTTACAGTTGGTTCCATTGGCTTATCTTCATTATTATAGTTTTACTATAACTATAATATAGTCTTGGCTATAATAATGTCTTGGCTATTCTTTTTTTAAAATTTATTTGTATACCTTTTATAATGAGCTTATTATGTGTTCCAAAATCCCCATTGAGATTTTGGTTTGAATAAATTTAGTCACTAAATCAAACTAACGAGAATTGATATTTTTATAATATTGAGGCTATCTAAAAGCATGTTTTCACTCTCCATTTATTTCAATTTTAATGCCTCTCAAAAAACTTATTTATTTTCTTCAAAGTGCCTATGAATATTTTCTTTGATTTACTTTTAGCAGTTACATATTGTTTTATAATTATAAATAATATCTTTGTAAAATCATATTTTTCCCTAGATGATATTTAGTAATTTACAAAAATTCTGTTTACTTTTGTATGTTGATTTGACATCTGCCAACTTTGGCAAAGGCATCTAGTTTTGCTGATTAGGCATATTTATGTCTATGAAGTGTTTCCCTGTACCCCACACCAATTCTGGCTTGAGCTCTCACCTTAGGATGGTTTGTCACAAGCAAAAGATATCAATATCTCCAATTCAAACTGTCTGCCTTAATAGGGGCTGTTTAGAGTCTTCCTGTCAATGAAATGGCATTTAGAATGTGAGAGATTTGTGAAAATTATGAAGGCAGTTACAAAAGTACCACCAAAATCCATTTCCTGGCTAGAGACAACAATTTTTTCCCAGATAGCATGTTGCCTTGTGGTTCTAGGGCAGATGGTGTCAAATTGGAGGATAATAATAATGGCTAATACTTGACTTTGTGCCAGGGACTGTTCTAAGGGTTTCATATGTATTACCTTATTTAATCTTCATAATGGCCCCATAAAGTAGATTGATATTATTCTCTATATTTTATAGATGAGGAAACAGTATCAGAGATATTAAGTAACTTATTCTACATTACTCAGCAAGGCAGTTGTAGAGCCAGGATTTGAACCCATGTTCCCAAATCTATACCCTTCAACACTGTCATAGATTGTCTCTCTTGATATTGTCCTGAGTCTTCAGACTTTGCTTCAATCCTGACTGCTTCCTGTTCACTGAGAAGCATCCATTGCCCTCTCTGGCCTTGAATGTCTCATCTAGGATATAGGACTAATAAAGGTATATGTGTCTGCCATACAGGGCAGTTTTGAAATGAGAAAATCCTGTTCTTGAACTAAGCTTTCAGAGAAGCCAGGAACAATAGAAGAATGATAGAAAATGATATGGAAGGACTTCTTGTGCAGAGGGTGAAGGGCAGCCATTAGAATGATACAGGAGTAGAGGTGGGAATAAGTAGGATGTGTTAGAATGACCAGCAAGAGAGGCCTGGCTCATGTCATGGTCTCTGTTAGGAAGGAATGGAGTTCAGTGAGCTAGGTCCATTATAACATGTTAATAGATAACCATGAATGCTGAGATGGGATATCCACATGGATCTTGTTTTGTCTTTTATCTTTTCCTTTCCTTTCTTTTTTTTTTTTTTTGTCTGTTGTATAAACAAAATTTTCATTGCTCAGGTTGAAGCTTATTGCTCATTGTGTGTATGCTTGAAAAGGAGAACAATTTGTTAGCAGCCTTATTATAATGATCTTTCATGTGACAGTTATTAAATCTCTTCCCCTTGAGGGACAAAGAATGATTTTTGTGCTTGATTATACCTGCCATGCTGTTTGGCTTTGTGCCAGATAGAAACATAAAATGCTTCCTGGAATGCATGCTCAGGAATCGCTAAGCATACCTGATTCTCCTGGAAGCTGGGATTGAGACTCCAGAACAGAGGCAGGATATGTGTGCAAGAAGTGGGAGCTGTGCCTACAACACACTAGGTTTATTTCAGTTTCCCACATCCACCTTTGCAGCCACTGTCATTGTTTAACTGTTGTGGCAGAGAAGGGTGTTTCAGTTACCTTTGTTATAGGAGAGTTCATTTCCTACAATCCCACTCTTTTGTCTGTGTTTTGCCCTTTTGCTGAGTTTTTTGGCTGGGGCTTTCATAAAACAGAAGTACATTAGAGGGCCCTGCTCATGTTTAGAGTTATCTGAAAAAGGAAAAGCCTGCCTTAGGAGATAGTGATCTCATCATTAGTTGTGTTCAAGCAGGAGGGCTGGGCAATTGTTGGCAATGGACATTGTCACTGGAGTTAATGTGTTGATAAAGGGACTGAGGGTAGTATGGACTGGATGACCTACCATTTCCTTTATAACTCTTATTCCACAACTCTGAGATTCTATTATTTAATGTGACTGGTAGTAACACTTCACTTTCTTGGAGGATGGCCCATGTTTTATTCCTCTCTGGCTGGCTAGATTTGATCTTTGAAAATATTGAGCTGACATTTAGACAATATTGCTTACCCATTATCTTCTCAGAAACATCACACTGCTAGAGCTGGGGAGAGGCTGGCTTTCTGTGACACTGCTTAAGCCCCTGTTGAACTCTTCACAGGTACTAAGGCATAATGCCAGGACTGGAGAGAGCTGGATATTATGGCACATCTCCTTTAAGAACTACCAAACCATTTGCAGGGAGAGGCTACTAAAGAGGTTGAAAAGTATGTACCAAAGGATGAGTTAGCATGAGTTTAACATGTGGAACAATGAATTCACTGGAGTATGTGCATAGGCACATAAATGCATGGGGAAAGGTCAGAAAGGATTATACAAAACAATTTATAACCATGGTTTCCTTAAGAAAGGTGGAAATAACTGGGATGATGAGTGGTCAAAGGGGAACTTTCACCTTATCTAGACTATTTTGACTTTTTCTTTTTTAAATTTAAATCCAAGTTAAATAACATATAGTGTAATAATGATTTCAGGAATAGAAATTTGTGATTCATCATTTGCATATAACACCCAGTGCTCATCCCAACAAGTGTCCTTCTTAATGCCCCTTGCCCATTTATCCCAACCTCTCACCCAACACCCCTTCAGCAACCCTTTGTTCTCTGTATTTAGTGTCTCTTACAGCTTGTCTCCCTCTCTGTTTTTAATCTATTTTTGCTTCCCTTCCCTTATGTTCATCTGTTTTGTATCTTAAATTCCACATATGAGTAAAGTCATCTATTTGTCTTTATCTGATTGACTTACTTCGCTTGGCATAGTACAATCTAGTTCCATCCATGTGGTTTCAAATGGCAACATTTCATTCAGTTTGATCACTGAGTAATATACCATTGTGTGTATGTATGTGTGTGTGTATCAGTCACACATATTCTTTATTCATTCATCAATTGATGGATATTTGGGCTCTTTCCAATAATTTGGCTGTTGGTGATAGTGCTGTTATAAACTTTGGAGTGAATGTGCCCCTTCAAAACAGCACTACTGTATCCTTTGGATAAATACCTAGTAGTGCAATTGTTGTGTCATAGGGTAGTCCTACTTTTAATTTTTTAAGGAACCTACATACTGTTTTCCAGAGTGGCTGTACCAGTTTGCATTCCCACTAATAGTGAAAATGTGTTCCCCTTTCTCTGTATCCTCGCCAACACCTGTTGTCTCCTGAGATGTTAATTTTAGCCATTCTGACTGGTGTAAGGTGGTATCTCATGGTGGTTTTGATTTGTATTTCCCTGATGATGAGGGATGTTGAGCATTTTTTCATGCGTCAGTTGGCCATATGGGTGTCTTCTTTGGAGAAGTGTCTATTCATGTCTTTTGCCCATTTCTTCACAAGAGTGTTTGTTTTTTGTATGTTTACTTTGATAAATTCTTTATAGATTTTGGATACTAACCCTTTATCTGATATGTCATTTGCAAATATCTTATTCTTACATTCCATTGGTTGCCTTTTAGTTTTGTTGATTGTTTCCTTCACTGTGCAGAAGCTTTTTATCTTCATGAGTTCTCAATGAGTTCATTTTTGCTTTTGCTTCCCTTGACTCCAGAGACATGCCAAGTAAAAATTTGCTGCGACCAAAATCAAAGAGGTTGTTGCCTGTTTTCTCCTCTAGGATTTTGATGTCTTCTTGTCTTACATTTATGTCTTTCATCCATTTTGAGTTTATTTTTCTGTATGGTGTAAGCAAGTGGCCCAGGTTCATTCTTCTGCATGTTACTGTTCAGTTTTCCCAACACCATTTGCTGAAGAGACTTTCATTTTTATATTGGATATTCCTTCCTGCTTTGTCAAAGATTAGCTGGACTTATGTTTGTGGGTCCATTTCTGGGTTCTCTATTCTGTTCCATTGACCTATGTGTCTGTTTTTGTGCCAGTACCATACTGTCTTGATGATTACAGCTTTGTAATACCTCTTGAAGTCCAGGATTGTGATGCCTCCTGCTTTGGTTTTCTTTTTCAAGATTCCTTGAATTGCCCTATTCGGGGTATTTTCTGGTTCCATACAAATTTTAGGATTGTTTGTTCTAGCTCTGTGAAGAATGCTGGTGTTTTTTGATAGGGATTGCATTGAATATGTAGATTGCTTTGGGTAGTATTGACATTTTAACAATATTTTTTCTTCCAATCCATGAGCATGGACCATTTTCCCATTTTTTGTGTGTCTTCTTTAATTTCTTTCATAAGATTTCTATAGTTTTCAGTGTATAAATTTTTTACCTCTTTGGTTTGGTTTATTCCTACATATTTTATGGTTTTGGGTGCAAGTGTAAACAGGATCAATTCCTTGATTTCTCTTTCTGCTGCTTCATTATTGGTGTATAGAAATGCAACCAATTTCTGTTCATTGATTTTATATGCTGCAACTTGGCTGAATCCATGTATCAGTTCTAGCAGTTTTTTTGGTGGAGTCTTTTGTATTTTCCACATAGAGTATCATGTTGTCTGTGAAGAGTGAATGTTTGACTTCTCCCTTGCTGATTTGGATACCTTTAATTTCTTTGTGTTGTCTGATTGCTGAGGCTACGATTTCCAACACTATTTTGAATAACAGTAGTAGAGAGTGGACATCCTTGTTGTGTTCCTGATTTTAGGGAGAAAGCTCTCAGTTTTTCCCCATTGAGAATGATATTACCAGCACTCTTTCATATATGGCCTTTATGCTCTTGAGGTATGATCCTTCTATCCCTACTTTCTTGAGTGTTTTTGTCAAGAAAGGATGCTGTATTTCATCAAATACTTTCTCTGCATCTATTGAGAGGATTATATGGTTCTTATCCTCTCTTTTATTGTGATGTATCTCAATGATTAATTTGAGGATATGGAACCAGTCCTGCATCCCAGGCATAAATCCCACTTGATCGTGGTGAATAATTCTTTTAATGTATTTTTGGATCGGGTTGGTTAGTATCTTGTTGAGATTTTTTGCATCCATGTTCATCAGAAAAATTTGTCTGTAGTTCTCCTTTTTAGTGGGGTCTTTGCATTTCTATTTATTGGAACAGCCTCAAAAGAATAGGTGTTAACTCTTCTTTAAATGTTTGGTAGAATTCCCTTGGAAATCCATCTGGCCCTGGAACCTTGTTTGCCTGGAGATTTTTTATTATTGATTCAACTTCCTTACTGGTTATAGGTCTGTTCAAATTTTCCATTTTTTCCTGTTTCCATTTTGGTAGTTTATATGTTTCTAGGCATTTGTCCATTTCTTCCATATTGTCCAATATGTTGGCATATAATTGCTCATAATACTCTCTTACTATTGCTTGTATTTCTGTGGTATTGGTTGTGATCTCTTCTCTTTCATTTGTGATTTTATTGATTTGTTGTCCTTTTTTCTTTTTGATCAATGTGGCTAGGGGTTTATAAATTTTGTTAATTCTTTCAAAGATCCTTTCATTGATCTGTTTTACTGTCTTTTTCTTCCTTTTGATATCATTGATTTCTGCCTAATATTTATTATTTACCTTCTTCTGCTGGTTTTGAATGTTATTTACTGTTCTTTTTCGAGCTCTTTTAAATGTAAGGTTAGGTTGTGTATTTGAGACCTTTCTTCCTTCTTTAGGAAGGCTTGCATTGCTATATACTTCCCTCTTATGACGGCTTTTGCTGAATCCGAGAAGTTTTTGGCTGTCATGTTTTCATTTTCATTGGCTTCCATGTACTTTTTAATTTCCTCTTTAATATATTGGTTAATCATTTATTCTTTAGTAGGATCTTCTTTACTCTTTAAGTGTTTATGGTTTTGCCAATTTTTTCTTATTGTTGATTTCGAGTTTCATAGCATTGTGTTCTGAAAATATGCAAGGTATGATCTCAATTTTTTTGTACTTAGGGCTGATTTGTAACCCAGTATGTGATATGTTCTGGAGAATGTTTCATGTGTACTTGAGAAGAATGTGTATTCTGCTTTTTTAGGATGAAACATTCTGAATATATTTGTTAATTCCATCTGGTCCAGTGTGTCATTCAAAGCCATTGTTTCCTTGTTGAGTTCCTGCTTCGGAGATCTGTCCATTGCTGTAAGTGGGGTGTTAAAGTCCCCTACTATTATGTATTATTATCAATGAGTTTGTTTATGTTTCTGATTAATAAATTTATATATTTGGGTAGCTTCTTGTTTGGGGCATAAATATTTACAATTGTTAGATCTTCTTGCTGGATAGACTCCTTAATTATGATACAATGCCCTTCTTCATCTCTTGTTACAGTCTTTATTTTAAAATGTGGTTTGCCTGATATAAGTATGGCTACCACAGCTTTTTTTTATTACCATAAGCTTGATAGATGGTTCTCTATCCCCTTACTTTCAATCTGCAGGTATCTTTAGGTCTAAAATGAGTCACTTATAAGAAGCATATAGATGAGTATTGCTTTCTTATCCATTCTGATACCCGATGTATTTTGATTGGAGCATTTAGTCCATTGACATTTAGAGTTAGTACTGAAAACTGTGAATTTTATGCCATTGTGTTGCCTGTAGACTTTTATTTTCAGGTTATGTTCCCTAGTCCTTTCTAGTCTTTGTTGCCTTTGGTCTTTGTTTTGTCTTTCCTCCACTCAAAGATTCCCCCTTAAAGTTTCTTGCAAGGCTGGTTTAGTGGTCATGAACTCCTTTAGTTTCTGTTTGTATGGGAAACTCTTATCTCTCCTTCTATTTTGAATGATAGCCTTACTGGACAAAGAAGGCTATCTTGACTGCATATTTTTCTGATTCAGCATATTGAATGTATCCTGCCACTCCTTTCTGGCCTGCCAAGTCTCTGTGGATAGGTCTGCTGCAAACCTGATCTGTCTTTCATTATAGGTTAAGGACTTTTTTTCCTTTGCCACTTTCATAATTCTTTCCTTGTCTGTGTGTTTTGTGAATTTGACTATGATATGCCTTGGTGATTGTCAATTTTTGTTTACTCTAATGGGAGTTTTGTGTGCTTCTTGGATTTTGATGGCTCTGTCCTTCCCCAGATTAGGAAAATTTTCAGCTATAATTTGCTCTCATTAACCTTCTTCCCCCTTTTCTCTCTCTTCATCTTCTGGGAATCCTATTATTCAGATGTTATTCCTTGTTAATAAGTCACTGAGTTCTCTGAGTCTTGTATTGTGATCTTTGCCTTTGTTTCCATCCTTTTTTTCTGCTTCATTTTTCTCCATTATTTTTTCTTGTATATCACTGATTCACTGTTGTGCTTTGTACATCCTTGCTGCTGTGGCATCCAATTGAGATTGTATCTCAGTTATAGCATTTTTAATTTCATCCTGACAAGATTTTTCTTCTCTTATCTCCACAGAAAGGGATTCTATGCTTTTTCAACCCCAGCTAGTATTCTTATTAATGTAGCTCTAAATTGTATTTCAGATATCTTTCTTATATCTGTTTTAAGCCCCTGGCTGTCATTTCTTCCTGTTCTTTCTTTTGAGGTAAATTCCTTTGTTTTGTCATTTGGGCAAAAGAAAAATTTAATAAATAAAAAATAAAAATAAAAAAAATAAAAAACAAAACAATCAAATAAAGGAAGCTAGATCCTGGGTGTGTTTTGGTCTGCTTGTTGAAAGACACTTGATAGAATAGAGGAAAAAGGGAAATAAAAGTAGGAAAATAAAAATAAAGGTAAGAAAAAATTTAAAAATTAAAATTTTATATAATAGAATAACATGAAATAAAGAAAGTGAAATAGAATAAAAAATAAAAATAATATAGTGAAAAATAATTTATTTTTTTAATTAAAAAAAGAAAATAAAATTTTCTCTTCTCTTTCTGTATCCAAGAAAAAGAAAGAAAAAAAAATTAAACGAGGACAGAAGGGAAGCAAAAGAAAAAAAGTGAACTAATTAATAAACCAGCAAACAGAATGAAACCCAAATAAGGTTACATCCCATTTCCCCTAGAACTCAAATCATGAAGCTCTTTATACACTAAACAGGATGAGGGACTTATGCTGGTATTCTAGGGGATGTGCTTGGAGGCACAGTTGGGTGGGGATTGGAGTAAGGTCTCCATTCTCCACTAGCTGGTGCCACTTAGCCTTACTGGGGTGGATCAGTGTGGCACATGTGTGTGTGCTGGGAGAGGTGGAAATGTCTTCACCCAGCTCTCTAGTCTCAGGAACAGGAACTTCGAGCTCTCACCGTCCTGTGAACAAGCGCTCCTCCTTTGTCTCAAGCCTCTGTCAACTCCCTGCCTCTATCCTGTCCATGTCCAAACTGTCTGCCTGCCAGGTGGCACCTCCTAGAGTTTTATCTCAGATGAATTGTGTTTCAAAACCCCACACTTCAGAGGCCCCTGTGTCTTGGACCCATGCTCTGGGGGAGGGTCTTGCTGAGCAATGGCTGGGGCTGGCTTGCCCCGGAAAATGTTAGTGTGATTGCACAGTGATAGACGTTCAGAGATCATGGAAAATCACAACAGACAGCTGGCACCAGGTTTTGCCACACTCTGGTGTCTTTGTCCCAATACCAGCAAACATGGCTGCTCTCTGGGGTTCCCTGGAACCTTGGCCTGTTCAGAGGCATATGGCTTCTACCAAATGCACTCCAAGCAGGGGAACCACTTCTCCCTCTCTGGCACATGGACCCCTCAGACCCCACTGCCTGCTCCTGGGGATTCACCCTACTTACTCACCAGAGCACTGAGTTCCAGAACTTCAGACTCTGTGCTCCACTGTTTATAGAATCCTAATGGTATTGAAACCCTCTCCTTTCTTCCCATCAGTGATTTTGGGGAACAGATTTCTTGTTCAATCCCCTGTGTTTTCACCTTTTTCTTTCTCTCCAGCTACTTTCGAGGAGTGTTTTTCCTGCACTCTCCCAATGCACTGCACTCTCCCCCTTTCTCTGTCCTCTCCCCACAAAAACAGCTCCCTACCCTCCATGGCTTTTCTCTCCCCCAGTTCACCTCTCTGCACCATGTACCTGTCAAGTTCTGTGGCTCAAGTTACGCAGATTGTTGTGTTAATCCTCAGATCAACTCCCTAGGCATGTAAAATCTTTTGGTGCTAATCTAGCTGCATTTCAGGGATGAGACAGGCTGAGGGGCTCCATGCTGCTCCGCCATCTTCCCCAAACCCGCCTAACTTTTTATTTTTTATAGTTGCCATGTGACAAAAATTTACCATTTTAAAGGGTACAATTTAGTGGATTTTACTACAGTTGACTTAACACAGATTTAAACAGTGTGGGTCCACTTATACATGGATTTTTTGATAAATATAATATAGTACTATAAATGTATTTTCTTTATGATTTTCTTAACATTTTTTCTCTCGCTCACTTAATTATAGGAGTGCGGTATATAATACATATACAATATATATATTAATCTACTGTTATTGGTAAGGATTCTGGTCAATAGTAGGCTATTAATAGTTAAGTTTTGGAGTCAAAAGTTATACACAGATTTTTGACTGTGTGGGAAGTTGGCGCCACTAACATCTGCATTGTTCAAGGGTCACCTGGGCATTAATTGTGCAACAATCACTACTATCTATTCTAGAACATTTTCATCACTCCTCAAAGGTAACCCTGCAACCATTAGCAGTCATTCTCCATTCTCCCACTTCCCCTAGTCCTGGAAACCACTAATCTGTTTTGTGTCTTTTGGGATTTCATATAAATGGTGTATAATATGTGGTTATTTGTGTGTCTGGCTTCCTTTGCTTAGCATGGTCTCCTTGAGGTTCATTCATATTGTATTTTATTCCTTTGTATTGCTAAATAGTATTCTATTTTGTGTTTGTGTATGTGTGTGTTCACATACATACCACATTTATCTATTTATCAGTTGAACTTCTGCATTGTTTTCACATTTTGGCTATTATGAGTAATGCTGCTATGAATATATGTATACCAGTTTTTCTGTGAACTTATATTTTCAGTATTCTTGAGTATATACATAGGAGAGGAACTACTATGTTAAATTATGTGGAAACTATAATTTAACTTTTGGAGAAATTGCCAAATTGTTTTCCACAGTAGTTTTACCAATTTACACTCCTATCAACAGTGTATGAAGGTTCTAATTTCTCCATATCCTCATCACACATGTTATTATCCATTTTTTTATTATAGCCATTCTATTGGGTGTGAAGTGATATCTCATTGTGATTTTGATTTGTATTTCCCTGACAGCTAATGGTGTTGAGTGTCTTTACATGTATTTATTGGCCATTTATATATATCTTCGTTGGAAAAATGTTCAGATGCATTGCCCATTTTGAAGTGGTATTTGCCATTTTATTCTTCAGTTCTATATATTCTGGATACTAGGTCCTTATCAGGTATAGTATATTCAAATATTTTCTTCCATTCTATGCATTGTTTCACTTTCTTGATGCTATCATTTGCAAACCAAAAGTTTTTAATTTGGAGGAAGTCTATTTTTTTTCATTTATGTAAAAAACTACTGCATAATCCACAGTCACAAATATTTGCTTCTGTGTTGTTTGACATGTTTTATAATTTTAGCTTTTACATTTAGGCCTTTAATCCATTTTGAGTTAGTTTTCACATATTGTGTGAGGTATGGGTCCAGGTTTATTCTTTTGCATGTGGATATCCAGTTGCCCAGCACCATTTGTTGAAAGGACTATACCCTCCCCTTTTGAATTGTCTTGATACCTTTGAAAAAAATATCGGTTTAGCATAAATGTTGGGTATAGTTCTTTTTTAAGTTTATTTATTTGAGAGAGAGTGTGTGCACAAGTTTGGGAGGGGAAGAGAGAGAGAGTGAAGGCGAGAGAGAAGCCCAAGCAGGCTTTGTGTTTTCAGTGCAGAGCCTAACGTGGGGTCCAATCTCATGAGCCGTGAGATCATGACCTGAGCTGAAACCAAGAATCAGATGCTTAGCCTACTGAGCCACCCAAGCGCCCCTAGGTATATTTCTGTACTCTAACCTATTTCATTGATCTTTATATCTATTCTTGTGACAGTACCACTCTCTCTTGGTTACTAGAGGCTTATAGTAAGTTTTGGAATCAGGAAGTGTGAGTCTTTCAACATTGTTCTTCTTTTTCAAAATTGTTTTGGTTATTCTGTGTTTTTAAATTTCCATATGAAATTTAGAATAAGCTTGTCAATTTCTGCCAAGAAGCAAGCTGAGAGTTATGATAGGGATTGTGTTGAATCTGAATCAACTTGCAGAATATTACCATCTTAACAATATTAAATCTTCCAATCCATGAACACGAGATATCTTTTTATTTAGTTAGATCTTCTTGACTTACTTTCAACAATGTTTTGCAGTGCTCAGTGCACAAATCTTGCACTTCTTTTGTGAAATGTATTCCTGAGGATTTTGTTCTTTCTGATGCCTCTTAAATTGGGTTGTTTTCTTAATTTCATTTTCAAAAATACATTTGGCCTTTGCGTATTGATCTTGTATCATGCAAAATTGCTGAATTAATTTATTAGTGTATATGTGTATATATATAAAATCATGTCATATATGAATAGTTTTGATTTTTCTTTCTAATCTGAATGCTTTTTGTCTCCAGTTGTTCAAGCCTTCAGTAAAAATGTTGCATAGAGGTGATGTTTGTTCATGACTGTAGGATGAAAATGTTCAGTCTTTCACCATTAAGTATATTAACTATGGGTGGTCCATAAATTTCTATCAGCTGATTGAGAAAGTTTCTTCTCTGAAAGGGTGTTGGACTTTCCCAAATGTTTTTTCTCTGTCTATTGACATGATTGTGTATTTTTCAAACCTTTATTCCATTAATATGGTGTATTACATTGACTGAGTTTCATATGTTGAACGAACCTTGCATTCCTGGGATTAATCCCATCTGATAAAGTGGATTAAATACACACACACACACACACACACACACACACACACACACATTACTGGATTTGGTCTGCAAGTATTTTGTTGAGAGTTTCTGCATTTCTATTTTTGAAAGTTAATGAAACATTAGTGTTAATTATTTTTAAATGTTTTGTAGACTTCACCAGTGATGCCATCTCATACTGATTTTTTTCCCATGTAAGAAGTTTTTAATTAGTAAACCAATCTCTTTGCTTCTCATAGGCCTATTCAGATTTTCTATTTTTTATCATTCTAGGAATTTATTTCGTCAGGCTATATAATTTGTTGGCGTACAGTTGTTCATAGTGTTCCCTTTAATAATTTTTTTAAAAAAATTCTGTTATATTGGCAGTAATATTTCCTCTTTTATTCCTGATTTTAATAATTTGAGTCTTCTCTTTTTTTCTCTATTTTAACTTTTTAAAAAGCTAATGTGTTCTTGTATCAATTATGTAATTAAAAAATAAAACAATGGAAAATACATATAAAATAGAAAGGCATATCAAAATGGGGGTCTGGGTAAGTTGGTAACTCCCTGGCAGTCATTTCTCCTCTATGGACCTAGGTTTCTTCATCAGAAAGTTATTATATTGGTTCCTTGTTGCTGAAGTGGTTGAAAGTCTCTGTACTTTCAGATTATTTACATGATCAAATGTGGGATTAAAGAACATAGTTGGGAGTATTTGTGGGTAGAAAGTAGACCAATTTTGGAGAATCCCGGTATTCCTGAAGGACATAGTAGAGAAGCTAAGTATCGAAATGCACATTGAAGCTGAGTTATGGTAATATTTGAATTCCAGGGTGAGAGATTTGAACTTGGTAACAGGGAACTACTGAGGATTTTGGGGTGTGAGAGTAGATAATCAAAGTGATATTCAAAGAAATTGGTCTGGTAATGGTATATGGGAGGGATTAGAGCTGGAAGATAACCCAGAGAAGTCATCTAGGGAATGGGGGTCATGACAGTGGGAATGGAAAAAAAAAAGAGATGAGAACCAGAGATATTCTCTGATTTGGAAAGCACTCCCTGGAATGGCTAAGGGGGCAGGAGAGGGAGGAGTTAGCTGTCTTGTTCACTCTGTGTCTCTCATAATTAGTGGTGAGGCACAGAATAGGTCCAAAATATATTTATTTGTTAAATTGAATTGCATTAACCCAGCTTTGCTTAGAGTTCAATGAAGGCTGAAGAAAATAGTCTTCAAGTACTCTGAGAGGACTTCCAGGAAAGCCTTCCAAGTTGCTAGCCTCTAGACACTCTTTATTCACACCCCACTCCTGCAAATATAATGTACTCCTTCCCTCTGGAACTGTTCCAGAGAGTCATCTAATTCCAGCCATCCAAAATCCAACATTTTGAATGGGCTTGTCTTAAACTCCTGAGAAGAAAAGAAATGTTTTTCTTTTTAATCTCTTAAAGGCCTGCCTATGGTAACCTTTTTGTTTTGCTGTGTTTTAATTTAAATTTTACTTAGTTAAAATACAGTGCAATATTGGTTTCAGAGTAGAATTCAGTTATTCATCACTTACATACAACATCCAGTGCTCATCACACATGCCCTCCTTAATACCCATCACACATCTAGCCCATCTCCCACCCACCTCCCTCCATCAATCCTCAGTTTGTTCTCTATCATGAACAGTTTCTTGTGGTTTGTTTCCTTCTCTCCTCTTTCCCCCAGGCCCCTTCCCATATGTACATCTGTTTTGTTTCTTAAATTCCACATATGAGTGAAATCATACGGTGTTTATCTTTCCCTGACTGACTTATTTCACTTGGCATAATACATTCTAGCTCCATCCATGTCGTTGCAAATGGCAAGATTTCATTTTTTTGATGGCTAAGTAATATTCTATTGTGTGTGTGTGTGTGTATATATATATATATATATATATATATATATATATATATACCACGCCTTCTTTATCCATTCATCAGTTGATGGATATTTGGGCTCTCTCCATAGTTTGGCTATTGTTGATAATGCTGCTATAAACATTGTGGTGCATGTACCCCTTCAAATCTGTATTTTTGCATCCTTAAGGTAAATATCTAATAGTGCAATTGCTGGGTCTTAAGGTAGTTCTATTTTTAGCTTTTTGAGGAACCTCCATACTGTTCTCCAGAGTGGTTACACCAGTTTGCTTTTCCACCAACAATGTAAGAGAGTTCCCCTTTCTATGCATCCTCACCAACACCTGTTGTTTCTTTTGTTGTTAATTTTAGCCATTCTGACAGGTGTGAGGTTGTATCTCATTCTGGGAAAAGGAAAACAAAACTGAAGGTATAATATTTCTAGATTTCAAGCTATATTACAAAGCTGTAGTCATCAAGACAATGTGGTACTGGCACAAAAACAGACATAGACCAATGGAACAGAATAGAAAACCCAGAAATGGACCCACAATTATATCGTCAACTAATCTTTGACAAAGCAGGAAAGAATATCCTATGGTACCATTTTTTATAGCAAAACTTAGCTTGCTTTGTGGGAATCTGGGAAAAGCTAGTGAATTATTATAGGATGAAGCTTTTATTGTTTCAAAGAGATGACATCATGTATATGATGTGCTTACTTCAATGCCTTAGAATCACCTTTTTTAACAGATCTGTTCCTTGACCAATCATCCCTCATCATTTCCTATTGATTGTATGAAAGGGAAGCTATCAGCATATTGAGGACACAAAGTTGACCTTTGGAAGCTGGAAAGATATTTCCAATAGAACATTTGTAGAGGGTGATAAGTTCTGAATAGAGATACATTTTTGCACATGTGGCTGTGTATGCAAAGTGCGTTAAAAGAAGTCAGCCCTAGTTTGGCCTGTGGAAAATAGGTAGATTATATGCTTGTGACATCTCTAGGCTTTCTGGGTGGTAACCATGCTCCTCATCCTCTGTGAGGCAAAAAGAGAGGGGAGAATACACAGAGTTGAAAAGTAACTACTGTTCCTGTAGCTCCATCCCAAAGCCTCTGTCCTCCTACGGCCACTCACTAATAGGGCCTTTCTGGTGGCAAAAATAATAATGCATCTAAATTTCTTGATCTCAGCTTCTTGAGGCAGGAAAGTGGTAAAAGCTGGGGGGTTATGGAGGGCAAAGATAGATTGTTGATTAAAGCTGTTGAGACAACTGACAAGCTCTTTGGTTAATTCCCCTGGCAGATTTTACCACCATTCCTAGGGTCCCACCCTTCCTTTTTTCCTTGATACCCTGACTTTCCTCCTTCCTAGGAATGGAGTAAAATGAGTCATCTTCCTGATTTAAGTTGTCATCTCAGATCTCACTCAGCCTCCCGAAAGGAGGCTGTCTCACTCAGCCTCCCGAAAGGAGGTTTTTCTGCATCCCTTTGCCTTCATGTGTTGGAATGGGTAGTTTCAATGTCTACCAACTGTACCTATTTATGATGATTCTGATAATTCTCATCTCACCTTGGCCCAATACCTTCCTTAATCTTTTCCTGTTTTCCTTAGAGTCAGAGGTGTAAAGATGCTAGCACAGTGGTTAAGAGCACAGGCTCTGAAAGTCAGATCACCTGGTTCCTGTCCCAGCTCTTCTGCTTTACTAACTGTGTGACTTGGGACAAATTACTTAACTTTTTTGAGCCTCTGTCTCCTCTTCTGTGAAATAGAGGTAATAATGGTACATGCCTAGCAGGACTGAGTAATACAATTCATTGAAAACTGTTAGTATAGTAGTTGCTGTATAGTTAGTGCTCAATCAATAGCTATTGCTATTATGTGTGTGGGGACATTTAGTCATTTCCACTCTAAGAACTTTATATACTCAAGGCATGTCATATTTTAATTATTATTTGTGCATCTTTTGATATAAATCAACACTGAAGGTCCTGTTTTCAAAATGCCCACTCCAGTATCCAAATTTGGTCTCCATGATCATAGGTGTTGTGTTTGATCCAGATGTGGCACAGGCCTAACCATGTCTGGCTTAGTCTTTTTATCCAGCTGTGCTGCCTAGATATGCTCAAGCGTGAATTAGTTATATTTTCCACAACTCCTTTCTCCTCTGAAACCTTAGATAAGAAGCCTCTCAGAGATGACTTTTCCTTCTTCAAAGTTCTATCCTTCTGCATCCTCCATTTTACAGATAGGTCATCAGAGGCCTAGAGAGGATTAAACTTATGGATAGGGCCTGGAAGTCACCCTAAAGCCAAGCTTGACATTCAGTTTACAGGGGCCTCTTGTCAAATGGTCTCTGAATACTTGAAGAATTTAGTTTATCATTTTTCTACTTGATTGGAAACTTTTCAAAGAAGGAAACTATTATTCTTCTTCTGCCTGCTTCCACAGCTCTGGGTGAACCAGGAGGATGGGGTAGAGGAAGGGCCCAGTGATGTGCAGAATGGGCACCTGGACCCCAACTCAGACTGCCTTTGTCTGGGCCGGCCACTACAGAACCGGGACCAGATGCGAGCCAATGTCATCAATGAGATCATGAGCACCGAACGTCATTACATCAAGCACCTCAAGGACATTTGTGAGGTAGGCCCAGCTATGATAGTTTATGTGGGGGCACCCAGGGTGTAATAGAGGGCATTTTCATGAAGAACCAACAACTCTGCTGAGCTTTAACCTGTGACAGTCCCAAGATGTTGGAAAGAGCAGCTGGACTGGCCTCTTATATTCTGTTCAATGGGTAAAACAGGTCCCTTGGAGTTTCTCAGTCCCTATCTCAGTTTCTCTCTTTCTCTGTCTACCTAACATTCATCTTTTATCTTCATATTCCTTATTTCTCTATCTCTCCCTGCCTCCCTCACTTGATCTTCCCTTCCCTGAATCTCTATCCCTATCCTGTTGGCTTCTAATTTGGTTGTTGCCACCCCATGGAAAGGCCTGACTGCATTAATTAAAGCAAAACATGTCTCCCTCCAACTCAGTGGTTTACAAACTTGAATGTGCACTAGAGTCCCTGGAGAAACCTGTTAGACATGCAGATTCCAGTCCCCTCCATCTCTTCAAAGTTGTGAATTCTCACTCTGGATAAACCAAAGCATCTCCTTCACTTGAAGAACACTGGTTTTGAGTTATGTCAGAAGAGTTTATGGGGAGGAATCTACAGGAGATAAAGGCTGAGTGGACAATTCTCAGCTCTTTCAATATGCCCCTTTTCCCCCAGGAGCTATGGCTCCACATTCCTTAACTCTATCCCTTCCATCTTTGTGATCTGAGTAAGGATTAGAGCCCTTTTCCTAACACTCCCTTGATGTCATGAGACAAGATGGAATTTTGAAAGGGCATTTTACTAAACACTTTGAGAATACCAATGGGAAATGGAGGAAAGAATGTTTTAAAAAAAGGTTTCTCTCTCTCTCTCTCTCTCTCTCTCACACACACACACACACACACACACACACACACACAAAATAGCATTCTGCTTGACCCAGGGAAAACTCTATTTTGAATATGCTTATCCCCTTCCTTCTAGGTAAAGAGTCAGGTCCTACTTTCTGTCCCCAAAGCCCTGTTGAGTGAGCCCAGGGCCCACTTGGAATCAATAGTACAGCTTTAAAAAAAATTAAGTTTATTTAACTTTGAGAGAGAGAGAGAGAGAGAGAGAGAGAGAGAGGGAGAAGGAGTGGGGGAGGGGCAGAGAGGTAGGAGATACAGAATCCGAAGCAGACTTCAGGTTCTGAGCTGTCAGCACAAAGCCTGATGCAGGGTTCGAACCCATAAACGGTGAGATCATGACCTCAGCCAAAGTTGGCTGCTTAACCAACTGAGCCACCCAGGTACCCCTCAATAGTACAGCTTTAACATTTTTTAATGTTCTTATTTCTTTAGAATACTGTTGCCCAGTAGAACTTCCTATAGTGATGAAATATATCTGCATTCTCCAATGCAGTAGCCACTATCCAGCCATCTGTGGCTATTGAGTAGTTGAGATGTGGCTAGTATGATTGAGAAATGGGATTTTACATTTTATTAAATTTTAATTTAAATAGACACATGTGACTAAATGACACCTACATTGGACAGTGCAGATCTAGAAAGATCAAGGCCAAGGAATATGGGCCTTAATTTCCTTTACCTCAACTCATTTTTTTTATCCCTTCTAGGAATGTTAAAGTTTATCCAGTATAGTGGAACAAACAAGGGCTCTGGGGACATGGAATGCTGGCTTTCACATCCTGATTTAACCACTTAGACACCCTATAACCATGAAGTTGCCCCTTAACTTCTCTGACTTTTGATTTTTCTGATTTGTCCAGTGGGCTTCATTATGCCAACCTCTTAAGTTTATTGATAAAACTAAGTAAACATAATGTAATTATTTGTAAAAAGGTAGTTTTACTTTCTTTTCCTTCCCTTTTCATCTATTCTCCCATCCATCCGTGTCTCTCTTTTGTAGTTTTCTCTCCCCCTACCTCCATAAAAATAGCTGAAAAAATACCCTCTGAAATGTGCTCTGTGTCGTTGGGCATGAAACCACTGTCATTCATTCAGCAAACGCATTGTAGAGTTCTGCTCCATGCCAGCCTTAGACATGGCTCCTACTTTCAAAGTTTTCTTCCCTAGACTAGTATCTGTATTACCTGGGAGCTTGTTAGAAATGCAGTATTTTTAGCTCCACTCGAGGCCTACCAAGTATGATTCTGCACTTTAACAAGACTCCCATTTGACTTACATTATATATTAAAGTCTGAGGAGCACTGCTATAAAATGATAGCTGTCTTATACTGTCAAAGAGTCTATAATATAAGTACAATGTGTTCTTTACCTGGTAGCTGAGTGATGCTATCAAGATCTAAGTTGGGTCATATCTCTCTTCCTCTCAAAACCATCTGATGGCTGACCATTTCTCCCTGAGTAAAAGCCAATTTCTTATTATTATTTACAAAGTCCTATGTGATAAACCTATTGTTACCTCTGTGACTTGATCTCCTTTATCTTTCCCACCTTCTGTCACTGCTCCGGGCACACTGACCTCTTGCTGTTCCTAAAAAACTATCTTGCATGCCCCCCTTGCGAGATTTTGCACTGGCTTTTCCCTCTGCCTGGAGCACTCCTTCCCCAGATATCTTCATAGCTTCATTCCTCACCTCCTTCAAGTCTTTACTCAAATATCACCTTCTCCTTGAGATCATCCCTGACCTTTCTATTTAAAATTATAACCTTGCACTATCTCTCCCTCTTTCCTGCTTTATTTTCCTCTATTGTACTTATTGCTATCTGACATATTATATATTTGCTTATATGATTTCTTTATTGTTCTTCTCCCCTGCTAGAATGTAGATTCCATGAGGGGCAAGTGTTTTTACCTGTTGATTTACTATATATTGCCAATACCTAGCACGGTGTCTGGCACATGGTACATGCTCAATAAATATTGTTGAAAGTAGGAATTAAATACAAGTGCTCACGTGCATGTATTACTTTGGCAAAATACATTCACATCTTATGCCACTTGATTTTCAGACAGGGCAGAGGTTGTTACTGTTATTCCTATTTTCTAGATCAAAAGACTTGAGTCTCTAAGAGACAAAATTACTTTCTCTGAGTTCTCAGGCGCTGGCTCATTGAGAGTCATTTAGTTTTAGAAGGATCTTCTGTTCTCAACTCCAAAACATCTTGGCCTCTTCTTACAGGGCACAAGCTCAGGACAGCAATAGAAGTATTCATCTATCTAGAGGAGGGAGTGCTATGTTCCTGCTTTGAGGACTTGCCCAATCCAGCCAAACCAAGTAAAGCTTTATCATTGATAAATATGGAACCAGCATATTACCAACAAAAGCTTTACTTGGTTTGGCTGGATTGGGCCTCTAACTTTGGCTCAGGTCATGATCTCATAATTTGTGGGTTCAAGCCCCACATTGGACTCTGTGCTGACAGCTCAGAGTCTGGAGCCTGCTTCGGATTCTGTATCTCTGTCTCTCTGCCCCTCCCCCACTCCTGTTCTGTGATCTGCTGGTTCCATATTTATCGATTATTCTTGGTGCTGAAGTTAAGGGTTTAAGTGTGAAGTATTTCTTTGTCCCACACTGCAACCACAGTGTTAGAAGGTTTAACTAGAGCAAAAGAAGGATGGAGAAATCTGTGTCTAGGTGAACCCGAAGACAGTATTTTAGCCCAGGATTGTGTCACCACTAAACCAAAAGCTGTAAGTAACAATATGGTTTATCATAGAGAATACCAGACTCAGAATCAGGATACCCAGGTTCAGGACCCACCTTGGTCTCTGACTGGCTGGGGAATCTCAGGTGAATGTTTTCCATCATGGGCCTTGTTCCTCAACTCTAAAATGAGAAGATTGGAAGAGTTGTTCTTTAAGTGCTTAATTTCTGGGTTTCTGTACAATCTTAAGAAAGCTAAAGAAAGCTGTTGTAGTGATCCAGGTTACTTTTATATTGTCTGCTGCTTTCTCCTTGGTACCTGTGAAAACATGTCTTACTCAGGCATTACTGTGTTATCATAATGACTGTGTTCACATGGCGTAATCTACTCTTTCTGTAAATTAAGGGAAATCTCTAAATAATTCCCACTCTTGAGCTTTTGAAGAGGAAATGGGAGACACTACATTCAGTATAAAAAAGGCCACTATCTATTAGAAAATACACACATATATTTGTATATATTTACTGTATATAATGTATAGTAATGTATGTGGCACTGATGATTAAACATATATAATATATTATAATCTTATATAAAAATATGTAATACATATAATAATATGTATATTATGTATATTATTATGTATATTTGCTCCTGGGAACAGAAGATGCTTTACAAACATTTAAGTTACAATACCCTTATTTTACAAATAAGAAGGTAGGAAATAAAGTATTTTTTTAAATCAAAGTCATTCAGTGAGGCCAGTGAGATAAAAGATCTTTTTTAATGAGTTCTTTGTAGAAGATGACATTTTTCTTTCTAAATCCAGAAAGTGGGATAAAATAGCTTGGTTCAGTCTTAGGTCACTTTGAACAATGATTGATGGTATTGCCTCCCGTAACCTTAGAATTCACAGTATAATAAGGGAAACTGAGACAACAGGGTAAAGAAAGCTAAAGATGCCTTATAAAGTTGCCTTGTGTGCCTCTTTAAAGGAAGATAATCTCAGTTAACTCATATTTGTGAAATAAATTCTGCTCTCAAATGCCTCCAGAGAAACTGGACTAGCTTTCCTCAATCATTTGCATTAGTGTCTCATATCCTTCACCATTAAGAAATTCTTCCTTAGGTCTAGTTGCGTTTATCATGTTATTTCCATTTGATATGCTTAAGCCTGGGATTTCCAAACTTTTTGCCCATTTCACTTTTCCTTTCTGTGAATTGCCTATCCTCATGCTTTCCAGTTGTCTTTACATTTCCATGTACACATAGCAAATGATAACACATTGTAAAATGGTAATATTTGTATAGCATACTAAGGTATAAGGATGAGGCAGCTCAGCAGCTTGAAGTGACCATCTCAGGGCTTTCTAGCTTCCCTACACCTTACCTGTTCACCTTGAATCACCTGGATACTCTAGGCCCTGTTCCTATCCTTATCCATTCTCCTATAGTTTCTTATGTATTAATTAATTCATTTATTTTTGCTGATTTAGAGTAGTTCCTTGTATATTCCAGATATTAATCCCTTGTCAATTTTCCACGTTGCAATACCTTCTTCCTGTGATCCTCTTCTTTTTTAATTGTTTTCTTTAATTTGAAGAAAGGATACCTTGGACAAAAAAGGGGAAAAAACAAACACCAATATAAACATTCTGCTTCTAGTTTAGGTTTATCATCACTAGCATGAAAAGAGCTAGTCATTTTGTAGTTATTCAACATATATTTATTGAGCAGCAACTATATTCCAGGTACTGTTAAACTCTGGGATACTGCTATGGACAGGAAGACAACCATGATCATAATCCCCTAATTTTCTTAAAATTATTTTTAAAGTGTGCCTGGGTGGCTCAGTCGGTTAAGCAGCCAACTTCGGCTCAGGTCATGATCTCGTGGTCCATGAGTTTGAGCCCTGCGTCGGGCTCTGTGCTGACAGCCCAGAGCCTGGAGCCTGTTTTGGATTCTGTGTCTCCCTCTCTCTGACCCTCCCCTATTCATGCTCTGTCTCTCTCTGTCTCAAAAATAAATAAACGTTAAAAAAATACAAAAATATTTTTAAGATGTTTATCAACTCCCCTGTCAGGCCTAAGGTTTCCACACAAAACAATATATGAAATCTATATTAAGTCAGAGCTGAAAGGGGCCCTGGAAATTTTTCTGATATATGTATTTTAGAGATGGAGACACTGAGGGCCAGACTTATGCAAGTCTTTCCTAGGGAATTTCCCAAAACGTAGGTGATTCATAGGCTCTTCAGTCTATTTTATTTCCCTGCAGTCTTTGGGATCTTCCCTGGAGATAATGGCTATGATTTGTATCCCATATCAAGCTAATTTTAGCTCAATGCGCTAGATCTAGACTTCTAGATCAACCCTGTGGGCTTAAGAACAGAGTGAAATAGGTAGGCAACTTCTCTTTGACTGTTACCATGGCAATGCCAGGACTAATTTATGCCAATAGTGATTGATTTAAAAATCTCCCATAGTATTCTTAACTACTGTGTGGTCTGCCTTCTCAGAGGCTCTCACATATGGCTTCTGTTGAATCAGTTCACACTACTGCCATATCACCCTTTTCTCTCCTACCATTCAATGGGGAAGCATCTGTCAGCATGTTGAAGCATGCTTGACAGTAAGAGCCACAGACCTCTTTGCTTCTTCTGCCTTGTGTTGTTTTTCAGGCTGCTGTATACCCTGCCAACTCCCCTTTGACTCTGTATTATTTTCTCCATTTTCTTCTGAAAACAGGACTCACAACTGAACTCTGCTCTCCTGCCGTGGTGTAACACCTTCCTGTTACTTCTCTCATTCTATCCTCTCAATTTGTTTTTTTTTTCCTCCAACATAAACTGACATTAGGTTTTTTACAGTCACATTCCACTGCCAACCCATCTTAATCTATGCGCCCTCAAAAAATGAGTGAATGAGAAGAAATAAGTGTTGATTGACCCCTAAGCCAAGCATTTTTTTCACCATTTCTGTGGAAAACTAATATAGTCACCAGGTCAGCCAAAGGAAGAGGATGAAAAATAAAAGCAAGACTCCAGGGACTAGTGATCTCTCCTGGTGTTTCTCCTCTCAGAAGCCTAGGTAGTTGTGTTGGGTAGTGGCTAAATGTGACATTTTGGGGTTCTCTTACTACCCCCATATTCTTATGTCCTATTTCTTATTTCCTTGATAAGGGCAGTTTCTATTTGGAATCCCATCGGAAAGCCATGTGTCTTAAATAGGACTGATGATTTTTAGAAAACATTGGTTTCTCCCTCTTTCCTTGATAATACTGTTCTCAAGGTAGGCTTCTTGAGATTGTATTCTTTACATTTTCTCACAAAGACTTTTTTCTCCAGTTTTATGCAAAAGACAAGACCATTAGAGGAAGACTGAAAATAGGAAAAATAAAATCAGAATTCACCGAATAGAACTGTTTGAATTTTTGTATAATTGCTTGAAAAATCTGTATGTATATATATGTATACATGCATACATATATATATGTATACATACATACATATATATATACATGTATATATATGTATATATATATGTATATATATATTTGTGTATATATATATTACACATATTTTATATATATATACATTGTATATATATACATGTATATATATGTATATATATATTTGTGTATATATATATTACACATATTTTATATATATATATAAAATATGTGTAATATATATATATGCACAAATATATATATGTATGTATACATATGTATATACTTATACATATATGTCTAAATACATGTATGTATTTACAGAGCTATAATTATGGTGACATATCATTTGTTTCTACTTTTTAATGTTATTTCATAAACACTACTTCATGTTTAGAGACAGGTTTTTTTTGTTTTTATTTAAATTATGGTTAGTTAACATACAGTGTAATATGAGTTTCAGGTACATAATATATTGATTCAACACTTCCATACACCACCTGTGATGACCTGGTGTCATCACGAGTGCATTCCTTAATCTGCGTCACCCATTTAGCCCATCCCCCCACCCACCACCCTTCTAGTAATCATCAGTTTGTTCTCTATAATTAAAAGTCTGTTTCTTGGCTTGCCTTTTTTCCCCTTGGCTCATGTTTTGTTTCTTAGATTCCACATATGAGTGAAATCATATCTTTAACTGTCTTTCTCTGACTGACTTATTTCACATAACATAACACTGTCTAGCTCCATCCACATCATTACAAATGGCAAGATTTCATTCCTTTTTTTTAAGCTTATGTATTATTTTTGAGAAATAGAGCAAGTGGGAGAGAGGCAGAGAGAGAGGGAGAGTGCAGACCCCAATGCAGGGCTCGAGCCCACAAACCATGAGATCATGACCTGAGCAGAAGTTGGACGCTTAACTGACTGAGCCACCCAGATGTCGCAAGATTTCATTATTTTTGGTGGCTGAGTAATATTCTAGTGTGTGTGTGTGTGTGTGTGCACGCACACACAGTGTATCTGTATGTATTCATCAGTCAATGGACACTTGGGCTGCTTACATAGTTTGGCTATTCTAGATAATGCTGCAATAAACATTGGGGTGCATATATGACTTCAAATAAGTATCTTTGTATTTTTTGGGTAAATACCTATTAGTTCATTTGCTGAATTGTAGGGTAGCTCTATTTTTAACTTTTTTGAGGAAGCTCCATACTATTCTCTAGAGTGGCATGCTCCAGTTTGCATTCCCACCAAAGTGCAAGATGGTTCCTCTTTCTCTACATTCTTGCCAACACCTGCTGTTTCTTGTGTTGTTGATTTTACCCATTCTTTAAGGTATGCGGTGATATCTCGTTATAGTTTTTTTTAAATTTTTTAAATTTTTATTTTTTGAGAGAGAGAGAGAGAGAGAGACAGAGACAAAGTGTGAGGAGGGGAGGGACAGAGAGAGAGGGAGACCCAGAATCCGAAGCAGGCTCCAGGCTCTGTGATGTCAGCACAGAGCCCAATGCAGGGCTCAAACCCATAACTGCAAGATCATGACCTAAGCTGAATTTGAATGCCTAAGTGACTGAGCCACCCAGGTGCCCCTCATTGTAGTTTTGATTTGTATTTCCTGATACTAATGTTGAGCATCTTTTCATATGTCTGTTGTCCATCTGTATTTCTTCTTGGAAAAATGTCTATTCATGTTGTCTGCCCATTTCTTTTCTTTTTTTTAAGAGAGAGAAAAAAGTGCATATGCAAGGTATGGGGGAGAGTGGGAGAGAGGCAGAGGAAGAGAGAGAAAGAGAACCTTAAGAAGGCCCCACGCTGAGCATGGAGCCCAACGCAGGTCTTGATCCCACTACCCTGGGATCATGACTTGAGCCAAAATTGGCAGTCAGATGCTCAACCGAGTGAGCCACCCAGGCACCCCATCTTCTGCCCATTTCTTAACTGGATTATTTGGTTTTGGGGGTGTTGATTACTATAAGTTCTTTATATATTTTGGATACTAATCCTTTATCAGATATGTCATTTGCAATTATCTTCTCCCATTCTGTAGGTTTCCTTTTAGTTTTGTTGGTTGTTTCCCTTGCTATGCAGAAGATTTTTATTTTGAGGAAGTCCCAATAGCTGAAATTTGCTTTTCTTTGCCTTGCCTCAGGAGACATATCTGAGAGAAGTTGCTACTGCTGATGTCAAAGACGTTACTGCCTGTATTCTCTTCTAGGATTTTGATGGTTTCAATTCCCACAGTTATATCTTTAGTCCATTTTTTATTTATTTTTGTGTGTGGTGTATGTAAGGGTCTAGTTTCATTCTTTTGCATAATACTGTCCAGTTTTCCCAACATCACTTGTTGAAGAGACTATCTTTCCCATTGGATATTCCTTCTCGGTTTGTTGAAGATTAATTGACCATATAGATGTGGGTTCATTTCTGGGTTTTCTATTCTGTTCCATTTGTCCATGTGTCTTTTCTTTTACCATACTGTCTTGATGACTACAGGTTTTTAATACAGCTTGAAGTCCAGAATTATGATGACTACAGCTTTTTTTTTTTTCAAAATTGCTTTGGCTATTTGTGGTCTTTTGTAGTTCCATACAAATTTTAGGATTGTTTGTTCTAGCTCTGTGAAAAATGCTTTTGGTATATTGATAGGGATTGCATTAAATGTGTAAATTGCTTTGGGTAGTAGAGACATTTTAACACTATTTGTTCTTCTAATCTGTGAGCATGGAATGTCTTTCCATATCTTTGTGTCATCTTCAGTTTCTTTCACTGGTGTTTTATAGTTTTCAGAGGACAGGTCTTTCACCTCTTTGGTTAGGTTTAATCCTAGGTATGTTATTGTTTTTAGTGCAATTATAATTGGCATTGATTCCTTCATTTCTCTTTCTGCTGTTTCACTATTGGTATGTAGAAATGCAACAGATTTCTCTATGTTCATTTTGTATCTTGCAACTTTACTGAATTTGTTTATCAGTTCTAACAATTTTTTGGTGGAATTTTAGGGTGTTCTATATAGAGTATGATGTCTTCTGCAAATAGTGAAAGTTTGATTTCTTCCTTGCCAATTTGGATGCATTTAATTTCCTTTTGTTGTCTGATTGGTGTGGCTAGGGCTTCTAGTAGTGTGTTAAATAACAGTGGTGAGAGTGGACGTCAATGTCTTACACCTGACCATGGAGGAAAAGCTCTTAGCTTTTCCGCATGTAGGATGATATTAGCTGTGGGTTTTTCATATATGGCCTCTATTATGTTGTGGTATGTTCCCTCTACTCCTACTTTGTTGAGTGATTTTAAGCATGAATTGATGTTATACTTTGTTAAATGCTTTTTCTGAATCTATTGAATGATCATATGTTTCTTATCCTTAATTTTATTAATATGTTTCTTATCCTTAATTTTATTAATTAATAATTAATTTATTAATTATCATGTTGATTGATTTGTGAATATTGAACCACGCTTGCAACCCAGAAATAAATCCCAATTGAATGTGGTGAATGAATTTTTTAAAGTTTTGTTGGATTTAGTTTGTTATTATTTTGTTGAGAAATTTTGAATCCAGGTTCGTCAGGGATATTGGCCTGTGTTCTCTTTTTACTGGAGTCTTTATCTGGTTTTGTAATCGGAGTGATGTTGACCTCATAGAATGAATTTGGAATTTTCTTTCCTTTTCTATTTTTTGGAATAGTTGAGAAGAATAGATATTAACTCTTCTTTAAATTTTTTTTTCAACGTTTATTTATTTTTGGGACAGAGAGAGACAGAGCATGAACGGGGGAGGGGCAGAGAGAGAGGGAGACACAGAATCAGAAACAGGCTCCAGGCTCTGAGCCAGTTATTAACTCTTCTTTAAATGTATGGTAGAATTCCACTGGGAAGTCATCTGGTCCTCAGCTTTTGTTTCTTGGGATTTTTTTTTATTACTGATTCAAATTATTTCCTGGTTATTAGTCTGTTCAAGTTTTTGTTTCTTCCTGTTTAAGTTTTGGTAGTCTATATGTTTCTGAACATCAATTTCTCAAATTCAAATTCAAATTCAAATTCAAATCAAATTCATCAATTTCTCCCAGGTTGTCCAATTTGTTGGCATATGGTTTTACATACTATTCTCTTATAATTGTTTATATTTCTGTGGTTTTTGTTGTTATTTCTACTCTCTCATTTGTGATTTCATTTATTTGGGTTTTTCCTCTTTTGTTTCCAGTAAGTCTGACTAGAGGTTTATCAATTTTATTAATTTTTTCAAAGAGCCACCTCCTGGTTTCATTGATCTGTTTTTTTTTTTGATGCTATATAGTTATTTTCTGATATAAATTTTATTATTTCCTTTACTCTGCTGAGTTTAGGCTTTGTTTACTGTCCTTTTTCTAGCTCCTTTAGGTGTAAGGTTAGGTTGTTTATTTCAGATTTTTATTTCTTCTTAAGGTAGATATGTATTGCTATAAACTTCCCTCTTAAGATCACTTTTGCTGCATCCCAAAGATTTTGGACCATTGTGTTTTCATTTTCATTTGTTTCCATGCATTTTTAAAATTTCTTTTTTGATTTCCTAGTTGACCCATTCATTATTTATTAACATGTTGTTTAACCTCTATGTATTTGTGGTCTTTCAAAATGTTTTCTTGTGTTTGACTTCTAGTTTCATTGCATTGTGGTCAGAAAGATGACTTAGATCTTCTACGATTTGTTGAGGTTTGTTTTGTTGGTTAATATGCGATCTATTCCAGAGAATGTTCCGTGTGCACCTGAAAAGAATGTGTAGTCTGCTCTTTGAGGATGCAATGTTCTGATTATATTTGTTAAATCCATCTGTTTCACTGTGTCATTCATCCATTGTTTCCGTGTTCATTGCTGTTTAGATAATCTGTCCAGTGATGTAAGTAGGGTGTTAAAGTCCCCTACTATTATTGTGTTATTATCAATTAGTTTCTGTATGTTTGTTATTAATTGTTTTATATATTTGGATTCTTCCATATTGAGTACATAAATATTTACAATTATTATATCTTCTCATTGGATTATCCTATTTATTATTATATGGTGCCCTTCTTCATCTCTTGTTACAGTGTCTGTTTTAATTCTAGTTTGTACAATATAATGATTGCTACTGTGACTTTCTTTTTATATCCATTTGTGTGATAAATGTTTCTCCATCCCCTCACTTTCAATCTACAGGTGTCTTTAGGTCTAAAACAAGCCTCTTGTAGGCAGCATATAGATGGGTCTTATGTTTTTTTATCCATCCTGGCACCCTATGTCTTTTTTTAATTCAAATTTTCATTAACACACAGTACAATATTGGTTTCATAACTATAATTTAGTGATACTTTACTTACATACAATATCCAGTGCTCATCACAAGTACAACCTTAATACCCATCACCTATCTAGCCCATCTCCTGCCCACCTCCTTCCATCAACATTCAGTTTGTTCTCTATCACTAAGAGTCTCTTGTGGTTTGTTTCCCTTTCTTCTCTTTTTCCTCTCCCTTCCCATATGTTCATCTGTTTAGTTTCTTAAATTCCACATAGAGTGAAATCCTATGGTGTTTTTTGGACTGACTTACTTCACTTAGTAGCATAATACATTCCAGCACCATCCACATTGTTGCCAATGGCAAGATTTTATTATTTTTGATGGCTGAAATATATATATATATGTATATATATATATATACAGGTAAAGTCAGCCATGGTGTGTGTGTGTGTGTGTGTGTGTGTGTGTGTGTATATATATATATATATATAGTATATATACCATATACCACATATATATATATACACACATGTATGTATATATATACACATTATATGTATATATTATATATATATATATTAGTCATCCATGGTGTGTGTATATATATATATATATAGCATATATACCATATACCACCATTTATATATACTATATATATATATACACACACACACATATATACATATATATATACATACACACACACACACACACACATATATATATATATATATATATATAATCGTACATCTTCTCTATGCATTCATTGGTCAATAGGTATTTGGGCTCTCTCAATTGTTTGGCTATTGTACTGTTGATAGTTCTATGTCTTTTTTGTTTGTTTATTTATTTATTTTAGACAGAAAACAAGCAGGGGTGGGCCAGAGAGAGGGAGAAAGAGAATCCCAAGCAGGCAGCATGCTGTCAATGCAGAGCCCAATGTGGAGCTTGGTCTCACGGACCGTGAGATCATGACCTGAGCCAAAATCTAGAGTTGATGCTTGACTGACTGAGCCACCCAGGCACCTCAGAAAATGCTATGTGTTTTGATTGGAGTATTTAGTCCACTTACAAAATAATTTTGGTATATATGTATTTATTAATTGCCATTTTATTACTTGTTTTGTCATTGTTTCTGGATATTCTTTCTCATCCTTTCTTGTCTTTGTCACTTTTCGTCTGTCCTTTGCACTCAAAGAGTCCCCTTAATATTTCTTGCAGGGATGGTTTACTGGTCAGGAACTCCTTTAGTTTTTGTTTGTTCGGGAAGGTCTTTATCTCTCCTTCTATTCTGAATGCTAGCCTTGCTGGAAAGAGTATTCTTGGGTACAGACTTCCTCATTCAGCATGTACTGTATCATGCCACCCCCATCTGGCTTGCCAAAGTTCTTTTGACAGATATCCACCTAGCCTTATTGGTCTTCCCTTGTAAGTTCTTTTGTCTTGCTGCTTTTAAGAATTTTTCCTTATCAGTATATTTTGCAAATTTAATTACAATATGTCATGGTGTTGACCTGCTTTTGTTGATTTTGTTGGGAGTTCTCAGTGCTCCTCTATCTGAATGTCTGTTTCCTTCCCTAGGTTAGGTACATTTTTAGCTATTATTTGCTCAAATAAATTTTATTCCCCCATTTCTCTGTCTTCTGGAACTCCTATAATACAGATGTTATACTGTTTGATGGTGTCACTGAGTTCCCTGTGTATTCTCCTGTAGCATAATTCTTTCTTTCTTTTGTTCAGCTTCATTATTTTCCATTATTTTGTCTTCCGTATCACTAATTAATTCCTCTGCATTTCCAGCCTGCTGTTCATCACATCAAATCTGTGTCTAATCTCAGTTATTGGATTTTTCATTTCTGACAGATTGCTTTTTAAATATTTTATCTCTGCAGTAAGTGTCTCCCTAAAGTCTTCCATTCTTTTCTTAAGCCCAGTGAGTATCCTTATGATAGTTGCTTTAAATTCTCCATCAGTCATGTTACTTGTATCTGTTTCACTTAGATCTCTGTCCATGGACTTCTCCTACTCTCTCATTTGGGATAAATTTCACTGTCATGGTATTTTATCTAAGTCTCTGTCTGATTCTCTGGGTTAGAGGAGCTAGATATGTTTACTGCTCCTGAAAATAATGATTTCAAGACATGTAGGGGCTTGGTGCTTCAGTGAGTGTCTCTGGTGTGTGCTTCATGCCCTCTGCTGTTGTCTTCTTTAAATATTTTTATTTATTTTTGAGAGAGATACAGAGAACAAGGGGGGAGGGGCAGAGAGAGACAGGGAGACACAGAATCAGAAGCAGGCTCCAGGCTCTGAGCTGTCAGCACAAAGCCCGACGTGAGGCTTGATCTCATGAACTGCGAGATCATGACCTGGGCTGAAGTCGGGTGTGTAACTGACTGAGCCACCCAGGTGCCCCTGTTGTCTTTTGACTATTCTATCTCTCAGGCCAGTCATCTGCAGAGGCTCTCCTTGCCTGCTTTGGACAGTGTTTAGTCCTTGGCTTCAATGTGGCTAGTTTTAACTAGGTGTTCTCTGGTCTGCTTGTGAAACGATACCTGATACTACTTGCATGAGTACTGAGGCACTACAGAACTTTCTGGTTGGGAGACATGGTGTGATCAGGGATTTGTTCTGGTCTTCTGGGGGAGGGGCCTGCTGCACTGGGACTGAGGCAAGTTTGACTGAAAAAGAACATCCCTCCAGAGCACGGGAGTATGGAACTTAGTGTAAGCAACTTAGGCAGCCAGTATCTGCACTGGGCTGCTTCTGGAAAGTGGCTGTTTGTTTATGCTGAGGGTCAGAGGAGGGAAATGTGTCCTTTGTTCCCAGAAAGGCAACTCCATGGAAGCTGCCTCTCAGAGAGGAACACAGAGAAGAGCCAATAATCTTCCTGTGTGCCCCAGGTATTTTCCAGATAGTTTCCATGCTGTCTGTCTCTGGGTTTTTGCCTGCTTTCTCTCCAGGAGTAGGACAGTGCCCTCCTGGCTCTATCCCAGCCATGTTTGCTGGCCTTTAAAACTCCAGGGTTTAAATGTCTTATGCCCATTTCTTAACTGGATTATTTGTTTTTTAAGTGTTGAGCTTGATAATTTTTTATAGATTGTGGATATTAACTCTTTATCAGATATTTCATTTGCAAATATCTTCTCCCATTCCAAAGAATACCTTATAGTTTTGTTGATTATTTCCTTTGCTGTGCACAAGCTTTTTATATTGAATAGACATTTTTTTTCAAAGAAGTCATCCAGATGACACATGAAAAGATGCTCAACATCAGTCTTCATCAGGGAAATACAAATCAAAACCACGATGAGATACCACCTCACAAATGTCAGAATGGCTAAAATTAACAACACAGAAAACAACAGATAGTGGCAAGGATGTGGAGAAAGGGGAACCCTCTTCTACTGTTATTGAGAATCCAAACTAGTGCAGCCACTCTGGAAAATAGTATGTAGGTTGCTCAAGAAGTTAAAAATAGCACTACGCTATGACCTAGCAATTGCACTGCTAGGTATTTACCTAACGGATACAAAAATACTTATTTGAAGGGGCACATGCACCCTGATGTTTATAGCAGCATTACCAACAATAGTCAAAGTATGAAAAGAGCCCAAGTATCCATCGACTGACAAATGTATAAAGATTAAGTGGTATGTATATGCAATCGAATATTACTCAGCCATCAAATAGAATGAGATCTTGCCTTTTGCAACAATGTGAATGGAGTGTATTATGATAAGCAAAATAAGTCAGTCAGAGAAAGACAAATGCCATATGATTATACTCATATGTGGAATTAAAGAAACAAAATAGATGAATGCAGGGGAAGGGAAAGTGAGAGAGAGAGGGAAACAAACCATAAGAGACACATAAGAATGGAGAACAAACTCAGGGTTGTTGGTGGGATATGTGTGGGTGGATGGATAAATGGGTGATGGGCATTAAGGAGGGCATTAGTTATGATGAGAACTGGGTGTTACATGTAAGTGATAAATCACTAAATTCTACTCCTGTAACTAATATTACACTGTATGTTAATTAACTAGAATGTAAATAAAAATTTGAAAAAGAAACAGACCCAAAAACTACAACACAAAATAAAACTCCAGGCTTTGGTCTGGGCAGGGTTTTGTGCTCGTCTTCTGCAAGAGGGGCCTGCTTCACTGAGACTGAGGCAAGTTTGACCAAGAAGGGTGGTCCCACCGGAGCACAGGGGTGTGAGACTCGGTGTAATCAAGTTAGGCAGCCAGTGTCAGTTCCTTGTTGCCTCTGGCAGGTGGCACTGCATTTATGCTGAGTTGCAGAGGAGTGAAATGGTGCCAGCCAGCTCCTTTCTTCCTGGAAAAGGTGTCTCAGTGAATTCTGCCTCTCAGAGAAGCTCCAAGAAGAGGGGATAATCTCCCCACTGTGTGCCCCAGGTACTCTTCAAATCACTGTTTCCATGCCTTCTGCCCTGAGTTGTTTGTTTGCCTCCCTTCTCTCCAGGAGCAGGGCAGTGCTCTCCAGGCTCTATCCTAGCCAAGCCTGCTGACCTTTAAAACTCCAGGCCTTTAGTCCCAGTGGTCGCAAGAACTCACAAAACTCAGCCCCTCTCATTCTCCAAGCCAATGTCTTTGAGGAAACATTCTCCTTGTGCATTCTCCTGTGTGCTCTACTCTCTCTCACCTTTCTCTGCAACCATGGCTCCCTCCCCTCCACAGCACCTGCAGTCTGGTTTTCCCCTAAACCATGTCTCCATATTTTCTACTTTCTTTGATGTGGCCTCTTCTTTCCCTTTAGTTGTGGAGTTTGTTTTGTCAGTCTTCAGATTGATTTCTGGGCGTATTTAGGATGATTTGATAATTATCTAGTTGTGTTCATGGGATGAGAGGAGCCTATGTTCCTCCTACTCTGCCACCATCTTCCCTCTCCTTTTTAGCCAGGCTTCCAATCATATTTAATAGCTATATGATATTCCATCAAGCTAAATGCATCAAAACATGTTTATATCTAACATTCACTTTTTAAAAATTTATTTAAATTCAAGTTAGTTAACATACAGTGTAATATTGGTTTCAGGAGTAGAACCCAGTGATTCAGCACTTACATATAACATCCAGTCTCATCCCAACAAGTGCCCTACTTAATGCCCATAATCCATTTAGTCCATCCCCCCACCTTCCTCCCCTCCAGCAACCCTCAGTTTGTTCTCTTATTGACTCTCTGTAAGAGTCTCTTATGCTTTGCCTCCTTCTCTGTTTTTTATCTTTTTTCCCTTCCCTTTCCTTATGTTCATCTGTTGTGTTTCTTAAATTCCACATATATGTGAAATAATATGATATTTGTCTTTCTCTGACTTATTTCACTTAACATAATACACTCTAGTTCCATCCATGTCATTGAAAATGGAAAAAAAAATCATTCCTTTTGATTGCCAATATGCAATCAATTGCATTACTAGGTATTTATCCAAAGGATACAAAAATGCTGATTCGAAGGGGCACATACACCCCAATGTTTATAGCAGTGCTATTGACAATATCCAAATTATGGAAAGAACCCAAATGTCCATCAACTGATAAATAGATAAAGAAGATGTGGTATATATACACTTTTAAGAAAAACAAGTTGACAAAACACTCTAGGGTTTCACCATCCTATGGGCAGTTACATTTCCCTTCCTATATAACTAATAGTCCCTTGCTACAACATATATGATAGAAAATTATGTCCTTGATAATGGCAATAAATTGCATATTTAGGGAATTAGGAAGCTGTACTGATGTATCTATCAGTTCTTTCTTTCCCAGAACCCACTTTTTTCCCTTTTCATTTCTGTTATATTCCATACTGACGCTGAGATCTAGCATCCCTGATGCACTTTGGGGATGTGATAGTTATTTGTTATCTTCCTGAGACCTTTCAAACAGGATCAGTGAACAAAACTATTAAGTATTTTCTGAACTTTCTTCTCGGGGGTTGAATGAGCTGTCCAGCATGGCTTCTTATGTCTCCCAATGTGGTTACTCACCAATACCTACTACTTATCCAGAAATGACATGCTGAAGTGACATTGTTACCATTTTTTTTCCAGCTGTGCTCAGAAGCCTACCTTAGGGAGAAAACTGGGAGGAAATCACTGCCCCTTTGCCTAATGTTGGAATGGAACTGCTTTCCCTTCTCCACTATAGCTAAGACACTTCCAAAGGTGATAGGGTGAGAGAGAGGAGGTGAGATGGGGGAGAGAAAGGAGGGAGACAAAAACAAGCAAATGCTGGGAGTTACATATTAGGCAGGGAGTTTATTTCTCTATCTCTTAGTCAAGGAATGATTTCTAGAGAGGCAGAATTTTGGGAGCTATTTCAATAAAGGGATTAGCACTAAAAGGGTATTCTGGAAATAGAAGGCATCTTCTTCCTGGCCAGGAATTGGATATGAATGAATGCAGGACAACTTGAGCATGTCAATCAAAGAGAGCAACAGCCATTAGTTAAATAAATGTCAACACAGGCACAGACTATTAACCTACAAATTGTTGAATGCCAGTATTTAATGGCTAAATTGGAAGGTGAGAAGTGATCACAGAAGTGAGATTTTGTTAGAGGTTGTAAAAGGCATTGAAGCCAGGGATGAGGATCTTCATGGAATATGCCTAGATGAATGGTTTTATTGGAAGCTGTGTTAAGGGGAGACAAAGTGGAGCTGTAGACAGTTGTTAGTGACTACAACATTCCTCATTAGGAGCTCAACACTTAAGATGTTACAAAAATCACGTTTAGCATTTAGATGAAAGCAAATCACCATAATTTAGTCTCACCAAGAACATTTAATGCTAATGATTTCTGATGAGGGTAGTGGCCATCAAAATTTTACATCAGTTGGTTCAGAATGGAAGATGGTGGCTGCTTTTTTTTCCTTTTTTTTCCTTTCATTTTACCCTGACTTACAATGTACCCTGAGGCTGGTTGTGTTACATTAGTGCTCTCTTATCAGAATCTTTTTCATTGATTCTACCCTATCATCAATGACTAGCTATATTAATTCATCTATTTATTCATGAATGTGTGTTGAATGCTAATTCTGTTAAAAACACCATGCCTGGGCATTTGTGGACTTGTTGGCCAAGTTCATCCCGATGATCTTTCCTGGTCAGCTATATTAGATGGCTAAGAAATTCTCTTCAAGGAATGGTTTGGTTTTGTTAATTCTTATTCCCTGTTGGGAAGTTTCCTGACTTGGCCTCTGTTTCCAAATTGTCAATGTTATTAATGCATTTTGGATTGGTCCTATAAAAATAAGACTTTTGAGATGTGAATGGGTCTAGCTAAATCTATAACTACTAAAATAGTAAAAAATGTTTGTGCTTAATCAGGTTCTGAGAAAGGCCTTATGACTTTTGGGGTTAGAATGGTGGGAAAAGCTCTATACTCTGGATTCTGCACTCTGAAGAACTTTCCTTGCGATCCAACTTCCCTAATTACTCACTGGTACAGTAGCTTCATTCTCTCAACCTCCGTTTATTTCCTCATATGAAAAATGGAAATGATTATTCCTTGTCTATTTCATAGAACAGTAATGAATCTTCTCAGTGCATAATAAATGGTAAAGCCCTCGAGGAGTCAGGAACATCCTCATACTGGGCTTTTCCTTTGTGTGCAGGGCTACCTGAAGCAATGCCGGAAGAGAAGAGACATGTTCAGCGATGAGCAACTGAAGGTGATCTTTGGGAATATTGAAGACATCTACAGGTTTCAGATGGGCTTCGTGAGAGACCTGGAGAAACAGTACAACAATGATGACCCCCACCTGAGTGAGATAGGACCCTGCTTCCTGGAGCACGTAAGCATCTTCCCCCATGGGGATGGTTTTGAGAGAGGTTAGGAAGAAATGGAAGGAGTGTCTGAATTTTCTGGTCCTGCTCAGCTTCTTTGTCCTATGGCGAGGGATAGATACTTTTAACCCTGATGTAACCCCATTGCCAGGGTATGAGGACTTAGGAAGGGCACTGTGATTTGGCCTAGGACTCTTTCTTTACCATGCATTTCTCTCCTTCAAGACAGCTACAAGTAGGATTTTCTTCATCTTATTTTTTATATACCTGTTGGGTTCAGTTTCTGTGGGACCCACTATTTTGAAAGAAACTCCGAACATATTCACTGCATGGAAAATCCAGGAATCTGAGAAATATAGTCAGCATTAAAGTAGGCCCCTTCAAGGCATTTAGAGAGGTAAGGTACTCTAAAGTAGAGGAAGTGAGAAGTGTAGGAAAAGGGGCCATGTGACTTAGAGGAAGGAGAACTAGGAAATAGGAAAGCAAGGATTTGATTCCTGTGTCTGTAATGACAGTCTATGTAACTTTGGATAAGGCCCTTAACTTCTTTGGGCTTCTTCATCTGGAATATAAGAAGACTTCGTTGTATACTTCTATGGTTTTGTAACATCTTTTGGGTCTCATTTACAGGTGACTTAGTTGTTTTGACAATTCTTCTCTTTTTTTTTTTATAAAGTATTGGTTTCTAAAGAGGTAATAACATGATTAAAAATTCAAATGACACGTAAAAGTGTGCAGTTAGAAGTAAATCATTTTGTAAATGCTCCTGCTTTGCTTATGGCAATGTTCATTGGGGGATTATCCTTGAGACCACTCTTATGGTCAGTGATTTTCTAGAAGGAATCAGCATATACTCATACTCATGATTGTGATTTATATAGATAAAAGATCCAAAGAAAAATACTCATATACTCATACTCATACTCATGATTGTGATTTATATGGATAAAAGATCCAAAGCAAAATCAACAAAAGGAAAAAGCACATGGGGCAAAGTCTGGAGGGATCTAGGTACAAGCTCCCAAGAGACCTCTCCCAGTGGAATCACAGAGGATACACTCAATTCCCCTTGCAATGAGTTGTCACAATACATATGAATGTTTTCTACCAGAGAAACTCATTAGGTACTCAGTACCCAAGATTTTTATAGGGGACTGGTCATGTAGGCATGTTCTGTCTAGAATGTACCAAAGTTCCAGACTCCCAAAAGAGAAGCAGGTGTTCAGTATAAACCACATTGTTTATACAAACAGTTTAGGCACAGTGAGCTACTCTTGCCAGGGAATGGTGAGAACCCTCTTGAGATCCAAGTTCCAAGATACCAGTCAAGAGCCAAGCATCCAAGCAGGCCTTTCTAAGAATAGTAATCTCAGGTCTGATAAATTAACTTTTTCTGCACAGTATTTTAAATGGCCTAGCCTTGGGGCGCCTGGGTGGCGCAGTCGGTTAAGCGTCGGACTTCAGCTAGGTCACGATCTTGCGGTCCGTGAGTTCGAGCCCCGCCTCAGGCTCTGGGCTGATGGCTCAGAGCCTGGAGCCTGTTTCTGATTCTGTGTCTCCCTCTCTTTCTGCCCCTCCCCCGTTCATGCTCTGTCTTTCTCTGTCCCAAAAATAAATAAACGTTGAAAAAAAAATTTAAATGGCCTAGCCATTTCAGGAAATACCTGGGCAGTATATATCAAAGTTAAACATGTGTATGATGTAGTATTTCCATTCCTGAATATATATCCCAGGGAAATTCTTATAGAGGCTGGAGCATTTGCAAGGCTGTGGATTGAATGGCAGTATTGTACGTGGTGGAGTGCAAATGGAAGCAAATTAAATATTTACTATCAGGGGATTAATAAGAAATATATAGAGGATGCTTACTGTGGGGTATTGTGTTGCAAGAGGCAACAGACTAGATGTATTTACATTATAGCAACAAACAACAGACTTGATGTATGTATCTTATAGCAATGTGTATAGACATCATAAGCATAGTGTTGCTTGTGAAAGTAGAATATAGAATAGTGGTTCTCATTTGGAGCCTTCTCTGTGCATTATAGTGTGTTTAACAGGATTCCTGTTCTTTACCCACTGAATGCCAGTAGCACCCTACCACCACCAAGTTGTGATGGCCAAAAATGTCTCCAGACGTTGTCAAATGTCCCGTGGGGAATAAAAAGTACCACTGATCTGTGGAAGTGATTACATGCTTTTACCCTTAAATCTATTAAAGTGGTTAATTTGGATTGACTAATTTTTGTATGTTAAATGAACATTGTATTGCTGGGATAAACTCTACCTACACGTGGTATATTATCATTCTTTTACATGTTAGTTTGCCTTTTTTAAAAAAAAATTGGATTTACCTTTTTATTATTCAGTTCTGCAGTGTCATTTTAAAAAAGTTTATTTTGAGAGAGACAGAGACAGTGCGAGTGGGGGAAGGGCAGAGAGAGAGGGAGACCTAGAATCCTAAGCAGGCTCTGCACAGTTAGTGCAGAGCCCAACACAGGGCTCGAACTCATGAAATCATGAGATTGTGACCTGAGTCAAAACCAAGAGTCAGATGCTTAACCGACTGAGCCACCTAGGCACCCCTTCAAAGTCTTTTTTTTTTATCAGCTTTGTTTAGGTGTAATTTATATACACTAAGATTCACCCATTTTTAGCATATAATTTGGTGAATTTTAATAAATGTATATGGCTGTGTAACTACCATCATAATCAAGATATAAAACATTTCTGTAACTTCATCAAGTTCTCTTATTCTCCCTTTGTAGCCAATCTCTGCTCCCATACCTGGCCCTTGGTAAACACTGATCTGCTTTCTGTTACAATAATTTTACTATTTCTACAGTGTCATGTAAATGGAATAATACAGTAATAATATTTGTGCTTAGCTTCTTTTACTTAACAAAATGACTTTGATATCATCCATGTTGTTGCATGTGTCAGTAGTTGGTTCTTTTTTATTATTTAGTAATATTCCATTGTATGAATACACCACCCATTCACCAGTGCATTCCAGGATATCTGGGTTGTTTAGTAGATTGTTTCCATCTGTGGGATCACTCTTTTTCATGATAGGCGTGTTTTTCTTTTTCTTTTCTTTTCATTCGTTTTTAAAAAGCCATTCTAATAGGTGTGTAGTGGTATTTCATTGTGATTTTAATTTGTACTTTCCTAATGACTAATGATGTTAAACATTTTCACATGTGATTATTTGCCATCTGTATATAATCTTTGGTGAAATATCTGTCCATGTCTTTTGCCCACTTCTAAATAGGTTGTTTGTTTTCTTATTGTTCAGTTTTGAGAGATTTTTAATTTATTATTTATAAGTTGTTAGATATGTGATTTGCAAAGATTGTCTCCCATTTTGTGGTGTATCCTTTCATTTTTTTGAGTGTCTTTGAAAAGCATAAACTTCTAATTTTGCTGAAATTCAGTTTATCACTTTTTTCTTTAATGGTTCATGTGATTTGGGTCTTATTTTAGAACACATTGCTTAACCCAGGGTCACAAAGATTTTCTCCTGTTTTCTTAAAGAAGTTGTGTAGTTTTGTTTATTATATCTAGGTATATGATCTTTTTTGAGGTAATTTTTATATATGGTGCAAAATAATGGTTGAGGTTAATTTGTTTCCATATAGATATCTAGTTGTTTCAGCACCACTTGAAACAACTTAATTTCTCTATTGAATTACTTGGACACATTGGTCAAAAGTCAATCACATACATGTGGGTCTACTTTTAGGTACATTATGGTGTTCCAGTAATCTATGCGAGTATTCATATACAAATACCATGCTATTATTTATTGTGTTGCTGTTTTTAATTAAGATATAATTAACATATAACATACTAGTTTCATATGTACAGCATAATTATTTGCTATTTGTATGTATTGCAAAATGATCACCAAAAAATGATCACAATAAATTTAGCTAATGTCTATCACCATACATAGGTTAAAAAAAATTCTCACACTGTCTTGATTAAGGTAGCTTCATAGCAAGTCTTAAAAGCAGGTAGTGTTAGTACTCCATATTCATTCTTCTTCAAAACAACTTTGGCTATTTTAGGTGATTTGTATTTCTATATAAATGTATATCATCACAAGGAATAATTTTTTCTCTTCTCTTTATTGTAAGTATATGAGATGATGGATATTAACTTATTTGTAATTATTTCACAACATATATAAATCAAAACATCATGCTATTCCCCTTAAACTTATTCAAGTACATATTTAAATAAACTTATGAACTTAAAGTTATAAAATACATACATCCATATTTTCTCCATAAAACAGGGGGAAAATCAGCTTGCTAAGTTCTACCAACCAACAAAAACCTTGTCAGCATTTTCATTAGGATTAAATTAAATCTGTAGATCAGTTTTGGGAAAATTTGTAGGCTTTCACTCCATGAACAAATATCAATCTAAGTCTTCTATAATTTCTTCTAGCATTGTTTCTGTTTTTTATTGTATAAATCTTGACCTTATTTTTAGAAATCAATTTCTAGGTTTTTTTTTTGCTGCTACTGTAAAGAGTATTTTTATTTCAGTGTCCTGTAGTTTGTTGCTATGAGATATAAATACAATTGATTTTTGTATAGTGACATTGAATCCTGACACATTAGTGGATTTAATAATTGGTTATAGTATTTTTTGTAGATTTCTTAGGATTTATAAACATACAGTCACATCCTGTCATTTCCTTTTTTTCTTCCAAGATTTTATTTAAATTCAAGTTAGTTAACATATAGTATAGTATTGGTTTCAGGAGTAGAATTTAGTGATCATCATTTATATATAACACCCACTGCTCATCACGAGTGCCCTCCTTAATGCCTATCACCATTTATCCAGTCTCCCCACCCACCTCCGCTCCAGCAACCCTCAATTTGTACTTTATAGTTAAGGATCTCTTATGGTTTGCCTCCTTCTCTGCTTTTATCTTTTTTAAAATGTTTACTTATTTATTTTGAGAGAGAGAGCAAGTGAGAAGGGGAGGAACAGAGAGGGAAAGAGAATCCCAAGCAGGCCCTGTACTTCTAGCACAGAGCCCCATGCGGGGCTCAATCTCAAAAACTATGAGATCATGACCTGAGCCAAAATCAAGAGTCATATTCTTAACTGACCGAGCTACCCAGGTGCCCCTCTCTGCTTTTATCTTATTTTATTTTCCTTCCCCTCACTTACATGCATCTGTTTGCTTTCTTAAATTTCACATATAAGTGAAATCATATGATAGTTGTCTTTCACTGACTTATTTTGCTTAGCATAATATACTCTAGTGCACCTAGCATAATACACCTCATTGCAAATGACAAGATTTCATTATTTTTAAAAAAATTTTCTTTAATGTTTATTTATTTTTGAGAGAGAGAGAGAGAGAGAGAGAGAGATACAGACAGAGTGCGAGCAGAGGAGGGGCAGAAAGAGAGGGAGATACAGAATCTGAAGCAGGCTCCAGTCTCTGAGCTGTCAGCACAGAGCCCAACATAGGGCTTGAACTCACAGCCATGAGTTCATGATCTGAGCCAAAGTTGGACACTTAACTGAGCCACCCAGGCTCAAGATTTTCTTTTTGATAGCTGAATAATATCCCATTGTGTGTGTGTGTGTGTGTGTGTGTGTGTGTGTGTGTGTGTATATGCACACACGTGTATACACACCATGTCTTCTTTATCCATTCATCATGTCCTTTCTGAACAAAGGTAGTTTATTTCTTCATTTTATTTTTTTTTGGTTTTTTTTTTAGTATAGTTGACACACAATGCTATTTTAGTTTTATTTCCTCATTTTCTTTTTTCTTTAATTTTTTTTATCATTTATTTATTATTGAGAGACAGAGCATGAGTATGGGAGGGGCAGAGTGAGGGGGAGACACAGAATCCGAAGCAGGCTCCAAACTCTGAGCTGTCAGCAGAGACCAACGCAGGGCTCAAACTCACAAACCATGAGATCATGACCTAAGCCGAAGTCAGGCGCTTAACCAACTGAGCCACCTATGCACCCCATATTTCCTCATTTTCAATCTACTTGCCTTCTCTTTTCTTTTATTATTGCACAGGTGAAATGGTAAAACAAGACATCTTTTGTTCTGTACTTGATCTTAGGCACAAGTATTCAGTAACTCAACATTGAGAATGATATTAGCTTTAGGTTTTCATGGTTGACCTTATGATATTGGGGATATTTCTTTCTATTCCTAATTTTCTGGTAGCTTTTATCATATATGTGTTTTTCTAAATGATTATTATATATCTACCTAAGTGAACATATGATTTTTCATTTATTCCTTTAATGTAGTGTATTGGGTTGGGATCAACCCCTCTTAATCATGGTATATCATACTTTCAATATACTGATTTGCTTGTTTTTGTTTTTTTTTAAACTACATTGCTTGCCCTGAACAGGTGAGAGACAAACAAATATTGGATCATGAAAACAGAGAACTCAGTGACTCCATGAAATGAACTGATATTTGTATTATAGAGCTCTCAGAAGAAGAGAGTGAAAGGGGGAAGAAAATATTTTTGAAGAAATAATAGCTGAAAAATTCCTGAATCTAGGGAAGGAAAGAGAGATCCAGATTCAGGAGGCACTGAGATTCTTTCAACAAATTTAACCTAAGGAGATCCACACCAAGACACATAGTAATTAAAACAGTAAAAAGTAGTTATAAAGAAAGGATTTTAAATGCTGCAAGAGAAAAGAAGACAGCTACATGCAAAGGAAAACTCATAAGGCTGTCAGAAGAGTTTTTCAGAAATCCTCCAGACCAGATGGACATGGTCAAAATATTGAAAATGCTGAAAGAAAACAATTATCAGTAAAGAATATTTTATCCAGCAAGGCTATCATTCATAACTGAAGGAGGGATAAAGTTTCTCAGACAAACAAAAGTTAAAAGAACTCATGTTCATTAAACCAGCCCTACAAGAAATATTAAGGAGGTTTTTGTGAGTGGAAACCACAAACCAAAACTAAGAGTATAAAAAACAGGAAGCACAAAAGAAAAAAAAAGTATATATATCTGTAGAAATCAACTAAGAGAAGCACAAAATAAAAGGTAATAAAATATAATACAAAATATCTGAAATGGTAAGGGGAGAGTAGTAAATAATGAGTCCAAAATTAAGCAACCCTCTGTTTAATATAGATTTCTATATGCAGATGTTATATATAAGCTAAATGGCAACTACAAATCAAAAATTGGTAATAGATATGCAAATAATAGAGTAAGGAATCCAAGTATATCACTAAAGAAAACTAGAAAATTATGAAAGAGAGAAAGAGAAGAAAGGATGAGAGAGAAGCTACAAAAACAACCATAAAACAAGTAGCAAAATGGCAATAAATGCATATCTATGAATAATTACTTTGAATGTAAAAAGACTAAATGCTCCAATCTAAAGATGGGGTCACAGAAGTGATAAAAAAAAAAGATGCATCTATATGCTGCCTACAAGAGACTCATTTCAGACCTGAAGATCTGCAGATTGAAAGTGAGGGTATGAAGAAACATTTATCAGGCAAATGGATTTAAAAAAAAACCCAGAGTAGCAATACCTATATTGGACAAAATAGATTTCAAAAAAATCTATAAAAGAGACAAAGAAAGATAATATATAATCCTAATGGGGACAACCTACCAAGAAGATATAAGAATTGCAAATACATATGCACCCAACATGGAGCACTCAAATACATAATGAACTTAATAATGAACATAAAGGAACTAATTGATACTAATGCAATAATAGTAGGGTACTTTAATATCCCATTTAAATATTCTGAAACTCTTAATTCAACCAGAAAATCAATAAGAAAAGAGCGGCTTTGAATGACACGCAGGACCAGATTAATTTAACAGATATATTTAGAACATTCCATCCTAAAAGCAGCAGAATACACATATTTATCAAGTACACAGAGGACATTGTCCAAATAGATCACATACTAGGTTACAAATCAGGCCTTAGGAAATACAAAAAGATTGAGATTATATCATACATGTTTTCTGACCAAAAAGATATGAAACTTGAACTCAACCAAAAGAAAAAAATTGGAGAGACCACAAATACATGAAGGTTAAAGAACACCATACTAAAGAATGAAAGTTATAAAGTTATAACTCAGTCAGGAAATTTAAGAAGAAATACAAAAATACATGGAAACAAATGAAAATGAAAACACTATGGCCCAAAACCTTGGGATGCAGGAAAAGTGGCCATCAGAGGGGAGTGTATAGCAATGCAGGCCTACTTCAAGAAGCAAGAAAAATTTCAAATACACAACCTAGCCTTATACCTAAAGCATCTAGAAAAATAACAAAGCCTAAAGCAAGCAGAAAGGAAATAATACAGATTAAGGCATTAAAAAATGACATACAAACAAACAAAAAACCAGAACAGATCAATGAAACCAGGTGCTGGTTCTTTGAAAAAAATAATAAAAGTTATAAACCCATCACCAGACTTATCAAAAAGAAAAGAGAAAGGATCCAAATAGATAAAATTATAAATAAGAGAAGAGATCACAACCAACACCACAGAAATATAGACAATTATAATTTTATGAAAAATTATATACTAACAAATGGGCAACCTGTAAGAAATAGATAAATTCCTAGAAATGTAAACTGCCAAAACTGAAACAAGAAGAAATAGAAAACTTGACCAGATAACCAGCAAAGAAAAGGAATCAGTAATAAAAATTTTTCCAAAAAGCAAAAGTACAGGGCCAGATGGCTTCACAGGAGAATTCTACCCTACCATGTTGGATCCCCCTCCACTACCAAAGTTGTAAAGAAGAGTTAGTACCTATTCTGAAACTGTTCAAAAGAGTAGAAATGGAAGGAAAACTTAAAAACTCATTCTGCAAGGCCAGCATTACCTTGATTCCCAAAGCAAAACCCCACTAATAAAGAGAACTACAGGCCAATATCCCTGATGAACATGGATGCAAAAATTTTCAACGAGATACTAACAAATTGAATCCAACAGTACATTTAAAGAATCATTCACCATAATCAACTGGGATTTATTCCTGGCTTGCAAGTGTGGTTCAATATTTGAAAACCAATCAATATGAATGAAAGATGAGATAAGAACCACATGACCCTCTCAATAGATGCAGATAAAACATTTGACGAAGTACAACATCCATCCTTGATAAAAACCCTCAACTAAGTAGGGATAGAGGGAAGATACCTCAACATCATAAAGGCCATATGCAAAAGACCCACAGCTAATATGATCCTCATTGTGGAAAAACTGAGAACTTTTCCTCTACAATTGGGAACAAGACTGCAATGTCCACTTTGACCACTGTTATTTATAGTACTAGACATTCTAGCCTCAGTAATCAGATAACAAAAGCAAATGAAAGGCATCCAAATGGCAAGACAGAAACCAAATTTTCACTGTTTTCAGACAACACGACACTCTATGTAGAAAATCCAAAGGACTCCACAAAAATTTTGTGAGAACTGATATATGAATTTAGCAAAGTCACAGGATACAAAATCAATGTACATAAATCTGTTGCATTTCCATACACAAATAACAAAGCAGCAGAAAGAGAAATCAAGGAATCAACCCCATTTACAATTTCACCAAAACCTTAAGACACCTAGGAATAAACCTAACCAAAGAGGTCAGAGATATTTACTCCAAAAACTGTGAAACGCTGATGGAAAAAAGTGGTGGTGAGACAAAGAAATGGAAAACCATTCCATGCTCATGAATGAACAAATATTGTAAAAATGTCTATAGTACACAAAGCAATCTATAATTTTTATGGAATCCCTACCAAAGTGCCAACAGCATTCTTCACGGAGCTAGAACAAATGATCCAAAATTTTGCATGGAACCACAAAAGACCCCGAACAGCAATGCAATTCTGAAAAAACAAAAGCAAAGCCATAGGCATCACAATTTTGAACTTCAAGGTACGTTACAAAGCTGTAGTCATCAAAACAGTATCATACTGGCAAAAAAAAAAAACAAACAAAAACAAAAACAAAAAAAAAACAAAAAAAACCCCCCCAAAAAAAACAGACACATAGATCAATGGAGAATAGAAAAGCCAGAAGTGGACCCACAGCTGTATGGTCAATTAATCCTCAACAAAGCGGGGAAAAATATCCAATGGAGAAAAGTTTCTTCAGCAAATGGTGTTTGGACAACTGGACAGCAGTTTGAAAAAGAATGAAACTGGGCCACCCTCTTACACCATACACAAATATAAATTCAAAATGGATGAAAGACCTAAATGTGAGACAGGAAAACATCAAAATCCTAGAGGACAACACAAGCAGCAACCTCTTTCACTGTGGCTGCAGCAACTTCTTACTAGATATGTCTCTGGAGGAAAGACAAACAAAAGCAAAAAGAAAGTATTGAGAACTCATCAATATAAAAATCTTCTGCACAACAAAGGAAACAGTCAACAAAACTAAAAGGCAACTGAAAGAATAGGAGAAGATACTTGCAAATGACATATCAGATGACATTTTGATACTAATATATATTTTAGTATCCAAAATCTATAAAGAACTTATCAAATTCAACACTAAAGACAAATATCGTATGATTTCACTCATATGAGGAATTTAAGAAACACAACAGGTGAGCATAGGGAAAGGAAAGGACAAATAAGATAAATATAGAGAGGGAGGCAAACAATGCATTAAGAGACTCCTAAATACAGAGAAAAACCTGAGGGTTCCTGGAGGGGTGTTGCATGGGGGGGTAGAGTTGGGCTAAATTGGTGATGGGCATTAAAGAGGGCACTCATTGGGATGAGCACTGGGTGTTATATACAAGTGATGAATCACTAAATTTCACCCCTGAAATATAAATATATATATATATATATATATACACACACACACACAAATATATAAATAAATATAAATATATATACATATTTATACATATATATTTATATATATAACAAACAATGCATAAAAGCACAGGAGGAGTATAACAAATATTATTGGTTGCTTGCTTAAACAAAAGCTTCCTAAAAGCTAAAGTGAGTAGACAGAGGTACTTAGATATTGGCAATCAAATGTTGGGGGCTAATAAATTGAGACTGTTAGAAATGTCAAAGAAAAAATCCTAGAGGAGAACATAGGCAATAAGTAACCTCTTTGACATGAGCCATAACTTCATACTAGATATGTCTCCTGAGGCAAGGGAAACAATAGCAAGGGAAACTGCTGTTACATAATCAAGATTAACATCTTCTGCACAGGAAAGGAAATAATCAACAAAACTAAAAGGCAAGCTAAACAAAACTAAAAGGAATGGGAGAAGATATTTGCATATGACATATCTGATAAAGGGTTAGTATCCAAAATATAAAAGATTTATTAAACTCAACACCTGAAAAACAAATTATCCAGTTAAAAAATGAGCAGAAGACATGAACAGACATTTTTCCAAAGAAGTCATACATATGGTGAATAGACACATGAAAAAATGTTCAACATCACTTATTATCAGGGAAATCCAAATCAAAGGTACAATGAGATATCACCTCACACATATCAGAATGACTATAATAATCACAGGAAATAACAGATGTTGGCAAGGATGCAGAGAAAGAACCCTCTTACACTGTTGGTAGGAATGCAGATGGTGCAGTTTTCCAGGGAAACAGTATGGAGATTCCTCAAAATGTTAAAAATAAATTACCTCATCCAGAAATTGTACTACAAGGTATTTATGCAAAGGATAAAATATTACTAATTCAAAGGGATACATGCAACCCAAAGTTTATAGCTGCATTAGCAACAATAGCCAAATAATAGAAACAGTTCAAATGGCCATAAACTGATGAATGGATAAATAAAAATGATACACACACATGCACACACACACACACATGCACACACAATGGAGTATTACACAGCCATATAGAAGGATGAAACCGACTAGACTGAAGGAAGATGGCAGTGTAGGAGGACGCTGGGCTCACCACATCCTGCTGACCACTTAGATTCCACCCACATCTGCCTAAACCCAGAAAACCGCCAGAAGACTAGCAGAATGGACTCTCTGGAGCCAATCGTAAGCGCAAGGCCCACAGACTAGGGTAGGAAGGGCAGAGAGGTGGTGCACGCTACACGGACTGGCGGAAGGAGCCAGGGTGGTGGAGGGGCAGCCAGCCCACCCCACAAGGCAGAGCTCCCGAATATGGCTTGCAAAAGCTGAGGGGCCCGACTTCGTGAGTTCTGACAGCCAGCAGGACTTAACACCTGGAATAAGTCAACAGCTCTGCTCTGAGAACAGGAGGGCTAGAGGACAACGGAAGGGAGAGTTGTTGACCCCTGGAGGACAGAGCTCAGCTTGGCGGGGAACAAAGGCACTCACCAGCGCCATCTGCCTCACCCATTTCCCAGCCAAATTCCCAAAGGGAACCAGATCCCGTCATGGAACTTTCTTGCACCACACAAACACCCAACACTGTGCTTCTGTGGATCCATGCCTCACAGGTTTGCCTCACTCCCAGTGCCATAGGGCCCCTCCAGAAGCAGACTACTGAAGGCAAAGCAAGCTGAGTCTGCCCCTCCCGCCCCTGTGCACCTTGTGGATCCACCACAGCTAATATGCCAGATCCCATTGAAGCAGCACCACAAGCCTGGCAGTGTGCAGGTAGCCCAGACAGGGGCCACACCACTCCACAGTGAGTCCTGCCCCTGGGAGAGGAGGAGATAAGGTACACACCAGTCTGACTGTGGCCCCAGCAGTAGGCTGGGGGTAGACATCAGGTCTGACTGCGGCCCCACCCACCAACGCAAGATACTCCAGACAGCACAAGGGAGGAGCCCTAGAGTTCCACGCAACTCCAGGGACTATCCAAAATGACAAAATGGAAGAATTCTCCTCAAAAGAAACTCCAGGAAGTAGCGACAGCTAACGAAGTGATCAAAAACGATTTAAGCAATGTAACAGAAAAGGAACTTAAAATAATAGTCATAAAATTAATCGCTGGGCTTGAAAAAAGTATAGCGAACACCAGAGAATCTATTACTACAGAGATCAAGGAACTCAGAAACAGTCAGGAGGACCTAAAAAATGCTATAAATGAGCTGCAAAATAAAATGGAGGCGACCACAGCTCGGATTGAAGAGGCAGAGGAGAGAATAGGTGAATTACAAGATAAAATTATGGAAAAAGAGGAAGCTGAGAAAAAGATAAAAAAATCCAGGAGTATGACGGAAGAATTAGAGAACTAAGTGATATAAGTAAATGCAATAATGTACGCATAATTGGGATTCCAGAGGAGGAAGAGAGAGGGAAAGGTGCTAAATGTATACTGAAGAAATCATAGCTGAGAAATTCCCTGATCTGGGGAAGGAAAAAGGCATTGAAATCCAAAAGACACAGAGAACTCCCTTCAGACGTAAGGTGAGTTGATCTGCACAACATACCATAGTGAAACTGGCAAAAGACAAGGATAAAGAGAAAATTTGAAAGCAGCTAGGGATAAACACTCTCTATATATAAAGGGAGACCGATAAGGCTCGTGACGGATCTATCTACTGAAACTTGGCAGGCCAGAAAATCCGGCAGGAAATCTTCAATGTGATGAACAGAAAAACATATGCAGCCAAGAATCCTTTATCCAGCAAGTCTGTCATTTAGAATAGAAGGGGAGATAAAGGTCTTCCCAAAGAAACAAAAACTGAAGGAATTCATCACCACTAAATTAGGCCTACAAGAGATCCTAAGGGGAATCCTGTGAGACAAAGTAACAGAGACATCGCTACAAGCGTGAAACCTACAGACATCACAATGACTCTAAACCCATATCTTTCTACAATAACACTGAATGTAAATGGACTAAATGCTCCAATCAAAACACATAGGGTATCAGAATGGATTAAAAAAAAACAAGACCCATCTATTTGCGGTCTACAAGAGACTCATTTTAGACCTGAGGACACCTTCAAATTGAAAGTGAGGGGATGGAGAACTATCATGCTACTGGAAGTCAAAAGAAAGCTGGAGTGGCCATACTTGTATCAGACAAACTAGACTTTAAATTAAAGGCTGTAACAAGAGATGAAGAAGGGCATTATATAATAATTACAGGGTCTGTCCATCAGGAAGAGCTAACAATTATAAATGTCTATGTGCCAAATATGGGAGCCCCCAAATATATAAAAAAATTAATCACAAACATAAGCAACGTTATTAATAAGAATGTGGTAATTGCAGGGGACTTTAACACCCCACTTAAAAAATGGATAGATCATCTAGACACATGGTCAATAAACAAGGGCCCTGAATGATACATTGGATCACAAGGACTTGACAGATCTATTTAGAACTCTGCATCCCAAAGCAACAGAATATACTTTCTGCTCGAGTGCACATGGAACATTCTCCAAGATAGATCACATACTGGGTAACAAAACAGCCCTTCATAAGTATTCAAGACTTGAGATTATACCATGCATACTTTCAGTCCACAATGCTATGAAGCTTGAAATCAACCACAGGAAAGAGTCTGGAAAACCTCCAAAAGCATGGAGATTAAAGAAATCTCTACTAAAGAATGAATGGGTCAACCAGGCAATTAGAGAAGAAATTAAGAAATATATGGAAACAAACAAAAATGAAAAGAAAACAATCCAAATGCTTTGGGATGCAGCGAAGTCAGTCCTGAGAGGAATATACATTGCAATCCAGGCCTATCTCAAGAAACAAGAAAAATCCCAAATATAAAATCTAACAGCACACCTAATGGAAATAGAAGCAGAAGAGCAAAGACACGCCAAACCCGTAGAAGAAGAGAAATAATAAATATCAGAGCAGAAATAAACAATATAGAATCTAAAAACCTGTAGAGCAGATCAATGAAACCAAGAGTTGGTTTTTTGAAAAAATAAAATTGATAAACCTCTAGCCAGGCTTCTCAAAAAGAAAAGGGAGATGACCCAAATAGATAAAATCATGAATGAAAATGGAATTATTACAACCATTCCCTCAGAAATACAAGCAATTATCAGGGAATACTATGAAAAACTATATGCCAACAAACTGGACAACCTGGAAGAAATGGACAAATTCCTAAGCACCCACGCTCTTCCAAAACTCAAACAGGAGGAAATAGAAAGCTTGAACAGACCCATAACCAGCAAACAAATTGAACCAGTTATCAAAAATCTCCCAACAAATAAGAGTCCAGGACCAGATGGCTTCCCAAGGGAGTTCTACCAGACATGTAAAGCAGAGATAATACCAATCCTTTTCAAGCTATTCCAAAAAATAGAAAGGGAAGGAAAACTTCCAGACTCATTCTATGAAGCCAGTATTACTTTGATTCCTAAACCAGACAGAGACCCAGTAGAAAAAGAGAACTACAGGCCAATATCCCTAATGAATAAGGATGCAAAAATTCTCAATAATATATCTTCTCAATAAGAAATCGAATTCAACAGCATATAAAAAGAATTATTCACCATTATCAAGCGGGATTCATTCCTGGGCTGCAGGCCTGGATCAACATTTGTAAATCAATCAATATGATACATCACATTAATAAAAGAAAAGATAAGAACCATATGATCCTGTCAATCGATGCATAAAAAGCATTTGACAAAATTCAGCATCCTTTCTTAATAAAAACCCTCAAGAAAGTCAGGATTTAAGGAACATACTTAAACATCATAAAAGCTACTTATGAAAAGCCCACAGCTAACATCATCCTCAATAGGGAAAAACTGAGAGCTTTCCCCTGACATCAGGAAAACGACAGGGATGTCCACTCTCACCGCTGTTGTTTAACATAGTGTTTGAAGTGCTAGCATGAGCAATCAGACAACAAAAGGAAATCAAAGGCATCAAAATTGGCAAAGATGAAGTCAAGCTTTCACTTTTTTCAGATGACATGATATTATACATGGAAAATCTGATAGACTCCACCAAAAGTCTTCTAGAACTGATACATGAATTCACCAAAGTTGCAGTATACAAAATAAATGTACAGAAATCAGTTGCATTCTTCTACACTAATAATGAAGCAGCAGAAAGACAAATAAAGAAACTGATCCCATTCACAATTGCACCAAGAAGCATAAAATACCTAGGAATCAATCTAACCAAAGATGTACAAGATCTGTATGCTGAAAACTATAGAAAGCTTATGAAGGAAATTGAAGAAGATATAAAGAAATGGAAAAAACATTCCATGCTCATGGGTTGGAAGAATAAATATTGTCAAAATGTCAATACTACCCAAAGCTATCTACACATTCAATACAATCCCAATCAAAATTGCACCAGCATTCTTTTCGAAGCTAGAGCAAGCAATCCTAAAATTTGTGTGGATCCACAAAAGGCCCCGCATGCCAAAGTAATTTTGAAGAAGACCAAAGCAGGAGGCATCACAATCCCAGACTTTAGCCTCTACTACAAAGCTGTCATCATCAAGACAGCATGGTATTGGCACAAAAACAGACACAGAGACCAATGGAATAGAATAGAAACCCCAGAAATAGACCCACAAAAGTATCGCCAACTAATCTTTGACAAAGCAGGAAAGAATATCCAGTGGAAAAAAGACAGTCTCTTTCACAAATGGTGCTGGGACAACTGGACAGCAATATGCAGAAGGATTAAACTCGACCACTTTCTGACACCATTCACAAAATGAAACTCAAAATGGATAAAGAACCTGAATGTGAGACAGGAAACCATCAAAACCCTAGAGGGGAAAGCAGGAAAAAAACCTCTCTGACCTCAGCCACAGCAATTTCTTAGTTGACACATCCCGAAAGGCAAGGGAATTAAAAGCAAAAATGAACTATCGGGACCTCATGAAGATAAAAAGCTTCTGCACAGCAAAGGAAACAATCAACAAAACTGAAAGGCAACCAACGGAATGGGAAAAGATATTTGCAAATGATATATCGGACAAAGGGCTAGTATCCAAAATCTATAAAGAGCTCACCAAACTTCACACCCGAAAAGCAAATAATCCAGAGAAGAAATGGGCAGAAAACATGAATAGACACTTCTCTAAAGAAGACATCCGGATGGCCAACAGGCACATGAAAAGATGCTCAATGTCGCTCCTCATCAGGGAAATACAAATCAAAACCACACTCTGATATCACCTCACACCAGTCAGAGTGGCTAAAATGAACAAATCAGGAGAGTATAGATGCTGGAGAAGATGTGGAGAAACGGGAACCCTCTTGCACTGTTGGTGGGAATGCAAATTGGTGCATCCACTCTGGAAAACAGTGTGGAGGTTCCTCAAAAAATTAAAAATAGACCTACCCTATGACCCAGCAATAGCACTGCTAGGAATTTACCCGAGGGATACAGGAGTACTGATGCATAGGTGCACTTGTACCCCAATGTTTATAGCAGCACTCTCAACAATAGCCAAATTATGGAAAGAGCCTAATTGTCCATCAACTGACAAATGGATAATGAAATCGTGGTTTATATACACAATGGAATACTACATGGTAATGAGAAAGAATGAAATATGGCCCTTTGTAGCAACGTGGATGGAACTGGAGAGTGTTCTGCTAAGTGAAATAAGTCATACAGAGAAAGACAGGTATCATATATTTTAACTCTTATGTGGATCCTGAGAAACTTAACAGAAGTCCATGGGGGAAGGGAAGAAATAAAAAGAGGTTATAGGGGGAGAGAGCCAAAATATAAGAGACTCTTAAAAACTGAGGACAAACTGAGGGTAGATGGGGGGTGGAAAGAGGGGAGGGTGGGTGATGGGTATTTAGGAGGGCACCTTTTGGGATGAGCACTGGGGGTTGCATGGAAACCAATTTGACAATTAATTTCACTTAAAAAAAGAATGAAACCATGAGAGGAGTAAAGATGATGGAGACATAGGGGGACCCTAAGCTTTTCTGGTCCCTCAAAGACAGCGGTTATTGAGGTCAGATCACTTGGAACACCCAGCAAATTGATTTATGGACTGGTAGAAGAAAACCCATTGATAACAATACCACAGTAGTGGGGAACTTTCATACCCCACTTATAACAATGGAAAATCAACAGAAACGATTTTCTTTTTTTTTTAAATTTGTTTTAATGTTTATTTATTTTTGACAGAGAGAGAGACAGAGCATGAGCAGGGGAGGGACAGAGAGAGGGGGAGACCCAGACTCCAAATGAGGCTCCAGGCTCTGAGCTGTCAACACAGAGCCCGACGTGGGGCTCGAACTCACCGACCGCGAGATCATGACCTGAGGCGAAGTCGGACGCTCACCCGACTGAGCCACCAAGGCGCCCCAACAGAAACGATTTTCTAAGCAGAATATCAACAAGAAACAATGGCTTTCTTACACCATAAACAAAAATAAATTCAAAATGCATGAAGGACCTAAACGTGAGACAGGAACTCATCAAAATCCTAGAGGAGAGCATAGGCGCCAAACTCTTTGACCTCAGCTATAGCAACTTATTACTAGACAGGTCACTGAAGGTAAGCAAAATGAAAGCAAACATGAATTATTGGAACTTCATCAAGATAATAAGCTTCTGCAAAGTGTAGGAAGCAATCAACAAAACTAAAGGGCAACCTATGGAATGGGAAAATATATTTGCAAGCGACATATATGTTAAAGGGTTAGTATCCAAAACCTATAAAGAACTTATCAAACTCCACACCCAAAAACCAAGCAACCTAGTTAAGAAGTAGGCAGAAGACATGAATAAAAACTTTTCCAAAGAAGACATACAGATGTCTAACAAACACATGAAAAGATGCTCAACATCACTCATCATCAGAGAAATACAAATCAAAACCACAATGAGATACCATCTTGCACCTTTCTGAATAGCTAAAATTAAGAACAGAAGAAACAAGGAGTGTTGAGAAGGATTCAGAGAAAAGGGAACTCTCTTTCACTGCTTGTGGGAATGAAAACTGTGCAGCCACTCTGGAGAACACTATGGAGGTTGCTCAAAAAACTAAAAATACAAATACCCTATCATCTAGGAATTTCACTATTAGGTATTTACTCAAATGATACAAAAATACTGATTCAAAGGGGTACATGCACCCCAATGTTTATAGCAGCATTATCTATAGTAACCTAAGTCTGGAGAGAGCCCAAATGTCTATTGACTGATGAATGGATAAAGAAGGTGCAGTATATGTACACAATGGAATATTACTCAGCCATCAAAAATAATGAAATCTTGCCATTTGTAATAATGTGGATGAAAGTAGAATGTATTATGCTAAGCACAGTAAGTCAATCCGAGAAAGACAACTATATGTTTTCACCCATATGTGCAATTTAAGAAACAAAACAGATGGACATATGGGAAGGGGGGAAGAGAAGAAAGTGAAAGAAACCATAAGAGACTCAACAATAGAGAACAAACTGAGGGTTGATGGAGGGAGGTGAGTGGGAGATGGGCTAGATGGGTGATGGATATTAAGAAGGACACTTGCTGTGATGAGCACTTGGTGTTCTATATAAGTGATGAATCACTGAATTCTACTTCTGAAACTAATATTGCACTATATATTAACTAAAATATAAATTAAAAGAATAAAATCTTACTATTTGCAATAAGGTGGATGGAGTTAGAAAGTGTTATGCTATATGACAAGGTCTGTCAGAGCAAGACAAGCACTAAATGATTTCAGTCATATGTGGAAGTTAAGAAACAAGTCAGATGAACATGAGAAAAGAGAGAGAGGCAGACCATACAATGGACTCTTAGCGATAGAGAAAAAATGAGAGTGCTGGAGGGGATGGGGGCAGGGTGGGGGGAAGGGAGGGATAAACAGGTGATGGGTATTTAAGGAGGGTAATTGTGATGAGAACTAGGTGTTGTATGTAAATGATGAATTACTAAATCCTATATGTGAAACTAATATTACACTGTATGTTAACTAACTGGAATTTATATAAAAACTTGGAAGAAAAAAATCCTTTGGAATTTCTAAAAAAAAGAGGGAGAAAAAAAAGGAAGAGACTTTTATCCAAGACCAAGTGAGTACAGCTGCACTGGATACACAATCTTCACAAGGAAGAGAGTGTTCCAGAGAAAAGTAATGTTTCATACAGGGTTATATATGTTTTTGTTACATCAAGAGTTACATATCATCATAATGGAGGATATTTCAGAAAATTATAAACTTTATCTTATGGTTTTAGTATGTGCAAGGTTGCAGGCTTTAGAACTATGGGAATGGAATTTAGGGAGATTTTACTCTTATATTTAGTTTTAAATGTTTCCTTTTGGTTACTTACTACAAAGCAGATGTATAAGGTGTGCTCTGGGCAGAAACAGAACCTATGCTTTGAAGTTTTGTGAAGTTCTTCTTACCTTGATACAAGTAGAGCTTCCATGGGAACCCAGGAGCAGGGCTCACAAGCATTAAAAGTTTAAAATTTCCTTTATCGTTAGACAAGGAACAATAAACAAACACCCAAAACAGCATTAGTAAGGAAATAATAAAGATGGGAGCAGAAATAAATGATATAGAAACTAAAAAATTAACTAAATAAGTAAGTGAAACCAGAAACTGGTTCTGAAAATATCAACAAAATTGATAAACCTTTAGCTAGACTCATTGAGAGAGAGAGAGAGAGAGAGGAATCAAACATAATCATAAATAAAAGAGGAAAAATAACAAAAAAACACCACAGAAACACAAATGATTGTAAGAAAATGTTATGAAAAATGGCATGCCAGCAGATTAGACAATGTAGAAGAAATGGATAAGTTCCTAAGAACATCTATCATACCAAATCTGAAACAGGAAAAAATAGAACATTTGAACATACTAATTACTGGGAAGGAGATTGCATCAAAAAACTCCCAAACAAAAAGTTCAGGCTTCACAGGAGAATTCTACCAAATATTTAAAGAAGAGTTAATACATATTCTTCTTAAAGCATTCCAAGAAATAGAAGAATAAGGAAAACTTTTAAATTCATTCTATGAGGCCGGTATCACCCTTACACCAAAGCAAGATAGAGATGACAAAAGGGAGGGGGAGAGAGAGAGAGAGAGAGAGAGAGAGAACACAAACTACAGGCCAATATCCCTGATGAACATACACGCAAAAATACTCAACAAAATATTACCAAACCAAATCCAGAAAAATATTAAAAAATCATTTACCACAATCAAGTGGAATTTATTCCTAGGATGCAAGGATGGTTCTATATCCACCAATCAATCAGGGTGATGCATCACGTCAATAAGACAAAGGACAAAAACTATATGATCGTTTCAGTAGATGCAGAGAAAACATTTGACAAAGCACAACATCCATTTATGATAAAATCCTTCAGAAAAGTACGTTTAGAGGGAACATACTTCAACATAATAAAAGCCATATTTGAAAACCCACAACTTACCACATAGTCACTGAAGAAAAACAAGGATGTCCATGCTCACCTTTTTAATTTAACATATACTAGAAGTACTAGCCACAGCAGTTAGACAACACAAAGAAAGAAAATGCATCTGAATAGGTAAAGAAATAAAACGTTCACTATTTGCATAAGACACTATATATAAAAAAAACTTGAAAGGCTCCACCAAAAACCTTGTAGAACTTATAAATAAATTCATTGAAGTTGCACTATGCAAAATCAATGTGCAGAAATCTGTTGCATTTCTGTACACTAATAATGAAGAGGCAGAGAAATTAAGAAAGCAATCCCATTTATAATTGCACCAAAAATAAAATACCGAGGAATAAACCTAATCAAAGAGGTGAAAGACCTATACTCTGAAAACTATAAACATTGATGATAGAAGTTGAAGATGACACAAAGAAATGGAAAGACATTCTGTGCTCATGGATTGGAAGAATGAATATTATTAAAATGTCTGTACTATCCAAAGCAATATACACATTTAATGCAATCCCTATCAAAATACCAAAAGCATTTTTCACACAACTAGTACAAAAAAATCCTGAAATTTATATGGAACCACAAAAAAACCCTCAAATAGCCAGAGCAATTTTGAAAAAGAAAAGTGAAGCTTGAGTTTTTACAATTCCAGACTTAAAGTTATATTACAAATCTATAATAATAAAAACAGTATGGTACTAGAACAAAACTAGAAAAATAGATCAATGGAACAGAATAGAAAACCCAGAAGTAAACCCATAAGTATACGGCCAATTAACCTTGGACAAAATAGGAAAGAATATCCAATGGGAAAAACACAGTCTCTTCAACAAATGGTGTTGGGAAAATTGGTCAACTACATTCAAAAGAATAAGACTGGGGCACCTGGTTGGCTGAGTTGGTTAAGTATCCAACTCTCGATTTGGTTTCAGGTAATCTCACAGTTGGGAGATCAAGCCCTGTGTCAGGCTCCATGCTGAGGGTGGAGCCTGCTTAAGGTTCTCTCTCTCACACATGCTCTCTCTCTCTCTCTCTCCTTTTCTCCCTCTTCCCCTTCCCCACTTTCACTCTCTCTCTCTCTCAATTAAAAATAAATAATATTAAAAAATGGATTAAAGACCTAAATGTGAGACATGAAACCATAAAAAAATCCTAGAAGAGAGCACAGGCAGTAATGTCTCTGACATCAGTCAGAGCAACATTTTTCTAGATATATATCTCCTGAGGCAAGGGAATCAAAAGCAAAAATAAACTATTGGGACTACATCAAAATAAAACTTTTGCACAGCAAAGGAAACATTCAACAAAATTAAAAGCCTATCTCCTAAAAGGGAGAAGATACTTGCAAATGACATATCTGATAGAGGGTTAGTATCCAAAATATATAAAGAACTGATACAACTCAACATCCAAACAAACAATCCAATTAAAAACTCTGAATACATGAACAGATATTTCTTCAAAGAAGACATCCAGATGGCCAACAGACACATGAGAAGATGCTCAACATCACTTATCAGGGAAATTCAAATCAAAACTACAATGAGTTACCACCTCACCCCTATCAGAATGACTAAAATAAAAAAAAAACACAAGAAACAACAGGTGTTGGTGAGAATGTAGAGAAAAAGAAATCCTCTTGCACTGTTGGTGGGAATGCAGACTGGTGCAGCCACTGTGGAAAAGTATGGAGGGTCTTGAAAAAGTTAAAATTAACTACCCTATGATCCAGTATCACAGTACTGGATATTTACCCCAAAATTCCAAAAACACTAATTCAAAGGGATATATGCACCCCTACATTTACAACAGCATTATTTACAATAGCCAATATATGGAAGCAGCTCAAGTGTCCATCAACAGATGAATGGATAAGGAATATATGGGGTGTATATATATACCATAGGCACACACACACACACACACACACACTAGAATATTATTCACCCATGAAAAATGAAAGCTTGCCATTTGCAGAGACATGGATCAAGCTAAAGGATATAAAATCTAGGAGAAAGAAAAATACAATATGATTTCACTCATATGTGAAATTTAAGAAAAAACAAACAAACAAATGAGCAACAGGAAAAAAAGAGAAACAAACCAAGAATCAGACTCTTACCTGCAGAGAACAAATTGATGGTTACTAGAGGGGAGGTAGGTAGGTGGATAGGTTAAATAGACGATGGGGGTTAAGAAGTGTACTTGTTGTGATGAACACTGGGTGATGTATGGAATTGTTGAATCACTATACTGTACACCTGAAACTAATATAACACTCTATGAGAACTATCTGGAATTAAAATAGAAACTTGAAAAAATAAACAATCCAGTGCCATAATTTTATTGCCATAGTATTTTCACTTTTGTCATGGCCAGTGCCCCATCAATATCCTTCTTTTATAGAATTTCATACTATTCCTACTTATTTTCTCTATACAAATGTTTACAGTTTGTCTACTTCCCAAATAATTCCTTTATTTCTATTATTAAATTTTGAATCAATTTAGGAAAGATTGATATTGTTATTTTAATATTCTACATAAGGAGAGGATCTGTTTTTTTTTTTTCATTTCTCCAAAACTTCTTTGTAATTCTCAGTACCCTTTTCTTCCTCTCCATTTTTCCTGTGCTCATAGCAAGATGGATTCTGGATATACTCTGAGTACTGTAACAACCACCTGGACGCCTGCATGGAACTCTCCAAACTGATGAAGGACAGCCGCTACCAGCACTTCTTTGAGGCTTGTCGCCTCTTGCAGCAGATGATCGACATTGCTATTGATGGATTCCTTTTGACTCCAGTGCAGAAGATCTGCAAGTATCCCTTACAACTGGCTGAGCTCCTCAAGTATACCGCCCAGGACCATAGGTAAAGGATAGAGGGAAGCAGGAGTTAGGGAGATCCTTGTCTACATGTTGGTCTTTATTAAGAATATATGTCTTTTAGCCATTTCTGAGTTTCTGTTAGCTTATCTGCACAATGGAATGATGATTTTTTTTTTGCTTACCTCAAAGGGTTATTGTGTGTGTAAAGCAAGGGAACACTTATGAGAGTTTCTTATAAAGCTGTAAAACAGTATACACACACACACACACAAAAAAAAAAACAGTATGCATCATCATTACTACACAACTTAGACCCTGCCTTCAGGGAGCTCAACTGGATCCTTAGTCCTGAGTTTAGCCAAGTGAATCAATCCAGATGGAATGATTGCTCAACTATTTATTCCACTTTGTTTGATAGATTCAATATCCTAATAACAGCCTACATAACTTGTTCTCACCTTAGATTTCTTCTGCGTGGCTATATCCCTGGTAATCTTTAGTCCTTTCCACGCTCCTCTGCATCATCCAAACTGTACCTTCCCCTTAGACCCAGAGCATGACTGGGGGAAAATAAACTTGAGTCTTCTCCTGAAGTACTTGTTTTTGTTTTGTCTTTTTTTTTGTTTTGTTTTTTGTTTACAATTTTTCAGTATTTGCAAGAAAACCAACCCCAAAATGACCAAAAAGCTTACCTCTCTCTCTCTGACTGGAAATGACCCACCAGCAAATGAACCTACCAGTAAGGTATATGCTGAGAGTCATCTCCAACAATGAATGAACCACCCCCCACCCTCACATACTTTACTTTATGAGCTAAAGCCCTCAGCCTTGTTATAACCTGCCTTTAATTAGTATTAAATCCCTGACCTTAGACTTATTAATTCAGCTCTCTTCCTGACTGAACCCTCCAAGAAGAAAAATGACCTTTGTCCAATTTCCCTTAGCTTTCTAATTCTCAATAGACCCACTTTCTACTTTTCTACTTCCTACTTTCATTTGGCTCCATTGCCTGGATCCTTGGAGCTGACTCCAGACGTAGTTGCATAAAGCCACGGATATTGGCTAGTTGGTTTTGTTTATGTTAATCTCAAAGCCAATCCCTTGGTTCATTCTTAAGCTGATGTTGTTTGTTTAGCAAATCATGGGTCATGCGCATCAATAGCTCTGGAGCCTTGGACAAATTTCAAACTCGAATCTAAATGTGGTAGCACTAGACTCTCCCTTTGTGTGTAAATACCACCAGTGTAGCTCTGCCTGCCATGCTGTGTTGGCTATGAGGGAGGCAGGTTGTGAAGGACCTCACAAAAGAGGACTCTGTTCCCTCCTCCCTAAGCCTGTTTATTACCTGGGGATTGGTGGGCAACATCATTAGACATGAAATTTGGGAGGGCTAAATGTTATTTTAAAATGCTTACTACAGACCATTCCCAGAATGGAGTCCCACGTTTTCTAAGGATACAGTTTCTTGTGAGAGCTAATAGGACACTGAAGAACTCCCACTAAAATTAGTACATTTAAAAAATAAAAATGGAAAATATGTATGGCACCTGAAATGTAAAGGCCCTTAAAGGAATGTCTTCTAGTCAGATTTTCTCATTTTATGGCTGGAAGAACTGAGGCCCAGAGAACAAATATGTGTGGCAAGGCAGGGACACAAAGTGTGGACAGTGGTCTCAGAACTTAGCTTTGTAAAGAGCCCTCCAGATAATTTTCATGCCCAAGAAGGTTTATAAACCATTGAACTAGCCAGTCTGGAAGGTCTCTTGCAGTTGTACCAGCCCATGATGTCATGAGCCTAAATGACCTCCACAGTTATACTTCATGGTGCCAAGTGACCAGAAGCACTATTGTACTTAAATCTCAGAGGAACAACCAGGATATTCAAAGAGTGTTTCTCAAATGTTTTTATATTACAGCTCATCTCTCACCTACTCCTGAGTATCTATTTCATGGAATATAGCAGGAGGTTCTAAAAATCATACTTGTGGACTGATGATATTAATAGATAAATTATATGTTGCATAATTGTTTTTAAGAGCCCCAGAAAGACATTTTCAAAGCATAGCCAAAAGCTATGTAAGTTTATTAAGCCAAAGCAACCACAGGCCCTTATTTGGTTTAGTGGGGTCTAGTAAGATAGGATATCTGCAAGGGACTTGCTATCCCTGTGCTCCTTCACCTTGTGACAAGAACTCCTGTCTCAAGGCCGTCTTTCCCTCTGGGTCCCTGGCCCCCTCTTTTTCTACGTACTGGGTTCCAGAGTGCTGATAGAGTGGCTCAGGCATTGGCAGGGCACATGAATCAATGTCCTCCTTCAGAGTGATCTGTTGGGCCCAGCATTACTCCCCAGGCCAGGGGCCACCTCTTTTGGCAGATATCAGGAAGCTGTATTGAGATGACAGCTCCTGCAATGCATGTCAGAGTAGCTTGGATTTGAAATGAATTAGAGGCTGCTTCCAGCTTGAAGGCTTAGTCAGATAAGTATTCAGATAAGAAGGTCTGAAATTCAGGCAGTCAGAGTGGCATCTAAGGGATAAGATTCGATGGATGGATAGTAATAAGTAGATAATAATACTGCCTTTGCTTTCAGAAGGGTGATATGTCCCCACTCAGCCATCCAACCTTCCTTAAGCTGACAGGAAGAAAGACTGTATATAACAGGGAGGTTAGCTGACATATCTGGAACAAGACAATCTTGGTTCAGTAGATCTTATCAAGGAGCTGGGCCCAGACCTTTTCTGAAGGCCTGGGGGCTCTGAGAAGGGTTCAGGCAAGACCACGACTATTCACTTCTTTTCTCACCCACTCCTAAAGCTAGTGGAGCAGGTTAAAAATGGGGACATATCCCCCTCTAACCATTGTAAGAAAGACAACCACCTAAATATGGCAAAGATTGACTGACAGTAGCAGAGTGACAGTAATGAATCCATGGCTAGGTAGTACATGGAGTCAGAGGTAATAGGCATTCTCATACCACTGCTGTCCAATGGAACTTTCTACAATAATATAAATGTTTTATACCTGTTCTGTCCAATGTAGTAGCCACTGGCCATGCATGGCTATTGAGTACTGAGAAATGTAGGTGGTTCAACTGAAGTACTAATATTTGATTATATTTAATTTTAAATAAATGTGGCTATAGGATACCATATTGGACATAAAGCTTTATGTTTTACCTCCCCAAAAGTGGCTTAAGTCATTTTCCTGGTGCCTCAAACCAGAAGGAGGAATAGCATGGGAGACATTAAATGGGCCCAAAGTACAGGGATACTTATTTATGTCAGCATCTTCTACACTGCAGCTGCCCTTTCTGTTATCACCCTATTCTGTTTCCAAATGGCAAGCTCAGGTAGTCTTTCCAGGGAGAAATTTTAATAGTCATACAGAGTCCAATAGATTGCCCATAGGCTGGAGCAAGTAACTGTAAAAGGATGAAATATAACAGGAACAAATGTAAGGTTTTATAATTGGGTCTAAGAAAGTAAGAGGGAGATGTAGAGTTCAAGGACAGACCTAGAGAGATTCAGCTTATAGATAGCATATTAAAATTTTTTTAATGTTTATTTATTCTTGAGAGAGAGGGGGATGTGGAGGGGCAGAGAGAAAGGGAGACACAGAATCTGAAGCAGGCTCCAGGCTCTGAGCTGTGAGTACAGAGCCAGACATGGGGCTTGAACTCATGAATTTCAAGATCATGACTTCGGTTGGTCAATAAGATTGGATGCTTAACCAACTAATCCACCCAGGTGCCCCAAGACAGCATATTTTAAAAGACTTAGGAAGCATTAGTCAACCATGAGTTCAATATAAGTCAGCAATAGGACCCAGAAGAAAAACTGATAATAGCTAACATTTATTAAGGCTCAGAATAAGGGTTTGTTGTTGTTGTTGTTGTTGTTGTTGTTGTTTTAACAAAGTTGTCTTGAGGCAGAATAAACTGATTAGAAGGTGTAGTGACTATCTGGTCACTGGAGGTAATGAAATGAAGTAGCATTTGAAGACTATGGTCTGGTAGGTGTTTAGAGGACACATGGAGGCCAGCTAAGAGGAGGTGCTGCATAATGTCTGCCTTAGCAGTTAGAATTACCTTCCCTGTGCCTATGATTGGTCAACCATCTTGCACTTCAATGATTTAGGAAAGAAAAAGTTACTGGGTATCTTTTTTTCCCCTCCTTTCTTCTTTCAAATTGGTGCTGGGACAGTGAGCAGATTAATGACCACAAAATATGTTCAGCTTTTTTTTTTAAGTAAAGGTTAGTTAAGACTGATTCATAACTCATCCTCTTGCCCTCTCAGTCTATTAAAGCTCCACCAAATGACTGGGATATCATTTTCAATCTGCCTTTCACAGGAGCCATTTGATTGCAAATCAGATCAGACAAGCAGAGAAAACTGGGCAGGGTGGTATAACTTTCAACAAGTAGGCCATCCACAGTCCCAGGAAACTGGGCCTAAAGGTTGCACTTTGATTTGTATTAATAATACTGCAACTTTTACTATAAACCAAGAGTAAAACAATTTATATAGATGACTAAACCTTCAACAAACACTACTATAATCATCCCCATTTCACATATGAGGAAACTGAGTCATTGAGAGAGTTGTGAGAATTGACAAAGGTCATACAAGTAGTCAGTGACAAAACTAGCATTTGAGCCCAAAGAGTCTGGCTCTGGAGTCTATTCTTAACCACTATGCTACATCCTATCATTATATCATACTAGAAGAAAAGAGTGGATATTATTTCACAGTGACTTTTGGCAGAGTTCCCTAGAAATAAGTGATAGAAAGTATGGTAAAGTTCTGGACCATGCCATGAATAAGGCTGCTTTCTTGATTCTTGGCTGGTTATATCAGACTGGACACAAAAATAATGCTCTAAAAAAAGATAGGGGTCTATTTCACTTTCATATAAAAAAAAGTCTACAGGTAGGCAGTCCATGACTTCTATGGTGCTCTATGGTCATCAGAAACTTGGGTTCCTCCCAACTTTCTGTTATCATATCCCTAGGAGAAGGAACCTTGTCCCTATGGTCCAAGATGGCTGCTAGAACATCAACCATCACATCTGCATTCCAAGCATCAGGATTGAGAAAGGGCCAAAGAAGGGTATGCTATCTTCCTTAAAGGAGGTTTCTGAAAATTTCTGCCCAAAATTTCTATTTACATATCACTGGACTAGTTACGTAATCACCCCTTACTATAAGAAATATAGGAAATATAATCTTTTACTCCATGTGGCATGGGTTCCATCTGAAAATCAGGGCTCTGTTACTAAGAAGAGAGGAATGGACTTTAGTGTTGGTACCCAACAGTTGGTTCTCTAGCACATTGATTTACCGAACTTGTACTTTTGTGTCTTCACAGTGACTACAGGTATGTGGCAGCTGCTCTGGCTGTCATGAGAAATGTGACTCAGCAGATCAATGAGCGCAAGAGGCGTTTGGAGAATATCGACAAGATTGCCCAGTGGCAGGCATCTGTCCTAGACTGGGAGGTAGGATCTTTATCAACAGGGGCATTGTAGAGTCTGAATAGCTCATCTAGAACATCACATCGTAGCCACAGATGGATGAAAAGAAATTAAATATGAAGAGCAGCAGAAAGGATTTAGATAGAGCCAAGGAAAAACTTTCTACTACTGAGAAGTGTTGTGTACTTCAATGGCTTTATAAGAAGGTTGGAGAAATCTTTGAGACAACACTTCATTAATAAATGAAAGGTTCATCTCTTTGGATGTTGCCAGGAAATAATTGGATTGACTCAATAGACTTTCAAGCCTCTTTCCAGCCCTGGAGTTTTATCACCACCAGATAAAAACTTGGATAAGTAGTATGTTCTAATTCACTCCCAGACACAGACTATAAGGTTGGTTCTCTGGTGCAGGTCAATCAACATATACTTCTTTTTCTATTGGTGAGATTACCTCATCCTGACACATTTTACAAGGTCTACCCAAGCTTGCACACTTGAAGTCAAGGTTCTCACTCCTGCACTATTGACAGACTAAATTATCTTTTTTATCATCTGCTTATAAAAATAATTCCTGAAAGCCTTCCATTTCATTAGAAACAGCCACTTCTCTGAACTCAGAAAGTCTTCAGTGGCTGAAGTCACTAAAGCCTTCATTTCTAGATATTCACTTGCAGAGGATATATACAACCTAACAAATAAATGGAGATTTTTTTCTTCTGTAATGTCACTGCTCTGTTGAGGTTCTTGGGTTTCTGTTCAATAGAAACAGAGCTGTGAATTATAAGGATTCACAGGTATGTGTCTTGAGTATACCATTTAGTGTTTGTCTCTTTTGCCCACCAAGGGAACTGGGGTAATGACATTTTACATTTATCTCTCAGACCCAAGTTGTGAAATCTGACAGTCCACAGGCTAACATAACCAAGATGGGAGAGGCTGGAAATGCTACCAAGGAGGGGTCAGCAATATTAAGCTTCATGGTCACAGTGTACAAGCTGAGCCAGTTCCCTGTTCCACTTGCCTCAACTGAGGTATAATTTCCTGTGATTGAGAGGTAGTAGCTCCCTAAAATTTCAAGCAGTTTAGCATATTCTAAAGAGATTAAGTAAGCATCAGCCCTGCAAACAGCTATTTTACCACAGTCTAGAAAAAAATCTTTCCTTTATTCTTCTACCTCTAATCCTTTTTTCAAAAGTGTATTTATTTATTTTGAGAGAGACAAAGACAGTGTGAGTGGGGAAGGGTCAGAGAGAGAGGGAGACAGAAAATCCCAAGCAGGATTCCCACTGCCCATGCAGAGCCCGATGTGGGGCTTGAACCCATGAAACTGTGAGATCATGACCTGAACTGAAACCAAATCGAATCTTTAACTGACTGAGCCACTCAGGTGCCCCACCTCTGATCCTTCTTAATGTAGATGGCTGGAAAACACCACAATTCTGAGCATTCGGCATTTTTTTTAGTCTTATTTGAAAGATAAATCTATTTGAAGAATCTTTATGTCCCCATAAAGAGTAGAAAATAGTAGTGATTGTTTGAGATGAAGATAAAGAAATGGACCTATATAAAGAAACAATTGCTCCTAAGAGGAAACCAGCACTGGCCCAAACTTACTAGGGAATCATGGATCCTCCTTCCCTTGTATCTGGCTTACTTTGGCTAGTTGCCTGATCAGAGGCAGAGGGCTAGACCAAATGACCTCTAGCAAACACATCAACTCTAAGGCACACTGAAATTGTGGCTGGTTAGCAGCCCTCTTTCCCTCTACCCCTGCGGTGCTCTCTATGAGAGGAGGTTCTCAGCAGCAGTTGTCTCCATACTCACTGAAACATTTTCCTCTTCCCAATGTCTGGAATATATAATTCCTCCATATGCTCTGGGGCTCCAGTCTTGAAGTTGGAGCCATGGGGGACCAATAATAGGTTGAAATTCCTCCACCTATCTAGGAAGCCTCATTAATACCAAACTTGAAAGCACGGAGTATGATTTATTTTTTTTAAGATTTTTAAAAATCTACCTATCTATTTCTTTTTAGAGAAAGACAGAGTAGGAGAGGGGCACAGAGAGAGGCAGAGAGAGAATTTTAAGCAGGTTCCACACTCAGCGAGGAGCCTAACACAAGGCTCAATCTCACAACCCTGACATCACGATCTGAGCCAAAATCAAGAGTCAGTCGTTAAACTGACTGAGCCAACCAGGCATCCCTGAACTATGATTTAAAGACTCCACATCTAGGAAGGAATTTCATGTGTTTTTGTCTAGAAGTGGGGAGTGGGAAACAAAAAGGCAATTTTGAATAGGATTGATGGGATAATATTTACTCTCTGCCTCCTTTGTTAGCATGATTGATTGGTCCTATAAATCTCAACCAAGCCCATATGTACAACACTGACACCCTGTTGCTTGGTGAATCCCTTCTTCACCTAATTTGGTAAGAAGAAAAATTCCTCATCGTTCCCTTTTCAGATTCTTGGGTCAATGTGGAACTCACTAGCTCCAGAGGAGTTGTCTTATAGGAAGCTTTTTCTGTAGTGAATCCTGATGGGTACATTTCAGAGGGCAAGCCTAAGGTTTCTGTCATGTTCATCATATTTAGTCTTCAAGACTTCTAGAATGTCTGTCATCAGGGCTTTTTGAGGACTCCCCTCCCCATCAACAATTCTGGCTATGGCCATGCATATGTGCATGCATACACATGTACATACATACACACACACATGCCTTATAATGATGGTGAAAGTCTGAGACACCTATTCCTGACCAAGACCACACAGCAAGTCAGTGGCAAAGCTAAAATTTGATTCTGGTATCCAGATTCACTCTCTAGTATTCTTTTCACTGTTGTACTATATACTCTTTCAACCTTCTGCTTCCCACAGCCCAGTTGCTTTCTCTTGTGACACTGAAAGGACTTATTTTTGCAGTAAAGTGTCCATATCTAAGTAAGGCAGTAAGAGTGCCTCATGGGGAAAATACAAAATCTTAGTATGACTAAAAGTGGATGAGTGCTGGAGGACCACCCTGAAAAGGCAATAGGACATGTCCACTCTATGGCTTCCTAGCTATTGACATAAGTGACCCAACCTCACTGGTTCGCTGATATAGGTTCTTTGTATGTGCTATCTGTCCAAACAGTTACACAAGCAAAGAGAGGTCCTGCCAAATTGCTGAGGGCTGCTGTGGATAAGCCTTGCAAATCAAGAAAATTAAGCAGTATTTTGCTATCTCCACCATTCCCTTGCCTCCCCCAGATGTTTGAACAAACAGGGTGGCTGCCAAAACCATCCATATAATAATAACAGCTTAATTTGTCAAATTAAAAAGAAGAGTCATAAGGGAAATCTTCAAAGCTTAATGTCCTTTGAAGAGGAATTGGGAGATAGAGTGGAGGGCTGGCAGCAAACAGGCAATTGGTACCAAATCACTAAATCAGAATATCTGGCTAGACAATAGGAGGCTTTTTATTATATACAGACCTGAACGTGACTCAGCTTATTCCATAAATATTCTGGGTCTTTTTGATCAACTCTAGTTATCATCCTTGCTCCCTGCCAGCCTATGAGGACTAGAGTTCATGAAGTACCCCCTGATTTTCCCTACCTCCCAGGGCTCCTAAAAAATAAATGGATGAGTGAAAGGATTACCCATATTCAATATCACTCATCATAAGGGAAATACAAATCAAAATAATGAGATACCACCTTGCACCTGTCAGAATGGCTAAAATTAACAACTCAGGAAACCACAGATGTTGGCAAGGATGAAGAGAAAAGAGAACACTTTTGCACTGTTGGTGGGAATGCAAACTGGTGCAGCCACTCTGGAGAACAGTATGAAGAAGGCTCCTCAAAAATAAATAAATAAATAAATAAATAAATAAATAAACAAACAAATAAACATAGGTCTTCCTTACAACCTAGCAATTGCACTAGTAGGTATTTATCCAAAAGATATAAAAATGCTGATTTGAATGGGCACATGCACCCCAATGTTTATAGTAGCACTCTCAACAATAGCCAAATTATGGAAAGAACCCAAATGTCCATTGACTGATGAATGGATAAAGGAGATGTAGTATATATGTATGTATGTCTATGTCCATACACACACACATGCGCGCACGCACACACACACACACAATGAAATATTACTTGGAGATCAAAAAAGAATTAAATATTGTCATTTGCAACAATGTGGATGGAGCTAGAATGTATTATTCTGAGTGAAATAAGTCAGTCAGAGAAAGACAGTGTGAAATCATATGATTTCACTCATATGTGGAATTTAAGAAACAAAAGAGATAAATATAAGGGAAGGGAAGGAAAAATAAGATAAAAAGAGAGAGGGATGCAAACCATTAGAGACTCTTATATACAGAGAACAAACTGAGGGTTGCTGGAGGGGTGTTGGGTAGGGGTATGGGGTGAATGGGTGATGGACATTAAAGAGGACACTTGTGTTGAGCACTGAGTGTTATACGTAAGAGATGAATCACTAAATTGTACTCCTGAAACCATTATTACACTATATGTTAACTAACTTGAATTTAAATAAAAATTAAAAGAAATTTTTTAAAAACCTACATAAAAAAGTAAGTATCACCCATACCTCTAAGTAATAATCAATGCCTTAGAGCAGCTTAGGGGAGAATCAGGGAGAAGAACCTGTTTCCAAGGACTACAGTTTCAGGGAAATTTACATTTCTAATTTCTCTTATACTGATGTTTGTTGAACTGTCACATTGCTGCCCTTCCCACTCATTAGATCTACTTGAAGGGAGAAGAAACATATCCCTGACAGCTTCCTTTTAATCTTTTTTCCCCCTGGAGATTTTTACCAAAAGCCCAAATTTGCAGCTTATGTTTGGGAACTTAATTGTATATAATTGTTATGACACCCCTACCCTCACAGACTGCTTGTGTAATACACAAAGGCCTGTTCCAGTTTACCATTAGACGATTGAATCCAAAAAGTCAGAGGAAACAGAAAAAAACCAATGTGATGGAAGTAGCAAAAACATCTATTTAAAAGCAAAGGTGGCTTGATGAGACACACTTCTAGGACCAGGAGATTAAGTGTGGAGCTGGCTGGATTTGTTTTTTCTTTGCCCTCCTGTCAATAGGCAGCATTGAAGATAAACTGTATGAAAAGTATGGAACTTCCCCTGTCCTTTTTCCCCTGGATCTGCTCATGCCACAACCTCCCATCAGAACAATCAGCCTGTAACTATATGGGGTCTTGGCCATTGGGCTATTGAGATGAATGAGATGTGGCCTTGGTTTTCCAGTGGAGAAAATATGTTCCAGACAGAAGGAATAGTATGTGCAAAATCCTAGTAGAATGGAATAAAACAGAATTTCCATGGTGGAGGTGGGAGTGGGAGGGGATTGCATTTTGGGGGACAAGGCAAAGTAATTTATAGTGCAAGTGCGGTAGAGGAAGCAAAGGGTGAGATTTGAACTCTGAAAGGGCCATTTTCCTTATGTGATCTGATTTGTGCTTTCAAGCAGCCATGTGAAGTGAACCAAGTGGGAACTGTTGTATTATCCATTGTTCATTTCTGTATGAGAAAACATACAGAGTGTTTAAGTTACTTCTCAAGGGCACAGAATGAGTTGATGGCAATACTGGGCTCAGAACCCAAGTTTTTTGAGTCTCACTTCAGAAATCGTCCAACATAGCTGGTTCTTCCACTAAGGATTGCCATTCTACTGTGGTTTGGTGGATTAGAACATGGCCTTTGGAGGGATTCTGGTCTGGATTCTGCAACTTTGGGGAAATTACTCCCAATTTTTCTGACTTTGTTTTTTTTGGGGTGATAACAGTGCATTCCTTATTGGGTTGCTGTATTAATAAGAATATGTGTGACACAGGATATAAAGCACACAATAATGGTCAAGATAATAGCTAGCATTTCTGTAGAACTTACAGTGTGAAGTGTACTTTCCTAAGCACTAATATATTAATTTACATAATCCTCACAACAGGCAAATGAGATTGATACTGTTATTACCCTAATTTTAATTTTTTAATATGAAATTTATTGTCAACTTGGTTTCCATACATCACCCAGTGCTCATCCCAATGGGTGCCCAACACTCAATACTCATCACACAACCTACCCTCCATCCTAGCCTCCATCAACCCTCAGTTTTTTCTCAGTTTTTAAGAATCTCTTGTTTTGGCTCCCGCCCTCTCTAATGTCTTTTTTCTTTCCCTTCCCCTCCCCCATGGTCTTCTGTTAAGTTTCTCAGGATCCACATAAGAGTGAAACCATATGGTATCTGTCTTTCTATGTATGACATATTTCACTTAGCAGAACACTCGCCAGTTCCATCCACATTGCTACAAAAGGCCATATTACATTCTTTCTCATCACCACGTAGTATTCCATTGTGTATATAAACCACAACTTATTTATCCATTCATCAGTTGATGGACATTTAGGCTCTTTCCATAATTTGGCTATTGTTGAAAGTGCTGCTATAAACATTGGGATACAAGTACCCCTATGCATCAGCACTCCGATATCCCTTGGGTAAATTCCTAGCAGTGCTATTGCTGGGTCATAGGGTAGTTCTATTTTTAATTTTTTGAGGAACCTCCACACTGTCTTCCAGAGCGGCTGCACCAATTTGCATTCCCACCAACAGTGCAAGAGGGTTCCCGTTTCTCCACACCCTCGCCAGCATCTATACTCCCCTGAATTGTTCATTGTAGCCGCTCTGACTGGTGTGAGGTGGTATCTGACTGTGGTTTTGATTTGTAATTCCCTGATGAGGAGCGACGTTGAGCATCTTTTCATGTGCCTGTTGGCCATCTGGATGTCTTCTTTTTTTTAATTTTTTTTTGTGTTTATTTCTGAGACAGAGAGAGACAAAGCATGAGTGGGGGAGGGGCAGAGAGAGAGGGAGACACAGAATCAGAAGCAGGCTCCAGGCTCTGAGCTATCAGCACAGAGCCCGACGCGGGGCTCAAATTCACAAACCGTGAGATCATGACCTGAGCCGAAGACAGTCGCTCAACTGACTGAGTTACCCAGGCGCCCCTCTAGATGTCTTCTCTAGAGAAGTGTCTATTCATGTTTTCTGCCCATTTCTTCTCTCAATTATTTGCTTTTCAGGTGTGGAGTTTGGTGATATCTTTATAGATTTTGGATAATAGCCCTTTCTGCAATATGTCATTTGCAAATATCTTTTCCCATTCCATTGGTTGCCTTTTAGTTTTCTTGATTGTTTCCTTTGAAACAATGCTTTGACGTGCAGAAGCATTTTATCTTCATGAGGTCCCAATAGTTCATTTTTCCTTTTAATTCCCTTACCTTTGGGGATGTGTCAAGTAAGAAATTGCTATGGCTGAGGTCACAGAGGTGTTTTCCTACTTTCTCCTCTAGGGTTTTGATGGTTTCCTGTCTCACATTCAGGTCCTTTATCCATTTTGAGTTTGTTTTTGTGAATGGTGTCAGAAAGTGGTCGAGTTTCATCCTTCTGCATGTTGCTGTCCAGTTGTCCCAGCACCATTTGTGAAAGAGACTGTCTTTTTTCCACTGGATATTCTTTCCTGCTTTGTCAATGATTAGTTGGCTATAATTTTGTGGGTCTAGTTCTGGGGTTTCTATTCTATTCCATTGGTCTCTGTGTCTGTTTTTGTGCCAATACCATGCTGTCTTGATGATGACAGCTTTGTAGTGGAGGCTAAAGTCTGGGATTGTGTTGCCTCCCACTTTGGTCTTCTTCTTCAAAAGTACTTTGGCTGTTTGTGGTCTTTTGTGGTTCCATACAAATTTTAGGATTGCTTGTTCTAGTTTTGAGAAGAATGCTGGTGCAATTTTGATTGGGATTGCATTGAATGTGTAGATAACTTTGGGTAGTATTGACATTTTGACAATATTTATTCTTCCGATCCATGAGCACAAAATGTTTTTCCATTTCTATATATCTTCTTCAATTTCCTTTATAAGATTTCTATAGTTTTCATCATACAGATTTTTTACATCTTTGGTTAGGTTGATTCCTAGGTGTTTTATGATTCTTGGTGCAATTGTGAATAGGATCAGTTTATTTGTGTTTCTGTTGCTTCATTTATTAGTGTATAAGAATGCAACTGATTTGTGTACATTGATTTTGTATCCTGCGACTTTGCTGAATTCATGTATCAGTTCTAGCAGACTTTTGCTGGAGCCTATCGGGTTTTCCATGTATAATCTCATGTCATGTGCAAAAAGTGAAAGCTTGACTTCATCGTTGCCAATTTTGATGCATTGATTTCCTTTTTTTGTCTTATTGCTGATGCTAGAACTTCTAACACTGTGTTAAGCAACAGCGGTGAGAGTGGACATCCCTGTCATTTTCCTGATGTCAGGGGAAAGCTCTCAGTTTTTCCCCATTGAGGATGATATTTGCCTTGGGCTTTTCATAAATGGCTTTTATGATGTTGAAGTGTGTTCCTTCAATCCCGACTTTCTTGAGGGTTTTTATTAAGGTAGGATGATGGATTTTGTCAAATGCTTTTTCTGCATTGATTGACAGGATCATATGGTTCCTTTTTTTCTTTTATTAATGTGATGTATCACATTGATTGATTTGAGAATGTTGAACCAGCCCTGCAGCCCAGGACTAATTCCCCTTGATCATGGTGAATAATACTTTTTATATGCTGTTGAATTCGAATTGCTCTTCTCTTGTTGAGAATTTTTGCATCCATATTCATCAGAGATACTGGCCTGTAGTTCTCTTTTACTGGGTCTCTGGTTTAGGATTCAAAGTAATGCTGGCTTCATAGAATGAGTCTGGAAGTTTTCCTTCCCTTTCTATTTTTTGTAACAGCTTGAGAATGATAGGTAGTATCTCTGCTTTAAATGTCTGGTAGAATTCCCCAGAGAAGCCATCTGGTCCTGGACTCTTATTTGTTGGGAGATTTTTGATAACTGATTCAATTTCTTTGCTGGTTATGGGTCTGTTCAAGTGTTCTATTTCTTCCTGTTTGAGTTTTGGAAGAGTGTGGGTGCTTAGGAATTCGTCCATTTCTTCCAGGTTGTCCAGTTTGCTGGCATATAATCTTTCATAGTATTCCCTGATAATAAAGGAATAATTTGTAATAAGTAATAATTGGAAATAAGTCCTTTTTCATTCATGATTTTATCTATTTGGGTCATCTCCCTTTTCTTTTTGAGAAATCTGGCTAGAGGTTTATCAACTTTGTTTATTTTTTCAAAAAACCATCTCTTAGTTTCATTGATCTGCTCTACAGTTTTGTTTTTTTTTAGATTCTATATTTTTTATTTCTGCTCTGATCTTTATTATCTCTCTTCTTCTGCTCGGTTTGGGGTAGCTTTGTTCTTCTGCTACTATTTCCTTTAGGTGTGCTGTTAGATTTTGTATTTGGGATTTTTCTTGTTTCTTGAGATAGGCCTGGATTGCAATGTATTTTCCTCTCAGGACTGCCATCGCTGCATCCCACAGCGTTTGGATTGTTGTCTTTTCATTTTCATTTGTTTCCATATATTTTTAATTTCTTACCTAATTGCCTGTTTGACCCATTCATTCTTTAGTAGGGTGTTCTTTAACCTCCATGCTTTTGGAGGTTTTTCATACTTTTTCCTGTGGTTTATTTCAAATTTCATAGTTTTCTGAAAGTGTGCACGGTATTATCTCAATTCTTGTATACTTATGAAGGGCTGTTTTGTGACCCAGTATGTGATCTATCTTGGAGAATGTTCCATGTGCACTCGAGAAGAAAGTATATTCTGTTGCTTTGGGATGCAGAGTTCTGAATATATCTGTCAAGTACATCTGATGCAATGTATCATTCAGGGCCCTTGTTTCTTTATTGATCCTGTGTCTAGATGATCTATCCATTGTTGTAAGTGGAGTATTAAAGTTCCCTGCAATTACCACATTCTTATCAATATGGTTTCTTGTGTTTGTGATTAATTGTTTTATATATTTGGGGGCTCCCATATTTGGCACATAGATATGTATAATTGTTAGCTCTTCCTGATGGATAGACCCTGTAATTATTATATAATGCCTTTCTTCATCTCTTGTTACAACCTTTAAATTAAAATCTAGTTTTTCTGATATAAGTATGGCTACTCCAGCTTTCTTTTGACTTCCAGTAGCATGATAGATAGTTCTCCATCCCTCACTTTCAATCTGAAGGTGTCCTCAGCTCTAAAAAGGGTCTCTTGTGGAGAGAAAATAGATGGTTCTTTTTTTATCCATTATGATACCCTATCTGTTTTGGTTGGAGCATTTAGTCCATTTACATTCAGTGTTATTATATAAAGATATGGGTTTGGAGTCATTGTGATGTCTGTAGGTTTCATGCTTGTAGTGGTGTCTCTGGTATTTTGTGGTCCTTGAAACATTTCACTCACAGAATCCCCCTTAGGATCTCTTGTAGGGCTGGTTTAATGATGATTAATTCCTTCAGTTTTTGTTTGTTGGGAAGACTTTTATCTCTCATTCTATTCTGAATGACAGACTTGCTGGATAAAGGATTCTTGGCTGCATATTTTTTTTCTTTTCATCACATTGAAGATTTCCTGCCATTCCTTTCTGGCCTGCCAGGTTTCAGTAGATAGGTCTGCCACTAGTCTTATGGGTCTCCCTTTGTAGGTTACAGCGTGTTTATCCCTAGTTGCTTTCAGAATTTTCTCTTTATCCTTGTATTTTTCCAGTTTCACTATGATATGTCATGCAGAAGATCGATTCAAGTTACGTCTGAAGGGAGTTCTCTGTGTCTCTTGGATTTCAATGCCTTTTTCCTTCCCCAGATCAGGGAAGTTCACAGCTATGATTTGTTCAAATACTCCTTCAGCCCCTTTCTCTCTCACTTCTTCTTCTGGAATTCCTATGATTCGGATATTGTTGTGTTTGATTGCATCACTTATTTCTGTAATTCTCCCCTCAGAGTCCTGGATTTTTTTATCTCTCTTTTTCTCAGCTTCTTCTTTTTCCATAATTTTATCTTCTACTTCACCTATTCTCTCCTCTGCCTCTTCAATCTGTGCTATGGCCACCTATGAATTATTTTGCACTTCATTTATAGCATTTTTTAGCTACTCATGACTATTTCTTAGTCCCTTGATCTCTGTACCAATAGATTCTCTGCTGTTCTCTATGCTTTTTGCAAGCCCAGTGATTAATTTTATGACTATTATTATAAATTCTTGTTCTGTTATATTGCTTAAATAATTTTTGATCAATTTGTTAGCTGTCCATACTTCCTGGAGTTTCTTTTGAGGAGAATTCTTCCATTTTGTCATTTTGGGTAGTCCCTGGGGTGTCTCCAAAATGCAGGGCACTTCCTCTCTACTGTCCAGAGTAACTTGTGTAGGTGGGTGGGGCCACATTCAGACTGGATGTCTTTCCCCAGCCCACTGCTGAGGCCACAGTCAGAATGGTGTGTACCTTATCTTGCCGTCTCCCAGGGGCAGGACTCACTGTGGAGTGGTGTGGCCTCTCTCTGGGCTACTTGCACACTGCCAGGCTTGTGGTGCTGCTTTGATGGGATCTGGGGTATTAGCCGGGGTTGATCTGCAAGGTGCACAGTGGTGGGAAGGGCAGGCTTAGCCGGCTTTGCCTTAGGTGGTCCCCTTTCGGAGGGGCCCTGCAGCACTGGGAGAGAGGCAGATCCGTTGGAGGAATGGGTCCACAGAAGCACAGCTTTGAGTGTTTGTGCAGTGGGAGCAAGTTCCATGACAGGGATTGGGGTTTCAGCTGGGGGATGGGAGAGGGAGATGGCGCTTGCCAGTGCCTTTGTTCCCCACCGAGGTGAGTTCTGTCTTCTGGGGCTCAACAACTCTCCCTCCCAGTGCACTCTCGCCCTCCCCGCTCTCCAAGAGCAGAACCATTGACTTTTAACATTCCAGAGGTTAAGTCCTGCTGGCTGTCAGAACTCAAGGAGTCCAGCCCCTCTGCTTTTGCAAGCCAGACTCTGTGGCTCTGCCTTGCCGGGCGGGCTACCCCTCCACCGCCCCAGCTCCCTCCTGCCAGTCCGTGTAGCATGCACTGCCTCTCCACCCTTCCTACCCTCTTCTGTGGGCCTCTTGTCTATGCTTGGCTCCGGAGAGTCCTTTCTGCTAGTCTTCTGGGGGTTTTCTGGGTTATTTAGACAGATGTGGGTAGAATCTAAGTGATCAGCAGGATAAGGTGAGCCCAGCGTCTTCCTACGCCGCCATCTTCTGTGTTCTTTCATTTTAATTTTATTAATGTTTATTCATTTTTGAGAGCTTGAGAGAGAGCATGAGTGGGGAAGGGCAGAGGGAGAGGGAGACACGGAATCTGAAGCAGGCTCCAGGCTCTGAGCTGTCAGCACAGAGTGTGACACAGGGCTTGAACCCACAGACCATGAGATCATGACCTGAGCTGAAGTCAGATGTTTAACAGACTTGAGCCACCCAGGTGCCCCTGTTATTACCCTCATTTTAAGGATTAGGAAACTCAGTGTAGCACAGCCACATTGCGACCCTACCTTGGCACAATTTGACCCTTTATAGCATTGGAATTGGCTGGAATTGGCAGGACTTGGCTTCATCCAGCACCAGTCTGGAGTTTCTGGTGCTCTTCTTTCCTCTTTCTTTGGAGACTGACCAAACCAGGAACAAGATGGACTTCTCTCTCCCTCTGGACTTACAGCCTTAGCAGAGTCAAGCTCCACTTGAAGCTCAATTAGTAATATTCTTTACATGTGTTTTATATCATTTTGATTGCATTTTTTGTAGAAATAAGGAAACCAACACACAGAGAGGATATGTGAGTTGCCTGGTATCAATCAGCTTGGTGAGCACAGGAGTATATTTACCTTTCTCTCTCTCTCACTCTCTCTATCTCTCCTGCCCTCACTCCCTCCCTCTCTTCCTTTCTCCTTCCTTCCTCCCTTCCTTCCTTCCTTGTCTTTCTTTTCTTTTCTTTTCTTTTCTTTCTTTCTTTCTTTCTTTCTTTCCTTCTTGTTTTTTTTTCTTGGTGGCATTATGTGTGGCAAGTTTATTCTTTCTCTTTCTTTCTTTCTTTCTTTTTCTTATTTTTTTTTCTTAGTGGAATTATGTGTGGCAAGTACTTAAAAAAAGAACTAGAATGCTCCTGTCTGTTATGGTAGGTGGACAAGATGATATTGAGTGGTATCCTGGTCCGATCATCCTCAGTTTAGCAAGTGTAATTTTAAAATTCATCCTTCCATTTGCAATGATGTGGATGAAGCTATAATGTATTATGCTAAGTGAAATAAGTAAGTCAGAGAAGACAAATAACATATGGTTTCTCTCCTATGTGGAATTTAAGAAACAAAACAGATGAACACATGGTGGTGGTGGTGGGGGGGGAACAAACCATGAGGGACTTTTAAAGACAGAGAACAAACTGAGGATTGTTGGAAGGATGTGGGTGAGAGATGGGCTATATGGGTGATGGGTATCAACAAGGGCACTTATGATAAGCACTGGGTGTTGTATGTGATGAATCACTGAATTCTACCCCTGAAGCCAATATTGCACTATATGTTAACTAACTAGAATTTAAATAAAAATTTGAAAAAGGAAAAAGAAGTCATCCTGAAAAAAATGTTATCTTGGCCAACTTTGTTTGGCACTGACCCATTTTTATAGCTTTTTTCACTTTATACATACTCAAAGTGGACTGTGGCACATCTTCTGGCCTGCCTCAGGGTGGGACCTGGCAGACTTGTACCACTCTCAGCTCCTTATCCACCCAACAGGAAATTCCTGCACAAATCCATCACCCTGTGGGCTTCCTGTCCCAGAAGTTCTGTTAGTATGTGGGCCTCTCAGGGGTAAATGTTTACTTAAGTTCCAAGATACCCATGAAATAGAGCTTGGAATCACAGTACTATCTCTTAACTTTCTTTTTGAGGTTATATTATTAGAAAACATTTCCACTGAGCTCCCCTTTTCCTTCTCATCCCTTAGACTGGAAAAGTGGTATGCTCAAGAACACCATTTCCAGCTACCCCTCTCTTTGGCCTACTGCCATGCCTAGCCTATTTGTTCTGACTGTTTATGGGGGGATGCATGGGGTCTACTGTAACCTTGACTTGAAACTTTTGGGTGCAAAGCTGACATCTTAGAATTAGAGTATCAGGGCTAGGGCCTTGGATATCATCCTCATGTAGCTCATTTAATATCTGGAAAAACTTAAACCCAGAGAAAAGAAGGGACTGACTGGCTTAGATACATCATAATGTAGTGGAAAGAGTGAGCATACTTTCTGGAGCCACAGAATTTGGGTTGAGTTATGTGTCTCTAGCTAACAAGCTGGGTAACCTTAGCTGATCACCTGACATCTCTACCTTGGACTATAAAATGAGATTAAGAAATTCTCTCCCTCCCAGGGTTCTCTTGTGGCTTAGAAGGTTTAGAGTGAAGGTATGTAGCCCAATTTCTGATGCATATAGATGCTAATATTAATTCTCCTGAGTACTGGACCACTGGTCTTTGTCCTTATCTTCATATAAGTCCTAGAACACTCACCCCTATGCCCAGGGCTTTGCTGTGGTTTGCCTTGTATTCCATGAGTTCTGTGCAGACCTGCATTAGTTTCCTCCACTGACTGTAAGCTCCTTGAGAATAGGGGACAAATCTGGCTTGGCATCTGACATATATCTCCACATACCTCTGAGCTAGCAGAGGTGCTGTAAAAAAGGGGCCTTGGAAACTCTGTAGAATTGAATTAGCTAGGAGTTAAGTGTCTTGGTACTTTTTTGTCTTACTATATAGCAAGGAGGAAAAGTCATTTCAGGCTGTGAATAACAGACCAAAGAATCATGTGGTTGTAAAGTTTCCTATTTAATCGATATATTTTAGTGAACTGAGGGGAGAAGGAAAAAAAAACAATTTTAAGACAGTGACTGTATTCTCTTTTTCTCCATCAATCACTGTTTCCTTCTTGGCCTCCCCTATCCCCTTTTACTCATTGGGGAAGCAGAGAAACTTCTGTTATGTGCTTAGGCTTATTCTTCAAGTACAAGAAAGAGACTAAGAGACTAGATCTGGCATGAAGGACTGGTATAGAAAGATAAATTCATAGAGAAAAGGGAGGAGGAGGAAAAGAGAGAGAGAGAGAGAGAGAGAGAGAGAGAGAGAGAGAGAGAATATGAACCTCATGGAACCAGAATGAACCTTGGTGCCTGTAGTGCTAGAAAGCAGCTGCCATAGAGGGACTATATAGCAGTCCTGGGTGGTAGGGCTCATTTGGCCTCAGGATAAACAAAAGTATGGGTCTTTCCAACTCCAGGACTTCCCAGGGGACCTTCTCTCTATCCCTCTCTCCCATCAGGCCTTTTCTCTACTCCTACTGCCCTAGTCTATGCCCAGCCTTAGGTGCTTCCAGGCAGGTGACAGGGCCATCCCTCCTTCCTGGCTGCCTCTCACTATCACATGTTCTTCCCAGGGTGAGGACATCCTAGACAGGAGCTCGGAGCTGATCTACACTGGGGAGATGGCCTGGATCTACCAGCCCTATGGCCGCAACCAGCAGCGGGTCTTCTTTCTGTTTGACCACCAGATGGTCCTCTGCAAGAAGGTAACCCCAACCCCTTCTTTCCTGAAGGAGATGGCCACCTCAGGAGCATAAGCCCCTCCATCTCCATTATCCCAAGCTCCCAATGAAGTGGCCATTATAGTAGGTGGGGAAAGACATCAGTGGTTTCTAATTTTGTGACCACTTCTTTAACTTTTGCTGTTTTCCCTCTTTGTCAATTTCCTTTTTAAAAATCTAGAATAAGACTTTGTTTTCTATCTTCTTGTCTTCCATGATGGCTGTCTCTGCTCCTCTGCATCTCATTGTCCTGTTAGTTTAGTTATGCATATGTTTTGTTATTTTCTTCCTTAGATGATTATACTGGAAGTTAATTTGGTGCTTTGGGGATTTTTGTTTCCTTTTTTTCCCCTTTCAATTTACTTTTTTTTTTCTGAGGAGGGGAGGATATCTCCTTTCCTCTCTCCTCAGGCATCCTCTAATGTTCCTACAGCCTGAAGTTGGCCTGAACAGCTTTTCCCCCTGTATTCTTTGTTTTTAATTATACCATCCTGGACATACTCTGTTGTCCTCTGTGCCATAATTACTAGTTATTTATGTTGGTTTAATTGTATTCTGGAAGGATCAGGAATTACATAGAGTATGATAACGCTGGAGAAAGTTCAAGGAACTTCTGCAGTTGGGCCCTTTCTTCTTTCACTGAAGGGCCGGACTTGGAGGATGAGCCATTTGTAACTCAGAAATGCAACAATAGCAAAAGAGACTGGGAATAGAGCACAAAGGAGATGGGGATTTGAAACAAGAACACATGGGTCCTAGACTCTACTGTCTCTAAACTTGGGCCAGTTTTTTAACTTTATCCCCTTATTTTCCTCAGTGCCAAATCAGGCTGATGATAGAATTCATCTCAGGAGGCTTTGAGGAGGATCACCTGAGGTAATGGGAAGTAATGAAGTATAGTGTTAAGAGCATGGGTTCTAGGGCCAGACAAAAGGGCACCAATTACCTTTTGTCCATGAGCCGTATGACCTTGGACAAATTCTCTGTGCCTAGTATTATCCCCTCATCTGCAAAATGGAAATAATAATGGTATCTATATAGAAGAGAGGCTGTGAGGTTAAATTAAACACTACATTTGCAGTGCCTGGCACATAGTAAGTACTTAGTAAATGCTAGCTATTGATACTATTACTGTTTATTTGGTGTCAGTACGCATTCATTCAGCAAATCTTTGTTGGGAGGCAGTATATACAGTGATTAAACAGACACATATTACATTTTTTATTAAAAATTTTTAATGTTTATTTATTTTTGAGAGAGAGACAGAATGAGAGTGGGGGAGGTGTAGAGAGAGAGGGAAACTGAATGAGCCACCCAGGCTCCCCAAACAAGCACAGAGTTTAGAGCCAGGTAGTATGGACTCAAAGCCCAAGTCTACCATTTAGTAGCTTTTGTTTCTGGGTAAGTTAATGGTTCTATGTCTACATATCCTCATAAAATGGGGCTACAACAGTATGTACCTTGTAGGATTTTTGTGAAGATTATTTAAGTTAATAAATGCAAAGCGTTTAGCTGCCAAGGGATGAATGCATAAAGAAAATGTGATACACACACACACACACACACACACACTGTGTAATATTAGCTTAAAAAAGGAGATTTTGTCATTTGTGACAACATGGATCAACCTAGAGGATATTATACTAAAACAATAAGACAAAGAAAGGTAAATACTATATGCTCTTACTTACATGTGTAATCTAAAGCAGTCGAAGTCATAAAGGCAGAGAGTAGAATAGTGGTTGCTAGGGGCTGGTGGGGGTGGGGGAAATGGAGAGATATTGATCAAAGAGTAAAATACTTTTTGTTATGCAAGACGAATAAGTTTTGGAGAGTTATTGTACAACATGGTATCCATAGCTAACAATACTGTATTGTATACTTGAAATTTGCTGAGAAAGCAGATCGTGTGTTCTCATCACACACACAGAAATAAACATATGAGATGATAGATAAGCTAATTAGCTTGATAATCGTGATCATTTCACAACATATACCTATATCAAAATATCACATTGTATACCTTAAGTATATATAATCTTTATTTGTCAAATATGCCTCAATAAAGCTGGGGAAAAATGCAAAGCATTTGAAATAGTGTCTGGCACATGATATATGCTAAGTGTTGACTGCTGCCATTGTTGTTGCTGTTATTATTTTGTTATTAAGAATGTACTCTAGATATTGGAATATAATAATGAGAAATATAAGTCCTGTCTATGCCTTCCTCAAGATCTGGAGAGAAATCCCAGGGTGGTCCAGGCTAGTGGTGGGGAGTAAATAGGGTCCCTCTCTAAAAAGGGAAGACTTTACTGACAAGCAAGTGAGAGAGGCAGCAATCCTTAAGAGTTACAGGCCCCAGATTGCAGCATCTGTCACTTATACAAAATGTTTTACAGTGTCTTACTAAACCCCATGAATACCCAGTGAGACCAAATTCAAACTTCTCCCAGCTATTTGAATTATGTAATATCAGAGACTTGGATAGGCTCCTTGCTGGATCCATGGCTAGGCTTGGTGCTTGTCTGCAGACTGCCAGGGTCCTTCTGGAGAAGCACTGGCTTCCTTAATATCTTCCAACTTGGATGAGTGTAAGGGAAAAGGAGGAAGACTGGCATCCTATTAGCAACTATCCCATTTAGGCAGGGAACTTGTGATGACCAAATAACATCTGTACCAAGCACTTATTCACTGTGACCCTATGAAAGCACTCAATCATTAACAAGTGACTTTTGTACAGCCTGGTCCCAATAGGACCTCAGGCAACCAGGGCTCAGGAGGGCTTTGTCCTCTTGCCATGTGCAGAAGCTGAGCAGAGACATTTCTGAGGCTTTGTCATCTGTCTTCCCCTGGACAACCCCTCAGTAAGGCAAAAGCAAGGAAGAACTATTGGGCACAGCTTAAATGGACAGACTAAAAGCTGTGAAACAGAACTAATGCAACTCAGCAGTGTGGTGGCTGAATGTAAGTTGCGTAAGGGTCTTCATAATCACTGCTAGCATTCAGAGAAGGGAAACCACAGTGATGAGCTAGAGAAGGCAGTCAGGGAAGCCTTCTTTGAGGAGGAAGAATGTGTAAATTTGACCATGAAGGCTAGAACGATTGGAATAGGAGGCACTGTTGGAGGACACATTAGTATGAGCCTACGTATAGATCTGTGACAACCCCCACCCTGAAAGGATATATGGAATTTCCAAGGACAATGGTGTAGCTAGATAAGTTTTAAAATATTCAGTTGCCTTTGCTTTATTTCTTTGTCACAATATTTAACTTGTTTTGAAAATTTAAATGAACTAAAAGAGGCATTGAGATTTTTAGGTTTATCAAAAAGGAATTTTAAAGGCCTACAAAATATCAGTTGGGGAGCAAGAAAGCTCAGCACCATAATTATCAGACAAGGCTGGCCTCATGACCTGGAAGCTGCATGTTGAGATTTGAGATTTACAACAATTTTACAAGGTAAGGATGACTTGTCTAGTTTCATAGTTGAGAAAATTGGAAGTTCAGAGAGATAAAATGGCTTGCCCAAAACCACAGCTAGCAGGTTAAGCAGATAAAACTCAAACCCAGGGCTTTACACTCTAACTCACACTCTTTTTGTGCATGTTACATGCTGCTTTTTGGCCTTAGCTACCATTTCTGGTGGGAATTTTTTAACAGTGGGTCATTCTTAATGAATCCTATAACATTCCTACACCTGAGTTTATGACTAAGCTGATGCCTGAAAACTCATGTTCAACCCTCTAGGGAGCTAGAAAGAGCAGGCAAAGGGAGAACCTTAACCACACATATCTCTAGTCTTGCTTCCCTACCACAGAAACAGAATTCTCTCAAGTTTCTTGTTATCCTTAAATACCTAAAGAAACAATAGGAATTTCAGTTGATGCTTTTAATTTAGCTCCAAGATCACATAAATTGTTTCCATTTTTTTTGGAAACCAGTAAAGGTTTTTAAAGCTGACAATGATTATGACACACCAACTGAGAGACAAAGAAAGCTGCAGGTGATGCTGGCAGGCTGGGTCCAGAGACCTGAAGGGTTACTGCAGGATTAGCCAAGAGGGTTCTTGGCTTCACAAATGATGGAAATCAAATGTGAGCCAGCAGGAGGGTGAAAGCAAAGTTTATATATATATATATATATATATATATATATATATATATAGTATAGAGCAGATACAGAGTGTCTGGGAGACTCAAAAGGAAAGGGGGGAGTCTCATCTTTGTTCAGGGTCTGGGGGCAGTTATTGAGGTTTATGTGTCCTCTAAGGCATTCAGGTACCAGTTAGAACAAAGATGAGGGCCCAGGTATTATTCCTTGGAGACAGGGGGCCTTGGCATTGAGATGTCTAGCTACAGTTGTCTGGAATACACATATAATAGCTGTCCAGTCATTCTGTCCTTGTCATTTCTTAGATGTTACTTATTCTAGAGAAATCATTAACTCCTTGTCCCTTACAAGGAGGGCATATGCTGTTTGCATTATAAGGCATGTGTAAAGTGAGGTGGGGATACAGGTCCTAGTGAAAATAGAAGCAGGAAAGGGAGCTAAAAGCAGATTTTATTGAGTTCTTCAGTTCACTTGTCTCACAGGTGAAATTGGGAATAGAAGGGAGGTTAAAGCTTCCTATATTCTAGTCAGGTAAGCACCCACCTATTAGCTGTGTGGTCCAGACCTGGATTCTCAGGTCTATGTGTATCTGTATTAAGTATTGTAAGGCATGTTTCAGGCCTTTATGAGATCAAACTAGGTCACATCAAGCCATTCTCCTTAGCTTGTCCTGCTTTTATCGTTAGATTAGAGTGACAGGGCCCACTGTTTATCCATAAGTCTCACAAAGTGTTCTTGAGGATTGTGAAAGTCTGCACGTGGCAACCACCCCATCCTTTTGTTCAGGACTGAACTTGTTCACTTTGAGCATGGTAAAAGAAACCCAGACTCTGAAGCAAGCTTGGAGCAAAACTGGCCCACTCTGTATAGCTGACCTTTTTCTCTCTTGTGAACTTGATGCCAGTGGAACCCAACAGATCAGAACCCATCTATACTCACAGCTTATTTATATGCACAATCATTATGGGAGGAAAAAGAACAATGTGGAGGTTGTTTTTTGCAAAGCAATTCAACAACACCTATATTTCACAGCCTGGGTCTTCCAAGATTGACAGAGCTATGTTAGGAATTCTTAAAGACAGCCTTCCCCAGACATACCAAAAAGCCCAGTTTACCCTACATTGTGAAGAGTTAGGATTGCAAAATCAAATTCTTTGCAGGTATCCTGCAGCTGAGAAGTGAGGCATGCAAGGCAATTCAGCAGAATGGGAGCAGTTTAACCAAACTGTATAATGTTAATAAAAGTTAATGAACATTTCTGATTCTGTCAAATTGTCTAAAGGCCAAATATAGGCAGACAGGAGGGATAGTTTGTGAGAACAAGTTGGCCAGTGAAGACATCCATCAGGACAGAGCTCATGAGACCTCCTTGGCCAGACTCAGCCACACCACACATCCCAGCAGTAGATGTGTTCTCAGGGGAAGCTGAGGGCAGTGCTAAGAGGGTGAGGGCAGAAAGACACTTATACTTTACATGCCACAGGTCCACAAGTGATATCATCCATCTCTATGGTTTTCTTTTTTTTTAATTTATGAAATATCACATTCAAAAAGATACAAAATAATATAATGGGCACCTATGTACTTACTATACAACTTAAGAAATAATTCATTACAAATACATTCTTTCCCCTCTCCCTCTCTGCTCCCTCCCTTTTCCTTCCTTCCATTTTCCAATTCTCCTCTCTGTACTCTTTTGAATTTGGCCTGTGTCATTGTCATATTTTTTATATAATTTATGTTCTCTAAACATTATGTGGCATTTCTTTGTAGCTGTTTAAACCTTATATAAGTGTAATATATGTAGATGAGATAAAACTGTATACAAAAGTAACCAGGGGAATGATTGAGCGTGGGATTTAAGGTTGCTGTGGCATCATAGCTTTTGGTAGCAGTTTCACCAAAACTTAATATATTATTAAAAGTAAATACTTAGAGAAATAAGAGTACCTTGTATGTACTAATGATGACTGTCTCCTGGACTGAGAGTATTAATCCAATTCTGTATACCAGAGAGTAAAACAACAATAATAAAAGATAATATACTGTTTGTATCCATCTATAACTTTTATTTTTCTCACGCAATAAGATTTGTGAAATTTATTTGTCAATATATGAAGCTTTTTATTCAATATTACCCCCATTTCTCCTGCCAGACTAGGCCTTCTCCAAAATTCCCCGGAGTACAAAGTGTTCAACCCTCTCCATGTAATCTTTCCTGGCCAGCACAGGCTGTGGCCACCTTGCTATTCTTAACCACTCATACCCACTCTGATATGCAGGTCTCACTTGCTGGCTTGAATTCCTAAGTATACCTCAGGCAACCATCCAGCTTATTTCATACTTCTAGAAGGCTTGCATATATTTTGGAAAAGAAAAGGCCTATGCTAGCAATATTTGTGTGGCTTACTCCTTCCTACTTCCCATCAGAGTCTTACAAACACATATAAGGATTGACACTGGAGTCTGAGAGTTTTTGGATGTAGGACAAAGGCTTTCTGTAAGAGCATCTTCTAACCAACCTGTCAATGTCATAATGCTAAGCTAACTTGCCTAAATTTGACCAAAATAACCCCTATTAGTACTTCAAATCAGTGGAAGTCTTAGCATCCTACTGTGCCCATGTGCCATCTCTCCTGGTACCTACTGTCCACATACCTCCAGTATAAAGCCTTTTCTTCCTTCCCACCTAGGACCTTATCCGAAGAGACATCCTGTACTACAAAGGCCGCATTGACATGGATAAATATGAGGTAGTTGACATTGAAGATGGCAGAGATGATGACTTTAATGTCAGCATGAAAAATGCCTTCAAGCTTCACAACAAGGAGACTGAGGAGATACATCTATTCTTTGCCAAGAAGCTGGAGGAGAAGATACGCTGGCTTAGGGCTTTCAGAGAAGAGAGAAAAATGGTACAGGAAGATGAAAAAATTGGTAAGTGACCTGAGAGGAGAAAGAAGAATATGGCTATGAAGAACATAGAGGAATTGAATTAGTTTTCAGTTTTCTATGGAAGACTTCTGTTGCAAACTGACCTAATCCACTTTGGTGGTTTCCTATTATCAGGTCCTTTTTGGCAGATACCAGTAGTTTCTACTAGTCAGGGTTAAATGAGAGTTATAATTTGGCCTGCCTTACAGTCTCTTGACTAGATAAAGCTATTACACTGAAAGCAAACCTCAACCTCAATTCTCCCAAACATACAAACATTTATTAGCAAACACAAAAACAGTCATACAACCTGTCCTATCATCTCAATGAAGTCCCAGTTCTGTTCTTAGATACATGGCAGCATCTTTTGTGTAAAGGTTAGTCAAGGAAGAGTTGGTGATATAACAACAGCATTCAACTAAATTTCTAGTAAGAATCTGGTGACAAAGTCCTCTGATGGGGGACAAAGCATAGCACCTGTTTTCAATCTTGACCTGAGGCTTCCTTCTGCAGGGTACAGGATATGGGGCTCACTGGATTTTTATGCCCAGTTCTTATGAAGGCTAAAGAGCCTGTAAGACATTTGTGGCTAGTACACATCTTGAATAACATTAATTTTACCACTAAAAATTCACTTTTAGCATGTATTAGGCTAACTAGGCCTCCTGCATTAAGGTGACTGAACTGCTGGTAATAATGGCCTCTGGAGCAAATAATTCTGAGTGTTTAATATGTTAACAAATCACCTCTTCAGTGTGTATACCAGATTAGGGCACGTCAGATGTTAAGTAAATGCCCTGAGAGCATAGATTAAAATTAATGTGCATGTATATATCATACTGTCTGTATGAAAGTGTTTTAAGTAAATGGTAGAAAATATAACTGGGTCTAAAACCATGATCACTTGTATGATTTAGAGTCCCACTAAACCATACGTTTTTGGCTTTAAACAGATTGTTCCCCTTTTTGAAAGAGTATATAATTAGTAGAGACAGTTTTAATGGTGCTTTCCAAATGTGGGATTTAGGTCCCCTTGACTATAGCTTTGTGGTTTACAAAGTACTATCTGGTCTCTTGCTCATGGTCCTGCCATTTTGGCATAAAAATACCAAACAGCCAGACTTTGTAATTCCCTGAGAAGACACAATTTCTGTTTTTGCCCATCCTTAATGAGAGTGGAATTTTATATTAAAACACTTGTATGTTCAAGCTGGTATAAAATGCCTCTAGAAAAATGGGCCTACCCATTGAATCCTGATGCAAATGGATTCTTCTGTCCTTCAGTGTCGGTGATTTAAATGGTTGAAAGATAAGGAAGGATGATCAGAAAGACACTGCTTAGTCTAATCCTAGTCTTTTCCTTATTTGGGGTAGAGTGCATATTAATAATTCACTTTGAATCCCACTGAAGTCAAATTGCTTTTAACATAAAAGCACTGCAATGGGACATGATGTGGAGTTGTACAGGAATGCTACTTGACTGCTTCTCTCAATGGTAGGCAGCAGCAGCCTCTGATACCACTTAGGTTGTTAGAGCTATTAAAGGAATTGTCTTAGTATGCTTTATGTAGACCCTAGATGAACTTGAAGATCCCCACCATTCCCTCTGATTCCACCATGATATCTCCCACATAATGCCCTAATAACCTGTAACTTTAAGAATCTGCTTCTAATAGAAAAGCTTCCAGAAGTTAATTTTTTAAATTTTTTTAGGTTCTTCTTTAAATTCCAGTTAGTTAACATACAGCATAATATTAATTTCAGGTGTAAAATTTAGTGATTCAGCACTTTCATACCATACCTCATACTCATCATAAGTGCACCCCTTAATCCACATCACCTATTTAACCCATCTGCCCGATGACCTCCCCTCTGGTGACAATTGGTTTATTCTCTATAAAGAGTCTGTTTTTTGGTTTGCCACTCTCTTATTTTCCCCTATGATCATTTGTTTTGTTTATTAAATTCCACATGAGTGAAATCACATGGTATTTGTCTTTCTCTGACTTATTTTGCTTAGCATCAGACTCTGTAGCTACACCCACCAATGGAATATTACTCAGCCATAAAAAAGAATGAAATAAAAGAATGAAATCTTGCCATTTGCAGCAAAGTGGATGGAGCTACAGAAATTACTTTCTGACAGACCTATGGTTATCTTTTTGAAAACATTACTTTTTTCTAATTATAATAACACTTTTATTTAGGCAATTTTGGAGAAAAACAGAAAAATACAAGAAAAAATAAAAATAACACAAGAGCATTCTACCCAGAGAGAGATAACTTTTATAAAAATTTTCATATATTTCCTTCCTATGTGTTTTAAATATGTCTAAATTAAAAAAAATAGGACTAGGATTGCTGATTCTTTCTTTCTGTCTCCCCCAAACTACCTCTCCATGATGAATAGTTCTAATTTTATATCTTTATTTTGCACTTAAAATCATATCATTAGCATTTCCCTATGTCAGTTAATATTTTTAATCATTATTTTTATGGCTGCCACATAAATTTATCATAATTTTATTTTTACTTTCTAATTATAAAACAAATACATGGCCATAATAACCACTTAACACATAATAAAATGTAATAAAATTTAGCATTATTTTCCCTTCTCTGTCACTCCTATGCTGTGTGAGATAATCAGTATAAATTTGGTATGCCTAGTTCCATGCTTATGTTCATATAAACATATATACACATAAGACTTTTCAAAAAATTTACTTACAAAAGTTATACCAAATATATTATTCTGTAACTTGTTTTTTAAAGCCTAATTTATCATAAGGAACTCTTCAGGTGAAGAATATAGACTATAACTATAACTTCTTCTATCAGTGTTCAAACAGAGAAAAACAACACATAGGAGAAGCATTATTATTTAAGAAATTTATTATAAAGAACTGACTGATATGATTGCAAAACTTGGCTAAGCAACTCCAAAATCTATGTAGCAGGAAGTCAGAATGCAAGATCATGGGCAGGCTCAAACTCAAAGGCATAGTTCAAAGCTGTCATCTGTAGGCAGGAAGATCATGACAAGGATGAGACTCTGCATACATAGACTGAAGCTGAGAGAACTTCTCCCTTCTGGAGATACCTCAACCCTGTTTTTTTTAAGCAGTAAAAACACCATGAGTTCTATGCTCTTACCAAAATTTTAAGTGCATAATATAGTAATGTTAACCATAGGCTCAATGTTGTACAGCAGATTTCTAGAACTTATTCATATCTTATATAAATGAATCTGTAGTTTTGATAGGATTCCTTTGAATTTGTAGATGGCCTTTGGCAGAATGGATATTTTAACAATATTAAGTCTTCCAGTTCAAAATGAAAGGCCAATATCCCTGATGAACGTACATGAAAAAAATTCTTAATAAAACAGGAAAAAACAGAATTCAGCAGCACAACAAAAGGATCATAAATCATGAACAAGTAGGATTTATCCCTTGGATGCAATGATAGTTTAACATATGCAAATCAATTAATGTGATACATCACTCTAATGAAAGATAGAAATCACATGATCACAACTATAGATGCAGAAAAATGATTTGATGTAACTTATCATTATTTCATGATAAAAAACTCACAGCAAACTATGTATAGAATGAATTTACCTGAACATAATAAAGGCTATATATGAAAGGCCCCACAGCTAGCATCATACTCAAGGGGGAAAAACTGAAAGCTTTTTTTCTTAGATCAGTTCTAAGACAAAGATGCCCATTTTCACCATTTCTATTCAACATAGTAGTGGAAGTCATAGCCAGAGAAAATTAGGCTAGAAGAAAATAAAAGGCATTCAAATGGGAAAGGAAAAAGTAAAATTATTACTGTTTGTAGATGACATTATCTTATAAGTAGAAAACCTTAAAAACACCACAGAAATACTTTTATGTCTAATAAATGAATTCAGTACAATTGCAGGATACAAAATCAACATACAAAAATCAGTTGTGTTTCTAAATACTAACAATGAACTATCTGAAAAAAAAATTAAGCAAATACAGTAGTCCCAATTATAATCACATCAAAATGGATATAATGGGAATAAACTTAACCAAGAAGGTGAAAGATTTCTACACCAAAAATTATAAACCCTTGCTGAAAGAAATTAAAGAACACATAATAGACTTAATATTGTTAAAATATCTATTTTACCCAATGCCATCTACAGATTCAATGTGATCTTAACCAAACTCCAATGTTACTTTTTTACAGAAATAGAAAACACAATCCTAAAATTCATGTGGAACCACAAAAGAACCATAATAACTAAAAATATTTGAGAGAAAGAACAAAGCTGGAGGGATAATACTTCCTGATTCAAAATATATTAAAAGCTACATTATTTAAAACAGTATGGTACTGGTATAAAGACAGACATATAGACCAGTGGAATAGGATAGAAAGACTAGAAAAAAACCCATACATATACAGTCAACATATCTTTGACAAGGGTACCAAGAATATACAATTGGGAAAAGATGGTTTCTTCAATAAATGGTGCTGGGAAAACTGGATATCCACATGCAAACCGAAGAAATTGAACTCCTACCTTACACCATACATGAAAACTAACTCAAAATGTATAAAAGGCTTAATTGTATGACCCCAAACCTTAAAACTTCTAGAAGAAAACATAGGGAAAAAGCTTATTGGCATTGATCTTAGCAATGATTGTTTGGATATGAAGCACAGGCAACAAAGCAAAATTGTGTCATAATAAAGTGCTTTGACACTGCAAAGGAAACAATGAAAAGGCAACCTAAAGCATCAAAAAATATTTGCATATTATAAATATATATATATGTATATATATATATATATATATATATATATATAAATTATATATAAGAGGTTAATTTCCAAAACATATAGGGATATCCTACAACTCAATAGGAAAATATCAAATAACTTAATTTTAAAAATAGGCAAAGAAGGAGTGCCTGGGTGGCTCAGTCGGTTAAGCATATAACTTCTGCTTAGATCATAATCTCACAGTTTGTGAATTCGAGCCCTGCGTCAGGCTCTGTGCTGACAGTTCAGAGCCTGGAGCCTGCTTTGGATTCTGTGTCTCCCTCTCTCTCTGCCCCTCCCCTCCTTGCACTCTGTCTCTCTGTCTCCCAAAAATAAATAAACATTAAAAATTTTTTAAATGGATAAAGGACTTGAATAGACATTTCTATTATTTCATTACTTTTTTGCCATTTGATTTTTTTCTTCCATTTGAAACTTTACACAAATTTTCGGTTTTAATATTTTATATTTTGACTCATTATTTCCTTGTCTTTGTTTTTGCTTTTGGTTGTGAAATATTTTTCTACTTTATGCCATAGTTTATTCACCCCTTCTTCATTTACCATCATCTTAACTCATATTCTCACATTTCTTTTTCCTCTCTATACTGTGAAAAACATTTTTGTAGCTGAATATTTGTTCAAGCTTCTCACCATTTATTTATCAAGACTTTTGATATATCTTGCCAAAATTACTATTTCAGAAAAGTTGTACTATTTTATACATTTGAGAAAGGTCTGTGTTTCTTGTAACAAAGTTACAAAGTCTTGTAACAAAAACAAATATTTTTATATTATAGGCTTTGAAATTTCTGAAAACCAGAAGAGGCAAGCTGCAATGACTGTGAGAAAAGTCCCTAAACAAAAAGGTAAAGCTGCTTTTACCCCACCAGCTCTACTTTCTTTGTGAGAGTGTGAAGCCATAAACTATGTGATTGCAAATCCCCAGGCTTGTTTCCATGTGAAAGCTAATTTGGGATGGTGGGGGAGTGTCTGGGTTTCCAGGTGTTCCTGATAATGTAGCAAATGGTCTTAAAGGCATAAGGCTTAGGAATAAATAGTGTAAGGTGGTTATGTCCAAAGATAGTTCATTGGGTACAGGAAAAAATAAAATTTGTTTCCTTTTATTTTTATGTAAGTAAAAGAAAGAAACTAAACTTCACTCACAAATTAGAGACTGATGAACAATAGTAACTGTGTAAATTTTATTAATAAGTACAAATATATTTGGAATATATACACAATTTTCCTTAATTTGTTTGGGGGCATTTGCTAAATCAGGAGTCTTAAATCAGAATGGAGAACTTCAAACTGGACCAAGACAGAAGATTCAGATACTAGTTTTCTTTCTCTGAACCATAAAGTACTTAAAAAAGGAAAATACCTTGAGAATCAATTTGAATATGGAATAAAGCTTTCTCCTTTTCATGAACTAGACAAAATTAAAATGCTTAGTTGAACAAAAGGAAGTAACTATCCTTTATTTTATTCATGACCCTATTCATTACCAGTTATTTTATACAAGTTCTTTAATTTCATCTTTATGGTACTTCTGAAGAGGTAGGCATTATTAGCCTCATTTTCCAGATTAGGAAACAAGATCTTTGGGATAAAGGGATTGTGAACTTAACTCATCTTGATTCCAAGTCCACTGTTCTTCCCTCTCCATCTCGGGGGTCTGCTGATTCTCTATGCTGGGAAAGAACAGCTCACATTTTGTCTCAGCTCAATTACTGACAGCTGCTTCTATTACTGACAGCCACTGTCATTTTCCCCAGGGGTAGGTGATCTTAATGAGACCTCACTTTCCCCAGGCCCTTCTGCTTTCTCAGTAGACTCTTTGGTTTAGAATGAATCGCCCTACAAAATTACTAGATTCAAGTTGCCTGAAATTCCAGCAACCAAGTAGAGCTTCCTTAATTATTCCCAAATGAAGCTCCTTTTCACTGAGGAGGTTGAGTGCCTATGAATATCTGATTTCTAATTAAACAGTGCACCTAGTTGGGGCCCCTGTGACTAGACATGACTTCCTTTTAACTGATTATTGTTTCTTGCCCTTGGGAGGCACTCACTGGCTTCTTCCCTCATCATGGAAATATGATTATCTTTAGGTAGGAAATTAAAGGCAATCACTCTTAACCACTTGGGAGCAAAAACATGAAAGTGTTAGAAAGCTATCTGAAGTTAGGTCAGTATAGATATGATCTGTATGAGTAGGGAAACATTGTGAGAGAATGTACCCCTTCCTTAGAGATATAAGCAGAAAAGAACCCCAGCCAGTTGGGGAGTCCTCAGGCTACAAAGAAGCTACTTTGTGTCCTGCCTGTTTCCTGGAGGCTCTTAACCCCTGAGATTTTCTCACTATGATTCCCTCCACTGTTCTCCACACTGACCTTCATGATGGGATAATACCCCTTTACCTCAGGGCAGGTTCCCTCAAGTCTATCGAATACTGGCTGCTCTTTTCACTATGAACTCTTAAAGTAAAGGAGCTCCTATAAAGCAACAAGCCAGAAAACAGTCCTGCTCACTCATACCAAGTCTTAGTGTCAGGTTCCTTTTCCACCCTATCTAGTCACAAGGCTATTTCTTTCAGGTTCTCTCTTATTCCCCAATATCTAAACACTGGTTCAGCAATTCTAGTTTTCAAAGAAACTCATTTAGTTTCAAACTTTCCAGAATTCCTACGAATCTCCATTATTTCTATTTCTAGTTTTCAAGACTCTCCTAGTCCAGGACTGTGACGATCGATATATTTTGAGACTCGAGGGAACTGCATATGTGGAAGCAATTGTCAAACTTAGGAATTTAATAGTTATATTATGTACATGATAAGAGTAAGAAGGGAATTCTTTAAGATACCCATAAAAGCCAGTTTCTTTAACCCTTCCAATGACCCTTTCCTGGAAGTGATGGGAACACTGTTATTAATAATTCTCTAATGCAGATATATTGAATAAGGTAATTATTCTAGTGTCCCTTTCCACCCCCACCTATAATTCCATGGGACCTTATCAACTCGGTCTACTGCTCTGTAGTGGGGGAAGCCTGGCTGTAAGATAAGCAAAGAGGACAGAGCCTAGCTCCAAGGAAAGCCTTTTTTACTTTTATATATCGTCTTGGTTTTAAGAATTGATACATAACTTCTTGGAATTTGAATACTAATTCTTAGTCTATCAACCTATTTCAGTCTGTCATCATAGAACTCCCTAGGGCCATTAGCATAGCTCCCATCTCCGAGGCTGTAGGACCAGCTCAAAATCAAATGAATATCCTAAAATAACTAAAATAATCTTGAAAAAGAAGAGTAAATTTAATCAGTCTATCCTGATTTTAACACTAATTATATAGCTACAATAACCAAGACAGCGTGGTATTGGCAGAAGAAAAGGCGTATTATATCAATGAAACAGAATAGAGAAACCAGAAATAGACCTACATAAATATGCCCAAGTAATTTTTGAAAAAGATTCAAAAGAAGTTTAGTGGAGGAAGGACAATGTTTTCAACAAATGCTACTTTACTCATAGATCAAAAATTAAAAAAAAAAACAACTCAACCTAAACTTACACACTATAAAAATGAACTCAAAATGGATAATGAACTTATATTTAAAGCTACAAAACTTTTTAAAAAGGAGAAATTCTTCAGTATATAGGGCTAGGCAAAGAAGTTCTTAGACTTGACACCAAAAGCTGGAACCACAAAATGAAAAATTGATATAATGTGCCTCATCAAAATAGAAATTTTTGCTCTCTAAAAGATCACATGAAGAGGATAAAAAGACAAGCTACAGAGTAGGAAAAAATACAAGCCATGTATCTGAAAAAAATACTAATAACTAGAATATACAAAGAACTCTCAAAACTCAACAGTATAAAACCACACACTTCAATTAGAAAATAGGCAAAAGACAGATATTTTACTGAAGAGAATATATGGATGGCAGTTAAACACATGAAAAGATGTTCAACATTATTGATCATTGGAGAAATGCAAATGAAAACCACAATGAGATATCACTACATACCTATTGAAAAGGCTAAAATAAAAATAAATAGTGACAACACCAAATGCTGGGAAGAGTGTAGAGGAACTGAATCATTTATATCTTGCTTTAGAGATTGCTAAATTGCATAGCCACTCTGGAAAATAGTATGGTGGTTTCTTAAAACACAAAATGTACAATTACCATATAACCTAGCAGTTACATTCCTGGACAATTTTCCCAGAGAAATGAAAATTTACTTTCACATAAAAACCTCTAAACAAATGTTTATAGCAACTTTGTTCATAATAGCCCAAAATGGAAACAACCCAGATATCTTGCAGTAGGTGAGTAAGCAAACTATGGTATATCCATACCATGGAATATTACTTCTTAGTAAAAAGGAGCCAACTATTGGTACATGCAACAACTTGGGTGAATCTCCAAGGAATTATGCTAAGTGAGAAAAGCCAATCCTCAAACGTTATATATGGTATGACTCCATTTATATAACATTCTTGAAATGATATCATTTAGTAATGGGAAGCAGATTAGTGGTTGACAAAGATTAAGGAGGGGGTGAGTACAGGAGAGAATAGTGGTTATGGAAGAGTAATGATAGTGTTCTTGTGATGACAGAAATGTTCTATCTCTTGGCTGTGTCCCATAACAATGTTAAAATCCTGGTTGTAATATTGTACTAGAGTTTTATAAAATGTTATCATTGGAGAAACTGAGTAAAGGGTACAAAGTGTATCTCTGTATTGTTTCTTACAGCTGCATGTAAATATGCAGTACTCTCAAAACAAAAAAAAAGTTTAATTGAGAAATTAAAATGAACACTTCCCAAACTTTCCCCCTAATATTTTCATATCATTTGTCGGCACTCAGTACCTTCATATTTCTGACACTTACCACCTTTGAAAATTGACTCTTAGAGGACATCACCAAAATAGCAGAATAGCTTTCAATTGTCTTCCCCCTGAAGAATATTGATTTTGACAGTCACCCACAGATGAGTGTGCTTTTGTGAAAGTTCAAAATCCAGCAGAAAAGTTCCAGATCACCCATAGAGAAAAATATCCATGATTAGATGCATAGAAAAATAGGGCCAGTCAATAAAGACTAGAGGAAGTGAATGCCTTTTCAAATGCCACAACAGCAACTCAATACTACAAGGGACATGAAAAATCAGGGAAACATGACATAACCAAAGGAATACAGTTTTATAGAAACTGACCCCCAAAGACATGGAGATATGCAATTTTTCCAATAAACATTTCAAAATAGTTGTTTCAAGGAAATTTAGTGAGCCACAAGAAAGCACAGAAAGTTCAAAAAAATCAGGAAAACAATACACAAGACAAGAAACTTAACAAAGAGTAGAAATCATAAAAAAAATAACCAAACAAAAATTATAGAGCTGAAGAATACAATTAATGAAATGAAACAAATGCAATAGAGAGCATCAAAAACAGATTTGATCAAGCAGAAGAAAGTATTTGTGAAGTCAAAAACAGGTCATTTGAAATTATCGAAGAAAGCCTATGTGAATTATGGGATAAAATTAAGATAAGCAATCTATACAATATTGTAGAACCAGAAGAAGAAAAGAGAAAGAAAGGGGAAGAAAACTTATTTAAAGAAATAATGGCTGAGAAACTTTCAATTCTGGATAAGTATTTAAATATTCAGCTTCATGAGACTCATTGCTAAACAATGTCAACCCAAATTATATTCTTCAAGATACATTATAATAAAACTGTCTAAAGTCAAAAACAAAGATAAAAGATTAAAAGCAGCAAGATAAAATCTTCATATACAAGGGAACACACATAAGGCTATTAGAAGATTTCTCAGCAGGAACCTAGCAGACCAGGAGAGAGTGGGATGCTATATTCAGAGTTCTGAAAGAAGAAAACTTTTAACCAAGAATACTATACCCAGGAAAGTTGTCCTTTAGAAATGTAGGAGAAAGACTTTCCCAGAGAGAGAGAGAGAGAGAGAGAGAGAGAGAGAGAGAGAGATTGAGAGAAAGAGAGTCCATCACCTCTAGATTTGTCTTACAAGAAATGCTGAAATGAGTTTTTCAAACTGAAGGTAAAAGATGATAATCAGTAACATGAAAACATATGAAAATATAAACACACAGATAAAGCAAGTGTATATCTAATTCAGAATACTCTAATATGGTGGTGTATTAATTATATCTATAAAGGATAAAGTATAAAAGGGTTAAAATAACTAAGGTACAATAATTTATTAATGGATAACAATAAAAAATGTAAATTGTGACATCAAAAACATAATATGTGGAGTTGGAGAGTAAAAAGGTAGAGTTTGTTTTTTATGTGTCCAAAGTTAATTTGTTACCAGTATAAAATAGATTATTGTAACTATAAGATATCTATGTCAGTTTCATTGTAACCACAAAGAACATACCTACAGTAGATACACACACAAAAAGAGGAGAATCAAAGCATACAAGTTTGGAAAACCATCAATTCATAAAGGAAAATAGCAAGAGAAGAAGAAAAGAACAAAATAACTATAAAACAGAAATAATTAATAAGATGACAATAGTAAATCCCTACCATCTCAATAATTACTTTCAATGTGAATGGATTAGATTCCCTTATCAACATGCATAGAGTGGCTGAATGGATAAAAATATAAGACACAATTATGCACTGCCTACAGAAGACTAAGTTCAAGGATACATATAGCCTCAAAGTTAAGGGATGGTAAACAGGTATTTTATGAATGTGGAAGCCAAACTAAAGCAAGGATAGCTATACTTATATAAATCAAAACTGTCACAAGAGACAAAGAAGGTCGCTATATAGTCATAAGGGGTAATTCATCAAGATATATATGCACCCAAAACATAAATATATAAATTGTAAATATATATGTGCTCATTATGAAACAAATACTTACAGATCTGAAGGAAGAAACAGACAATATAATAATAGTAACAATTAATAGATCACCTAGACAAAAATTGATTAAGAGAACATTGGACTGGAAATATATTTAGACTAAGTTGACCTAAAATACATATAAAGAACATGCCATCCAATAGCAGCAAAATTCACATTTTTCTCAAGCATAAATGGAACATGCTCTAGAGTGGTATGTGTTAGGTTACAAAACGAGTCTTAGAAAATTTAAGACTGAAATCATATCAAGTGTTTTTTCCAACCACAGTGGTATGAATCTAAAAATCCGTAACAGGAGGAAAACTGGAAAGTTCACAAATATGTGGAATTTACACAACACACTTCTGAATAACCAATGAGTCAAAGAAGAAATCAAAAGGGAAATAAAAAAATATCTTGAGTAAATGAAAATGAAAATCTAACATACCAAAAGTTACGGGATATAACAAAATCTGTTTTAGGAGGGAGGTTTATAGCCATAATGCTTACACAAAGAAAAAAAATTCAAATAAACAACCTAACTTTACACTTCAAGAACAAGCAAAAGAAGAAAAATAAGCCCAACGTTAACAAGAAAAAAAGGAAATACCAAAGATCAGAGGAGAAATAGAGAGCAGAAAAACAATAGAAAAGTTCAATGAAATTAAGAGCTATTTTTTGAAAAGATAAACAAAATTGACAAACCTTTGGCTAGACTAAAGGAGGGAGAAAACTCAAATAAATAGAATCAGAAATTAAACAGATTACAAATAATACCACAGAAATAGAATCATAAGAGAATAATGTGAACAATATACACCCAAAACTTGGATGACCTAGAAGAAATGAATAATTTCTAAAGAGGGTGGGTGATGGGTATTGAGGAGGGCACCTTTTGGGATGAGCACTGGGTGTTGTATGGAAACCAATTTGACAATAAATTTCATATATTGAAAAAAAACAGACAATGTACTAAGATTGAATCATGAAGAAATAGAAATATGAATGTACCAAAAATGAATAAGAAGATTGAATTAGTAATAAAAAAAAACCTCCCAACAAAGAAAAGCCCAAGAATAGATGGTTTTACTGGTGAATTGTACCAAGTATTTAACGAATCAATGCCAATCCTTCTCAAACTCTTCCAAAAAGTTGAAGAGACGAGAATACTTGCAAACTCATTTTATGAGACCAGCAGTAACACCAATACTAAATCCAGATAAGAATACTTCATGAAAAGAAAACCACAGGACAATATTCCTGATGCAAAATTTCTTAACAAAATACTAGCTAACAAAATTCAACAGCACATTAAAAGGATCATATCATACAGCATCATCAAGTGAGATTCATTACTGAGATGCAAGGATGGTTTAACATATGCAAATAAAAAATGTAATATACCACATTAATAGAAAGATAAAAAATCATACAATCATCTCAATAGATTCTAAAAAAGCATTTGACAAAATTCAACATCCTTTCATGACAAAAACTCTCAACAAATTATGTATAGAAGAAATGTACCTCAATATAATAAAGGCAATACATGGCAGATCCACAGCTAACATCATACTTAATGGTGAAAATTTGAAAGCTATTCTTCTAATATAAGAAACAACATGATAGCACCCAATCTCATCACCCGTATGCAATATAGTACTAGAAGTCTTAAGCAAAGAGCATTCAGGTAAGAAAAAGAAGGAAACAGTATCTGAATCAGAGAGGAAGTAAAATTGATTGACTATGACAATATTTTATCTATTTAAGAGCATCTATAAAGCATCCACAACTAACACCATGCTTACTGATGAGAGACTGATGTCTTCCCCCAAAATCAGGAACAAGGCAAGGATGTCCAGTCTCATTGCCTCTATTCAATATTGTTCTGGAGTTTCTGACCAAGGCAATTAGGCAAGAGACAGAGACAAAAGGCATTCAGTTTGGAAATAGCAAAATCCCACAGATAATCCAATTTAAAAAGGGGCAAAATACCTGAATAGATATTTTTACCAAAGAAAATATTCAAATGGCCAACAAGTACATGAAAAAGTGCTCAACATCACTTATCATCAGGAAATGCAAATAAGTACAATGAGATATCACTTCACACCTGTTAGAATAGCTAAAAAAGATAAGCAATAACTGGTATTGACAAGGCTATGGAGAGAAGGGAACCCTTGTATACTGTAGGAACGTAAGTTGGTACAGCCAGTATGGAAAACAGTATGGAGGTTCTTCACAAAGTTAAAAATAGAACTACCATATAATCTAGTAATTCCAGTTTGGAGTACATATCTAAAGGAAATGAAATCACTATCTCAAAGAAATACCTGCTCCCTATGTTTTTTGCAGCATTATTCAACAGTAGCCAAGACATGGGAACAACTTAAATGTCCTTTGGCAGACAAATCAGTAAAATAAATGTGGATAAAGCACACACACACACACACACACACACACAGAGTAAATCCTGCCTTTTGCCACATCATGGGTGAACCTGGAAGGTATTATGATAAGTGAAATAATTCATAGACAAATACTGTATTAGCTTACTTATATGTAGAATGCAATAAAATAAACCATAGAAACAGAGAACAGATTGGTCGTTGCCAGATGCAGGAGATGTGGGATGGGGGAAATGGGTAAATTTAGTTAAAGGGTACAAGCTTATAAAATAAGTTCTGTATAGCATGGTCACTAAGTTAATAATGCTGTATTGTAAATTTGAAAGTTTAAGAGAATAGATCTTAAAACTTCTCATCAAAAGAAAAAAATATGTAACTAGGCAAGGTGACAGATGTTAAGTAATCTTAATGTGGTTATCATTTTGCAGTATATACATACATCACATCATTATATTGTACACCTTAATCTTATACAACGTAATATGTCTATTATATCTCAATAATACTGATGGAAAAAAAGAAATACAAAATATGAGCAGACCAATAATGACTAAGTATATTGAATTAGTAATCAAAAACCTCCCAAAAAGAAAAGCCTAGAACCAGATGGTTTCACTGGGGAATTCTGTGGAACATGCATCAGTCCTTCTTAAACTTTTCCAAAATTTTGAAAGGAATACTTCCAGACTCATTTTATGAGTCCAGGATTACACTAACACTAATGCCAGATAAAGACAATAGAAGACAATACAGGCCAATATTTCTGATAAACATATATGTAAAAATTATCAACAAAATGCTAGCAAACCAAGTTCAACAGCACATTAAAGGATTGTACACCTCTTCTAGTGGGATTTATCTCTAGGAAGCAGGGATCATTCAACATATGCAAATCAATAAATGTGATTCACCACACTAACAGAGAGTAAGATAAAATCAAATATCATCTGTATAGATGCAGTAACAGCATCTGACAAAATTCAAAATACTTTCATGATAAAGATTCTCAATAAATTTGGTATATAAGGAACATACTTCAACATAATCAATGTCTTATATGACAAGCTTACCACAATTAATAAGCATGCTCAATGGTGAATGGTTGAAAGCTTGTCCTCTAATATCAGGAACAAGACAAGGATACCAACTCTCACCACTTCTATTCAACATACTGCTGGAAGTCCTATACAGAGCAATCAGGCAAGAAAAAGAAATAAACGAAAGGAAGAAGTAAATTTTTCTCTGTTTGCAGATGACATGATTTTACATATAGAAATATCTAGTTTCAACCTTCTGCATGTTGCTGTCCAGTTCTCCCAGCACCATTTGTTAAAGAGGCTGTCTTTTTTCCATTGGATGTTCTTTCCTGCTTTGTCAAAGATGAGTTGGCCATACGTTTGTGGGTCTAGTTCTGGGGTTTCTATTCTATTCCATTGGTCTATGTGTCTGTTTTGGTGCCAATACCATGCTGTCTTGATGATGACAGCTTTGTAGTAGAGGCTAAAGTCTGGGATTGTGATGCCTCCTGCTTTGGTCTTCTTCTTCAAAATTCCTTTGGCTATTCGGGGCCTTTTGTGGTTCCATATGAATTTTAGGATTGCTTGTTCTAGTTTTGAGAAGAATGCTGGTGCAATTTTGATTGGGATTGCATTGAATGTGTAGATAGCTTTGGGTAGTATTGACATTTTGACAATATTTATTTTTCCAATCCATGAGCAGGGAATGTCTTTCCATTTCTTTAAATCTTCTTCAATTTCCTTCAGAAGCTTTCTATAGTTTTCAGCATACAGATCCTTTACGTCTTTGGTTAGATTTATTCCTAGGTATTTTATGCTTCTTGGTGCAATTGTGAATGGGATCAGTTTCTTTATTTGTCTTTCTGTTGCTTCATTGTTAGTGTATAAGAATGCAACTGATTTCTGTACATTGATTTTGTATCCTGCAACTTTGCTGAATTCCTGTATCAGTTCTAGCAGACTTTTGGTGGAGTCAGCCTCTTTAACAAATGGTGCTGGGAGAACTGTACAGCAACATGCAGAAGGTTGAAACTAGACCACTTTCTCACACCATTCACAAAAATAAACTCAAAATGGATAAAGGACCTAAATGTGAGACAGGAAACCATCAAAACCTTAGAGGAGAAAGCAGGAAAAGACCTCTCTGACCTCAGCCGTAGCAATCTCTTACTCGACACATCCCCAAAGGCAAGGGAATTAAAAGCAAAAGTGAATTACTGGGACCTTATGAAGATAAAAAGCTTCTGCACAGCAAAGGAAACAACCAACAAAACTAAAAGGCAACCAACGGAATGGGAAAAGATATTCGCAAATGACATATCGGACAAAGGGCTAGTATCCAAAATCTATAAAGAGCTCACCAAACTCCACACCCAAAAAACAAATAACCCAGTGAAGAAATGGGCAGAAAACATGAATAGACACTTCTCTAAAGAAGACATCCGGATGGCCAACAGGCACATGAAAAGATGTTCAGCGTCGCTCCTTATCAGGGAAATACAAATCAAAACCACACTCAGGTATCACCTCACGCCAGTCAGAGTGGCCAAAATGAACAAATCAGGAGACTATAGATGCTGGAGAGGATGTGGAGAAACGGGAACCCTCTTGCACTGTTGGTGGGAATGCAAAGTGGTGCAGCCGCTCTGGAAAGCAGTGTGGAGGTTCCTCAGAAAATTAAAAATAGACCTACCCTATGACCCAGCAATAGCACTGCTAGGAATTTATCCAAGGGATACAGGAGTACTGATGCATAGGGCCACTTGTACCCCAATGTTCATAGCAGCACTCTCAACAATAGCCAAATTATGGAAAGAGCCTAAATGTCCATCAACTGATGAATGGATAAAGAAATTGTGGTTTATATACACAATGGAATATTACGTGGCAATGAGAAAAAATGAAATATGGCCTTTTGTAGCAACGTGGATGGAACTGGAGAGTGTGATGCTAAGTGAAATAAGCCATACAGAGAAAGACAGATACCATATGGTTTCACTCTTATGTGGATCCTGAGAAACTGAACAGGAACCCATGGGGGAGGGGAAGGAAAAAAAAAAAACGAGGTTAGAATGGGAGAGAGCCAAAGCATAAGAGACTGTTAAAAACTGAGAACAAACTGAGGGTTGATGGGGGGTGGGAGGGAGGAGAGGGTGGGTGATGGGTATTGAGGAGGGCACCTTTTGGGATGAGCACTGGGTGTTGTATGGAAACCAATTTGTCAATAAATTTCAGAAAAAAAAAAAGAAATATCTAAAGTCTCCTAAGAAATTTAGAATACTAGAATAATAATGGAATTCAGTAATGTTTCAGGATAAAAAATACATGTATAAAAATCATTTTTGTTTCTGTTAAAATGAATATTGAAAAGAGAAATTAATGAAACAATCCCATTTTCAACACACAAAATGGGATAAAGTACTTAGGAATATATTTAACTTAAGAGGTTAAAAATCTGTACATTTATAAAATTGGACATATATAAAAGAAATTTGGAAATTTATAAAAGAAACTGAAGAAGACATAAATAAATGGAATGATATTCTGTGTTCATGGATTGTAATACTTAATATTTTGAAATTGCCCCTACTACCCAAGGCCATCTATAGATTTATTGTAATCCCTATCTCAAATTTCATGGCATTTTTTAACAGAAGTAAATAGAGCAATTCTAAAATTCATATGGAATCACAGAAGATCCTGAATAACCAAAGCAATCCTGAGAAAGAAGAACAAAGCTGCTGGCATCATGCTTTCTGACATTAAACTTTATCCCAAAGCTATAGTAATCAAAACAATCTGGTACTGGCATAAAATCTGACATATAGTCTAATGGAAACGAAACAAGAGCCCAATTATAAACCCATAGTCAACTAATATTTATCAGGAGGCCAGGAATACTCAATGGAAAAAGGATAGCCTCTTCTATACAAAGTATTGGGGAAATTGGATATTTACATGCAAGACAATGTATTAGACCCCTATCTTAAACTATTCACAAAACTTAACTCAAAATGGATTAAATACTTAAGTATAAGACTCAACACCATAAAAAAGTCCTAGAAGAAAATGTAGAGAAAATACTCTTTGACATGGTTTTGGCAACAAGGTTTTGAACATGACACCAAAAGCACAAACAACAGAATAAAAAATAGTGAGGCTACATCAAACAAAAACCTTCTGCACAACAGAAGAAACAATCAACAAAATGAAAGGGCAACCTACAGAATAAGAGAAAATATTTGCAAAGTACATATTTGATAAGGGATTACTATGCAAGATATATGAGCAACACATACAACTCAACTAAAAAAAAATAGTTCAATTAAAAATGGGCAAAGGATGTAAATAGACATATTCCCAAAGAAGATATTTAAATGCCCATGTAAATGTTCCACAGGTATAAGAAAGGATGTTCAACATAATTAGTTATCAGAAGAATGTGAATCAAAACCATGAGTTTTTGTATTTGTTAGAGTGGCTGTTATAAAAAAAAAAGATATAGCAAGTGCTGGTGAGGATGTGGAGAAAAAGGGAATGGGCACTGACGGTCGGAATGCAAATTGGTAAGCTACTGTAAAGACAGTATGGAGGGTCCTTAAAAATTGCAAATAGAGCTGTGTGTATGGGAAGAAAATGAAATCAGGATCTCAAAGAGATATCTACACCCCCATGTTCATCGCAGCATTATTCACAATAGCCAAGACAGCAAGTAACCTGCATGTCCTTCAGCAGATGAATAGATAAAATAAATGTGGTATATACAATGGAATATTATTCAGCCATAGAAATAAGGAAATCCTGTCATTTATGGAAACATGGATGGACTTTGAGGGCATTATACTATGTGAAATAAGCAAAACAAAAATACAAATACTATATGATCTCACTTATATTAGAATCTAAAAAAGGGAATTTATAGAAACAGAAAGTAGATTGATGGTTGTCAGGGCTGGGATTGTAGGGCATATCAACATGTTGGTCAAAGGGCACAAACTTTAGTTATAAGATGAAGAGGTTCTGGGGATATAATGTACAGGATGGTGACTGCAGTTAACAATATCTTATTGTGTACTTGGGAGTTGCTGAGAGTTCTTAAATGCTCACACCACACAAAAAAGGTAATTTTGTTAGGTAATGGATATACTAACTTTATTGTGGTAATAATTTTGCAATATATATGTATATCAAATTATCATATTGCACAACAAACTTACAGAATGTTATATTTCAATTATATATCAATAAATCTGGAAAACAAAAGAACCAAAACAAAGCTTTTAGAAAGAACTGATTCCTTCCCACTTAAGTGCCAAAGGCTGGTGATGGCTCAATATGACACTACTTCTAGTGTAATGGGATCAGGTCATCAAACAAAGGCAAACAAATAAGCTGTAATGTTGAAATTACAGACATTGGCCAGCAGATGAGGAACTTTTTTCGGAGCAGCAGAAAGGTCTTCATTGAATTCTGAAATCATATGCTGTATGCCTCGGCCTATTATGTTCTGAATATAGGTTAGGATTAAACTTTCAGTTTAGCCTCCCACTCCCACCTGTATCGTCTATTCATGTGGATTTTGTTTTGATGGTTGCAAACACTTCTATGAAAGTTGCAATCGCTGAAGTGTTCCCTTTGAAAGGTTACAAATATATTCCAATCTTCCTTGTATTCCATGAATCATGTCTTCTTTGCTTTCTCCCATCTACCAATGTCACTTCCATATTAAATATGGTTTCAGCATTCTCAACCTGGTGTAGAATACTGGATCACTTGTACCTTGACTTTTAGAAAACCATTTATCCACCAAAAACCTGCTTTGAAGTCAATAGTTCTTAACAGGTTCTTTTGACACTTTGGGAGGGTTGAGGAGGGAGGAAACGAAAGACCTTTGAAGTTAAATGGAAATTGTTGGGTGACTTGCAAGAACAGTCCTGTGTAACAGTCTCTTAAAAAGAGGTTGAATGAGGGGCGCCTGGGTGGCGCAGTCAGTTAAGCGTCCGACTTCAGCCAGGTCACGATCTCGCGGTCTGTGAGTTCGAGCCCCGCGTCGGGCTCTGGGCTGATGGCTCAGAACCTGGAGCCTGTTTCTGATTCTGTGTCTTCCTCTCTTTCTGCCCCTCCCCCGTTCATGCTCTGTCTCTCTCTGTCCCAAAAATAAATAAACGTTGAAAAAAAAATTAAAAAAAAAAGAGGTTGAATGGGAAAGAGCCAAACCATAAGAGACCCTTAAAAACTGAGAATAAACTGAGGGTTGATGGGGGGTGGGAGGGAGGGAAGGGTGGGTGATGGGTATTGAGGAGGGCACCTTTTGGGATGAGCACTGGGTGTTGTATGGAAACCAACCTGACAATAAATTTCATATTAAAAAAATAATAAATAAATAAATAAATAGAGCTTGAACTGAGAAATCAAAGAATGTGAACTCTGTCCCTCACTTTATGACCTTGAGTGTGACATTTCACCCCAGGTCTCAGTGTCGTCATCTGTAAAATGGATAGTGGCAACACCACAAACTTCTCAGTGATACCTCAGTAGATGGGAAAGCATGTGTTGTTGCAGTAGTCACACCATTCCAAAATCTGTTAAGGAATGTAATTCTTGCCTTGGAGATTTTCTTTTTAATTTTTTTAACATTTTATTTGCTTTTGAGAGACAGACAGAGCATGAGTGGAAGTGCAAAGAGTGATGGAGACTGAATCTTAAGCAGGCTCCAGGCTCTGAGATGTCAGCACAGAGCCCAACATGGGGCTCAAACCCACAAACTGTGAGATCATGACCTGAGCCGATGTCGGATGCTCAACCGACTGAGCCACCCAGGCGCCCCGTATTCTTGCCTTGGAGATTTTCAATTCTAATTCATGCTCTCTAAAATTGACTACCTTGAATTTTCCTTCCAAAGTGGCCATTGGGTCATTTGAGAAACCCCTTGCTACTTAACTTATACCATTTCCCTTTGATCTCTCCTCTACTCTAGGTGTCAACTCTGCCCGCTCAGTTCCTCCTTCCTACCCACCACCGCAGGACCCGTTAAATCAGGGCCAGTACCTGGTCCCCGACGGCATCGCTCAGTCGCAGGTCTTTGAGTTCACCGAACCCAAGCGCAGCCAGTCACCATTCTGGCAAAACTTCAGCAGGTTAACCCCCTTCAAAAAATAATACCTACAGGGAGGCAGATAATTTTAAAATAAAGTAAATAAAATTATATTTATAGATGGACATTTTTTTGGAGAAGCACTGTTGAAATTTATATATATATAAATATATATATGCTTATATATATTTATATATATAGAGACATATATATATATACACATAGACCCTTGAGTATACACATAAACACACACACACACACACACACACACACACACATACACACAGAAGGACCAAAAAACATTTTCTGTTGTTTTGGGGAAGTGAAATCTGTAGTTGGTAGGAAGAGGTACCAATGACTTCCAAATATGTGATCCCTTCTTAAAAGCTTTCTGTTCTTACCTTGTCCCCCTCCCCTTTATTTTCAGAAAATAGTATTTCTATGTGTTCCTTTTCTTGTTGAGATAATCTCTTTGCTCCCCTGTGAGTGATTCATTGACTTGTCATTATTACCATAGATGTGTTTGTATTGCCTTTTTTCTTTCCTGATGATACTGATACTGATGACTTTTGAATTTAATTTGATGTGATAGAGTTTGGGAGTTTAAATTTCTTTTTTTTTCCTTTTACTATTCAATGGGTAAAGGGAAGATACACCTTTCTCTTCTCCCTCAGCTGATCATCTGTGAATGTTTCTGCAGCCTGGCAGTTGCCCCAGACAGCCTTTTCCCTGCATCATCTGTCCTCAGTCGTGCCAGTCTAGACATGCTCTGTTGTGCTCTGTGACATAACTGCCTGATATTTCTCTTGCTTTCACTGTGTTTTAGGTGTTGTAGAGGGATCAAAACCAAACAGAATCAAGGGAGAGTCAGAGAATAATAATGCTGGAGAGGACTTCTGTTCAGGGAACATTCTGCATTTGGGCTCTTCTCTAGCACTGGGATTTCCATGTTGTAGCACTGCTGGGTCATGACAGTTTTGTATCTGGGGTTTAGTTTGAGCCAATTATTCTCTTTTTCAAGCTGCTTTGGTTATGCTGTTCCTTGTAGGCCTCTCACTCCCCTAAGCTAAAAGATTTGAATTTGAAGCAAAGAGGCTGAGACTCTGCTTCCTGGGGAGAAGGATTCAATTGCCTCCAGCACCAAATGGGCTTAAAGTTGGGGTTCCCCACTGCAGTCATTTCAGGGGACTGGTCATCCCTACTTACATTTTCAGATAGTTTAGGCAGCATTTATAGGAGTCTATGAAGGGGTCAAGACAGAGCCCATCTGACCAAGATCATCAGCTGCCTTCAAATTATTGACCTGGACAGGATACAAAACTGACCTTAAACTCTTGAAGGAAAGAACAGGGATGGGCATGGAAAGAGACAGCCTCAGCCCCAGATATGTACCTGTAGTTCCTACCACTCAGGTTTTGTGAGACTTCCCTTATTGTTAACAGAATGCATGGACAATCTTCCATGATTCCTTCCTTCCCCTCTCCCTATAGTCCTTGTTTCTCCTGTTCTGGCACAGGAGAATTGCTGCTATTAGCATAGTTAAAGAACTCCTGTGACTCTAAGTAGGCCCTGTTTCCAATATTCTCTCATCCCAGGACATTGGAAGCAAGTAAGTGAAGAGCCCAGGGGACTCTTCCCTGTGGAGAAAAGATCTGAGGTAGAGACAGTACCCTCAGGCTTATTTTAGGCAGGCTTTATACTTGGGCAAATCTAACTTCTCCCACTAAGGGGCAGGCTCCCTATGGGTGCAGGAGTGCCTGTTCCTCCTCCCCACATAGCCCTTCAGGTGAACAGACCTTGAACAGCAAGGGAATGAAGTACAAAGAAGTGAGAATGGGCCCTGCTATGGAGAACCACTTAAGGGAGGAATCTGGAAATTGTGAGTCTGTTCTGAAGTCTATGGGAGAAAACTTCATCATGAAAGGACCTCAGCTTACTAAGCAGCAGCTATGGCTGCATGAAGTCCTCAGCATAGCTGACTTGATTGCCCCTCTATGCCTCCTGACCCAGACCAGGCCCTGCCCAGCCTGGGAGTTTTTCCTCTGTGGGAATCAAATTACAAGCTGTTTATGCTTCCATTCCACCACATTCAAATCAGACTTGTGGGGTAAGCCAAGGGTAAACCTGAGCTGGGCAGAGGGCTGGGGCTCGGGACTGGCTATGACTGCTCAGCAAATGACTCAGCTACTTAAGCCCCCTTGGCAAGGAAACTGGTATCCAGCACCTAAGCTAAAATGACTTCCCTGGAAAACAGCATGTATTTCAATGGCTGTGTAGGCCTCCCTTGAGTATACATCCTTTTCCTACTTTCCATTTTTCTCCACTAGGCTTAACTGTGACATTTCTCCAGGGGCTAGTAGCAAACCAAGAGGAGATGCTTGGCCAAGTCCCTGGGCATACAACATCTCTTAGCCAAGCCCCCTTACCCTCCCTCGATGCCCTTCTCCCCTGAGCCTGTCTCAGAGCTCCAGGATCAGGGGTATTACCCCTTGCCACCCACCTTTCATCTACCCAAACCACTGGCCTCACCAAATGCCAATAACTAGTGAAAACAATGAAACATCAGTTTACCATTGGTTGGAGTGTTCCCCCAGCCTATGGTAGCAAAGCAGACCAGTGATCAACAACCCCAAGTAGAGCCCTATTACCTGAGATCAGGGTCCAGGTCTATTCTGTGTCCCCACAGCAGTGCTATCCCCAAGAACTCTGTAAATCTCCTCTATGTGTGCATGGCCCCCGAGCTCCCCTTTCCTCAATTCAATGAGGCCTGGATTTGCTCTTCAAAAGGCTTTGCTAGTGTGTTTTATGGGCCCTGCTGTGGGATGGTCCTAACACAGAAATCCAACTCCTCTTTCTCTCTCCCTCTCTCCTCTTCTCTCTATGTGTATAACTCTAATGGATTTATCAAGGACAGCAACAAGAGAGTTCTAACAATTCTAGTGTGAAGCCAAATAGTGATCTTTTAGTGCTTTGGGGCTGGGGTGGGCTGGGGTGGATAGATGGGTAACAGTGATTTTGATTACCCCTGCTGCTCTGCATTTGCCAGTTTATTATTTTGTTTATTCTGACTGTTTGACCCTGTCAAACAAGTGTCAAAGTTGTGTGTTTAAAAAAATGTTTAACAACAAAAATATGATGTTGTAATGACACAAAGCCTTATGAAAATATTTATGGAGTTCAATAAAAGAAGTAAAAAGACACTTCCAGGCACAGCTTTCTTGCCATTGTGTGTGTGTGTGTGTGTGTGTGACTAATTGCAAAATAAATGGAGTTTCCTGATTGGGGGCAGTTTATTCCAACCTAGTCTTGGCCTGCCAACCATGCTATTCCATTGTCAGGCATCTCATGGTCTGTTTATGAACTTCCATGTCCTTTCTAGAAGAGTGGACCATAAGAACCAAGTTTGATCCTGTAACCAGGGACACTTCAAGTATCTTTATAGCTGGGACTGTCCTTCATGTCACCTGTCCCTTTAATAAGACTTGACCCATTCCTGACCCCATTCTTTTTTCTTGCAGCTACAAGTCCAGTACCTGCCCTGGGCACTCACATGAGCTTAAAAGCTGCTTTTTGGACCCACTCAGAGGCCATATCATATTCTGGTTCTTTCTCCTCAGAAGTGGACACATTCCTTAAACATTACCCAAAGTGGGTGGAGTGACCTTACAGATATTTCATCATAGTGTTGCCTGCAAGTAGATGCTCCTTGCTGCCTACAAAGCCTCAATGTGGTGTCTTAACCTGCCCATCAGAGATGCAATAGTGGGTTTGTTCTGGCAGTGCCTCACCTGCCTGCTTCCAGAGTGACGAAACACCCTAATAAAGTGCTTATTTACTAAAAGGGACCAGGTAATTTTTCCAAGCTACAGAGTTAGGAGGAGGAGCAGGTGTGGTACCTCTAGGTCAGGGTGTGAGCCCTGTGTATCTAGGTCTAAGGGATGCCCTTAATCCCAGATTTGGAGAAAGTAATTATTAAAATATATCCTTGAGTGAACTACTCTTTCTCCATTTCTTGGCTTTCTCTTAATTTAACCTCTTTCCCTTTCCCATGGGTTCTGACATGTTTTATCACACTCAGAAACCTCAGTTCTCAGCAGTCCCTTCTCTGTCTTGCTAATTCTCAGCTTCATCAGCTTCCAAAGGTGAATCTCAATTACCCCCTGCAGAGCAAGAGGACTGTCTCTAGTCTCAGTACTCCCTACTTTCTGGGGGTTCTATAATGGAGAGTTTGGAGACAAATTCTTGAGGTATTACACTCTGAGGTGCAGCTGATTCGCTCCTAAGGTACCTAAAATCAAACACGTCTCATCACCAAAAGAATAGCTCTACTAATTACAAGTTTATTTGCTAATAGCATTTATCCACTTGCTGCTCTCAGTTTTGTTACAAAACACCCTATATCCATTGATTAAAGTGCAACTTGACTAATTAACTTTCCAATTTGCCTTTTTTAATGTTTATTTTGAGAGGGAGAGAGAGCATGAGCATGTACATGTGAGTTGAGGAGGGACAGAGAGGGAGGGAGAGAATCCCAAGAAGGCTCCACACTATCAGTGCAGAACCTGATGCAGGGCTTGATGTCACAAACCATGAAATCATGACCTGAGCCAAAATCAAGAGTCATACACTTTACTGACTGAGGCACCCAGGCGCCCACAATTTGTCTATTTCTAAGTTTCTCCCCTTGACTAGGTATAGAAGGGACAGTAGATTTAAAGTATCATTTTTAGGACGCTTTCAAAAGAGGAAGGCCTTAGCTCATCCCAAGATCATTGTATCAAGGATGATGGCTGCTAAAGCATAAGAGACTGTTAAAAACTGAGAACAAACTGAGGGTTGATGGGGGGTGGGAGGGAGGAGAGGGTGGGTGATGGGTATTGAGGGCACCTTTTGGGATGAGCACTGGGTGTTGTATGGAAACCAATTTGTCAATAAATCTCATAAAAAATGAATAAACATTAAAAATAAAAAAAGTATGATGGCTGCTTATTCTACTTTCCTCAGGATCTTCGTAGAGAGATCTGTGGTGTGCCCAGATAGGCAGAACTAGAATGGAGAGGGGAAACTCTTCCCAGCTTCCAGGAAAGTCCTCTTCCTAGAACAAGTCATCCCTGACCTATGTGTATATAGGGTCTGATGTAGGAGGCCAATGACTTCTTTAAATATGACAATTTATCCATTTTCAATGACCTTACCATATCTAGGGTCTCATGTAATCCTTCTGACACCCATTTGGCAATGGGGTTATTAGCCACATTTCACACAGAAGCCAGAGGGTCATTTGAAGTGACCTTCAACCTTGACAGGTTACCAAACTTGTGAGTATTCATCACTTAAACCCCACCCCCATTCAAACTGATCTAAGTTCAGAGATGCTTGCTCTCATGGGGCTGCATGGGTTGGGGAATGGCTGGAAGCAAAAATATGAAATGAGCTGATATTAACATGTGAATGAGTATAATTCCTTGTACTCTCCCTGAGAGCCCTCTTAAGTTTTCTAATATAGGCCTCCAACATGTGATTGCAGTCGTAGGTCCTTTTGTCCCTTAGTACTGATAGCAAGTGAGTGAAGGACTGAGGCCTCTGATTACTTCAGTGTTTCAGCCACTGAGGCCACCACTGTGCTGCTTGGCCCACTTAGTTTTGGCCCCTTTGGGATTTCCTTAGTCATGCTGACCTGCTTACTACTGGCTTCCAGAAGCTTCTAAGATATGGGGCTGATGAAGTAGATCTTGTTTGCCCAGGTCTTTCCCTGCCAGGCCCAAGATAGCAAAGTGAGACTTCTTGGCATAAGTCTTAAGTCCACTACATGCAGGACAACAGTTCAGCCTGGCCATAGGTAGATTAAATCAGCTGGGTTTGCAACACAGTTGAAGAAAGACATTTGGCAGTAAGATTCATGTCCCCTGGAAGCATACTATTCTTGTTTAATCTCCTCAATTTCTGTCTTGGGCTGTGTTCTCCTTCTCCAGGAGTGTCACAAGGACACTTTTCTCATATAGTTTAGAAAGGGGTAGGGGGAAGATGGTACATGTGCATACAGTAGACCTGTGTTTTTCAGAAACCTCTGTTATTTCTAGTTAGCTCACCAATAGGTTATTTAAGCCAGATTCCTAGATGATGCTATATCCATCTCCACAACAGCTATGCTTCTTCACAGATCTGTCAACCAGATGAATGAGATTCAACCCACATATCCTGAGTATGTACTCTGGGCCAGATGTTGTAAGAATACCAAGATGACTAAAATAAAGTTTCTATCTATGGTCACTCAGAACATATAAGAATGGATCATAACAGGGATGGATGGGGGCCTGGAGGTACTCAGAGAATGGAGAGGTTAATTCTGATTGAGGAAATCTTTGTAAACAGTAAGGATAAGTTTGTTTGTGCTGAAGGAACAGATATTCCCCAAATCTCAATGGCTTAATATACAAGAGTTTATTTCTTCCCATGTGAATCTTTCTGTAGGTCCCAATAACTCTCCAAATCAGCTATATTTCATGTGATAGTACATGGTCTGGGGTGCTTCTGCCTTGCTATACCTCCATCTTTTTTTTTGATGGAAATGTTCTTTTTTTATTATGAAATTTATTGTCAAATTGGTTTCCATACAACACCCAGTGATCATCCCAACAGGTGCCCTCCTCAATACCCATCACCCACCCATCCCTCCCTCCCACCCCCCATAAACCCTCAGTTTGTTCTCAAAAGACTGCTATACCTCCATCTTAACACATACTTCCATAATCATCACTGCTGGAGAAAGAGTCTTAGAGTGTTTCCCACTTACACTTAAATTCTCTATCCCTGCTTTCAATCACAGTCCAAAGGGCCAGAATTGATCACATGGTCTCATCCCACTTCAAGGGAACAGGAAACTGTAAATGTCCTACGGGTTCAGAAGGGAAGGAGAACTAGATATGGATGAACATTAGAAACCTCTACCAAAGAAAGAAGGGTTTGAACGGCCTCAGAAGACAGGGAAAATTCTACCATGTTGCGAAGGTTAGAGCAACTGAGAAGTTAGGGGGAACAGTACACATAAGATCATCCTTCCTTCTGACACCAATTACAAGTCCAGGGATTCCCAAGACCACTCTTAGGTTAGATAATTCACTAGAAAGACTCACAGAACTGTTATAGCTATGGTTTATGAAACCTATATAGTGCAGATTAAAATCAGTTAAAGAAACCAGAGAAGAGTCCAAGAAAGAACCAAATGGAGAGCTTCAGTTGTCCTTTCCCTGTGGACTTGGAACAGTGTTACTTATTTAGCATCAAGATATGACAATTTGCATTGAGTATTGCTGGGAAGAGAAATTCGCTCAAGCTTCTAGAGATTTTATTGGGGCTCCATCACTGTCCCTGTAGCTGATCCCAGTCTCCAGTCTCCTCAGAAAGTGGGCTGATGTCAGGTAAACCAGAGAACCACCCTAAATCACATCTTTGGTGTGGCCAAAAATGCCACCCTAAATCACATTGTTAGACTGTCAGGTGACCAGAGGCTCCCAGGCAAACAAAAAACATTCTTACCAGAGACAACATTCCAAGTGCTTAAAGATTACCTCCCAGAAGCTGAAAGTAAAGGCAGGATCTATCTTTGGGCAAGATTAAAGTCTTTACACACATGTGGAAAATTCATGGAGCAGAATTTGGAAAAAGGAATAGATACAGAGTATTCCGAGTGAAGAGAATGACATGACTAAAATCCTGGAAGGTCAGATCATATTGAGTAAAAGCCTCTGTATTCATTTATTTATTAAGCCACAAAATATTTACCTGCATGCCAGGTAAACACTTCCAGTTTGTAGAATATAGAAATAAACAAATTAGATATTGCTCCTACTTGCATTGTGTTTATGAATGGTAAACTGCTTTCAGGTACAAATTTCTGTGTGTGAATTTTGGGGATGAGAGATGGGAGATTCAAAGCTCTCATAGCAAACCAACCACAAGTTGGGCTTCAGCTAGAACCCTCATAAATGTCCAGCCTCCTGGTCACCAGATTCCATACCCTCTGTCTCCTGTTCAGCCTTAGCTAAGGCAACCCGCACTCATTTTCAGTCCTAAATATGTATGTCTAGAATATAGCAGACCAGAATTACTGCAGGCATGGGGGTTACTGTTTTCCTTGTCCTGGGAGTAGCCCTTAACGAATGACTGATGAAGGAAGGTATAATTGTCCCAATTCCTTTGCTCCTCAGGTGTGACAATTCAAAAGTGTATTTGACACTTTTCCCTGGAGCTTCTCTAGGGATCCAGCTTCAACTGCCTACTGGTTTAATAACACACCCCTTATTGGCTGCCTGCACTTACCCGTATAACTTACTCCCCTCATATTAGAAAATGTGCTTCTTGGGGAGATTCAGCTAAGACACATGAATTAGGACTCACTATGTACTGTATGAAGTATTATACATTCTCACTGAATCATTGGTACTTTTGTAAGTTTGGAATTGTATCTAGCTGTATAAAACAAGAACCTTCAAATAAACCATCTACCTTCCTGGATGAGACTCAATAAGAAACAACTATTTAGACAAAAGGAAAGAAAGAAATAGTGACATTTCAGGCAGCAGTGGAGAGTGACATAGCACGAGGACATCTTTCTTAGCACCCCCAGAAATCCCATTAGGAAAGTGTGGTGTTGAAGCAAGGCAATGCACTAAAATTGTTTTCAAATTGCAAGGTCATGATATCAGTTGAGTATGACTAGCATTAAAAAATAAAATAATAGAATGGTATGGAATAGAATAGAAAATAATAGAGTATTGCAGGTAAAAAAAATATGTGGTGTTTTGAATTTGGAAGTTATGTATACTGGGTGCAGTATTAAAGGTTTTTTTTTTTTTAAGTAGATTGTCACAAATAATGTTCCAGGAACACTGGTGTAGAGCCAGATAGCCTCAGTTTAAATCCTAGCTCTACTGTTTGTTGGCTATGTGACTTTGGGTAAGTTACTTAACTATTTCATGCCTCACTTTCCCTATTTGTAAAATAGGGATTATAATAGTATTTCTCTGTGGCTGAAAAATTGTTGATTGCCCTCTAATATACATTTATCCTTTCTTATTTGCAACTTGAACCCCAGTTTTTTTTTTGAAGTAACAACATGCTCAATTAAGTACCATTTTTCCAGCTTCTCCTGTAGCAAGAGGCAGCCATATAAGCAACATTTGATAAGGAAATGTAAGAGAAAATCTGTTGGTAAGGGGCTGGTTTCTGATTATTTTTTTGCTTTCCTGATAAAGGGGAGAAATATGGCTGGCACCAACACCTCTTTTCTTCTCCCTACTTTGAATGTGGATATGATGCCTGAAGCTAGGACAGCTACCTGTGAACACAAGATAAAAGGAAGTAGCTAAAGGCCTGTATCCTAAAGCTGGTAGCAGGGAAAGATGGGAAGAGACTAGGTCCCTGATGACATCAGTAAACTACAGAAATAAGCAGCAACCACCTATCTCTGGATTGTTACTGTGTGAAGGAAACTCCAATTTAATTAAGTCACAGATGATTTTTATGTTACTTGAGGTCAAAATAATTTCTGAGCCTCATAAGTATTTATTATGATAAAATAAGTTAATACATGTCAAGCATCTACTACAGTGGTAGTTCAAAAAAATAAAGGCTGTTATTACACTAATGAACTGTGACATTCAAGGAAAGGAAGAAGGGAAGTAGGTTTTCCAGGGTCATAGTTCCCTCTTCTGTAAATTGAAGGTGGTGACTCAAAGGCTGTTAGAGCCCTGTCCAGCTCCCTGTGCCCTGGAAAGAGAGCACAGTGATCCAGAGGAATCTTAGAGTTTTACTTTATCATTTTTGGGCTCAGCATTTACTCCGTGCTCATTGTGGTTGGAAACCCAACATGGCTGAGACAGGGGAATTTTCTGGACTCTTCTGCTGTTCTCCGTTTTGAGAAATAAAAAGAGCTCTTTACATCTGGTACTCACCTGTACTTTATATCCACCCAGAGAACGATTGAGGCCATTCCCTTTACTTGGTAAGGTGTAGATGTCTGTAAAATGGAAACCACCTTTATTATTTTATAGGTAACAGATGCTTCTCTTCCTTCTGAGGAAACCTCTAAAAGAAAGACCTTATGTTTATAACCCCTAGAAGTCCCTTGTTCACCTTGCCTGCACCTATCCCTTTTCCTATCCACATAGGAGACATAGGCCTAACCTCCCTGTATCATACCAGTAGTAGAGAATCTGGGGTAAGTCACTTCTGCTCCCACTCTAGGCTTGGGTGCCCCATGTAGGACTAGGCCAGGGTGAAGCACACAAGATTATTCATGGGAAATACAGAAGAAAATATTAAAACTTCTCTATTATCTGATAAATAAGAAGAAACTTATGCTGTCCCAGTATGGATTGTCAGTAGTACGTGATTATAATAAGTACACATATTGGGAAGATGTGCTCATAAATGTTTTACTAATGGGGTGCATGATCCAAAAGTTGAGAGGGCCCTGGACCATATTTCTTTAAGATTTATTGAGCACTTACCATATATACCAACCTTATTCTAAGCACATTACATATATTAAATCAATTTAACCCTTACAACAGACCTATGAGAAAAATGCCATTTAATAATTTTGCGTATGAGGTAACTGAGGCACATGTTGGTGAAGCAAATTGTTCAAGGTCCTATAAGTACTGAGTAACATAGATTGGACACAAGCCCAAGACATTTAGCTATAGGGTTTGCACTTTTAACCACTTTTAGTCAATGAAAACCAGAATCCAAACTTCCAATATAAAATGGATACACTAATCTGAAGTCATCATTTTTTGGAGTAATTGTTTTACTTCTGGCCATATCCTCCTCCACGAACTCTGGAGCCAGACTGTCTGGGTTCAAATCCTTGCTGCATCATTCACTTCCTAGCTGTGGGACAATAGGCAGATGATATCATTTCTAGAAGCCTCAGTTTCCCCATCTGTTAAATAGGAATAAGAATACTTAGTAATTACATAATTTTTGTAAGGAGAAAATCATAACATGGAAAACAGCACAATGTCTAAGGCATAGTAAAAACTCAAATTGTTAAAAGTTGGGCCTGAGTTCCTCAAAAAGCTTGATGTAGAGTTACATATAACTCAGCAGCAATTCCATTCTTAAGTATATACCCTAAAGAAATGAAAACACTTCTATACAAAAATTTGTACACGTGTTCAAAGCAGATTTATTTATAATTGACAAAGGTGGAAACAATCCAAACATCCATCAACTGATGAATGGATAAGCAAAACGGTATATCCCTGTAATGGAATATTATTCAACCATAAAAAGAAATGAAATACTGGTACCTCCTACAATGTGAATGAAACTTGAAAACACTGTACTATATGAGAGAAGCCAAATTCAAAAAAATTGTGTATGATTTCACTTTTATGAAATGTCCAGAAAAGGCAAATCCATAGAGACATAAAATATATTATCAATTGCCAGGGGCTGGGAAGTGGACAGAAAGTGACTGTTAATGGGTAAAGTATTTCTTCTTGGGGTGGGTGATGAAAGTGATTTAGATTAAATGTGTTTATGGCTGCACAATTATGTGAATATACTAAAAAGCACTGACATATATACTTTTTAAAGGATGAATTTTGTTATGTAAAGTATGTCAATAAAATTGTTACAAACAAAAAGAAGGGGACCTTAACACTTCCTTGCTTTATGCTATTGGAGAATTCCCCAACCTATCTCTGCAAATTTGCCTCAAGGAGAAATCCCTGTGCCAGTGCCCTCACCCCCATGACTATATGAAAAACTTATCTCAAATAAATGACTGATCCCTTTCACTTTGCCTTGCTCCCAGCCTTTTCCTTATCAACCCTCTCTTGTCTTTCCTGCCAGCAGGGGTCCATAGCCCCACCCCACAAAATTTGTCCCCTGGAGAGATGTGAAGGTGGAAGAGGGACTGACCATCAATAACACCCCCCCACCCCGTAATAGACCTACCAACCACAGACCCAACTGTGGAGCCAGCAGCATACACAGGATGTGGCTACAGCCCCATATGATCATGGAACTGGAAGCAAACCATTAACTAGGAGGTTTTTACCTGTCCAAACCAGGTGGAAAGGATGCCTTCTCCTTCCAGTGAAGAGACACCAAATACAAAGCTACATGGAATGTGAAGAGACACCAAATACAAAGCTACATGGAATAAGGCAAATATGACACCACTAACGGACATGCATAAAGCTCCAATAACCAACCATAAATAAATCAGAAAAAAAGAGAGCTATATAAATAAACTGCTTGAGGGCAAATGGTTGGCTCAGTTGTGTAAGCATTCCACAGTTCATGATTTCCAGCCCTGAATTGGGATCTCTGCTGTCAGTGTAGAAACCCCTTTGGATTCTCTTTCTCCCTCTCTATCTTCCCCTCCCCTGCTTGCGCTGTCTCTCTCTCTCTCTCTCTCTCTCTCTCTCTCAAAAGTAAATAAGCATTAAATAATAAAAATAAATAAACTGCTTGACAATTAATTCAAAATAATTGTCTTAAAGTAGCTCACCAAGCTATAAGAGAACATGGACAGACAACTAAATTAAATCAGGGAAACAATGTATAAAGAAAATGAGAAGATTAATAAAGAAAGTAAAACCATAAAAAAGAACCAAACAGAAATCCTGGAGCTGAAGAACACAACGACTGAACCGAAAAATACAATAGAGAGTTTCAATAGTGGACACAATCATGCAAAAAAAAAAATTATTTGGAGTCACTCTAAGATAAGTAATTTGAAATACAAATTTGAATACAAATTTGACTTATGGGACACTAACAGTTAATTTATGTATGCATTATGAGGATCCCAGAAGGAACAGAGAAATAGAGTTCAAAAGTGGGGTGCTTGGGTGGCTCAGTTGGTTGGCATCTGACTTCAGCTCAGGTCGGTCTCGCAGTTCATGGATCCAAGCCCTGCATCAAGCTCTGTGCTGACAGCTCAGAGCCTGGAGCCTGCTTTGGATTCTGTGTCTCCCTCTCTCTCTGCCCTTCCCTCTGCTGCTCTGTCTCCCTGTCTCTCTCTCAATAATAAGTAAACATTAAAAAAATTAAAAAAAGAGCTCAAAAGTGTATTTAAACAAATAATCATAGAAATAGATCCATGATTTCCAAAGAACCCCAGACAGACCAAATATTGAGGTATAATATTAAGAATCATTCACTGATTAACATTATAATAAAATTGTTAAAAATCAAAACTGAGGGAAAAAAACCCTGTAAAACAGCAAGAGATAAGTGACCTGTCACATAATAAAACTAATCAAGCTATAGGGGGAATTCTCAGCCAGAAACCTTGCAGGCTGGAGAGAGTGGAAGACATATTAAAAATGCTGAAAGAAAAAGATTTCTGACCAAAAATACTATTTCTGTCAAGGCTGCATTTCAGAAATGAAGAAGAAATACTTTTGTAGACAAATAAAAGCTAAGGGAGTTCATGACCACTAGTCATGGCTTGCAAGAAATGGTAAAAGCAGTTCTCTAGGTTGAAATGAAATAGAAACATGAAACATACAAAAGGAGAAAGCTCACTAGCAAAGGTAAGCATTATCTAATACTGCTAAATAAATCATTTTCAACTCAAGTATAAAAGTTAAAATTATTAAAAATAACTATAGCTACAGTAACTTGTTAATGAGTACATAGTATAAAAAAAGCTGTATATTGTGACATCAATAACATAAAATGTGGAGAATTACAGTGTAGAGTTTTTGTATGTTATTAAAGTTACATTGTTTTTAACTTAAATATACTCTTATACCGACAGTGCATTTCAGGTAAGCCTCATAGTAACCAAAAAACATAAACCTATAGTCGTAACACAAATAAAGAGAAAGGAATCATACCACTACCAAAAAAAAAAGAATTAAAGAATTATAAAATAGAAAAAATTAAGATGACGGTAGTAAGTACTTCCTGTCAGTAACTATTTTTTTTAGTTTATTTATATATTTTGAGAGGGAGAGAGAGAGAGAAAGAGTGTGTGTGTGTGTGTGTGCAAGCAGGGGAGAGCCAGAGAGAGAGGGAGAGAGAATCCATAGCAGGCTCCATGCTACCAGTAAAGAGCCCAATGCAGGGCTTGATCCCAAAAGCCATGGGATCATGAGGGGGAAAGCCAAGATGGCGGAACAGCAAGGAAGTTTTTGTGTGTCTTGCATCCATGAAACACAGCCAGACCAACACTAAACCATCCTGCACACCTAGAAAACTGATTAGAGGATTAACACAACAATCTGCACAACCTGAACCACAGAATTCAGCAGGTACACAGCACAGAGAGGTGAACTTGGGGACAGAGAAGCCTCGGTGGGCAGGGAGGTGCTATTGCAGGCAGAGAGAGGATGGAGATGGGGGAAGGGGGAGAATATGGGAAAAGCACCCCTTCCCAAAAGCAGCTAGAGAGAAAGTGGAAAATTGGAAACAGCTGCAGGGACTAAACTAAAAAGGGAGAAAGGATAAAGGAGAGGGTTTAAATTCCATTAAGACTGTAAACAAGGGGAGTACAGAGTCTGCAACTCCACAGCTCGATACCTGGTGGTGCCCTGGTGGGAAGCCAAATCCCCAGGAGCAGAGTGGGGTCTGGGAGGTTCTTAGGCCACATGGGGAAAAGTGGTTCCACTGCTAGAAAGACATTTGGTAGAGACTGTTGAAGCCACCTGGTCCCAGCACACCGCAGAAAACGGCCACATTCACTGGTGCTGGAACAAGGCTGTTAAGGGTGAAGCCTGGTGCCAGGTGTGTGTTGTGATTTTCCATTATCCCTGAAATGCTGCTACACTATCTCGCAAACTTTTTCTGGGGTGGGCTGGCACCTGGATGCAGTCTCGGGGCACTGGCAGCAGGAGGGTAAAGCAAGCGTCCCTGGGTACAGCCAACATTCAGCCATTGCTCAGTGAGAGCCTCCCGCAGAGGAGTGGAACTGGTCAAAGTTGCAGTCTTTCAAATTGAGGGGCCAGGGAAAACAGCCACATCTGAGACAAAACTCGGGAGAGAGGTATTGCCTGGGGCTTGGTCACGGACAGTGAAAAAGTGGGGAGTGGACAAAAACTGACGACAGAGGACTGGTGCACAATTGCTGACTGGTGAGAACAGAGTTGCGATACTAAAGACTGGGTAGCTGGGTGACGCCATTTTCACCACTCCCACGCATGCACAGATGCACCTACAAGCACCACAACACTCCACCCTAGTAGGCAAGCAGTGCCATCTAGTGGAGAATGGAGCCTTTACACTGAGCCCTGCCCACCTGGGCCAACCTTACTCTTCAACACAAGTCTCACCACCTGCTTAGTTTATGGACTATAAAGCACTTCATACTCTGACTTCTAGGGGAAAACAAACTAATTTCAGTACAATTTCAATCAGTTAGCAGGTCGATCTATTCAATTTTCTTTCTTTCCTTTTTTTCTTTTTCACTTCTTTTCTTTTTCTTGAAAAAAGAAAGAGAAAAAAATCATTTTTATTTTCAATCTTTATTAAAAATATTTTTAAAATTTTACTACACTTTTATTTTTGTGTAATTTTTTTCAAATTCTATTTTACTTTTATTATTTTATTTTAGTCTACTTCAATGCATTCACTTTTTCATATTTTCAAACTATTTCATTTTTTCCTTTTTCTTTTTCTCTTTTAGTTTCTTTCCTTTTTCTTGAATGCAGAAAGAGAAAAACTTCATTTTAACTTTCAATTTCTTAAAAAAAATTTTTTTTTTCAACGTTTATTTATTTTTGGGACAGAGAGAGACAGAGCATGAACGGGAGAGGGGCAGAGAGAGAGGGAGACACAGAATCGGAAGCAGGCTCCAGGCTCTGAGCCGTCAGCCCAGAGCCTGACGCGGGGCTCGAACTCACGGACCGTGAGATCGTGACCTGGCTGAAGTCGGACGCTTAACCGACTGCGCCACCCAGGCGCCACTTAACTTTCAATTTCTATTAAAATATTTTTCTTTAATTTTTTACTATATTTTTTGCTTTTATGTGATTTTTTTTTCAAATTCTATTTTACCTCCATCATTTTATTTTAGTCTACTTCAGTGTATTCACTTTTTCAAATTTTCAATTTCCTTTTTTTCACTTTTTTCTTTTTCATTTCTTTTCTTTTTCTTGAATACAGAAAGAGAAAAAATTCATTTTTATTTTTAATTTTTATTGAAAATATTTTTCTTTATTTTTTTTACTGTATTCTTTACTTTTGTGTAAATTTTTTCAAATTCAATTTTATGCCTATCATCTCATTTTAGTATACTTCAGTGTATTCATTTTTTCAAATTCTCAAACAATTTCCTTCTTCCTCCCCTCTTTTTTTTTTCTCTAATCTGTCACACCATTTTCAACACCTAGACCAAAACACACCTAGGATCTAGCATCATTTACTCAATTTTTGTTTGTGTGTATTTTTACTTTTTAATTTTAATATTTTTTAATTTAAATTTTTTAATTTAAATTTTTCTACCTGATTAATTCCTTATCTCCCTTCAAAATGACAAAACGAAGGAATTCATCCCAAAAGAAAGAGCATGAAGAAACAACAGCCAGGATTAACCAACACAGATACAAGCAAGATGTGTGAATCAAAATTTAGAATCACAATAATAAGAATACTAGCTGGAGTCGAAAATAGATTAGAATCCCTTTCTGCAGAGGTAAAAGAAGTAAAAAATAGTCAGAATGAAATAAAAAATACTATAACTGAGCTGTAATCACAGATGGATGCCACAGTGGCAAGGATGGATGAGGCAGAACAGGGAATCAGCGATATAGAGGACAAACTTATAGAGAAAAATGAAGCAGAAAAAAAGAGAGGAAGATTAAGGCAAAAGAGCACCATTTAAGAATTAGAGAAATCAGTGACTCATTAAAAAGGGACAACATCAGAATCATAAGGGATGAAGATGAAGAGAGAGAAGTAAGGATAGAAGATGAAGAGAGAGAAGAAGGGGTAGAAGGGTTATGTGAGCAAATCATAGCAGAAAACTTTCCCAAACTGGGGAAAGACACAGACATCAAAATCCAGGAAGCATAGAGGACCCCCAATAGATTAAAAAAAACCTGACCATCAACAAGGCATATCATAGTCAAATTCACAAAATACTCAGGCAAGGAGAGAATCATGAAAGCAGCAATGGAAAAAAGTCCTTAACCTATAAGGGAAGACATATCAGGTTTGCAGCAGACCTATCCACAGACACTTGGCAGGCCAGAAAAGAGTGGCAGGATATATTCAATGTGCTGAATCAGAAAAACATGCAGCCAAGAATTCTTTATCCAGCAAGGCTGTCATTCAAAATAGAAGGAGAGATAAAAAGTTTCCCAGACACACAAAAATTAAAGGAGTTTGTGACCACTAAACCAAACCTGCAAGAAATTTTAAGGGGGACTATCTGAGGGGAGAACAGAAAAAAAAAGACAAAAGGCAACAAAGACTAGAAAGGAACAGAAAACACCACCAGAAACTCCAACTCTAGAAGCATCATAAAGGCAATAAATTCATATCTTTCAGCACTCACCCTAAATGTCAATGGACTCAATGCTCCAATCAAAACACATAGGGTAGGGGCGCCTGGGTGGCGCAGTCGGTTGAGCATCCGACTTCAGCCAGGTCACGATCTCGCGGTCGGGGAGTTCGAGCCCCACGTCAGGCTCTGGGCTGATGGCTCAGAGCCTGGAACCTGTTTCTGATTCTGTGTCTCCCTCTCTCTCTGCCCCTCCCCCGTTCATGCTCTGTCTCTCTCTGTCCCAAAAATAAATAAACGTTGAAAAAAAAATTAAAAAAAAACACATAGGGTAACAGAATGGATAAGAAAACAAGATCCATCTATATGCTATTTACAAGAGACCCACTTTAGACCTAAAGATACCCTCATATTGAAAATAAGGGGATGGAGAACCATCTATCATGCTAATGGTTAACAAAAGAAAGCTGGAGTAGCCATACTTATATCAGACAATCTAGACTTTAAAATAAAGACTGTATCAAGAGATGCAGAAGGGCATTATATCATAATCAAGGGTCTATAGATCAAGAAGACCTAACAATTGTAAACATTCATGCGCCAATTGTGAGAGCACCCAAATGCGTAAATCAATTAATCACAAACATAAAGAAATTCATTGATAGTAATACCATAATAGGAGGAGATTTCAACACCCGACTCAAAGCAATGGAGACATCATCTAATCAAAACATCAACAAGGAAACAATGGCTTTGAATGACACACTGGACCAGATAGACTTAGCAGATATATTCAGAACATTTCATCCTAAAGCAGCAGAATATACATTCTTCTCCAGTGCACATGGAACGTTCTACAGAATAGACCATATACTGGGACAGAAATCAGCCCTAAGTACAAAAAGATTAAGATCATACCATGCATATTTTCAGAGCACAATGGTATGAAACTCAAAACCAACCACAAGAAAAAAATTTGGAAAGGTAACAAATACTTGGAGACTGAAGAACATCCTACCAAAGAATGAATGGGCTAACCAGAAGTTAAAGAGGAATTTAAAAAGTATATGGAAGTCAAGTAAAATGATAACACCACAAGGCAAAACCTATGGGATGCAGCAAAGGCGGTCACAAGAGGAAAGTATATAGCAATCCAGGCATCCTAAAGAAGTAAGAAAGATCTCAGATACACAACGTAACCTTATACCTTAAGGAGCTGGAAAAGGAACAGCAAATAAAACCCAAAAGCAACAGAAGACAGGAAATAATAAAGATTAGAGCAGAAATTAATGCTATCAAAACAAACAAACAAAACCCAGTAGAATAGATCAATGAAACCAGAAGCTGGTTTTTTGAAAGAATTAACAAAATTGACAAACCACTAGCCAGTTTGATCAAAAAGCAAAAAGAAAGGACCGAAATAAATAAAATCAAGAATGAAAGAGGAGAGATCACAACCAACAGAGCAGAAATAAAAACAATGATAAGAGAATATTATGAGCAATTATATGCCAATAAAATGGGCAACCTGGAAGAAATGGACAAATTCCTAGAAACATATACACTACCAAAACTGAAACAGGAAGAAATAGAAAATTTGAACAGACCCATAACCAGTAAAGAAATCGAATTAGTAATCAAAAATCTGCCAAATAAAAAGAGTCCAGGGCCAGATGGCTTTCCAGGGGAATTCTACCAAACATTTAAGGAAAAGTTAACATATATTCCCTTGAGAATGTTCCAAAAAATAGAAATGGAAGGAAAACTTCCAAACTCTTTTTATGAAGCCAGCATTACCCTGATTCCAAAACCAGACAGAGACCCCACTAAAAAGGAGAACTATAGACCAACTTCCCTGATGAACATGGATGCAAAAATCCTCAATAAGATATTAGCCAACTGGCTCCAACAATATACTAAAAAAATTATTCACCACCACCAAGTGGGATTTATACCTGGGATGCAGGGCTGGTTTGATATCCGCAAAAAAATTAACATGATTCATCCCATCAATAAAAGAAAGGATAAGAGCCACATGATCCTCTCAATAGATGCAGAGAAAGCATTTGACAAAATTCAGCATCCTTTCTTGATAAAAACTGCAAGAAGGTCGGGATTGAAGGATCGTACCTCAAGATCATAAAAGCCATATATGAATGACCCAACACTAATATCATCCTCAATGGGGAAAAAATGAGAGCTTTCCCCCTAAGGCCAGGAACAAGACAGGGATGTCCACTCTCACCACTGTTATTCAACATAGTATTGGAAGTCTTAGCCTCTGCAATAGGACAACACAAAAAAATAAAAGGTATCCAAATTGGCCAGGAGGAGGTCAAACTTTCACTCTTTGCAGGTGACAGGATACTCTATATGGAAAACCCAAAAATTCCACCAAAAAACTGCTAGAATTGATGCATTAATTCAGCAAAGTTGCAGGATACAAAATCAACGCACAGAAATCTGTTGCATTCCTATACACCAAAACTGAAGGGACTGAAAGAGAATTCAAGGAATTGATCCCATTTACAGTTGCACCAAAAACCATAAAATAGGCAGGAATAAATCTAACCAAAGAGGTAAAAAATCTATACACTGAAAACTATAGAAAGCTGATGAAAGAAATTGAAGAAACCACAAAGAAATGGAAAAAGATTCCATTTGGTTTGAAAACTGGAAAACTGGACAGCGACATGCAGAAAAATGAATGTGGACTACTTTCTTACACCATACACAAAAATAAATTCAAGATGGATGAAAGACCTCAGTGTAAGACAGGAAGGCATCAAAATCCTCGAGGGGAAAGAAGGCAAAAACCTCTTTGACCTTGGCCGCACAATTTCTTAACTCAACACGTCTCTGGAGGCAAGGGATAAAAAGCAAAAATGAACTACTAAGACCTCCTCAAAATAAAAATCTGCACAGTGAAGGAAACAATCAGGAAAACTAAAAGGCAACAGAATAATGGGAGAAGATATTTGCAAATGACATACCAGGTAAAGGGTTATTATCCAAAATCAATAAAGAACTCATCACACTCAACATCCAAAAAACAAATAATCCACTGAAGAAATGGGCAAAAGATATAAATAGACACTTCTCCAAGGAAGACAACCAGATGGCCAACGGATATGTGAAAAAAATGCTCAACATCACTCATCATCAAGGAAATACAAATCAAAACCACGATGAGATATCACCTTAAACCTGTCAGAATGGTTAACATTAACAACTCAGGCAACAATGGATGTTGGCAAGGATGCGGAGAAAGAGGATCTCTTGCATTGCTGGTGGGAATGCAAGCTGGTGCAGACACTGTGGAAAACAGTATTGAGGTTCCTCAAAAAAACTAAACCTTTGTAGTAGAGGCTAAAGTCTGGGATTGTGATGCCTCCTGCTTTGGTCTTCTTCAAAATCACTTCAGCAATTCAGGGTCTTTTGTGGTTGCATACAAATTTTAAGATTGCTTGTTTTATTTTTTATTTTTTTTGACAGCTTCTATCAGAAACTTTTTTTTTCAATATATGAAATTTATTATTAAATTGGTTTCCATACAACACCCAGTGCTCATCCCAAAAGGTGCCCTCCTCAATACCCATCACCCACACTCCCCTCCCTCCCACCCCTCATCAACCCTCAGTTTGTTCTCAGTTTTTAAGAGTCTCTTAGGCTTTGGCTCTCTCCCACTCTAACCACTTTTTTTTTCCTTCTCCTCCCCCATGGGTTTCTGTTAAGTTTCTCAGGATCCACATAAGAGTGAAAACATATGGTATCTGTCTTTCTCTGTATGGCTTATTTCACTTAGCATCACACTCTCCAGTTCCATCCACATTGCTACAAAGGGCCATATTTCGTTCTTTCTCATTGCCATGTAGTACTTCATTGTGTATATAAACCACAATTTCTTTATCCATTCATCAGTTGATGGACATTTAGGCTCTTTCCACAATTTGGCTATTGTTGAGAGTGCTGCTATAAACATTGGGATACAAGTGCCCCTATGCATCAGTACTCCTGTATCCCTTGGGTAAATTCCTAGCAGTGCTATTGCTGGGTCATAGGGTAGGTCTATTTTTAATTTTCTGAGGAACCTCCACACTGTTTTCCAGAGCTGCTGCATCAGTTTGCATTCCCACCAACACTGCAAGAAGGTTCCCATTTCTCCACATCCTCACCAGCACCTATACTCTCCTGATTTGTTCCTTTTGGCCACTCTGACTGGCGTGAGGTGATACCTGAGTGTGGTTTTGATTTGTATTTCCTTGATGACGAGCGACGTTGAGCATCTTTTCATTTGCCTGTTGGCCATCAGGATGTCTTCTTTAGAGAAGTGTCTATTCATGTTTTCTACCCATTTCTTCACTGGGTTGTTTTTCGGGTGTGGAGTTTGGTGAGCTCTTTATAGATTTTGGATACTAGCCCTTTGTCCGATATGTCATTTGCAAAGATCTTTTCCCATTCCGTTAGTTGCCTTTTAGTTTTGTTGGTTGTTTCCTTTGCTGTGCAGAAGCTTTTTATCTTCATAAGGTCCCAGTAATTCATTTTTGCTTTTAATTCCCTTGCCTTTGGGGATGTGTCGAGTAAGAGATTGCTACGGCTGAGGTCAGAGAGGTCTTTTCCTGCTTTTTCCTCTAGGGTTTTGATGGTTTCCTGTCTCACATTCAGGTCCTTTATCCATTTTGAGTTTATTTTTGTGAATGGTGTCAGAAAGTGGTCTAGTTTCAACCTTCTCCATGTTGCTGTCAAGTTCTCCCAGCACCTTTTGTTAAAGAAACTGTCTTTTTTCCATTGGATGTTCTTTCCTGCTTTGTCAAAGATTAATTGGCCATACTTTTGTGGGTCTAGTTCTGGGGTTTCTATTCTATTCCATTGGTCTATGTGTCTGTTTTTGTGCCAATACCATGCTGTCTTGATGATGACAGCTTTGTAGTAGAGGCTAAAGTCTGGGATTGTGATGCCTCCTGCTTTGGTCTTCCTCTTCAAAATTACTTTGGCTATTCAGGGCCTTTTGTGGTTCCATATGAATTTTAGAATTGCTTGTTCTAGTTTCGAGAAGAATGCTGGTGCAATTTTGATTGGGATTGCATTGAATGTGTAGATAGCTTTGGGTAGTATTGACATTTTGACAATATTTACTCTTCCAATCCATGAGCAGGGAATGTTTTTCCATTTCTTTATATCTTCTTCAATTACCTTCATAAGCTTTCTATAGTTTTCAGCATACAGATCCTTTACATCTTTGGTTAGGTTGATTCCTAGGTATTTTATGCTTCTTGGTGCAATTGTGAATGGGATCAGTTTCTTTATTTGTCTTTCTGTTGCTTCATTGTTAGTGTATAAGAATGCAACTGATTTCTGTACATTGATTTTGTATCCTGCAACTTTGCTGAATTCCTGTATCAGTTCTAGCAGACTTCTGGTGGAGTCTATCGGATTTTCCATGTATGATATCATGTCATCTGCAAAAAGCGAAAGCTTGACTTCATCTTTGCCAATTTTGATGCCTTTGATTTCCTTTTGTTGTCTGATTGCTGATGCTAGAACTTCCAACACTATGTTAAACAACAGCGGTGAGAGTGGGCATCCCTGTCGTGCTCCTGATCTCAGGGAAAAAGCTCTCAGTTTTTCCCCGTTGAGGATGATGTTAGCTGTGGGCTTTTCATAAATGGCTTTAATGATGTTTAAGTATGTTCCTTCTATCCCAACTTTCTCGAGGGTATTTATATAGAAAGGGTGCTGGATTTTGTCAAAGACCTTTCCTGCATCAATTGACAGGTTCTTATCTTTTCTTTTATTTATTTTATTTTTTTTTCTGAAATTTATTGACAAATTGGTTTCCATACAACACCCAGTGCTCATCCCAAAAGGTGCCCTCCTCAATACCCATCACCCACACTCTCCTCCCTCCCACCCCCCATCAACCCTCAGTTTGTTCTCAGTTTTTAACAGTCTCTTATGCTTTGGCTCTCTCCCATTCTAACCTCTTTTTTTTTTTCCTTCCCCTCCCCCATGGGTTCCTGTTAAGTTTCTCAGGATCCACATAAGAGTGAGACCATATGGTATCTGTCTTTCTCTGTATGGCTTATTTCACTTAGCATCACACTCTCCAGTTCCATCCACGTTGCTACAAAAGGCCATATTTCATTTTTTCTCATTGCCATGTAATATTCCATTGTGTATATAAACCACAATTTCTTTATCCATTCATCAGTTGATGGACATTTAGGCTCTTTCCATAATTTGGCTATTGTTGAGAGTGCTGCTATGAACATTGGGGTACAAGTGGCCCTATGCATCAGTGCTCCTGTATCCCTTGGGTAAATTCCTAGCAGTGCTATTGCTGGGTCATAGGGTAGGTCTATTTTTAATTTTCTGAGGAACCTCCACACTGCTGTCCAGAGCGGCTGCACCACTTTGCATTCCCACCAACAGTGCAAGAGGGTTCCCGTTTCTCCACATCCTCTCCAGCATCTATAGTCTCCTGATTTGTTCATTTTGGCCACTCTGACTGGCGTGAGGTGATACCTGAGTGTGGTTTTGATTTGTATTTCCCTGATAAGGAGCGACGCTGAACATCTTTTCATGTGCCTGTTGGCCATCCGGATGTCTTCTTTAGAGAAGTGTCTATTCATGTTTTCTGCCCATTTCTTCACTGGGTTATTTGTTTTTTGGGTGTGGAGTTTGGTGAGCTCTTTATAGATTTTGGATACTAGCCCTTTGTCCGATATGTCATTTGCGAATATCTTTTCCCATTCCGTTGGTTGCCTTTTAGTTTTGTTGGTTGTTTCCTTGGCTGTGCAGAAGCTTTTTATCTTCATAAGGTCCCAGTAATTCACTTTTGCTTTTAATTCCCTTGCCTTTGGGGATGTGTCGAGTAAGAGATTGCTACGGCTGAGGTCAGAGAGGTCTTTTCCTGCTTTCTCCTCTAAGGTTTTGATGGTTTCCTGTCTCACATTTAGGTCCTTTATCCATTTTGAGTTTATTTTTGTGAATGGTGTGAGAAAGTGGTCTAGTTTCAACCTTCTGCATGTTGCTGTCCAGTTCTCCCAGCACCATTTGTTAAAGAGGCTGTCTTTTTTCCATTGGATGTTCTTTCCTGCTTTGTCAAAGATGAGTTGGCCATACGTTTGTGGGTCTAGTTCTGGGGTTTCTATTCTATTCCATTGGTCTATGTGTCTGTTTTGGTGCCAATACCATGCTGTCTTGATGATGACAGCTTTGTAGTAGAGGCTAAAGTCTGGGATTGTGATGCCTCCTGCTTTGGTCTTCTTCTTCAAAATTCCTTTGGCTATTCGGGGCCTTTTGTGGTTCCATATGAATTTTAGGATTGCTTGTTCTAGTTTCGAGAAGAATGCTGGTGCAATTTTGATTGGGATTGCATTGAATGTGTAGATAGCTTTGGGTAGTATTGACATTTTGACAATATTTATTTTTCCAATCCATGAGCAGGGAATGTCTTTCCATTTCTTCAAATCTTCTTCAATTTCCTTCAGAAGCTTTCTATAGTTTTCAGCATACAGATCCTTTACATCTTTGGTTAGGTTGATTCCTAGGTATTTTATGCTTCTTGGTGCAATTGTGAATGGGATCAGTTTCTTTATTTGTCTTTCTGTTGCTTCATTGTTAGTGTATAAGAATGCAACTGATTTCTGTACATTGATTTTGTATCCTGCAACTTTGCTGAATTCCTGTATCAGTTCTAGCAGACTTTTGGTGGAGTCTATCGGATTTTCCATGTATGATATCATGTCATCTGCAAAAACGAAAGCTTGACTTCATCTTTGCCAATTTTGATGCCTTTGATTTCCTTTTGTTGTCTGATTGCTGATGCTAGAACTTCCAGCACTATGTTAAACAGCAGCGGTGAGAGTGGGCATCCTTGTCGTGTTCCTGATCTCAGGGAAAAAGCTTTCAGTTTTTCCCCGTTGAGGATGATGTTAGCTGTGGGCTTTTCATAAATGGCTTTTATGATCTTGAAGTATGTTCCTTCTATCCCGACTTTCTCAAGGGTTTTTATTAAGAAAGGGTGCTGGATTTTGTCGAAGGCCTTTTCTGCATCGATTGACAGGATCATATGGTTCTTCTCTGTTTTTTTGTTAATGTGATGTATCACGTTGATTGATTTGCAAATGTTGAACCAGCCCTGCATCCCAGGAATGAATCCCACTTGATCATGGTGAATAATTCTTTTTATATGCTGTTGAATTCGATTTGCTAGTATCTTATTGAGAATTTTTGCATCCATATTCATCAGGGATATTGGCCTGTAGTTCTCTTTTTTTACTGGGTCTCTGTCTGGTTTGGGAATCAAAGTAATACTGGCTTCATAGAATGAGTCTGGAAGTTTTCCTTCCCTTTCTATTTCTTGGAATAGCTTGAGAAGGATAGGTATTATCTCTGCTTGAAATGTCTGGTAGAACTCCCCTGGGAAGCGATCTTGTCCTGGACTCATTTGTTGGGAGATTTTTGATAACCGATTCAATTTCATCGCTGGTTATGGGTCTGTTCAAGCTTTATATTTCCTCCTGATTGAGTTTTGGAAGAGTGTTGGTGTTTTGGAATTTGTCCATTTCTTCCAGGTTGTCCAATTTGTTGGCATATAATTTTTCATAGTATTCCCTGATAATTGTTTGTATCTCTGAGGGATTGGTTGTAACAATTCCATTTTCATTCTTCATTTTATCTATTTGGGTCATGTCCCTTTTCTTTATGAAGCCTGGCTAGAGGTTTGTCAATTTTGTTTATTTTTTCACAAAACCAACTCTTGGTTTCGTTGATCTGCTCTACAGTTTTTTTAGATTTTATATTGTTTATTTCTGCTCTGATCTTTATTATTTCTCTTCTTCTGCTGGGTTAAGCTGCCTTTGCTGTTCTGCTTCTATCCTTTAGGTGTGCTGTTAGATTTTGTATTTGGGATTTTTCTTGTTTCTTGAGATAGGCCTGGATTGCAATGTATTTTCCTCTCAGGACTGCCTTCGCTGCATCCCAAAGCATTTGGATTGTTGTATTTTCATTTTCGTTTGTTTCCATATATTTTTTAATTTCTTCTCTAATTGCCTGGTTGACCCACTCATTCTTTAGTAGGGTGTTCTTTAACCTCCATGCTTTTGGAGGTTTTCCAGACTTTTTCCTGTGGTTGATTTCAAGCTTCATGGCATTGTAGTCTGAAAGTATGCATGGTATGATTTCAATTCTTGTATACTTATGAAGGACTGTTTTGTGACCCAGTATATGATCTATCTTGGAGAATGTTCCATGTGCACTCGAGAAGAAAGTATATTCTGTTGCTTTGGGATGCAGAGTTCTAAATAGATCTGTCAAGTCCGTCTGATCCAATGTGTCATTCAGGGCCCTTGTTTCCTTATTGACTGTGTGTCTAGATGATCTATCCATTTCTTTAAGAGGAATGTTAAAGTCCCCTGCAATTACCATATTCTTATCAATAAGGTTGCTTTTGTTTGTAATTGTTTCATATCATTGGGGGCTCCAGTATTCGGTGCATAGACATTTATAATTGTTAGCTCTTCCTGATGGACAGACCCTGTAATCATTATATTATGCCCTTCTTCATCTCTTGTTACAGCCTTTAATTTAAAGTCTAGTTTGTCTGATATAAGTATGGCTACTCCAGCTTTCTTTTGGCTTCCAGTAGCATGATAAATAGTTCTCCATCCCCTCACTCTCAATCTAAAGGTGTCCTCAGATCTAAAATGAGTCTCTTGTAGACAGCAAATAGATGGGTCTTGTTTTTTTATCCATTCTGATACCATATGTCTTTTGGTTGGCGCATTTAGTCCATTTACATTCAGTGTTATTATAGAAAGATACGGGTTTAGAGTCATTGTGATGTCTGTATGTTTTATGCTTGTAGCGATGTCTCTGTTACTTTGTCTCACAGGATCCCCCTTAGGATCTCTTGTAGGGCTGGTTTAGTGGTGATGAATTCCTTCAGTTTTTGTTTGTTTGGGAAGACCTTTATCTCTCCTTCTATTCTAAATGACAGACTTGCTGGATAAAGGATTCTTGGCTGCATATGTTTTTCTGTTCATCACATTGAAGATCTCCTGCCATGTCTTTCTGGCCTGCCAAGTTTCAAAAGAGAGATCAGTCATGAGTCTTATAGGTCTCCTTTTATAAGTTAGGGCACGTTCATCCCTTGCTGCTTTCAGAATTTTCTCTTTATCCTTGTATTTTGCCAGTTTCACTATGCTATGTCTTGCAGAAGATCGATTCAAGTTACGTCTGAAGGGAGTTCTCTGTGCCTCTTGGATTTCAATGCCTTTTTCCTTCCTCAGTTCAAGGAAGTTCTCAGCTATTATTTCTTCAACTACACCTTCAGCACCTTTCCTTCTCTCTTCCTCCTCTGGGATACCAATTATGCGTATATTATTTCTTTTTAGTGTGTCACTTAGTTCTGTAATTTTCCCCTCATATCCCTGGATTTTTTTATCTCTCTTTTCTCAGCTTCCTCTTTTTCCATAACTTTATCTTCTAGTTCACCTATTCTCTCCTCTGCCTCTTCAATCTGAGCCGTCGTTGTTTCCATTTTGTTTTGCATTTCGTTTAAAGCGTTTTTCAGCTCCTCCTGACTGTTCCTTAGTCCCTTGATCTCTGTAGCAAGAGATTCTCTGCTGTCCTCTATACTGTTTTCAAGCCCAGCGATTAAGTTTATGACTATTATTCTAAATTAACTTTCTGTTATATTAACTTAAATCCTTTTTGATCAGTTCATTAGCTGTTGTTATTTCCTGGAGATTCCTCTGAGGGGAATTCTTCAGTTTGGTCATTTTGGATAGTCCCTGGAGTGGTGCGGACCTGCAGGGCACTTCCCCTGTGCTGTGGTGTATAACTGGAGCTGGTGGGCGGAGTCGCAGTCATACCTGATGTCTGCCCGGCTCACCACTGTGGCCACAGTCAGACTGGTGTGTGCCTTCTCTTCCCCTCTCCTAGGTGTGGGATTCACTGTGGGGTGGTGTGGCCCATCTGGGCTACTCTTGCACACTGCCAGGCTTGTGGAGCTGGGACCTGGTGTATTACCTGGGGTGTGTAGGCAAGTTTCACAGGGACAGGAGCGGCTGGCTTAGCTCACTTCTCCTTAGGTGATCCACTTCAGGAGGGGCCCTGTGGCAGCGGGAGGGAGTCAGACCTGCCGCCTGAGGGGTGGCTCCGCAGAAGCACAGCGTTGGGTGTTTGCAGGGAGCAAGCAAGTTCCCTGGCAGGAACTGGTTCCCTTTGGGATTTTGACTGGGGGATGGGTGAGGGAGATGGCGCTGGCGAGCGCCTTTGTTCCCCACCAAACTGAGCTCTGTCATCTGGGGGCTCAGCAACTCTCCCTTCCTTTGTCCTCCAGGCTTTCCACTTTCCGAACAGAGCTGTTATCTTATGACCTCCCAGATGCTAAGCAAGTCCTGCTTGCTGTTGGAACACACTTCGTCTGGCCCCTCCGCTTTTGCGAGCCAGACTCAGGGTCTCTGCTTGGCCGGCGGGCCTCCCCTCCGCCCCAGCTCCCTCCTGCCAGTCCGTGGAGTGTGCACCACCTCTCCACCCTTCTTACCCTCTTCCGTGGGCCTCTCGTCTGCGCTTGGCTCCGGAGACTCCGTTCTGCTAGTTTCTGGTGGTTTTCTGGGTTAGTTAGGCAGATGTAGGTGGAATCTAAGTGATCAGCAGGATGCGCGGTGAGCCCAGCTTACTCTTAAGCCGCCATCTTCTGGTTCCCCCCTTCTATATCAAGATTGCTTGTGTTAGACTCAAGAAGAATGCTGGTGCAAGTTTGATTGGGATTGCATTGAATGTGTAGATAGCTTTGGGTAGTATTGACATTTTAACAATATTTATTCTTCCAATCTATGAGTACAGGATGTTTTTCCATTTCTTTATATCTTCTTCAATTTCCTTCGTAAGCTTTCTATAGTTTTCAGCATACAGATTTTTTACATCTTTGGTTAGGTTGATTCCTAGGTATTTTATGTTTCTTGGTCCAATTGTGAATGGGATCAGTTTCTTTATTTGTCTTTCTGTTGCTTTATTATTAGTGTATAAGAATGCAACTGAATTCTGTACATTGATTTTGTATCCTGTGACTTTGCTGAATTCATGTATCAGTTCTACCAGACTTTTGGTGGAGTCTATCTGGTTTTCCATGTATAAAATCATGTCATCTGCAAAAAAATGAAGGCTTGACTTCATCTTTGCCAATTTTGATGACTTTGATTTCCTTTTGTTGCCTGATTGCTGACGTTAGAACTTCCAACAGTATGTGAAACAACAACAGTGAGAGAGGAAATCTTTGTCATGTTTCTGATGTCAGGGGGAAAGCTGTCAGTTTTTCCTCATTGAGGATGATATTAACTGTGGGCTTTTCATAAGTGGCTTTTATGATGTTTATGTATGTTCCTTCAATCCCGAATTTCTTGAGTGTTTGTGTTAAGAAAGGATACTGAATTTTGTCAAATGCTTTCTCTGCATCAATTGACAGGATCATATGGTTCTCTTCTTTTCTTTTCTTTTCTTTTCTTTATTTTCTTTTCTTTCTTTTCTTTTATTAATGTGGTCAACAAGACAGCATGGTATTGGCACAAAAAACAGACACATAGACCAATGGAATAGAATAGAGACACACAAAAGTATGGTTAACTAATCTTTGGCAAAGCAAGAACGAATATCCAATGGAAAAAAGACAGTCTCTTTCACAAATGGTACTGGGAGAATTGGGCAGCAACATGCAAAAGAATGAAACTAGGCCACTTTCTGACACCAGTCACAAAAATAAACTCAAAATGGATAAAGGACTTGAATATGAGACAAGAAACCATCAAAACGCGAGAGGAGAAAGCAGGAAAAACCTTTCTGACCTCAGCCGCAGCAATTTCTTACTTGTCACATCCCCAAAGGCAAGGGAAGTAAAAGCAAAAATGAACTATTGGGACCTCATGAAGACAATAATTTTCTGCACTGCAAAGGAAACAATCAACAAAGCTAAAAGTCAACCAACAGAATGGGAAAAGATATTTGCAAATGACATATCAGACAAAGGGCTAGTATCCAAAATCTATAAAGAGCTTACCAAACTCCACACCCAAAAAACAAATAATCCAGTGAAGAAATGGGTAGAAAACATGAATAGACACTTCTCTAAAGAAGACATCCAGATGGCCCACAGGCACATGAAAAGATTCTCAACGTCGCTCCTCATCAGGGAAATACAAATCAAAACCACACTCAGATACCACCTCACGCCAGTCAGAGTGGCTGAAATGAAAAAATCAGGAGGCTATAGATGCTGGAGAAGATGTGGAGAAGTGGAAACCTTCTTGCACTGTTGGTGGGAATACAAACTGGTGCAGCCACTCTGGAAAACAGGGTGGAGTTTCCTCAAAGAATTAAAAATAGATCTACCCTATGACCCAGCAATAGCACTGCTAGAAATTTACCCAAGGGATACAGGAGGGCTGATGCATAGGGACACTTATACCCCAACGTTTATAGCAGCACTCTCAACAATAGCCAAATTATGGAAAGAGTCTAAATGTCCATCAACTGATAAGTGGGTAAAGAAGTTGTGGTTTATATACAGAATGGAATACTACGTGGTAATGAGAAAGAACGAAATATGGCCCTTTGTAGCAACGTGGATGGAACTGGAGAGTGTTCTGCTAAGTGAAATAAGTCATATAGAGAAAAACAGATACCATGTGTTTTCACTCTTATGTGGATCCTGAGAAACTTGACAGAAGACCATGTGGGAGGGGAAGGACAAAAAAAGGTTAGAGAGGGAGAGAGATAAAGCATAAGAGACTCTTAAAAACTGAGAGCAAGCTGAGGGTTGATGAGGGGTGGGAGGGAGAGGAGGGTGGGTGATGGGTATTGAGGAGGGCACCTGTTGGGATGAACACTGGGTGTTGCATGGAAACTAATTTGACAATAAATTTGATATTAAAAAATAAAATTAAGTTTAAAAAATGAAAATAATAAAAAATAAATAATAATAGAACTACCCTACAACCCAGCAATTGCAGTACTAGCCATTTATACAAGGTATAAAGGTGTGCTGCTTTGAAGGGACACATGCACCCCAATGTTTATACCAGTACTATCCACAATAGCCAAAGTATGTAAAGAGCCCAAATGTCCATCGATGATGAGTGGATAAAGAGCGTGGTATATATATATATATATACACACACACACACACACACACACACGCACACACAAAAGAGTATTACTTGGCAATCAAAAAGAATGAAATCTTGCCATTTGCAACTGTGTGGATGGAGCTGGAGGGTATTATGCTAAGTGAAATTAGTTAGAGAAAGACAAAAATTATATGACTTCACTCATGTGAGGACTTTAAGGGACAAAACAGATGAACATACGAGAAGGGAAACAAAAATAATATAAAAACAGGGAGCGGGATAAAACAGAAGAGACTCATAAACATGGAGAACAAACTGAGGGTTACTGAAGTGGTTGTGGGAAGGGGGATGGGCTAAATATATAAGGAGCACTAAGGAATCTACTCCTGAAATCATTGTTTCACTATATGCTAACTAATTTAGATGTAAATTTAAAAAATAAATAATAAAATAAAATAAACGAACAAACACCAAAAAAAAAAAAAATAGTATCATCACCTGAGCTGATGTCAAGAGTCTGATGTTTAACTGAGCCACCCAGGAGCCCTATCAATAACTAAAAATAGCTACTTTAAGTGTAAATGGATTATTATCTCATTTAAAAATATAGAGTAGATTAATGGATAAAATAAAAGTTACCTGTGTGTTGTCTATAATAGACTCATTTTAGCTATAAGGAAACACATAGGCTGAGTCAAGGGATAGCAAAGGTCATTAATTCAACAATAACAACAACAAAACAAAACAAAGCAGCGGTGAGCTATACTTAATACAAAATAAGCTTTAAGTTTTTAATGTTTATTTATTTTTGAGACAAAGAGAGACAGAGCATGAGCATGGGAGAGGCAGAGAGTGGGGGAAACACGGAATCCAAAGTAGGCTCCAGGCTCTGAGCCATCAGCACAGAGCCCGATGCGGGGCTCGAACTTATGAACCATGAGATCATGACCTGAGCCCAAGTCGGATGCTCAACATACTGAGCCACCCAGGCGCCCGTTTTAATTTTTTTTAACAAAAATCTTTCACAAGAGACAAAGAAGGTAATTATATAATGATAAGCGAGTCATTTCGTCAAGAAGATAGTACAATTTTAAACATATATGCACTCACTAAAATTCAATATACCAGAAATACAAAGAATAATGAGAGAACCCTATGAAAAATTATAAACCAAAAAATGGACAACCTAGAAGAAATTAATACATTCCTAGTTATATACACCCTAAGAATACAGAATCATGAAGAAACAGAATAGTATAAACAGGCCAATAACTAGTAAAAGATTAAATCAGTAATCAAAATCCTCCAGAGAAAAATCCCACCAACATATGGTTTCAATGGTTAATTTTATGAAACATTTAAAGTATAATCAATGCTGTGTTTCTCAACCTATTTATTTATTTATTTATTTCGACAGAGACAGTGCAAGTGCATGTTAATAAGTGGGGAGGGGCAGAGGTAGAGGGAGAGAACCTTAAATAGGCTTTGTACCCAGCGAGGACCCCAACACAGGGCTTGATATCACCACTGTAAGATGATAACCTGAGCTGAAATCCAGAGTTGGACGCTTAACAGACTGAGCCACCCAGAATGCCCCATCAAACTCTTCAAAAAAATTGAAGAAGTGAGATTTAACTCAATATATGAAGCTAACATTACCCTGATAGCAAAGCCAGAAATGAAAACTAAACTAAAATAAAATTATAGTTCAACATCCATGATGAATTTAGATGGAGATATTCTCAATACTAGCAAAGTGAATTTCAAAAGCATATTTAAAATATTTACATCATGATCATATGAAATTCATGTATGAGATACAAGATCATTTCAAGATAAAGAGATCAATAACGGACTCGCGTCTTGAAGATGGTGGTGTAATAGGAGGACCCTAGTCTTGTCCCTGAAACACAATTAGGTATCTATCAAATCATTCTGCACACCCAAGAAATTGACCTGAGGATTGGTAGAACAAACTTCACAACTAGAGGGAGAGAAGCCACACTGAGGAAGGTAGGAAGTGTGGAGACTTGGCTTGAGAGAGAAACAGAATTCAGGTGCTGCAAAGGAGATGAATCCCTGGTCTCTAAGAGAGGGGTGTGTGTGTGTGTATGTGTGTGTGAGAGAGAGAAATAGAGAGAGAGAGAGAGAGAGAGAGAGAGACAGAGAGAGAGAGACAGAGACAGAGAGAGAGAGAGAGAGAGAGAGGAGTATGCAGGAACCCCACAAGGAGAACACTTCCCCAAAGCAATGGGCTGGAAAACGAGAGGGGCTGAATTTCATGAGTTTTTGCAGCCATCGGGGCTCGAAGACAGGAGTTTTAAAGGTCAGAGGGCTTGGCTGGGATAGAGATTTAAGGTTGCTGCCCTATTCCTGGAGAGAAGGTTGGCAAAAAACCCTGGGGCAGATGGTGTGATCTGAGGATTACCTAACGTACATGGGGGGAAAGACTGTTCACTGTTCTTGGATTCCAACTGTGAGAGGTGGTGTTCACAGAAATGTCTCTCCAGAGACAATCCAGCCAGTAGGTGCAATTTCCTTCCCCCACTGCCCACATAGGCACAGAGACACCTGCTGAGGATGGCTAACTCGGATACTGCCAGTTTAGTTTCCTTGCTCCAAATACAACACCTCTGCACTCTGGTGTGACTGCCATTTAGTCAAATCTGCATCAGTCCCAGCATGGTGAGACCTTCCCCTAGAAGACCAGTTCAGGTCCCTGGCACAGCACTTTCCTAAATTCTGGAGTTTTTAAAGTCAGCAGTCTTAGCTCGGATACTGCACAAAGAGCACTGTGCTGTTCCAGGAAGGCAAGTAACTAGGAGACAGACAACATGAAAAACAGTTATCTGAAAAACACCTGGGACATGCATAGGGAAATTATTCACTTTTCTTGGGGTGCTTCTCTGAGAGCAGCTAGCATGGAGACTCCTCTCCAAGGACAAAGGAGCTGGCTGATGCCATTTCCCTCCCTTGCCCCTCAGTATAATTACAGAATCACCTGCAGTAAATGGCACAGTGCTGACACTGGCTGCCTAACCTGCTTATACCAAGTCCTGCTCCCTCAGTGCCCTGTTGGTACTACATTTCTTGAGAAAGTGTGCATAAGGACCAACAAGCCCCTTACCCCAAAAGAACAGCAAAAACACCCAGACACAAAAAGTCTCCCAACCAGACCATTCCAAAAGGCTTCAGTTCTAGTGGACGTAGTATCACGTCTCATTTAACAAGCAGAATAGAGCACACCTGGTTAAAACTGGCCACACTATGGCCAAGGGTCAAGCACTGCCCACTGAAGGCTAGGAGAGCCACTGCAGAAAATGGGCTTGAAGGATAGAACAGCCAAAACACAGCAAGAGAATGCATGCAGCACACACCAGAGACACTACCTGAAGCACCAATCCCTGGACACTATATGACCTCTTCTTCATAAAGCCATTATTCTCAAGAACAGGAAACATTAACAGGGTTTTCTAACACAAAGAATAAGACTGAAACTTAGACAAATGCCAAGACAGAAGAAGAAAAGAAAGAAGAAAAGATCACGACCAGATATTTAATTGAAACAGATAAAAGTAATATGCCTGATGGAGAATTTAAAGCAACTATCTTAAAGATAGTTGCTGGCTTGTGTAAAGCACTTAGAAATGAAAAATGCAATAATTGAGATTTGAAATTGACTGTATATAATGACCACAATAATGGAAGAAGTAGGAGGAGGAATAACTGATATAGAAGATAGGATAATGGAAAATAATAAAGCTGAACAAAAAAGAGAAAAAAGAATTATGAGTCACGACAATAGGCTTGGAGAACACAGTGCCTCCATCAAATGTAATAACATTCCTACAATAGGAGTTACAGAAGAATAGAGAGAAAAGGGGGTTTATTTAAGTAAATAATAGCTGAAAACTTCCCTAATCTGGGGAAGGAAACAGATATCCAAATCCAGGAGGCACAGAGAACTCCCATAAAAATCAACAAAGCAGGCCAATACCAAGACATATTGTAATTACAATTTTAATATATAGTGATTACAAAAAAATCCTAAAAGCAGGAAGACAAAAAAAAGCCCTTAACTTACAAGTTAAGACCCATAAACCTAGCTGGAGATATCTCAACAGAAACTTGGCAAGCCAAAGTTAGTGGCATGATATATTCATTTTGCTGAATGGGAAAATTTTGCATTGAATAGAGTAGAAGGAAAGATAAAGAGTTTTCCTATATATAAACAAAAACTAGAGGAGTTCATGACCACTAAACCAGCACTGCAAAACAAAAATGAAAGGGGACTTTTTAAGTGGGAGGGAATGACCAAAAGAGACAAAGACTACAAAGGGACAGAGAAAAATCTCCAGAAACCACAACAAAATAAGTAATAAAATTGCAATAAATACATATCTACCAATAACTATTTTGAATGTAAGTGGAATGTAAATTGGAGCATTTTGTTCCAACCAAAAGATAGTATGACAGAGTTGATAAAGAAAATAATAAGAATCCTCTACAAGCTGCCTACAAGGGACTCATTTTAAATGTATTTAATGTTTATTTATTTTTGAGACAGAGAGAAAAACAGAGCAGCAGCAGGGGAGGGGCAGAGAGAGAGGAAGACACAGAATCTGACGCAGGCTCTAGGCTCTGAGCTGTCAGCAAAGAGCCTGACACAGGGCTCGAACCCACAAACCGTGAGATCATGACCTGAGCTGAAGTCAGCTGCTTAACCCACTGAGGCACCCAGGTGCCCCAAGAGACTCACTTTAGACCTAAAGACACCTGCAGGTTGAAGGTGAAGAGATGGAGAAATATTTATAATGCAAATTCAAGTCAAAAGAAAGCCAGAGTAGCAAAACTTGTATCAGACAAACAGGATTGTAAATCAAAGACTGTAACAAGAGATGAAGAAAGGCACTATATCATAATAAAAGGGTCTATCCAACAAGAAGATCTAACAATTGTAAATATTTATGCCCCAAAATTGACGCATGGAAATATATAAAATAATTAATAACAAAAAAAGAACTAATTGATAATAATACAATAATAGTAGGGAATTTTACCACCTCGATTACATCAATGCATCGTTGATCTAAGCAGAAAATCAACAAGGAAACAATGGCTTTGAATGACACACACACTGAACCATATGGACTTCACAGATATATTTAGAACATTCCTAAAGCAGCAGAATATACATTTTTTTCAAGTGTACATGGGACAATCTCCAGAATAGATTACATACTAGGTCACAAAACAGATTTCAACAAGTACAAAGAGATTGAGATCATAACATGAATATTGTCTGAACACACTATGAAACTAGAAGTCAACCACAAGAAAAAATTTGGAAAGACCACAAATACATGGAGGTTAAACAATATGCTACTAAAGAATGAATGGGTCAACCAGGAAAGGAAGGATGAAATTTTGAAAAATACACGGAAACAGGGGAGCCTGCATGGCTCAGTTGGTTGAGTGTCTGAATTCAGCTCATGTCATGATCCCACAGTTCGTGGGTTTGAGCCCCACATCAGGCTCTGCACTGTCAGCATGGGTGCTTGGAACCTGCTTCAGATTCTGTGTCTCCCTCTCTCCCTGCCCCTCCCCTGCTCATGCTCTCTCTCTCTCTCTCTCTCTCTCTCTCTCTCTCAAAAATAAATCAGCATTAAAAAATACATGGAAAGAAATAAAAATGAAATTTGATGCTTCAACACATTTGGGATACAGCAAAAGCAGTCCTAACAGGGAAGGAGTAACAAAACTGGCCTACCAGAAATATCTCAAATAAACAACATAACCTTACACCTAAAGGAACTAGAAAAAGAACAACAAACAAAGCCTAAAGCCAACAGAAGGGAAATAAGAAAAATTAGAGCAGAAATAAGTGATATAGAAACAAACAAAAAAAAATGCCAGTGAAACGAGGAATAGGTGTGTAAAAGAAAAATAATAATAAAATTGATAAACCCCTAACCAGACTTGACAAAAATAAAAGACCCAGGTAAATAAAATCACAAATTAGAAAAGACAAGTAAAAACTAACACCACAGAAATAAAACAATTAAAAAAGACCATTATGAAGAATTATATTCCAACAAACTGGGCAACCTGGAAGACATGGATAAATTCTTAGACACATAAACTACCAAAACTGAAACAGGAAGGAATAGAAAACTTGAACAGACCAGCAAAGAAATTGAATCATTACTCAAAAATCTCCCAACCAAAGATGTTACTTGAGAAGGATGAGTTAAGATGACAAAGTAGTAGGGGGACCCTGGGCTTATCTTGCCCTTCAAACACAACTAGATCAACATCAAATCATTTTAAACACCCAGGAAAACAATTTGAGGATTAAGAGAACAATCTGCATAGTTTGATGGAGAGAACATGGCAGGTTTACAGTGGGGAGAGGGAAATGGGGGAAGAGAAAAGTATCAGTGCTGCAAGAGGCGGGAGCCTTTTTCACAGAGAGGAGAAAGAGAAAGGAGAGAGAGCAGCATGTTGGTTTTGTGCAAGAAAAGCACTCCAGCAAAACTATCGACTGCGGAATTGTTGGTGAGGAACTGACAATTGCAAATTTTTGCAAACACTGGAGCTGAAATTCTGAGTTTTTGGAACTCTGTGCCATTTACTGAAGTAGATCCAGGTGGGCAACAGTGGACAGCATGGTGTGAAGGTGAAAAGGAAGGGAGGCCCAGGAGTGGACAGTGGACAGAATGGTGTGGGGATCCCCTAAGTCACATTGGAAGAGAATGTTCCCCTTCCTGGAGTGCATTTTGAAGAGGATATATTGCATCTCCAAAGACAAAAGACCCTGATGGTATGTTTGAATGGCATTCAATAGCAGGGGGACAGAGACATGCACAGAGGGCAATAAAGTGGTTACACCTTTTCGCTGTGCTCCACCATAAGCTCCAGGCCCCTTCTCAGCCATGCGACTGCTTTTCTGGGAAAGAACAGCACCAGGTGCAGCATGAAAAGGCTCTCCTCTGGAGGAGGGGATAAGTCCATGCCTCTGAAGAAAGGGAGTGGGTCGATGCCTTTGAGTTTTGAACCCAGTTGCTCGCCAGAAATAGAACACAGGAGAGCTGTGGCACCAGGTAGGTCAACAGCCCAGGCACAGAAGGTTTGAAGGCGGGGATCTGAGGGAATCCTGGAACCTAGGAGGGGAGATTATTCACTTGTCTGTGAGGGCTACTTGAACAGTGCTACCTGGGCTGAGAGAGCAGAGTGACTCCATCTTCCTCCATGCACCAGCAGTGTCCAACTTCAGCAAGTAATGAGGTGCCCCCAGTCAGGGCTCAGGACTTCAGCCACATACAACAAACCCTACCCTCCTGTGCCCTACAGGGACATCTTTACAAGGGCTGATTGTGAGCCAGTGCAGCAGGCCTCTCCCCCAGAGGACCAACACAAGCCCCCCCACCCCGCCATGTGCACCAAGTCTACTGATCATAAAGTGCCCTAAAACATCAGATTTGGTTCTGCTAGAAAGAGTACAAGGTTTTTTTTTAATTAAGGCTTATAGTTTATTCATTTAGTTATGTTTTTGTTTCCTTTTCTCATGTTTTGGATTAGGCTTCTTTTTCTTTGTTTTTTGTTCTTCTTTCTTGCTTTCTTTTTCTTTGGATTTAGGCTACAGTTTTTGTTTGGTTGGTTTTTTATTGTCCTTTTCTCTTATTTTGGATCAGGGCTTTTTTTTTCTTTTTTGAAATCAGGCTTATTTTAACAAACAAATCAGCAAACCTAATTAAAGGTCCAAACACTCCCCTCTGCAAGCAAGGAGGAACTCCACAGAGGACTGACCTGGAGGAAAGATCAGGGAAATTACAACAGCAGAGTGCACACAGTACACAGGAGAAACACTTCCTGAAGTACCAGGCCCTGGACAGTGTATAACAAATTGTTAGCATAACATTACTCTCAGAAGCAGGAAACACAACAAGCTTTCATAACACACCAAAGACAGAAGCCTAGACAAAATGACAAGACACAGGAATTCTGCCACAAAGAAAGATCAAGAAACCAGAGCCAGGGATTTCATAAAAAAAAATACAATTAATATATCTGAACAAGAATTTGGAACAACAGTGATAAAAAAAATCATAGAAGACACCAGATAAACCATTTCTACAGAGATTAAATACCTGAAAATTAATCAAGCCGATATAAACAAATGTTGTAGCTGAGATGCAAAACCAGCTGATTATAATCACAACAAGGAGGGAAGAAGCAGAGAATGGAATGGGTGATACAGAAAATGAAATTAAGGAAAATAATGAAGTTTAAAAGGAGACAGAAGGAAAACTACCAGATCATAAACATAGACTTAGGGAACTCAGTGACTGCATAAAGTGCAATAATATCCTTTTCATAGGAGTCCCAGAAGATGAACATCTGGAAAAAGGGACAGATTTATCTGAACAAAAGTTCCATAATCTGGGAAAAGAAACAGTCATTCAAATCCAAAAGGCACAGAGAACTCAAAATCAACCCAAACAGGTTCAAAACTAAGACATATAGGAAAACTTGCAAAATACAAAAATAAAGATAGAATTTTGAAAGCATCTAAGGACAAAAGGTCCTAAACCTACAAGTGTAGACAGATAGCGTTAGCAGCAGACATGTCAACAGATTTTGGTAGGCCAGAAGGGAGTGGCATGATACATTGCATGTGCTAAATCAGAAACGTGTGCAGCCTAGAATACTTTACCCAGCAATGCTGTCATTCAGAATAGGAGAGGTAAAGAGTTTCCAAGATACCAAAAAACTAAAGGAGTTTGTGAACACTAAACCATGTCTACAAGAATTATTAAAGGGGATCAGGCTTCTTTGAGTGGGAAAGAGACACCAAAAGTAACAAAGACTAGAAAGCAACAGAGAAAACTTATAGGAACAGAGATTTTACAGGTAATACAATGCACTAAATTCATATCTATCAATACTTACTCTTAATGTAAATGGACTAAGTGCTCCAATAAAAAATAGGGTACAGGAATGCATGAATAACAAGGCCCATCAATATGCTACTTTAAAAAGGCACATTTTAGACAAAAAAGACACCTCCAGATTTAAAGTGAGTTGTTGAAGAACAGTTTATCATGCTAATGGACGTCAAAAGAAAGCTGGAGTAGACATACTAAGACAAACAAGATTTTTAACAAAAGACTATAATGAGTGATGGAGAAAACTATATCATAATAAAATGATCTAATAAAAAAGAAGATCTAATAATAGATCTCTATCTTGGGAGTACCCAAATACATAAATCAATTAATAACAAACTTCAAGAAACACACTGATAACAATACAATAATAGTTGGAGACTTTAACACTCCATTTCCAGCAATGCACAGATAATCTAAGCAGAAGATAAATAAGGAAACAATGGCTTTAAATGACACACTGGATCAGATGGATTTAACAGATATATTCACAGCATTTCACCTTAAAGCAACAAGATACCCATTGTTTTTGATTGCACATAGAACATTCTCCACAATAGAGTACATGCTGGGTCACAAATCAGGCCTCAACCAATACAAAATTATTGAAATAATGTTATGCATATTTTCTGACCACAACACTATGAAACTTGAAGTCAACCACAAGAAACATTTGGAAAGACATTAACTACATGGAAATTAAAGAATGTCCTACTAAAGAATGAATGGCTTAACTAGGAAATTAAAGAATAAAAAAATACATGGATGCCAATGAAAATTAAAACATGACATTCGGAATTCTTGGGGAATGTAGCAAAGGTGGTCATAAGAGAGAAGAATATAGCAATACAGGGCTAACTCAAGAAGGAAGAAAATTCTCAAATATAAAGCCTGACCTCACACCTAAAGGAGCTGAGAAAAGAACACCAAATGAAACCCAAAACCAGCAGAAGAAGGGGAAAAAAAAGATTAGAGCAGAAAAAAGATATAGAAATTAAAAAAAAAACCCAGTAGAATACATCAACAAAACTAGGAGGTGGTTCTTTGAAAGAATTAACAAAATTGATAAAACCCTATCCAGACTTCTTAAAAAGAAAAGATAAAGGAAGCAAATAAATAAAATCACAAATGAAGGAGGAGAGATCACAAACAACACTGCAGAAATATGAACAATTATAAGAGAATATTATGAAAAATTATATGCAGATAAACTGAGCAATCTGGAACAAATAGATAAATTCTTAGAAACACATAAACTGCCAAAACTGAAACAGAGATAAATAGAAAATTTGTCCAGACCCATAATCAGGAGATAAATTGATTCAGTAATCAAAAATCTCCCAACAAATTACATTCTAGGAACGGATGGCTTGCTAGGGGATTTCTACCAAATATTTGAAGAAGAATTAAAACCTATTCTTCTGAAAATCTTCCAAAAAGTGGAAATGGAAGGGAAGCATCCAAACTCCTTAGATGAGGCCAGAATTACATTGATTCCAAAACCAGGAAAAGGCTGAATTAAAAAGGAGAATTACAGACCAATATCCTTGATGAACATCAATGCAAAAATTCTCAACAAGATACTAGCAAATTGAATGCAACAGTACATTAAAGAATTATTCATCATCATTATTTATAAATCAAGTTGATTTATTCTTGGGCTGAAGGGGTTGTTCAATATCAATAAACCAATGTTATACACCACATTAATAAAAGAAAGGATAAGAACCATATCATTCTATCAATGGATGTAGAAAAAGCATTTGACAAAATATAGCATTCTTTCTTGATAAAAGGACTGAAGAAAGTAGGGATAGAATAGCATAAGCTCAAATCTTAAAAGCAATATAAAAAAGACTCCACCAGAAAAGTGCTAGAGGTGATACATGAATTCAGCAAAGTCACAGGATATAAAATCAATGTACAGAAATTGGTTGCATTTCTATACATTAATAATGAAGCAGCAGAAAGACAAATAAAGGAATCATTCCCATTTACAATTGCACCAAAACCATAAGATACTTGGGAGTAAACCTAACCATAGAGATCAAATATCTGTACTCTGAAAACTATCAAACACTGATGGTAGAGAAATAGAAAAACATTCCATGTTCATAGATTGTAATAACAAATATTGTAACAGTGTCTATATTACCCAAAGCAATCTACACATTTTATGCATTTATCCCTATCAAAATATGAACAGCATTTTTCATGGATCTAGAACAAGCAATCCTAAAATTTGTATGAAACTACAAAAAAAATCCCAAATATTCAAAGCAATCTTTAAAATGGAAAGCAAAGCTGGAGACATCACAATTCCACACTTCAAGTTATATTACAAAACTCTAGTGATCAATACAGTATAGTAGTGGCACAAAAACAAACAGATCAATGGAACAGAATAGAAAACCCAGAAATGATTGACTAATATGACTTCATTCACATGAGGAGTTTAAGAGACAAAACAGATGAACATAAGGGAAGGGAAACAAAAATAATATAAAAACAGGGAGGGGGACAAAACAGAAGAGACTCATAAATATGGAGAACGAACAGAGGGTTGCTGGAGGGGGTATGGGATGGGGGATGGGCTAAATGGGTAAGGGACAATAAGGAATCTACTCCTGAAATCATCGTTGCACTATATGCTAAATTTGGATGTAAATTTTAAAAAATAAAAATAAAAGAAAACCCAGAAAGGAACCCACAACTATATGGTCAATAAACCTTTGACAAAGCAGGAAAGAATATTCAATTGAAAAAGACAGCCTCTTCAAGAAATGGTGTTGGGAAAACTGGACAGCAAACTGCAAAAGAAGGAAACTGTGTGACTTTCTTACACCACACACAAAAATAAATTCAAAATGGATGAAAGACCTAAATTTAAGTCAAGAAATCATTAAAATCCTACAGGTGAACAGGAGTAATAACCTCTTTGACATTGGTCATAGCAACTTATTACTAGACACAGCTCCAGAGGCAAGTGAAACAGAAGCAAAAATGAACTATAGCAACTTCATCAAAATGCAAACTTCTGCACAGGGAAGGAATCATTCAACAAAACTGAAAGTCAACACATGGAATGGGAGAAGATATTTTTAAATGGTATAACTGATAAAAGACTAGTATCCAAAATATACAGAAAACTTATAAAACTCAACACTCAACGAACAAATAATACATTTAAAAAACGGGCAGAAGATATGAATAAACATTTTTCCAAAGAAGACATCCAGATGGTCAAGAGACACATGAACAGATGCTCATCACTCATCATCAGAGAAATACTAATCAAAAGTGCAATGAGATATCACCTCACAACAGTCAGAATGGCTAAAATTAACAACACAGGAAACAACAGGTTTTGGCAAGATGAAGGGAAAGGAAAACACTCTTGCACCTTTGGTGGGAATGCAAGCTGTTGTGGCAACTCTGGAAAACAATATGGAGGCTTCTCAAAATGTTAAAAATAACAATTACAGTCCTAAGTATTTACCCAGAAGATACAAAAATATTGATTTGTGCCTTTTATCAACACATCACGCCAGACGGACCTAACAGATATATACAACATATCCCATGCAAAAAAAAGTGGAATACACATTCTTTTCAAGTGTATATGAAACATTCTCAAGGATAGATCTCATGTTAGGCCACAAAACAACTCTTAACAAATTTTAAGAAGCTTGGAATCACATCAAGCATCTTTTTGAAACAAAGAGTATGAAAGTAAAAATTAATTACAAGAAAAAATATGTGAAGAACACAAACACATGGAGGCTAAACAACATGCTGCTAAAATGTGTCAAAGAAGAAATCAAAGAAGAAATAAAAAATAAACGTAGAAAAATGATCAAAAATATTTGGAACACAGAAAAAGCACTTCTAAATGGGAAGTTTATAGCAATACAAGCTTACTTCAAGATACAAGAAAAATACCAAATAAATAACCTAATGTTACACCTATACAAGCCAGAAAACAAGAACAAACAAACCTAAGACTAGCAGAAGAAAGAAGATAATACAAAATAATGTAAAAATAAAGAGACTAAAAGCACAATGAAAAATATCAAAAGAACAAGAGTTGGTCATTCAAGAACATTTAAAAAACTGAAAACCTATCTCAGACACATAAAAAAAGATAAATCAAATAACACGAGAAATGAAGGAAAAGAAATTCAAACTGACACTGCAGAAAATAAATGTATGGCAAAAGAATATTATGAAAAATTATATACCAAACAAATTGGACAAATGAGAGTGAATGTAAAACTTCCCAATAAACATATAATCTCCCAAAATAGAATCAGGAGGAAATAAACAATTTGAGCATACCAGTTAGTAGTAAGGACATTGAATCAATAATGAAAAATATTCCAACAAACAAAACTCCAGGACGAGATGGCTTTACAGGCGAGTTATATAAGACATGTAAAGAAGAGTAAATACTTATTCTTCTCAACTATTTCAAAAACTAGAAAAGGAAGGAAAACTTCCAAATTCATTCTATAAGCAAGCATCCCCCCTGATGTCAAAATCAGATAAAGACACCATTAAAACAGAGAACTACTGGTAAATATCCCTGATGAACATACATGCAAAAATACTCAACAAAACACTAGCAAAGCAAATTCAACAATATATTAATAATACCATACACCACGTTCAGGAGGAATTTATACATGGGTGGAAAGAGGGGCTCAATATTCACAAATCAATCAATGTGACACATCACATAAGAGAAAGGATAAGAACCATATGCTCATTCCAATAAATGCAGAAAAAATTTTTTGACAAAATACAGCATCCATTCATATGAAAAACCTTCAACAGAAGAGGTTAAGAGGAAACACACAACAGCATGATAAAGTCCACACATGTAAAGCCTACCATTTACAACATTCATGGTGAAAAGCTTAGAACTTTTCCCTTAAGGTCAGGAAGAAGACAAAGATGTCTGCTGCCACCATATTTGTTCAAAATAATATGGAAAGCCCTAGCTATAGCAATCAGACAACAAAAAAAGCAAAAGCCTTCCAAATCGGCAAGTAAAAAGGCAAACGTTCATTATTTATTTATTTTTTTTCAACGTTTATTTATTTTTGGGACAGAGAGAGACAGAGCATGAACGGGGGAGGGGCAGAGAGAGAGGGAGACACAGAATCGGAAACAGGCTCCAGGCTCTGAGCCATCAGCCCAGAGCCCGACGCGGGGCTCGAACTCATGGACCGCGAGATCGTGACCTGGCTGAAGTCGGATGCTTAACCGACTGCGCCACCCAGGCGCCCCAACTTTCATTATTTAAAGATGACCTGATACTCTATGTAGAAAACCTAAAAGACTGCACCAAAAAGACTGCACTAGAATTGATAAATGAATTCAGTAAAGTCTCATAATACAAAATCAACATACAAAAATCTGTTGTGTTTCTCTACACCAATAATGAAGCAGCAGAAAGAGAAATTAAACAAAAGTTTTCAAATAGGGGCGCCTGGGTGGCGCAGTCGGTTGAGCGTCCGACTTCAGCCAGGTCACGATCTCGCGGTCCGTGAGTTCGAGCCCCACGTCGGGCTCTGGGCTGATGGCTCAGAGCCTGGAGCCTGTTTCCGATTCTGTGTCTCCCTCTCTCTCTGCCCCTCCCCCGTTCATGCTCTGTCTCTCTCTGTCCCAAAAATAAATAAACGTTGAAAAAAAAATTTTTTTAAATAAAAAAAAGTTTTCAAATAAAATTACAACCAAAATAAGGTAACTAAGAGTAAACCTAACCAAAGAGGTGAAAGACCTGTAATCTGTAAAGTATAAAACACTGAATAAAGAAATTGAATATGACACAAAGAAATGGAAACGCATTCCATGCTCATGGATCGGAAGAAAGATTATGCTTAAAATGCCAATTATTATCCAAGGATATCTACACATTTAATACAATCACTATCAAAATACCAACAGCATTCTTTCACAGAATTAGAACAAACAATACTAAAATTTCTATGAAACCACAAAATGACATAAATAGCTAAAAGTAAAGTTGAAAAAAAAAGCAATGCTAGAAACATCACAATTCTGGACTCCAAGTTATATTAAAAAGCTGTACTAACCAAGAAAGTATGTTGCTGGCACGCACACACACACACACACACACACACACACAGACATCAATGAAACAGAATAGAAAACCCAGAAATGAAAACACAACCATATGTTCAATTAATCATCAACAGACCAGGAAAGAATATCAAATGGGAAAAAAAAAGAATAGTCTCTTCAAAAAATGGTGCTGGGAAAACTGGACAGCAGCATTCAAAACACTGAAACTTGGCCACGTTCTTACACCATACACACAAATGAACTCAAAATGGATGAAATACCTGAATGTAAAACCTGAAAATATCGACTTTCTAGGAGAACACAGGTTAATATCTTTGACATTGGCCATAACAACTTCCTCTAGATATGTCTCCTGAGGCAAGGGAAACAAAAGTAAATTTCACCTATTGGGACAACCCCAAGATTAAAAGCTTCTATACAGTGAAAGAGCCAACAAAACTAAAAGGCAACCTACTAAATGGGAGAAGGTATTTTCATTTTTTTTAATGAAATTTATTGTCAAATTGGTTTCCATACAACACCCAGTGCTCACCCCAACAGGTGTCCTCCTCAATGCCCATCACCCACTTTCCCCTCCATCCCACACCACATGAACCCTCAGTTAATTCTCAGTTTTTAAGAGTCTCTTATGATTTGGCTCCCCGCCTCTCTTTTTTTTTTCTTCCCTTCCCCGATGGTCTTCTGTTAAGTTTCTCAGGATCCTCATAAGAGTGAAACATATGGTATCTGTCTTTCTCTGTATGACTTATTTCACTTAGCAGAACACTCTCCAGTTCCATCCACATTGCTACAAAATGCCAGATTTCATTCTTTCTCATTGCCACGTAGTATTCCATTGTGTATATAAACCGAAATTTCTTATCCATTCACCACTTGATGGACATTTAGGCTCTTTCCATAATTTGACTATTGTTGCAAGTGCTGCTATAAATATTGGGGTACAAGTGCCCCTATGGATCGGCACTACTGTATCCCCTGGGTAAATTCCTAGCAGTGCTATTTCTGGGTCATAGGGTAGATCTATTTTTAATTTTTTGAGGAACTTCCACACTATTTGCCAGAGCGGCTGCACCAGTTTGCATTCCCACCAACAGGGAAAGAGGGTTCCCATTTCTCCACATCCTCTCCAGCGTCTATAGTCTCCTGATGTGTTCATTTTGGCCACTCTAACTGGTGTGAGGTGATATTTGAGTGTGGTTTTGATTTGTAATTCCCTGATGAGGAGCGATGTTGAGCATCTTTTCATGTGCCTGTTGACCATCTGGATGTCTTCTTTAGAGAAGTGTCTATTCATGTTTTCTGCCCATTTCTTCAATGGATTATTTCTTTTTTGGGTGTGGAGTTTGGTGAGCTCTTTATAGATTTTGAATACTAGCCCTTTGTCCGATATGTCATTTGCAAATATCTTTTCCCATTCCTTCGTTTCGCTTTTAGTTGTGTTGATTGTTTCCTTTGCAGAGCAGAAGCTTTTTATCTTCATGAGTCCCCAATAGTTCATTTTTGCTTTTAATTCCCTTGCCTTTGGGGATGTGTCAAGTAAGAAACTGCTGCATCTGAGGGCAGAGAGGTTTTTTCCTACTTTCTCCTCTAGGGTTTTGATGGTTTCTGTCTCACATTCAGGTCCTTTATCCATTTTGAGTTTGTTTTTGTGAATGGTGTCAGAAAGTGGTCTAGTTCCATTCTTCTGCATGTTGCTGTCCAGCTCTCCCAGCACCATTTGTTAAAGAGACTGTCTTTTTTCCATTGGATATTCTTTCCTGCTTTGTTGGCCATACATTTGTGGGTCTAATTCTGGGGTTTCTATTCTATTCCATTGGTCTATGTGTCTGTTTTTATGCCAATACCATGCTGTCTTGATGACTACAGCTTTGTAGTAGAGGCTAAAGTCTGGGATTGTGATGCCTCTTGCTTTGGTCTTCTTCTTCAAAATTACTTTGGCTATTCAGGGTCTTTTGTCTTTCCATACAAATTTTAGGAATGTTTGTTCTAGCTTCGAGAAGAATGCTGGTGCAAATTTTATTGGGGTTGGATTGAATGTGTAGATTCCTTTGGGTAGTATTGACATTTTAACGATATTTATTCTTCCAATCCATGGGCATGGAATATGCTTCCATTTCTATATATCTTCTTGAATTTCCTTCATAAGCTTTGTATAGTTTTCAGCATACAGATCTTTTACATATTTGGTTAGGTTTATTCCTTGCTATTTTATGATTCTTGGTGCAATTGTGAATGGAATCAGTTTCTTCATTTGTCTTTCTGTTGCCTCATTATCAGTATATAAGAATGCAACTGATTTCTGTACATTAATTTGTATCCTGCGACTTTGCTGAATTCATGTGTCAGTTCTAGCAGACTTTTGGTGGAGTCTATCAGGTTTTCCATGTATAATATCATGTCATCTGCAAAAAATGAAAGCTTGATTTCATCTTTGCCAATTTTGATGCCTTTGATTTCTTTCTGTTGTCTGATTGCTGATGCTAGAACTTCCAACATTGTGTTACACAAGAGCGGTGAGAATGGACATCCCTGTCGTGTTCCTGATGTCAGGGGGAGACTTCTCTGTTCTTCCCCATTGAGGATGGTATTAGCTGTGTGCTTTTCATAAATGGCTTTTATGATGTTTAAGTATGTTCCTTCGGTCCCGACTTTCTTGAGGGTTTTTATTAAGAAAGGATTATAAATTTTGTCAAATGCCTTTTCTGCATCGATTGACAGGATTATATGGTTCTCATTTTTATTTTATTAATGTGATGTATCACATAGATTGATTTGTGAATGTTGAACCAGCCCTGCAGCCCAGGAATGAATTCCACTTGATCAAGGTGAATAATTCTTTTCATATGCTGTTGAATTCGATTTACTAGTATCCTATTGAGAATTTTTGAATTCATATTCATTAGGGGTAATGGCCTGTAGTTCTCTTTTTTGCTGGGTCTCTGTCTGGTTTAGGAATCAAAGTAATGCTGGCTTCATAGAATGAGTCTGGAAGTTTTCTTTCCCTTTCTATTTTTTGGAACAGCTTGAGAAGGATAGGTATTATCTCTGCTTTAAATGTCTGATAGAATTCCCCAGGTAGCCATCTGGTCCTGGACTCTTATTTATTGGGAGATTTTTGATAACTGATCCAATTTCTTCACTGGTTTGGGGTCTGTTCAACTTTTTATTTTTTCCTGTTTGAGTTTTGGAAGTGTGTGGGTGTTTAGGAATTTGTCCACTTCTTCCAGGTTTTCCAGTTTATTGGCATATAATTTTTCATAGTATTCCTTGATAATTGCTTGTATTTCTGAGGGATTGGTTGTAGCAACTCCAATTTCATTCATGATTTTATCTATTTGGTCCTCTCCCTTTTCTTTTTGAGAAGCCTGGTTAGAGGTGTATCAATTTTGTTTACTTTTTTCAAAAAACCAACTCTTGGTTTCACTGATCTGCTCTATAGATTTTTTAGATTCTACATTGTTTATTTCTGCTCTGATCTTTGTTATTTATCTTCTTTTGGGTTTGGGGTGTCTTTGCTGTTCTGCTTATATTTCCTTTAGGTGTGCTGTTAGATTTTGTATTTGGGATTTTTCTTGTTTCTTGAGATAGGTCTGGATTGAAATGTATTTTCCTCTCAGGCATACCTTTGCTGCATCCCAAAGTGTTTGGATTGTTGTATTTTCATCTTCATTTGTTTCCATATATTTCTTAATTTCTTCTCTAATTGCCTGGTTGACCCATTCATTCTTTAGTATGGTGTTCTTTAACCTCCATGCTTTTGGAGGTTTTCCAGACTTTTTCCTGTGGTTGATTTCAAGTTTCATAGCAGTGTGGTCTGAAAGTGTGCATGGTATGATCTCCATTCTTTTATACTTATGAAGGGCTGTTTTGTGACCCAGTATGTGATCTATCTTGGAGAATGTTCCATTTGCACTCAAGAAGAAAGTATATTCTGTTGCTTAGGGATGCAGAGTTCTAAATATATCTGTCAAGTCCATATCATCCAATGTATCATTCAAGCCCCTTGTTTCCTTATTCATCCTGTGTCAGTTTGTTGTAAGTGGGGTATTAAAGTCCCCTGCAATTACCACATTCTTATCAATAAGGTTGCTTATGTTTGTGAGTAATTGTTTCATATATTTGGAGGCTTCTGTATTCGGCACATAGACATTTATAATTGTTAGCTCTTCCTGATGGATAGTCCTTGTAATTATTATATAATGCCCTTCTTCATCTCTTGTTACAGCCTTTAATTTAAGTCTAGTTTGTCTGATATAAGTATGGCTACTCCAGCTTTCTTTTGACTTCCAGTAACATGATAGATAGTTCTCCATCACCTCACTTTCATTGTGAAGGTGTCCTCAGGTCTAAAATGAGTCTCTTGTAGACAGCAAATAGATGACTCTTGGTTTGTTTGTTTTTTTATCTGTTCTGAAACCCTATGTCTTTTGGTTGGCACATTTAGTCCATTTACATCCAGTGTTATTATTGAAAGATATGGGTTTAGAGTCATTGTGATGTCTGTAGTTTTCATGCTTGTAGTGATGCCTCTGATACTTTGTGGCCCTTGCAACATTTCACTCACAGAATCCCCCTTAGGATCTCTTGTAGGGATAGTTTAGTGGTGATGAATTCCTTCAGTTTTTGTTTGTATGAGAAGACCTTTATCTTTCCTTCTATTCTGAATGACAGACTTGCTGGATAAAGGATTCTTGGCCGCATATTTTTCCTGTTCACCACATTGAAGATTTCCTGCCATTCCTTTCTGGCCTGCCAAGTTTCAGTAGATAGGTCTGCCAGTAGTTTTATGGGTCTCTCTTTGTATGTTAGAGCATGTTTATCTTTAGCTGCTTTCAGAATTTTCTCTTCATCCTTGTATTTTGCCAGTTTCACTATGATATGTCATGCAGAAGATCAATTCAAGTTATGTCTGAAGGGAGTTCTCTGTACCTCTTGGATTTCAATGCCTTTTTCCTTCCTCAGATCAGGGAAGTTCTCACGTATGATTTGTTCAAGTACACCTTCAGCCCTTTTCTCTCTCGCTTCTTCTTCTGGAATTCCTATGATATGGATACTGTTCCGTTTGGTTGAATGACTTAGTTCTGTAATTACCCTGTCACACTCCTGGATTTTTTTATTTCTCTTTCTCGGCTTCTACTTTTTCCATAATTTTATCTTCTAATTCACCTATTCTCTCCTCTGTCTCTTCAATCGGTGCTGTGGCCGCCTCCATTTTATTTTGCACCTCATTTATAAAACTTGTTTTATATTTATTTACTTTTCAGAGATGGAGAGACAGAGTACAAGTGGGGGAAAGGCAGAGAGAGGAGACACAGAATCCGAAGCAGTCTCCAGGCTCTGAGCTGACAGCACAGAGCCAGACGTGGGGCTCAGACTCACAAACCATGAGATGAAGACCTGAGCCGAAGTCGGGAGCTCAACTGACTGAGCCACCCACCTGCCCCTACACCTAATTTATAGCATTTTTTTTAGCTCCTCATGACTACTTCTTAGTCCCTTCATCCAATAAGTTAGTCCCTTAGTCCCAATAGATTGTCTTCTGTCCTCTATGTTTTTTGCAAGCCCAGGAATTAATTTTATGACTATTATTCTAAATTCTTGTTCTATTATATTGCTTAAATTGTTTTGGATCAATTCGTTAGCTGTCGCTACTTCCTGGAGTGTATTTTGAGGAGAATTCTTCCATGTTGTCATCTTGCATAGTCCCTGGGCTGGCGCCAACCTGCAGGGCACTTCCCCTGTGGTGTCCGGAATAACTTGTGTTGGTGGGTGGGGCTGTAGTCAGACCTGAGGTCTGCCCCCAGCCCACTCCTGGGGCCACAGTCAGACTGGTGTGTATCTAATTTCCCCCTCTCCCAGGGGCAGGACTCACTATGGAGTGGTGTGGCCCTTGTCTGGGCTACTTGCTCACTGCCAGGCTTGTGTTGCTGCTTTGATGGGATCTGCAAGGTGCACGGGGGCGGGAGGGGCAGGGTTAGTTTGCACTGCCCTAGGTGGCTCCCTGCGGAATGGACCCTGCAGTACCAGGAGGAAGGCAGGCCTGACAGAAGGATGGATCCACATAAGCACAGCATTGGACATTTGCACAGTGTAAGGAAGTTCTGTGAATGGAAATGGTTCCCTTTGGAATTTTGGCTGGGGGTTGGGAGGGGGAAATGGTGCTTGCCAGTGCCTTTGTTCCCCCACTGAGCTGAGCTCTGTCTTCTGGAGCTCAACAACTCTCCCTCCCGGTGTCCTCTCGCCCTCCCTGCTCTCTGAGAGCAGAACTGTTGACTTTTAACATTCCAGATATTAAGTCCTGCTGGCTGTCATAACTCATGGAGTCTGACCCCTCTGCTTTTTCAAGCCAGATTTCAGGGGCTGCCTTGCTGGGCAGGCTGCCCCTCCACTGCCCCAGCTCCCTCCCATCTGTACATGTAGCAGACACCGCCTCTCCACCCTCCACCCTCCACCGCCTCTCCTACCCTCTTCTGTGGGCCTCTTGTCTGTGCTCGGCTCTGGAGATTTTGTTCTGCTAGTCTTCTGGTGGTTTTCTGGGTTATTTACGCAGGTGTGGGTGGAATCTAGGTGATCAGCAGGACAAGGTGAGCCCAGTGTCCTCCTACGCTGCTATCTTCCCAGGTCTTCGGGAGAAGGTATTTTCAAATGACTTATCTGATAAAGGGTTAGTTTCCAAAATATATTTTAAAAATATAGTATTAAACAGCTATTTAAAAAATGGGCAGAAAACATGAATAGACATTGTTTTCAAAGAAGAGATCCAGGTGGCTCACAGACACATGAAAAGATGCTCAACATCACTCATCATGAGGGAAATCCAAATCAAATCCAAATGAGATACCATCTCACACTTGTCATAGTGTTTAAAATTAACATTACAGAGTCAACAGATGGTGGAGTGTATAGAGAAAGTGGAACCCTCCTGCACTGTTGGTGGGAATGCAAAATGGTGCATCAAGTCTGGAAAACAGTATGGAGGTTCCTCAAAAAGTTAAAAACAGGGACACCTGGGTGGCTCATTTGGTGGAGCTTCTGACTTGATTTCAGCTCAAATCATGATCCCAAGTTCATTGGATCAAGCCCTGCATTGACTCTCTGCTGAGCATGTTTCTTGCTTAAGATTCTCTCACTCTAGCCTTCTCCCATGCTCAAATCTCTCTCTCTCTCTCTCTCTCTCTCTCTCTCTCTCTCTCTCAAATTAAAAAAAAGAAAAAGAAAAAAAGTTAAAAGTAGAACTACCCTGTGAGCCAGCAATTGATCTACTAGGTATAAACCCAAAGGACACAAATATATAGATTCAAACGGATACATGCACCCCTATGTTTATAGCAACATTATCTCCAATACTCAAATAATTAAAACAGCCCAAATGTCCACTGATCGATGAATGGGTAAGGAAAATGTGGTATATATACCCAATGGAATATTACTCAGCCATCAAAAATAATGAAATCTTGTGATTTTTCAAGGACATGGATGATACTAGAGGGTATTATAAATCGAATAAGTCACTCAGAGAAAGACAAATACCATGTTATTTCACTTATACACAGAATTTTAGAAACTAAACAAGCCAGTAAAACAAAAGTGACCCCAGAGTTTTCACTAATCCAGACTTTCAGGTATACTACAAAACTGGTGATCAAGGCATTATGTTACTGACACAAAAACAGACACATAGATCAATGGAATAGAATAGAAAACCCAGAAATTGACACACAACTGTATGATCAACTAATCTTAAACAAAGCAGGAAAAAAATATCCAGTGGAAAAAAAAGTCTCTTTAACAAATGGTGGTGGCAAGAAAGGAGTTAAGATAGTGCATTGTGGCGATCCTGAGCTTGTCTCATCCTGGAAATGCAACTAGATCAGCACCAAAACATTTTGAACACCTAGGAAATTGATCTGAAGATTATTTCACCAATCTGCATAACTTGAGCCTCAGTCCTCAGCAGGTACTCAGCGCTGAGAAGTGAACTAGGAGAGAGAAAAGCAATGGAGGGTAGGGAGCCATTTTCACAGAGAGAGGAAAGAGAGAGAAAAAGAGAAGAGTGCTGTTCATTGGGATCATGCAAGAAAAACACTCCCCCTGAAAGTACCTGAAGAGAAAAAGAGAGAAAGAATAAAAACACTTGCAGGGGACTGTGGGAGATAAGCTTAGGAATACCCCAGGTTTACACCAATGGGTTAAGAAGGCATAAATACAGAGCCATAGGATGCTCACACCCGAGTTTGGGTAAACAAGACAGGGAAACCAGAAATAGGGAGGTGCAAAGGCACCCCAGAATAGAGAGGAAGTGCAGAACCCCCAGAATAGAGAGGGAGCATCAAAGACCCAAAATAAGGGCGCAAAAGTGCCCAATACATAGGTATATGAAATAAATAAGATTAGATATTCAGGTTGGAAGCACCCCCGAAGTTAGTACTATAACAGAAAGCTACTTTCACAGGATGAAAGGACCAAGTTAGGTAAACAGGTAAATTGGGCTATAGACCACTGCACTGCAAGTGAAGCAGCAAGCAGAGATGATTAATGAAAGAAATGTGCCTTGTTAACTCTGAGGTTATTTCCCTCATCCCCTAGGCTAACTAAGATAAACAGAGGTGTTGCCTCATGATTCCACCCAACTGCCCAGGATCAGGATTTTGTTTTGTATTAACCCAAATTCTTAACCACAAATATCAAGATGCCCTTTCCCTCACATCCACAAGTTAATGTTCACAGATTTATTGCCTCTTTGTGCACATCCATTGCCATGTTTGTAAGCCTTCTGATCCTAATAAAAATGGGGCAAAGACACTTATTCAGGGCTCTTGTCTTTTCCTGCACATTAGCCATCTCTGACTTTTCATCCTATGTCCTGCTCTCTTGCTAGACAAGAGAGAACTTTAGACCTAGAATCTACGACAGAGGACTGAACAAGAAATCTATTCCCTAAAACCATTAATGGGGAGAAAGAAGGATTCTATAAACAGTGGAGGGAAAATATGAAGTTTCAGAGCTCAGTGCTTGGAAGTGCTCTGGTGAGGAAGTAGGGCGAATCCCCAGAAGCAGGCAGTGTAGTCTGAGGGGTCTGTGTACCATAGAGAGAAGTGGTTCCTCTACTTGGAGTGAATTCAGTAGAGACCATATGTACTCCCCACAGGAAAAGGTCCCAGCAGACCCCAGAGAGTAGTCACATTTGCTGACATTAGTACAAAGAAGCCAGAGTGTGGCAAAACCTGGTGCTGGCTGTGTGTTGTTTTTGCCATAGTCTCTGAAGTTCTGCTGCTGCACGAGCGCAAAAAATGCTTTCTGAGGCAAGCCAGCACCTGGCCATTGCTCAGTGAGTCCCTCCCCCAGAGAGTCAGCGAGGGTCCAAGCCATGGGGTCTCTGAAGTTTGGGGTTTTGAAACACAACTCCATCTGAGATGAGGCTCTGGATGGAGGTGACACGTGACAGGTAGACAGCCTGGACACAGACAGTGTAGATGCAGGGAGTAGATGGAGATCTGAGACAAAGGAGGGGTGCTTGACTGCAGGTCAGAGAGAGTGTGAAGATCATGCTCCAGAGACTAGGGAGCTTGGTGAAGCCATTTCTACCTCTTCTGCACACACACATGTGCACACACACACTGATTGACCCCAGTAAGGTAAGTGTGCAACCTAGTGGAGAACGGAGCCATACACCATGACTTGCCCAATGGCGCCTTCCAAGTACATTCCCCAGAAGACCAGCACAAGTCAATGCACCTGGTTAGTGTACAGACTAGAGAGTGCCTCATAGTTTCATTTCAAGGGTAAACTGGATGTAACTTCATTCAGGTTTCATTCTGTTTGATGGTTCATTTATTTGTTCATTTCCTAAGCTTCTGTTTTTGTTTAAATTGTTTTATTTTTTCCTTTATTTTCCTCCTCTTTCTTGGATACAGAAAGAGAAAAAAATATTTTTACGGGCCTTAAGTTTTTATTCTTTTTCATTTTCTTTATTTTATTATATAAATTTGTTTTAATTTTTAAACATTTTCTTAACTTTATTCTTTCCTTTCCTTTTTTCTCTATTCTATCAAGCTTTTTTCAACAAGCAGACTGAAAGACACCTAACATCTAGTTTCCTTTATTTGATTATCTCTTTAATTTTTAATTTTCAATTTAAATTTTTATTTTATTAATTTTTTTTCTTTCCCCAAAATGACAAAACAAAGGAATTAACCCCAAGGGAAAGAACAGGAATAAATGACAGCCAGGGCTTTAAACAACACAGATATAAGCAAGATGTCTGAACTAAAATTTGGAACCATGATAAGAATACTAGCTTGGGTTGAAAAAAGCATAGAAGACACCAGAGAACCCCTTTCTTTTTTTTTCTTTCCCTGTATTTCTTAAAGTCAAAGATAGAAGGACTCAAAAAAAGGCATTTGTGAGTTTGAGGAAAATACCTGTTTACATTGAACAAGAAGAAGGTTTCATTCAGATACTCTAAAAATAAACTCAGGATGGTTACTTTATCCATTCTTGAGGAGCCATTTTAAGTCCAGAGCCAAGGACAGGAGCAGAAGGCTCTTACTCTGGTTTTATTGTGTTCAGTGTGTTTTGGATGAGCTAAAGCAGGGAAATATAAGCTAATCTTTCCCAGCTGGAGGTCATCAGTGAGATGAGTCAAAATCCAGAAATTCATTTTATACACACACACACCACTTTGTGCACATATTCACAAGATATTCACATTTGTAATTCCATTTAGAACTATACTATATTGCCAATCTTGCCAACACTGTGATATAGACATTCCAATGCTCTAAAAAGGTGTATGAGAACATCACATCTTTTTCCACTACTTTCTCTAACAAGAATGATGCTGGTGATTCTCTGAATGTAAGAGAGGCAAAAGATACACCCTACCATCTGCTGTACTTGTTAATGAATGTGTTGCCATCACAGAACATAACAATGGGAAAGAACCTTGGAGAATGACTATTTCTTCCATGAAAACTGGAAAATTAAAGGTAAATGGGAGTGGATGATTTTCCCAAGGTCTCCCCAGGAAATTAGTGAGAACCCCTTTCTGTGGAGATAAAAGAAATAATATCTAGTCAATTTGAAATTAAAAATGTTGTAACTGAGAAGCACTCTCAAATGGATGCCACGACAGCAAGGATAGATGAAGTAGACAGCGAGTCAACGATGTAGAAGATAAACATATGGAGATTATCAAAGCAGAAAAAAGAGGGTAACAAAGTAAAAAGATCACCATATCAAGACTTAGAGAACTCAGTGACTAGTTAAAAAGGAATAACATCTGAATCATAGGAGTCCCAGAAGATGAAGAGAGAGAAAAAGGGGCAGAAGGTATATGTGAGCAAATGAGAGTAGAAAGCTTTCCAAATCGGGAAAGACACAGACATCAGTATTCAAGAAGCACAGGGAACTCCCATTAGATTCAACAAAACCAACCATCAACAGGATATATCATAGTCAAATTCACATAATCCACAGACAAGGAAATAATTATAAAAACAGCAAGGGAATTTAGTCCTTAACCAATGAGGAAAGACAGATCAGGTTTGCAGCAGACCTATCCACAGAAACTTGGTAGCCCATAAAGGAGTGGAAGAATATATTCAATGTTTAGAATCATATAAATATGCAGCCAAGAATTTTTTATCCAGCAAGGCTGTCATTCAAAATAGAAGGGGAGATGATAAAGAGTTTCCCAGACATACATACATACATACATACATACAGGAGTTCATGACACTAAACTAGCCCTGCAAGAAAGTTTAAAGGGAGTCTTTGAATGGAGAAAAGACAAAGCAAAACAGACCAAAAGCAACATACTACAAATGCCCAGAGAACATCATCATAAACACCAACTCTACAGACAACAGCACAAAATTCATATCTTTCAGTACTCACTCTAAATATAAATGTAGTAAATCCTACAAAAGACATAGGGTATCAGAATGGATAAGAAAATAAGACCCATCTATATGCTGCATACAATAGATTAACTTTAGATCTAAAAAAACCTGCAGATTAAAAGTAAAGGGATAGAGAAGCATCTATCATGTTAATGATCATAAAAAGAAAAACTGGAGTAGCCATACTTATATCAGAAAAGCTACATTTTAAAATACAGACAGTGACAGGATGGGGGGCCAAGATGGCGGAACAGCATGGAAACTTTTTTGTGTCTCTTGTCCTTGAAATACAGCCATATCAGCACTAAACCATCTTGTACACCTAGAAAACTGATTTGAGGATTAACATAGCAATCTGCACAACCTGAACCACAGAACTTGGCAGGTACACAGCATGGAAAGGTCAAATGAGGAAGAGAGAAGCCATGGAGGGCAGGGAGCTGTTTTTGCTTGCAGAGGGAAGAGGGAGATGGGGGGGAGTACAGGAAAAGCACCCCCCAAAATCAGCTGGAGAGAAAAAGAAAAAGTGTAAACAACCACAAAGGTCTAAACAAAAAAGGGAGAAATAAGAAAGGAGAGGGTTTAAATTCCATTAAGACTCTATAAACAGGGGAGCACAGAGTCTGAAACTCCATAGCTGGATACCTGGAGGTGCTCATGTGGGAAGGGCGAATCCCCAGGAACAGAGGGTGAGGTCCATGGGTCACACGGGGAGTATCTGTTACCCTGCTAGGAGGGCATATAACAGAGGTTGTGCGGCTTTCCCACAGCCAAAGGTTCCAGCTGACCCTGGACAAATGGCCACATTTGCTGGTGTCAGAACAAGGACATTAAGGGTGAATCCTGGAGGTAGATGTGTGTTGTGAATTACCATAATCTCTGAAACACTGCTGCTACACGATCATGCGAAATTTTTCTGGAGCAGGATGGCACCCAACCAGTCTCTAGGCATTGGCAGCAGCACGGTCTCTCGAACATTCCAGCAACATAGAAATCCAAGTGATATCAAAATCCAAGACACACAGGGAACTCCCATTAGATTCAATAAAAAACAACCATCAACAAGGCATATCATAGTCAATTCACAAAATACTCAGGCAAGGAAAGAATCATGAAAGCAGCAAGGGAAAATAAAGTCCTTAACCTACAAAGGAAGACAGATGAGGTTCGCAGCAGACCTATCCACCGAAACTTGGCAGGCCAGAAAGGAGTGGCAGGATATATTCAATGTATTGAATAGGAAAAAAATTGTAGCCAAGAATTCTTTATCCACTAAGGCTGTCATTCAAAGTAGAAGGAGAGATTAAAAGTTTCCAAGACAAACAAAAATTAAAGGAGTTCATGACCCCCAAACCAGCCGTGAAATTAATTTTAAGGGGGACGCTCTGAGGGGAGAAAAGACAAAAAGAAAAAAACACCAAAAAGACCAAAAGCAACAAAGACTAGAAAGGATCAGAGAACACCCCCAGAAACTCCAACTCTACAGCAAACATAATGGCAATAAAATCATATCTTTCATTACTCACTCTAAATGTCAAAGGTCTAAATGCTCCCATGAAAAGACATAGGATAACAGAATGGATAAAATACCAGACCCAATTATATGCTGTTTACAAGAGACCCATTTTAGACCTAAAGACATCGTTAGATTGAAAATAAGGGGATAGAGAACTATCTATCATGCTAAAAGGTCGTCAAAAGAAAGCCAGAGTAGCAATACTTACATCAGACAATCTAGATTTTTAAAAATTTTTTTTAACGTTTATTTATTTTTGAGACAGAGAGAGACAGAGCATGAACGGGGGAGGGTCAGAGAGAGGGAGACAGAATCTGAAACAGGCTCCAGGCTCTGGGCTGTCAGCACAGAGCCCGACGCGGGGCTCGAACTCACGGACCATGAGATCATGACCTGAGCCGAAGTCGGACGCTCAACCGACCAAGCCACCCAGGCGCCCCAGACAATCTAGATTTTTAAATACAGACTGTAACAAGAGATAAAGAAGAGCATTATATCATAATTAAGGGGTTTATCTATCAAGAAGACCTAACAATTGTAAACATTGTCATTCCAAACGTATATTTGGATGGGACCCAAATATATACATCAATTAATCACAAACATAAGCAAACTCATGGATAATAATATGATAATAGTAGGGAACTTCAACACCCCACTTACAACAATGGACAGAACATCTAAACAGAAAATCAACAAGGAAAGAGTGGCTTTGAATGACAAACCGGACTGGATGGACTTAACAGATATATTCAGAACATTTCATTCTAAAGAAGCAGAATACACATTCTTCTCAAGTACACATGGAACATTCTCCAGAATAGATAACATACTGGAACACAAATAAGCCCTCAGCAGGTAAAAAAAAAAAAATCAAGATCATACCATGCATATTTTCAGATAACAACACTATGAAACTTGAAATCAACCATAAGAAGAAATTTTGAAAGAAAACAAATTCTTAGAGACTAAAGTACATCCTACTAAAGAATGAATGGACAAACTAAGAAGTTAAAGAGGAAAATAAAAAGTACATTGAAGCCAATGAAAATTATACACCACAGCTCAAAACCTCTGAGACACAGAAAAGGCTGTCTTAAGAGGGAAGTATATAGCAATCCAGACCTTCTTAAAGAAGGAAGAAAGGTCTCAGATACACAACCTAGCCGTACCCCTCAAAGATCTGGAAGAACAGCAAAGAAAATCCAAAAGCAGAAGAAGACAGTAAATAATGAAGATTAGAGCATAAAATAATGCTATTGAAACAAACAAAAAACAGAACAGATCAATAAAACCAGGAGCTGGTTCTGTGAAAGAATTAACAAAACTGATAACCCCCCTAGCCAGTTTGATCAAAAAGAAAAAGGAAAGGACCCAAATAAATGAAATCAAGAATGAAAGAGGAAAGATCACAACCAACACTGCAGAAATAAAAACAATAACAAGAGAATATTATGAGCAATTATATGCCAATGAAATGGGCAATTTGGAAGAAATAGACAAATTCCTAGAAACATATAAACTACCAAAACTTAAACAGGAAGAAGTAGAAAATTTTAACAAACACATATCTAGTAAAGAAATCAAATTTGTAACAAAAAATCTCCCCCCCAAAAAGAGTCCAGAGCCAGATTGCTTTCTAGTAGAATTCTACCAAACATTTAAAGAAGAGTTAACACTTATTCTTTTGAAGCTCTTCCAAAAAATAGAAATGGAAGGCAAACTCCCAAACTCATTCTATGAAGCCAGCAGTACCTTGATTCTAAAACCAGACAAAGACCCTAATTAATAGGAGAACTACAGACCATTTTCCCTGATGAACACACATGCAAAAATACTCAACAAGATATGAGCCAACCAGATCCAACAATACATTAAAAGAATTATTTACCATTATTAAGTGGGATTTATACCCGGGATGCAGGTCTGGTTCAATATATGCAAACCAATCAATATGATATATCACATCAATAAAAGAAAGGTCAAGAACCACATGATTCTCTCAATAGATGCAGATAAAGCATTTGACAAAAACACAGCATATTTTCTTGATAAAAACCCTCAAGAAAGTAGGGATAGAAGGATTGTACCTTGAGATCGTAAAAGCCATATATGAAAGACCCACTGCTAATATCATCCTCAGTGGGGGAAAAACTGAGAGCTTTCCCCCTAAGGTCAGGAATAAGACAGGGATGTCCACTCTCGCCACAGCTATTAAACATAGAAATAGAAGTCTTAGCCTCAGCAATAAGACAACACAAAGGAATAAAAGGCATCCAAATCAACCAGGAGGAAAAAAAAAATTTTCACTCTTCACAGATGACATAATACTCTATAGGGAAAACGCAAAAGATTACACCAAAAACTTCTAGAATTCATCCATGAATTTGGAAAATTCACAGGATATAAAATCAATGCACAGAAATCATTTGCATTCCTATACACGAATAATAAAGCAACAGAAAGAGAAACCAAAGAATTGATCCCATTTACAGTTGCACCAAAATTCATAAAATACCTAGGAATAAACCTAACCAAAGAGGTAAAAAAAATCTATATATTGAAAACTATAGAAGCTTATGAAAGAAATTGAAGGAGACACACACAAAAAATAAAAAATATTCCATGCTCCTGGATTGGAAGAACAAACATTATGAAAATGTTGATACTACCCAAAGAAACCTACATATTCAATGCAATCCTTATCAAAATAACACCAGAATTCTTCACAGAGCTAGAAAAAATAATCCTAAAATTTGTATGGAACCAGAAGAGCCCCGAATAGCCAAAGCGATCTTGAAAAAGGAAACCAAAGCAGGAGGCATCACAATCCCAGACTTCAAGCTATACTACAAAGCTGTAATCATCAAGACAGTATGGTACTGGCACAAAAACAGACACCCAGATCGGTGGAACAGAATAGAGACCCCTGAAATGGACCCACAAACGTAGGGCCAACTAACCTTTGACAAAACAGGAAAGAATATCCAATGGAATAAAGACAGTCTCTTCAGCAAATGGTGCTGGGAAAACTGGACAGCGACATGCAGAAAAATGAACCTGGATCACTTTCTTACACCATACACAAAAATAAACTCAAAATGGGTGAAAGACCTAAGTGTAAGAAAGGAAGCCATCAAAATCCTAGAGAAGAAAGCAGGCAAAAATTTTCACCTTGGCCACACAACTTCTTAACTCAACACTCCTCTGGAGGGAAGGGAAACAAAAGCAAAAATGAACTATTGGTACCTCATCAAAATAAAAAGCTTCTGCACAACAAAGGAAACAATCAGCACACCTAAAAGGCAACTGACAGAATGGGAAAAGATATTTGCAAATGACATATCAGATAAAGAGTATCCAAAATTTATAAATAACTTATTAAACTCAACACCCAAAAAACAAATAATCCAATGAAGAAATGGGCAAAAGACATGAATAAACACTTCTCCAAAAAAGACATTCAGATCCCAACAGACACATGAAAAAATGCTTAACATCACTCATCATCAGGGAAATACAGATACTTTACACACTGTATGTTAGCCAATTTGACAATGAATTAAAATAAATAAATAAATAAATAAATAAATAAAACACTATTTAGTTGCCTCAGTTAAAAATAGAACTACCCTATGATCATGCAATTACACTACTAGCTATTTACCCAAAAACTACAAAGATAATATTTCAAACAGATACATGCACCACAATGCTTATAGCAGTATTATTCACAATAGGCAAATCATGGAAACTGCAAATGTCCATCAACTGATGAATGCATAAGGAAGATGTGCCATATATATATATATATATATATATAGTATGTATATTATTATATATGTTATTATATCATAATATATAATATTACTCAGCCATAAACAAGAATGAAATTTTGCCATTTTCAAAGACATGGATGGAGCAATAGAGTATATTATGTTAAATGAAATAAGTCACTCAGAGGAAGACAAATAACATATTTTACTCACATGTGGAATTTAAGAAACAAAACAAACAAGCAAAAAGTATAAAAGAAGAGACACAAACCAAGAAATGGACTCTTAACTATGGAGAACAAACTTATGCTTACTATAGGGGAGGTAGGTAGAGGGATGAGTTATATAAGTGATGGAGATTAAGGAGTGCACTTGTGATATTACCAAGTGTTTTATGGAAGTTGAAACAATATGGTACATCTGAATGTACTATTACACTGTATATTAACTAACTGGAATTTAAATAAAAACTAAGAAAAATTCTATAATTCCCAATATAATCTGCATATTTAATGAATTCCGTCTCAAATTACTAACAACATTTTACACAGAACTAGGTCAAACAATCCTAGAATTTGTATGGCACTCCTAAGGACCTATTTGTATGTCCACAAAGGACAAAGATTGCTTTGGATAGTCAAATGAACCTTGAAAAAGCAAAGCAAAGCTGGAGTCATAATTTCTGGCTTCAAGTTATATTACAAGTTTTGTAGTAATCAAAACAGTATGGTACATTTTTTCACATAGATCAATGGAACAGAATAGAAAAACCAGAAATAAACCCATAATTCCATGGTCAATTATTCTTCAACAAAGTAGGAATGAATATCCAAGTGAGAAAGACAGTGTCTTCAACAAATGGTGTTGGGAAAACTTGAGAGCAATGTGCAAAGGAATAAAACTGGACCACTTTCTTATGCCCTATACAAAAATAAATTCAAAGTAGATTGAAGACCTAAACCTGATACCTGAAGCCAAAAAATTCTAGAAGAGAACAGAAGTATGATCTTTGACAACAGCCATAGTTACATTTTTCTACATATGTCTTCTGAGGCAAGGGAAACAAAAGCAAAAACAAACTATTGGGACTACATCAAAATAAAAGTCTTCTGCACAGCGATGGAAACAATCAACAGAAGTAAAAGGTAACTACAAAGAGATGATATTTGCAAATGACATGTCTGATAAATGTGAATATCTAAAATAATATAAAGAACTTATGAAAGTCAACACCCTCAAAACAAATTATCCAATTAAAAAATGGGCAGAAGTCATGAAAAGACATTCTTCCAAAGAAGACATCCAGATGGTCAACAAACAAATGAAAATATGCTCTACATCACTGATAATTAGGGAAATGCAAATCAAAAGTACAATGAGATATCATCTCATACCTGTCAGAAGAAGTGAAGTCAACAACCCCAAAGCAACAGGTGTTGGTGAGGATGTGGAGAAAACGGACCCACTCGCACTGCTGATGAGAACACAAACTGATGGTGCCACCATGGAAAACAGTAAGGAGTTAAAAATAGAACTACCTCATGATCCACCAATCACACTACTGGGTATTTACCCTAGGAGTACAAGAACACTAATTAAAATGGCACATGAACCCCTAAGTTAACAGCAAAAATATTTACAATAGCCAAGATTAGAAGCAGCTCAAGTGTCTATTGATTTATGAATGGATACAGAAAATGTTATATGTATGTATGTATGTATGTATGTAATAAAATATTATTCTGCCATTTAATTAGGTCTTCAAAAATATGCACAAAAATATGAATATACTTAAGACAACAGTATACACTTAAAGATGGTTAAGATGGTAAAATTAATGTTATATGTATTTACAATGAAACATAATTTTTAAAGAAATGTCCTTTCAAAAAAAAGGAAAAGAAAAAAAAAAACAGGAAAAAAATCTTAGAAGTGATATCAGCAAAATGTAGCCTAGGAATCTCCAAATACTCATTGTCCCACAGAAACACTAAAGAAACTACCAGAAACTGTCTGAATCAACTTTGTAGTTGCTCAGGTTAAAAGTAAAATATTTACAACAATTCTTAAGAAAGAAAAAAAAATCACTTGATCCCTCAAGTAAGAACAAACTAGCTAAGTGATGAAGAATGCCCCAGCAGGGACCCATAAGTGTAGAGCAAGAGAGGTGGTGTAAATGTGGTTTTGGAGTGGTGGGGGTCCAGAGATGATGGCCAAGAATTCTTCAGATGTCTTTGGTGCAAAATTGTAATTTTATTAAAGCATGGGACAGGACCCGTGAGCAGAAAGGGCTGCACTGGGGTTGCGAAGAGTGACTGGTTATATACTATGGAGTTGGGGGAGGCAAAGGCAAAATGGAGGCCATCAGAAGGACTTTCATGTGCTAAAGAGGACTCAGAAGATACTGGAGGCCTAAGTATTGTCTAGTTAATGTTATTGTTCCTCTACTAAGGCAGTTAACAATAAGACATTAGGGAGTTTATTGGAGGAATGTTTTACTCTGCCAATCTCAAATATTTGTCAATGGGCTGCAGGTTATAAAGAAATTTAATGTTATTTACATTTTCTTCTTGCCTATGTTCTCCACAGCACTATGGAGGGGAAGGTTCCAGGAAACTGAATCTATAGGTTTCTGGAAGCTAGGCTATTGATAAGATTATCTTTTTCTTTACTAAGTCCTTTGGAAACAGATGTAGACTCTTCCTGCACGACCATGATATCTATCTGTTAACATTTTTTCCCCTTTCCTTTGTTCTTGGGCAGCTGGGAGTGCCTGAGGAATTTCACAAATATCTCATTTTGGTGGAGAGTGGTGGTATATTATCAGCTTGTTCTTTGCTCTCAGCTTGCCTTATGCTCTCTTATCAGTATTTCTATTTAGCTTTGATGTGTTTTTTGTTTGTTTGTTTGTTTTCAGCTTTCAGCATTTAAGGAAATCTATGTCAAAACCTTAGCTCAACACAAACTAAAGGAACATAATTCAATAATCACAAATGATGAATAGTCTTTGCCAAATAATTTGGAAAAGTCTCCAAAAATGGACTACTTCAGTTTCCAACTATTGGGAAAATAAGTAAAGGTCTGTACCATAAGATGGCTAATGGAACTAAAATAAGCTCTAGTTTCTAGCTTAGAGACCCCTCTTCCAGGTTCATTTTCCTGCCCTGCTTGCCATGTGTGCCAAATTACTACTAATACAGAATGTGGAAGTAAAAGACTATAAATTGCCTCCCATGCTTGTTGTCAGGTCTCAGATATTTGGAGAAATGGTCTCCTCTGAGCCTGCTGGTGTTAAATAAATCTCCAATCCACCAAGATCTCCAAGTGCCACTTGGTTTCTCGACCAGCGTTCCAGCCTAGTTCTGTAACATGTTTGGTTACCTGACTGGGAAACCCAACCGCGCTGGCCCATTGTTGCCATGGGTTTGGGAAAACGGTGAGGCGGTGACGGTGACGGAATGAAGAATCACAAGGGAGAAGGCACTCCCTGCCTGAATTTCGGCAGTCTCCTGCTCAGTTGCCTCAGACCGGCCCCGCTCTGCCATTCCCACTGGACTTGAGGAGACTTGGCAGGTGAGGACCTGGACCTGACATCAGAACCGGTAAGGTCGGGGCCCCAATCTTGTCAGGCCCACTTGCAAGAGTGGAAGGGGGACCTGATCACTCCCAGAGACTTCAGAGGTCTCACAGGTAGGAATTCTGTGGGAGGGAATGTAATAACCTCTGGTGTATATGTGAGTGTGAATGTGCGACTCGGTCTGGCTCACTTGCCGAGTTCGATTCTGTGGCTCCACAGGCGGGCACCCTTAAGGTTCCCAAAAGCTCACGGAGCCTGAGTGGGTTCGTCTGCAATTCTGTGGTGAATGACATACAGTCTATGGTGGCATTGGGATGGGGAAGGTCCAGCCGCCAAAAGGAGGGAAGCCCAGAGCCTCCTTAGCAAAAGACCAATGTGCCTACTGCAAGAGTAAAGGATACTGGAAGAATGAGTGTCAGAATTGGAAAGGGCCCCCCAAACCCAGCCAATATCAGGAGGAACCTCAAGAAAGGAACCTTATTGGTCTGGCTGATATAGAATCAGACTGAAGGTGACACTGACTCTCTCTGTTCCTCTGCCTAATAGATGCGAGGGCTTCTACCCCATTCATTTCCTGGGTTAACAGCTATAATTAGAGCCAACTGTGTTTAGTCTACCTTGGGACAGGGACGTTAAGGAATACTCCCTTGCAGTTGCTGCTTCTGCCTTCCCCTCTCCCTCATGTTTCTGCACCAACTTGGATGTGATTCTATACCATCCTCAGTGCCTCAGGCACCATTGGATCCTCTTCCCACCCTCCAGGTCAAGGAGCAAAGTGCACCCCCTTGGACCACCCACTTCGGATACCTCCACTAGTGTCCCAGGTGAAAATTGACAATGGGGAAAATTGATTGACTTTTAAGTGGATGCAGTTGAAACATATGCGGTGTTTAAACTAATTTAAGTTTGTTGTACCTGTCTTTAAAGTTATCAGCAAAAGTAAAATAAGCTCATGTTATCTCTGTTGCAATTTAAGTCATTTAAGATGACTTAAAATGATGCTTAATTTTGTTTGTCTCAAAGTTTTCATGGATAATTGTTAAGAAAGCTTTCACGGTCTTTGGTAACCTGAAACTTTCCAAATAAGATGGAGTTCTAAAGCTTTGATTACTGAACATAGGTTTGTGTTTCTAACTTCTTATTGCAGAGAAATTAAGACTATTTGGACCTATTGGAAAACATGCTTTGTACTTAATTGGTTCATGAATTTACCATCTAAAAAAATTCTTGCGTAAACACCTCTAAGTTGGTTACTAAGTCCTCAATTGGAGACTAAGGTTTCCTAAGAGTTAAAATTCTGCTAAGTGTACTTAAGACCGATGGAAATAAGGAAAGCAACTCTATATGTAGGAAAGTAGGAAGTATGTAAGAAAGATATAAGGAATGGAAATACATATTTGTTGAGGGTAGAAGAAGGTAATTTTGTCCTAAATTAGACTGGTTTTTTGGAGAGAAATGGCTTTGGGACAAAGTTTGAAGACAAAGGAAAGTTGTAAAAGGTTCATGAAGGGAAATCTTTGGAAAGGAATTTTATGTGTGCTCATCATGGACTAAGGTTGAGATGAATGGAATTTAAAAAAAATTTTTTTCAACGTTTATTTATTTTTGGGACAGAGAGAGACAGAGCATGAATGGGGGAGGGGCAGAGAGAGAGGGAGACACAGAATCGGAACCAGGCTCCAGGCTCTGAGCCATCAGCCCAGAGCCTGACGCGGGGCTCGAACTCACGGACCGCAAGATCGTGACCTGGCTGAAGTCGGACGCTTAACCGACTGCGCCACCCAGGCGCCCCGAGATGAATGGAATTTTAAAAGTTCACTGGTATAAGGTTGAAATTCTGTTTTTCTTTCTGCTGAAATGACAAAGTTTTCTTGAACTGTTGATCTGCTCTTGATAAGACAATGCAAACAAAGGTTTGTCTTCTGGGAAAACCAAAGTTTTAGGTCTCATCTTTATCAGGTCTTTGATTCTTTAGTTAAAACTTCTCAATGTTAAAGGAGCTAGGTTTTGGTAACAACTATATGCTATACATTCACCTTTAGGATCTTTTATCGCCACTTTGGTTGAATAAAGTTTTAGCATTTTTAATGATCTGTAATCCTATTTAGTATGTACTTATAACTTTCTAAGGTTTTAACAAACTTCCCAGGATTTGAATGGGAAGAGAAGTCTTTTTGACCAATCAGGCCCTATTATTTGGGATGCTAAGTTACTTGGAAGAGCACGGTCGTACCATGGTTAAACTTAGGTTGCATTGCACAGGTAAATGTTGTAACTGCCAAAATAGACATGCAATTCTTAAAGTTTTAGTGTTTTGGTATAGGGTCATCACTTAATATTCTGATTACTTGAAGTGCTACGTGTCACAGAAGTAACCGAATTTCTTTGTCAATTGCATCATAATGAACTCTCATCAGATCTTTAACAATGTCTATTTCTGAGATTTTGTCATTTATACTTGTTCTTATTCTCTCACAAAACGTGTTTCTTCTTCAAGGAGATTTACAAAAAGGACTTTGGGGTCAAATACAGGTATTCGACATCTTTAAGATTAATACTAAAATGGGTGAGAATTTCCAGAACTAAAAAGCTACATTTAAATTGAACAAGAATTAGGAACATGGGATTAAATGAACTGAGGAAGATTATAGTTTTGTGATTCTTGTTGTAAATATTGCTGGTTCTCTAATATTTCCTCTTCCAGACTAAGGAAACTTTCTCTTAAGATATCTATGATATACAGAAATGTCATAAAGTATTAATTTGCAAACTGAAGCATTTATCTTTTCTCTCTACATAACTCCCCTGAAATTCAAAAACGCTTAGTGAGTATTCTTTCTTTCATGGCAATTACAATTGTTTGCACAAGTTCAATAAGAATCTATTCATCTTGTAACAGGTCACCATGGGAAATACTGGTTATTTTACCAAGACTTTGACTGGAATGTCATATTTGAGAGTGACATTCATAGACTCTGATATGACCAGGCATCTTTAAGGAACTAAGGTTGGTCTTATGAAAGATAGAGCCATAAAGCCCCTTGGAAATGTTGGCCTGATACCTTGCTTACAGAATTCCCAGCAGCCTCACCAGGTGAGTAAAGAAGGTCACTTCCTTGCAGGTGCAGAAACCTCAGGATACCTTGGGGACCTCATGAAGAGGAATTCACCCTAATCTACAGGTATTGCAGGACTGTCTGATGGCAAGTATTTGGCTTGGCTTCTGGTCTGGAGAGGCTACTGAAAGTTCAACCTGGAGATTCCTTATAAAAGGTTCCAGCAAAGCAAACTTCAAAAGTTCCTCATGATAAATCACTATTCTTGCTGAGCTTATGTAAATAATTAGGCCAGGTTTGTTAAGACTGGACTTGTTCTACAAATGCATTGGTCTCAATTTGGCTATTTCTGGAAAGCAGAGTTTTTAGAGAGAAAAACTGTGTTTTAAAAATGCACCGTTAGGGATGTTAAATTCTAGTTCTGATTGTCTTTAAATGTTTGTTTGCCTAAACTAGACAACTGGAGGTAAACTTCAGAAAATTTGTCACAGTATTTCATGTATAGACAATCTTCTGTGCTTGTTATTCTGTGGGGATAATAATACCCCATGGGCATGTAATTGTTTAAGCAACTGGAAAACAGGATGGATCTCTAAATATGCAGACCATATCTTCCCTAAACCTGATCTGACAGTTACCAGAAACCTGCCCCTTTCGAAGACTTGGAGGTGGACTTTACAGATATACAACCAAATAGAGGATTCAGTTTCAGGTATCACCTTATTAGTCCATCACTCCAGAGTTCAGAAGGCCAACTCAGAAGAACCCTCAACCTGGCAAAGTGATCCAGATCCAGTCAACCTGCTTAAACTGACCCTCCAAAAGACACTGGCCCCTGAGATCTCCAGCCCTGCTCCAGCCACACCCTGGAAGCTGGCTGGTCTGTGCATGGCAGAAGATTGAGGAATCAACATGTGGACTGAGCCCAGGGGTTCGGATGCAACTCTGACAGCCTTTGCCCCTTACTGGTGTCATAGCTCTGATCTTACTTCTTGCTGTTGGGCTAATAAAGAGTGATAGCACGAACAAGCTGGATATGGAATGGATGGCAGACTCCCTGGTAACCTTACAAAGCCAAATAATCTCCCTGGCAGCAGTGTCCCTCCAAAATAGGCAAGTCCTTGACCTCCTCACTTCAGAAAAAGGAGGGACTTGTGTCTTTCTGGGGGGAGTAAACATGATTGTTCCCAGGGCTCAGATCTTTGGAGAAATGGTGTCCTCTGAGCCCACTGGTGTTAAATAAATCTCAGATCCACCAAGATCTCTGAGTGCCACTTGGTTTTTCTGTCAGCGTTCCAGCCTGGTTCTGTAACACAACAGTCAAGAATCTTAACAAAACTTGAGGAAGTGAGAAAATATGATTTCCAGTGTTACTGCATTTTAGTAGTGAAATGTCCAATTTTAACACACACACTAAAAAAATACGAGGTATATAAAGAAACAGGAAAGTATGGTCCATTTAAAGGAACAAAATAAACTGATAGAAACCATACCCATAGAACTCAGACATCAGACTTACTAAAAAAGAAAAACTGCCTGAAAGAGTGAAGTCAGCAAGATGACAAAATAGAAAGCTTGAAGGCCCTTGTTTGCCCATGGAAACACCAAATAACAACAAGCAGCCAAAATTTGCTTTGTGGGAAGCATAGAATCTACTTAAGGAACTGCAACAACCAAGCAAACATTTAACTAAGAAAAACACACTATAAGAAGTTTTCTGGCACTTTTGCTCCCTTCTACATTACCTCCTTCTTAGCACATTGTACATGCAGTTGAGAGTGAGCTGCCCAATTTCCAGTTTCTTCCTCAGGACAGAAATAAATGAATAAAATGTAGTTGTAATCTTCTGTCTTGTCTGTTATTGTAGCCTGAGGAACTGTTTTCTGTTTTGCCTGACAAGGAGAACTGACAGTGATAGTGGCTTAGATTGCATGCTGGTTAGAGGCTTCTGAAAACAGTAATATGCAGGGGATATGCAGTAGTACAGGTGTCCAGGATCAAGAGATAAAAGGCACAGGAATACAATAGAACAGACAAATCTCTAACAAGAAGCAGGGGTGAGATTCTTAGGGGAATTAAGGCATTTAAGTGCATCTTCATATGCTGAGGAATTTTATGAAACCACATAAAATTTTCTCAGTAAAGACACAATTTCAGAAAAGTCCTGAAAAAACCTTTAGCTTTCATGCTAGGGTGATTGATGAAGGTCTTCTCCTGTATGGAATCTGTCTGCAAATCCTGGAAAAGGTGAATTTTTTCAAATACCCAATTTTCAACTAAATCTTGCAAGACATAGAAAGATACATGGTAACCTATGTCATTCAAACATAAAATAAGTTTTAAAAAATGAACCCAAAAGAAACTCAGACTTAGACTTACTCAACAAAGGATTTTAATCAACTGCCTTATATATAGTAAGTAAGCCAAAGGATAACAAACAGGCAACTAAATAAAATCAGGAAAATTATATATGAACAAAATGAGAATATCAAAAGTTATAAAATATACAAATGAACCAAACAGAAATTTTGGAGTTGAAAAACATAGAAACTAAATTTAGTAATTCACTAGATGAATTTAACAGCAGACTAATAGAACAAAAAATCAGTGAATTTGAAAACAAGTCATTTAGTATGATAGACTTTAACAAAAAATGAAAAGAATAAAGAAAAATGAAAAGAGCCTAATGGACCTATGACACACTGCCTGTCAAACCAATATAGACATTGATAATGTCCTTGAAGGAAAAGAGAAATAAAGGAATGGAAATGTTTTTCAAAAGAATGGCAAAAAATCTCCAAAATTTGAGGAGTCATGAATATACAAACATTAATTCTGAACATATTACAAGTAGTACAAGCCCAAAGAGATGCACACTGAGGCATATAATAAAACTGAACAAATTCAAAGATAAAGAATCTTGAAAATAGAAGAAAGAAGAAGTATGTATGCTATATACAAAGGAATTTCAATTAGAATATCCGTGAATTTTTCAGCAAAAATTAACAGGACTTCAGGCAGTGGGATAGTATGTTTAATGTGCTGCAAGAAAAAAAAATCTTCTTTTAGTGTTCTGCCAGATGAAAATTCTATATCTGGCAAAACTGTCCATCAAAAATGAGAGAATAATCAAGATACCCCAGGTAAACAAAAGCTGATGATCTTCATTACTAGACAAGCCCTACATTATATGTTGCAAAGAGTTATTCAGCTTAAAATGAAAGGATAGTAGACAATAACTTGAAGCTGTATAAAGACCTAAAAGTTCCATGCTAAATGTAAATAAGTGGGAAAATATAAAAGCCAGTGTTATTGTAATTTTTTATTGTAACTCCATTTTTAATTTCTACATGATTTAAAGGCCAAGTATATAAAAATAATTATAAACCTATGGTACTGAGTGTCAACACATAAAAATGCAATTATTGACATCAATAACATAAAAGGTGGAATTCAATTCATTAGAAGTAAAGATTTCAGATGCAATTAAAGTTAGTTTGGTTCTGTTCAAATTACATTGTTATAATTTTAGGACACTTAACCTTCAAGGAAACTAAAAGAACCAACAAAATATATACAAAAGGAAAAGAGAATAGAATAAAAATGTCACTAAAAACAAATCAACTAAACACAACTAATGACATGATAGGGGACCCAAAAAAATGATAAGACATGCAGAAAACAAATATAAATATGTCAGAAGTCCATCTTAACCAACAATTAATTTTTATTGAAGTATAATTAACATACAGTGTTTTATTAGTTTCAAGTAGACAATATAATGATTCAAAAATTGTATACATTACTTAGTGCTCATCAAAGGAGGTATATTCTTAATCCTCATTATGCATTTCACCTGTATCCCGACCCACCTCTGCTCTGGCAAATACTAGTTTGTTCTCTGTATTTAATAGAGTTTTTATTTTTTAATTTTAATTCCAGTATAGTTAACATACAGTGTAATATGAGTTTCAGTGTAGAATATAGTGATTCAACAATTCTATTAATTACTCAGTGCTCATCATGATAAGTATTCTTTTAATCTCTTTCACCTATTTCACCCATCCCCCACCCAACTTCCTTCTGGTAACCATCAATTTGCTCTATCTAGTTCAAAACCTGTGCTTTGGTTTGTCTCTGTTTTTTCCGTTGTTTTGTTTTTAAATTCCACATATGAGTGAAGTCATATGGTATTTGTCTTTTACAGAAAGATTTATTTCACTAAGCATTATACTCTCTAGCTCCATCCATGTTGTTGCAAATAACAAGATTTAATTCATTTTATTCCTATTTATTTTTTATTAGTTTTTTATTTTAATTACAGTATAGTTAACCTATAGTGTTATGTTAGTTTCAGATGTACAATATAGTGACTCAACAATGATACACATTAATCATTGCTCATCACGACAAGTGCACTCTTAAAATTTTTTAATTTTTTTAATTTTTAAAAAATTTGTGTGTGTGTGTGTGTGTGTGTGTGTGTGATATCTTCTTTATCCATGTATGGATATTTAGGCTCTTTCCATAATTTGGCTATTGTTGATAATGCTGTTATAAACATTGGGCTGCATGTGCACCTTCAAATTACTATTTTTGTATCCTGTAGGTAAAGAGCTATTCGGGCTATTGCCATGTCATAAGATAGTTCCATTTTTAACTTTTTGAAGATCCTACATAGTGTTTTCTAGAGTGGCTTCACCAATTTGCATTCCCACCAACAGTGCTAGAAAGTTTCTCTTTCTCCACATCCTCGCCAACATCTGTTGTTTCCTGTGTTGTAAATTTTACCCATTCTGACAGGTAGTGTCTCACTGTAGTTTTCACTTGTATTTCCCCATTAATGAGGGATGTTGAGCAACTTTCCATGTGACTGTTAGCCATCTCTATGTCTTCTTTGGAAAAATGTCTATTCATGTCTTCTGCCCATTTCTTTTTTTTAATTAAAAAAAATTAAATATTTATTTTTGAGACATATAGACAGAGCACAAGTGGCAGAGGAGCAGAGAGAGAGGGAGACATAGAATCCAAAGCAGGCTCCAGGCTCTGAGCCAATAGCACAGAGCCCGACACAGGGCCCGAACTCATGAAGCATGAGATCATGACCTGAGCTGGTCAGAGGCTTAACCAACTGAGCCATCCAGGTGCTGCTTTTTTGCCCATTTCTTCACTGGATTATTTGCATTTTAGGTGCTGTGTTTGATAAGTTCTTTATAGATTTTGGATACTAGCTCTTTATCAGATATGTCATTTGCATATATCTTCTCTCATTCTGTCAGCTGCCCTTTAGTTTTGTTGATGGTTTTCTTAGTTGTGCAGATAGTTTGTCTTGATGAAGTTTCAATAGTTAATTTTGACTTCTGTTTCCATTTCATCCAGAGATGTTACTAGTTAGAAGTTGTTCCAGTCAATATCAAAGGGTTGCTGCCTGTGTTCTCCTCTAGGATTTTAACTGTTTCTAGTCTCACATTTAGGTCTTTCACCCATTTTGAGTTTATTTTTGTGTATGGTGTAAGAAAGTAGTCCAGGTTCATTCTTCTGCATATTCCTGTCCAGTTTTCCCATTACAATTGGTTGAAAATACTGTCTTTTGTCCATTATATATTCCTGCTTTGTCAAAGATTAGTTGACCATATAGTTGTAGGTCCCATATTCTGAGAATATTCTATTCCATTGATTTGAGTGTCTGTTTTTGTGCCAGTATCATACTGTCTTGATAACTACATCTTTGTAATACAGCTTGAAGTCCAGGATTGTGAAGCCTCCAGGCTTGCTTTTATTTTTCAAGATTATTTTGGCTAATTTTGGCTAATTTTGCAGTTCCATACAAATTTTAGGATTGTTTGTTCTAGCTTTGTGAAAAATGCTGGTGATTTTTTTTTGATAGGGATTGCAATAAATGTGTCGATTACTTTGGGTAGTATAGACATTTTTACATATTTGTTGTTCCAAATCCATGAGCATGGAAATTTTTCCATTTGTTTGTGTCTTCTTTAAAATCTTTCATCAGAGTTGTATAGTTTTCAGACTACAGATATTTTACCTTTTTCATAGGTTTATCCCTAGATATCTAATGGTTTTTGGTGCAATTGAAAATTCCTTGATTTCTCTTTCTGCTGCTTCATTATTGGTGTATAGGACTGCAACAGATTTCTGTACATTGATTTCATATCCTTTGACTTCACTGAATTGGTATATCAGTTCTAGCAATGTTTTGATAGAGCCTTTACTGGTTTCTACATAGAGTATCATGTCATCTGGTAAGAGTGAACGTTTGACTTCTTCCTTGCCAATTTGAATACCCTGATTGTTGAGGCTAGTATGTCCAGTGCTATGTCAAATAACAATGGCAAGAGTGGACATCCCTGTCTTGTTCCTAACCATAAGAAATCTCTCAGATATTCCCAATTGAGGATATTAGCTTTGTGTTTTCATCTATGACCTTTATGTTGTTGAGATATATTCCCTCTATCCCTATTTTGTTGAGGGTTTTCTTTTTAATCAAGAATGGATGCTGTACTTTGTCAAATGCTTTTTCTGAATCTATTGAGGGGATGATGTGATTCTTATTCTTTCTTTTATTAATGTGGTTTACCACATTGATTTGTGAATATTGAACCACTCTTTCAGCCCAAGAATAAATCCTCCTTGATTGTGGTGAATGATTCCTTTAATGCCCTGTTGGATTTAATTGGCTAGTTTGTTGAGAATTTTTGCATTCATGTTCATCAAGGATAATGGCATGTAATTCTCTTTTTTAGTGGATTCTCTCTCTGGTTTTGGAATCAAGGTAATGCTGGCCTTGTAGAATGGGTTTGGAAATTTTGCTTCCTTTTCTATTTTTTGAAATAGTTTGAGAAGAATAGGCATTAATTATTCTTTCAATGTTTGGTAGAATTCCCAGGGAAACCATCTTTCCCTAGGCTCTTGTTTTTTGGGAGATTTTGATTACTGATTCAATTTCTTTTCAATTTCATAGAAAATATGAACAGACTTATAGTTTTGGTAGTTTATATGTTTCTAGAAATTTATCTGTTTCTTCCAGATGGCGCAATTTGTTGGCATATACTTTTTCACAGCATTCTCTTATAGTTGTTTGTATTTCTGTGGTTTTGGTTGTGATCTCTCCTCTCATTCATGATTTTATTTACTAAATGTGGGTACTTTCTCTTTTATTTTTGATAAGACTGGCTAGGGTTTTGATTTTATTGATTCTTTTAAACAACCAGCTCCCTTTTTCATGATCTGTTCTACTTTTTTTGTTTCTATTTTGTTTATGTCTTTAATATTTCCTTTTTTCTGCTGGATTTAGGCTTCATTTATAGCCCCTTAGTGTAAGGCTAGGTTGTGAATTTGGTATTTTTCTTGTTTCTTGAGGTAGTCCTGTAACACTATATACTTCCCTCTTATGAACACTTTTGCTGTATCCCAAAATCTGTGGACTGTCATGTTCTCATTTTCATTTATTTCCATGTATTTTATTTTAACTTCTTTAAATTTCCACATTAACCTGTTCATTCTTTAGTAGGATGTTCTTAACATACATGTATTTGTGGACTTTCCAAATTTTTTACTGTGGTTGATTTCAAGTTTCATAATATTGTGGTTTAAAAATATGCACAGTATGATCCCAATCTTGTTGTATTTGTTGAGGCCTGATTTGTGACTCTGTATGTGATCTATTCTGGATAAGTTCCCATGTGTACTTGAAAAGAATGTATATTCTGATGCTTTAGGGTGAAATGTTCTGATATATCTGTTAAGTCCATCTTATCTTGCTTGTCATTCAAAGCCAGTGTTTCCTTGTTGATTTTCTCTTAGATGATATGTCCATTGCTATAAGTCAGGTGTTAAAGTCCCCTAAAATTATTATACTATTTTCAATGACTTCCTCTTTGTTATTAATTGCTTTACATATTTGGGTGTTTCCATGTTAGGGATATAAATACTTAAATTGTTAAACCTTCTTGTTGGACAGACCCCTTTATTATGATATAGTGCCTTTCTTCATCTCTCTTTAAAGGTTTTAGTTTACAATATAGTTTGTTTGATATAAGTAGGGCTACTGTGGCTTTCTTTTGGTGACCATTAGCATGATAAATGAGTCTCCATCCCATCACTTTTAATCTGAAGATTTTTTTTTAGGTGAAACTGAGTTTCTTGTAGACAGCATATAGATGGATCTGCTGGATAAAATATTCTTGGCTACATATTTTTCCCATTCACCAGGTTGATTATATCATGCCACTCCCTTCTGGCCTTTCATGTTTCCATAGATGTGTCTGCTACTAACCTTATTTGTCTTCCTTTGGAATTTGGGATATTTTCTCCCTTGCTGCTCTTAGGACCTTTTCCTTATCTGTGTTTTGCAAATTTTACTATGATATGTCTTGGTGTTGGCCTGCTTTTTTGATTTTGATGTGAGATCTTTGTGGCTCCTAGATTTGGATGTCTGTTTCCTTCCCCAGATTAGGGCAGTTTTCAGCTATAATTTGCTCAAATAAACCTTTGCCCCTTTTCCCTCTCTTCCTCTTCTGGGACCCATATGATATATCTCTGAGTCCCCTAAGTCTACTGTCTTCAAACAAGATTTGTCTTTCCCTCTTCTTTTCAGCTTCATTATTTTCCATAATTTGATATTCTATATCACTTATTCATTCCTCTGCTTCTTCCACACTTAATTGCCATTACATTCAGTTGCTTTCACATCTCAGTTATAGCATTTTTATTTTAGCCTGACTGGTTTTAGGTCATATATCTCTGCAGTAAAGGATTCCATGGTGTCTTCTTTGCTTTTCTCAAGGCCAGTGAATATCCTTATGATGATTGTTTTAAATTCTGGGCAAGGTATATTACTTATATCTGTTTCAATTTGATCCCTGGCCATGAACTTTTATTGCTCTCTTTTGGGCATGAATTCCTCCATCTTGGCATTTTGTCTAGGTTTCTTTCTCCTTCTGTGTTAAGAAAGCCTGTTATGTTCCTGCTCCTGAGAGTAATGGCTCTATGAAGAAGAGGTAATATACTTTTCAGAGCCTGGAGCTTCAGGAAGTGTCTCTGATGTATACTGTGTACACTCTGCTGCTCTGTTGTGGCTATCCTTTCCCTCCAGTCAGTCCTTCACAGTTTTTCCTGGCCTGAAGTGGTAAGTGTTTGGACCTTGGTCAGAGTGCCATGAGTTTTAACTGGGTGTAGTCTAGTCTTTTTGTTAAAAGAAACCAGATTCTATTTCCACTAGAACAGAAGTTTTGCAGCATTCTATGGTCAGTAGACTTGGTGCTTTGTGGGGGGGGGTGCTGGTCTTGTAAGAAAGGGGCCTACTGCTCTTTCTCATTCACACTTGCCCTAGTAAAGGAGAACCAGCAGAATGAAGTGGGGAGGGCTTGGTGCAAGTGGCTCAGGCCTCCATTGTTGGAGTTGTGCTGCAATCTGAGGTCCATCCTTGTTAATGGACTGTGGAGAAAAATGGTGCCAGCCCTCTTTTTCATACCTTGAGAGAGGAGTTCGCACCCTGCACTTTCCAGTAACTCCTCAGATAAGAGCGAACAATCTCCCTTCAAGTGTCCCAGGCATCCCTCAGATCCCTGCCTCCACTTTGTCTATGTCCACACTGTCTGCCCACCAGACAGCGTACTGCACCTGTGTTTTATCACAGGCACACTGGATGGGTGTCAAAAATCCAAACTTCAGGGTCCCAGCATGGCATGGACTTGTGCTGGTCATCTGGGGGAAGGGTCTCATGTCACTGGGGCAGGTGCAAGTTTGTCCCAGAAGGGCAATCCCACCAATGCATGAGAGCTTGAAATTTAAAGTGCAGCAAAAAGCCTATTTTCAGGTTATCTGTCCTCAACAGGTGTGTATGACCCTATGCTAAGTGGTGGGGGAGTGTAATGGTGCCCACCAGCTCTTTTGTAACTGAAAGACAATGCCACCTCTCCCAGATGTACTCCCAGGAGGAACTGTCTACCAGTGTGTCTCAAGGGATCCTCAGATCGCATGGTATCCTTCCAGGCCCCTGCTTTCTTTCTCCACAGAAGAACTGCAGAACCCACCAGGCTTAATACCACCTATGGCATGGATGTCTAAAACTCCAGTCTTTGATGTCCACTGGTTGTAAAACCTCATGATAATCACCCCTCTCCTTTTCTCAATGACTTTAGGGAATGCGATGACTTGTGGGCAGTACAGCTCTCTCTCTCTCTCTCTCTCTCTCTCTCTCCCTCTCCCTCTCCCTCTCCCTCTCCATCCCTCTCTTCCCCCCTCTCCATGATCAGGGCTCATTCCCTTCCACAGCACCCATGATCCCTTTCTCCCCCAAATTACATATACACACTTCCACCTTCCACAATGTGGCCTCTTCTCTCCCTCTAGACCTCGTATTGAATTATTGGGTGTTCAGAATTATTTGATATTTATCTAGGTGTGTTTGATGGATGAGGTAAGTATAGGGTCCTCCTACTATGCCATATTTAAGGTTAGTTTTTATATTTCAGATTTTCCTTGATTCTTGAGATAGGCCTATATTGCTATACACTTCCCTTTTAGGACTGCTTTTGCTGCATCCCAAAGTTTTTGCAATACCATGTTTTCATTTTCATTTGTTTCCATGAATATTTTTAATTCTTCTTTGATTTCCTGATGTTCTTTAACCTCCATATATTTGTGCTCTTTCCAATGTTTTATTATACTTGATTTCAGGATTCATAGCGTCATGGTCACAAAATATGTATGGTACAATCTCAGTCTCTTCATACTTGTTGAGGCCTGATATTTTACGTAGTATGTGATCTATCCTGGAAAACGTCACATGCGCACTGGAAAAGAATGTCTATTCTGCTGTTTCAAGGTGGAATTTGATTACTTTTTCTTTTTTAAAAAAGATTTATTTTTTGTTTATTTATATATTTTGAAAGAGAGTGTGAGTAGGGGAGGGGCAGAGAGAAAGAGAGAGAGGAAGAGAGAAAATTCCAAGTAGACTCCATGCTTAGAATGGAGCCTAATGCAGGGCTCAATATTAAGACTGTGATATCATGACCTGAGCTGAAATCAATAGTTGGACCCTCAGCTGACAGACACCCAGGCACCCCTAGGATGGAGTTTTGTGAATATATCTGTTAAGACCATCTGGTCCCATGTGTCACTGAATGCCACTGTTTCCTTGTTGATTTTTTTGCTTATATGATCTGTCCATTGATGTAAGTCACATACTATTATTATATTATTAATAATTGGTTCCTTTATATTTGTTATTGTTATATATATTTGAGTGCTCACATGTTGGGTGCATAAAGATTTACAATTGTTAGATCTTCTTGTTCAATTTCCCATTTGTTATGACATAGTGCCATTTTTTATCTCTTGTTTGTTTGGTTTAAAATCTATTTTTTCTGATGTAAGTATTGCTACTCTACTTTCTTTTGACATCCATTTGTATGATAAATGTTTCTCCATCTCCTCACTTTAAATCTGCAGGTGTCATTAGGTTAAAATAAGCTTCTTGTATTCCCACCAACAATGCAAAAGAGATACTCTTTCTCCGCATCTTTGCCAACATCTGTTGTTGCTTGTGTTGTTAATGTTAGCCATTCTGACAGGTGTAAGGTGGTATCTCATTGTGGTTTTGATTTGTATTTCCCTGATGATGAGTGATGTTGAGCATTTTTTCATGTGTCAGTTAGCCATCTGGATGTCTTCTTTGGAGAAGTGTCTATTCATGTCTTTTGCCCACTGGATTATTTGTTTTTTGGGGGTGTCGAGTTTGATAAGTTCTTTGTAGATTTTGGATACTAACCCTTTATTTGATATATCATTTGCAAATATCTTCTCCCATTCTGTCGGTTGCCTTTTAGTTTTGCTGATTGTTTCCTTCACTGTGCAGAAGCTTTTTATTTTGATGAGGTCCCAGTAGTTCATTTTTGCTTTTGTTTCCCTTGCCTCTGGAGACATGTTGAGTAAGAAATTGCTGTGGGCAAGCTGGTGCAGCCACTCTGGAAAACAGTATGGAGGTTTCTCAAAAAACTAAAAATAGAACTACCCTACGACCCAGCAATTGCACTACTAGGCATTTATCCAAGGGATACAGGTGTGCTGTTTCGAAGGGACACATGCACCCCCATGTTTATCGCAGCACTATCAACAATAGCCAAAGTATGGAAAGAGCCCAAATGTCCATTGATGGATGAATGGATAAAAATAATTTGAGATATATATATATATATATATATATATATATACATACACACACACACACACACACACACACAAACACAATGGAGTATTACTCAGCAATCAAAAAGAATGAAATCTTGCCATTTGCAACTACATGGATGGAACTGGAGGGTATTATGCTAAGTGAAATCATCAGAGAAAGACAAAAATCATATGATTTCACTCATATGAGGACTTTAAGAGACAAAACAGATGAACATAAGGGAAGGGAAACAAAAATAATATAAAAACAGGGAGGGGACAAAACAAAAGAGACCCATAAATATGGAGAATAAACTCAGGGTTTCTGGAGGGGTTGTGGGAGGGGGGATGGGCTATATGGGTAAGGGACATTAAGGAATCTACTCCTGAAATAATTGCTTCACTATATACTAATTTGGATGTAAATTTTAAAAAATAAAAAATAAAGTTAAAAAATGAGCTTCTTGTAGACAGCATATACATGTGTCTCTCTTTTTTTATCCATTCTGACATCTTATGTCTTTTGATTACAGCATTTAGTGCATTTACATTCAGAGTAATTATTGATAGATCAATTTAGTGCCATTGTATTACCTGTTAAATCATTGTTTGTTTGATTTTCTGTGTTCCTTTCTTGTCTTGGTAACTTTTGGTCTTTCCTTTCTGCTCAAAGAGTCTCCTTTAATATTTATTAAAGGGATGGTTTAGTAGTCACCAATTCCTTTAGTTTTTGTTTGTCTAGGAACTCTCTTCTGAATGATAGCCTTGCTGGGTAGAATATTCTTGGGTGCAGATTTTTCCCATTCAGGATATTGAATATATCATGCCAGTTTCTTCTGGATTGCCAAATTTCTGTTGAGAGATCTGCAACTATGCTTACAGTTCTTCCCTTGTAAATTATAGACTTGCTTTCCTCTTTTTAGGATATTTTTGTTTATTGCTGGATTTTACAAATTTAATTACGATATGTCCTGTTGTTGGCCTTTTTGTTGATTTTCATGGGAATTCCCTCTACCTTCTGGATTTGGATATCTGTTTCTTTTCCCAGTTTAGAGAAGCTTTCTGCTGTTATTTCCTCACATAAAATTTCTTCACCCTTTTCTCCTTCTTCTTCTCCTGGGAGTCCTATAAAATGAATGTTATTATATTTGACGGATTCATGGAGTTCTCTGGCTATTCTCATGTTTCATAATTCTCTTTTTTTTCTTTTGTTCAGCTTCATTATTTCCATTATATTATATTCTATATGACTTACTCATTCTTCTGACTATTTCATCCTTGTGTTCATTGCTTCCAGTCTTTTCTGAATCTCAGTTATTGCATTTTTTCATTTCTGTCTGATTTTTTTAGCCCTTTTCTTTGTGGAAAGCACCTCCCTGAAGTATTCCATTCTTTTCTCAAGACCTGTGAGCATTATTATGATTGTTGATTTAAATTCTCCATCAGTCATATTACTTATGTCCATTACTTAAATCTCTGGCCGTGACCTTATTTTGTTATTTCATTCAGGTTGAATTCCTCCAGGGTATTATTTTATCCAAGTCTCTGTCTTCTTCTCTGTGTTATAAAAGTGTGTTTCCTGCTCCTGAGAGTAAAACCTTTATGAATAAGAGGTCATATAATGTCCAGGGCCTGGTGTTTCAGGGAATTTCTCTGGTTTGTGCTGTGTGCACTCTGCTGTTGTGTTTTGGCTGTTCTATCCTTCATTCCAGTAATCTGCAGAGGCTTTCCTTGCCTACAGTGGGAAATATTGTGACCTTGTCCGGAGTGTGGTGAGTTTTAACCAGGTGTTCTCTGCTCTTTTTGTTAAATGAGACCTGATGCTCCTTCCACTAGAACTGAAGACTTGTAGAACTCTGGTCGGGAGACATGATGTGGGTGGGGTTTCTGCTGGTCTTCAGGATAAGGGACCATCATGCTGGGACTGAGGCACACTTGACTGAGAAGGGCAGTGCCGGCAGAAAGCAGTGGGGTGGGGCTTGTAAATAGGTTAGGCAGCCAGTGTGGACATTTTGCTATTTACTGAAGGTATTTCTGAGTTTATGCAGAGAGGTAGTGGAGGGAATTGGTGCCAGTCAGCTACCTTTTCCCTGGAGAGGGGTGTCCATGCTTGGTACTCTCAGGTAAGCACTTCTAGAAGAGTGTATAATCTGCCCCCACTGTGCATTCCAGACATTTTTAGATCCCTGTTTACATGCTGTATCCCTCTAGTTTGTTTGCCTGTCTTCTATCCAGGAGTAGTACAGTGACATCCAGGCTCTATCGCAGATAAGCCTGCTGACTTTTAAAACTCCAGACTCTAGGTGTGGGTCAATACCCGCACTGGTCTTTTGGGGCAGGGTCTTGCCACACTTAGACTTTCATAGGTCAGACTGAGGAGGTAGTCCTGCCAGAGTGCAGCATCAAGAGACTTGGAGCAAATAGGTTAGGCTCAAGTGTTGAGGCTGAGGTGCCCTTGGCAATCGACTCTGAACCTATGCTGAGAGGCAAGAGAAAGAAATCGCACCCGCTGGCTCTTTTGGACCTGGAGAAGTGTTTCTGTGAACCCACCTCTCACTAACATGCTAAGAAGAGCAAACAGTCTTCCACCTGTGTGTGGGAAATCAAATAGCTATGTACTGGGTTAGGAGGTTATAGGGAACACATTGAAAAGCAGAACACTGCTTTCTGGCCTTGCTGAAAATAGCAGGCCATGCTTTACTCATCTAGTTAATGTATACTTAGGGGGCACTCACTTCACTTATCTAGTTAATGTATATCATGGGGATAAGTCCTGCCTATGCTCATAAATTCCTTAGACCATGTTATCACATGGAATATTCTACCCTGTCTTAATTTGTTTTTCTACACTTTTTCTATATGTTCTTACTGGCACATAGCCCACTGACATATTGCTCATTGTTTCCCTAAATGTATGCTTAATAAATATGAGAACTTGAGAGCAGGTCAGACTGGCTTCCCTTAACCACTCTCTCACCTCTCTTGACTTGCATGGAATACTGAGTAATCCTTTCTGCCATCCTCAGCTTTGCTGAACAAAGCTAAAAGCTGTCCCCACACCTGTGGGTCCTGGGACCTGTGGGTCCCAGGATTTCTTTAGATTGTGCCAGCTGTCCCCTGGTTGTTTGCCCACCTTTTCTCCACCAGTAGGACAGTGCTTTCAGGCCTCTATCCCAGCCAAGCCCGCTGACCTTTAAAAATCCAGTCTTCAAGCCCTGATGATTGCAAAAACTAATGAAAATCAACCCATCTTAGCCTATGGCCTTGGGGAAGTGTTCTTGTGCATTCCCCTGTGTGCTCCTCTCTCTTGCCTTTCTCACTGGCCAAGAATCCCTCTCCTCAACAGCACCTTCTATCCATTTCTTCTCCAAATAATGTCTCCACACTTTCTAAGTTCCTCAATGTGGCTTCCTCTATCCCTCTAGTTGTAGAATTTGTTCTGTCTGTCCTCAGTTCAATTTCTTGGGTATTCAGAATGATTTGATTCTAGTTGTGTTAAAGGGAGGAAATGAGCCGAGGGTCCTAGTGCTATGCCACCACCTTAGCTCCCTCTCTCATTATTAACTTTTATGAAATCCAAAATATTTTTTCTTGTTTCTTTCTTTTTTTATTTTTCGCTCTTCTTTTCTTTTGATGCCTTATCTAAGTGTTCCTTGCCTAATCAAAATTCAATAAAATTTACACATTTGTTTTCTTTCAAGAGTTTTATAATTTTAGTCAGTTTGAATGATTGTGGAGTGGGAGAAACCTGAGCTCACCCATCCAATGTTTTCAACAAGACATTATCCACATCCAAGTCAATCAACTGGAGAGTTTCAAAGAATGGAAAAAGAAGCTCCACAACTAAATAGAAGTATCTGCATCTGAAATTTTAAAAACTCTGAAAGGTGGAGGGAGGGTTCCAGAAGGAAGGAGGGACCTGCACTAGTGGCTAGTGCCTAGAAATTGTCCCTCCTACCAGGGAGCTCACATGGTAAAGACTAATTACAATAATGTTTGTCTTTAAAAACCAGACACTTTGAAATCTGTGTGTGTTTTTTTAAACCAGTGGCACATGGAACCTGAGCTTTCTCAGCTTTCCATGGAACCTTGGCTGTCTCAGAACTGGGCAAGATAAGATGGCAAGTAGTAGCTGGGTTACCACCCTTAAGGAGACAACAGATTTTGTGGAAAGGAAACATTAAAATGGCAGTTTACACAACACCAGGGGCAAATGGAAAAGAGATGGGTTCATACTAATTTTGGAGTGTGTAGAGGGACTTCTCCCAAAATGAGGGAGATGGCAGGTGCCATTTTCTTCTCCCTCCCCCCAGCATAAATGTGGAAATAACTGTGGAGTTCAGGGCCACACAGACACTTGCTACCTAACTTGTCAGCAGTGTGCCATGCACACGAGTACTCTTGAGGTCTCATCCACTCCGAGTCTGCTGGCCTCGGTCCTAAGCATAGGGATAATTTTGTTAAAACCATGTACATGTCTTATCCAGTCATGTTGCATAGCTGTTACTGCTCACAACTCATATCCACTGTACCACAAAACATATCCGCTTTACCACACCCAACCTCAAACCACCAGCTGCCATTGTGCTCCAAACATAGCCCAGGCCCCATAGCATGACTTCACAGCCACAGGTATATAGCTGTTGCTGTGCACCCTCCCAGCCACCAAGTGATTGTGCACTATGCCAAGCCATTGCACTGGGAACAACCACATCATCGTGACCAGCCTTGTGTCCCAGCTGCCCCAGTGTGCAGTTACTAGCCATCACAGCATCTCAGGGGACTTGGCATAGGACTAGTGGCTCACCACAAATTTTCCTAACATCCCTGCCCTTTCTCAAGTTCCCTAAAAAGCGTACCCCCTAAGATATGGCCTGCATGTGTCTTACTAATGCCACAGAGAGCAAGTACAACCCACAACAGGCAGAGTATCAGTGCAAACAACTGCACTGAAAAGAAAAATGACTCGGACACAACAGTAGGGCATAAGCAACATATGTAGGATAATCTCCTGAAGTGCCAAGTTCTAGTGAAAAGGGGACAGCCATGCAGGACACTCCAGTACCTCTTTTTCTTAAAGTTACTACTTTAAATAGCAGAATACACAGCTGACTTTCTTGATACACAGACATAGACACAAAGAGACAGACAAAATGAGGAGACAGAGAAATTTATTTCAAATGAATGACAAGGAAAAAGCTACAGCCAGAGATCTAGAAGAAATAGGGACATCTGGGTGGCTCAGTCAGTTGAGTATTTGACTCTTGATTTCAGTTCAGGTCATCATACCAGGGTCATGGGATTGAGCCCTGCATTGGGCTTTGTAGAGAGCATTGAGACTGCTTAAAATTCTCTCTCTCTCTCTCTCTCTCTCTCTCTCTCTCTCTCCCTCTTCCCCTCCATCCTACTCATGCTCTCCCTTTCTTTCTCTGTCTTTCTAAAATAAAAAATAATGGGGCGCCTGGGTGGCGCAGTCGGTTAAGCGTCCGATTTCAGCCAGGTCACGATCTCGCGGTCCGTGAGTTCGAGCCCCGCGTTGGGCTCTGGGCTGATGGCTCAGAGCCTGGAGCCTGTTTCCGATTCTGTGTCTCCCTCTCTCTCTGCCCTTCCCCTGTTCATGCTCTGTCTCTCTCTGTCCCAAAAATAAATAAACGTTGAAAAAAAAAACTAGAAAAAGAAAAAAAATAAATAAAAAATAAAAAATAATAATAAAAATAAAAGAAATATATGTAAGTAACATACTTGATACAGAATTTAAAGCAATGATAATAAGAATGCTCACTGGACTTGAGAAAAGAGTAGAAAACATGAGTGAGACCCTTAACACGAAGATAAGGAATAACATCAGAGATAAAAGGCACAATAAATTAAGAAACATACTTGATAAAATGAGCGGCAAAAAGGAAGAAGGACAGGAACAAATTAGTGACCTCAAAGACAGAGTAATGGAAAGTAATCAATGATAACAAAAGAAAGATAAAAGAAGTATGCAAAACAAGAATAGATTTAAGTAATTCAGTGACTCCATCAAACATAATAACATTCATATTATAGGAGTCCCAGAAGAAGAAGAGACAGAGAAAAAGGCAGATATTTATTTGAAGAAATAATAGACAAACACTCTATTCTGGGGAAAGAAACAGATATCCAGATGCAGAGAACATAGTCAGTCCCCCAATAAAAGCAACAAAAGTAGACTGACACCAAGATATATTGTAATTAAATATGCAAAATATAGCAATAAAGAAAAAAATGAAATCAGTAAGACAAAAGAATACCTTAAGCTACAAGGGACAATACATAAGGGCATCATGAGATTGGTCAGCAGAAATTTGGCAATCAACAAGGGAGTGTCATGATATATTAAAAGTGCTGAATGGGAAAAATCTGCAGCCAAGAATAATCTATCCAGCAAGGCTACCTTTCAGAATAGAAGGTGAGATAGAGATTCCCATACAATCAAAAACTAAATAAGTTCATGACCAGACCACTAAACCAGTCTTCAAGAAATATTAAAAGCTTCTCAATGAGTAGAAAAGAGAGAATAGAATTGAGAATACAGAGGTAAGTAACACAAAAGCAGTAAAAATGATTATTTCTGTAAAAAATGAGTCAAGGAAGTCACAAAAATTATCTAAAATATAATAACATATACCAAAATGTGGGGAGAGAGGAGAAAGGAATGGATTCAAACTTAAATGATAACCAAATTAATAAAAATTGCTGTATTCACATGAGATTATATTCAAACCTAATGGTATCCCTGTTTCTAAAAAAACACTAGTAGATATGCAAAGAATAAAGAGAAGGAAATCCAAGTATCTCTCTAAAGATAACCAAGAATACATGAAAGAGAGAAAGATAAGAGAAGATCAAAGAGCATCTTCAGAACCAATCACAAAACAAGTAATAAAATGACAACAAATACACATTTATCAATAATTACTTTGACTATACATGGACTGAATGCTCCAATCAAAAGACATAGCATGACAGAATGGGTTGAAAGAAAAAATATGACCCATCTATATGCTGTCTACAAGAGACTCATTTTACACCTAAAGACAGCTACAGATTGAAAGTGACAGAATGGAGAACATCTACCATGCAAATGGATGTCTAAAGAAAGCCTAAGTAGCAATACTTCACATGATCTTAGCCAAAAGGCCAAGAAGCAATTAAGTAGCAATACTTATAACAGGCAAAATAGACTTTAACCAAGACTGTAATGGAGACAAAGAAGGAAACTTTATAATGATAAAGGAAACAATCCGAAAAGAAGATATAACAATTGTAAATATTTATGCATCCAACATGAAAGCACCCAAATACACAAAACAGTTAATAACAAACATATAGGAAAAATTGATAACACAATAATAGTTTGGGACTTTAACACTCTACTTCATTAATGGACAGATCATATAAACGAAAATCAACAAGGAAACAATGGCTTTGAATGAAACACTGGACTAGAAGAACTTAACAGATATATTCAGAACATTCCATCCTAAAATTGCAGAATACACATTCTTTCCAAGTGCACATGGAACATTCTCCAAAATAGATCACATATTAAGTCACAAAACAAACTTCAACAAGTTCAAGAAGATCAAAATCATACCATGCATATTTTCTGAACACAGAACTATGAAACTAGAAGTCAACCAGAAGGGGAAAAAAAAACATTGAAAGACAACTAATACATGGAGATTAAACAACATGCTACTGAAGAATAAATTGGCCAATGAGGAAACAAAATAAGGAATATAAAAGTACTTGAAAACAAATGAAAATGAAAACAATGGTTCAAAACTTCTGGGATGTGGCAAAGGTAATTCTAATAGGGAAATTTGTAGCAATACAGGACTACCTCAAAAAGCAAGAAAAATCTCAGACAAACAACCTAGACTTACCCCTGAAGGAGCTAGGAAAAGAACAACAATCAAAGCCTAAAGCCAGCAGAGGAAGGAAATAATACAAATTAGAGCAGCAGTAAGTGATACAGAAACTAAAAAACAGAAACAACAACAACAACAAGAAAACAGAACAAACAAAAAACCAATAGAACAGTTTCATGAAACCTAGAACTAGTTTTTTGAAAATATCAATAAATGCAATAATCCTCCAGTTAGACTTACCAAAAAATAGAGACAGAGACAGAGAGACACAGAGAAAGGACTCAAATAAGTAAAATCACAAACGAGAAAGGAGAAATAACAACACACCAGAAATACAATCATAAGAGAATATTATGAAAAACTATATGCCAAATAATTGGACAAACTAGAAGAAATGAATAAATGTCTAGAAACATATAAACTACCAAAACTAAAAAAGGAAGAAATAAAAAAAATTGAACAAACCAATAAGCAGCAAAAATTGATTCACTAATCAACAAACTCCCAACAAACAAAAGTCTAGGATCATATGTCTTCATAGGCTAACTCTACCAAACATTTAAAGAATTAATTCCTATTCTTCTCAAACTACTCTAAAAAATCAAAACAAAAGGAAAACTTCCAAATTAATTCTATGAGGCCAGCAATATCCTGATACCGAAGCCAGAAAAAGACACCACTAAAAAAGAGTACTGCAGGCCAATATTCCTGAGAACATAGATGCAAAAATCCTCAAAAAGTTCTAGCAAAACTAATTCAAAAATACATTTAAAAAAATCATTTACTATGATCAAGTGGGACTTATTCCTGGGTTTCAAGAGTGGATCAATATTTACAAATCAATCAATGTGATACATCACATCAATAGGAGAAAGGATAAGAACCATATAATCATTTCAATAGATGCAGAAAAAGCAATTTCCAAAGTACAACATCAATTCATGATAAAAACATTCAGCAAAGTAGGTTTAGAGTGAATATACCTCAACATAATAAAGGCCTTTTATCAAGAACAACATCTTTAATGGGGAAAAACGGAGAACTTTTCCCCTAAGGTCAAGAACAAAACAAGGATGTCTGTCCACTCTCATCACTTTTACTCAACATAACACTGGAAGTCATAGCCACAGCAATCAGACAATAGAAAGGAAAAAAGGACATCCAAATCAGTATAGAATTAGAAAATTTTCACTCTTTGCAGATGACATGATACTCTATATAGAAAACCCCAAAAGACTCCACCAAAATGCTACTAGAACTGATAAATGAATTCAGTAAAGTCACAGGATACAAAATCAATGTATAGAGATCTGTTGTATTTCTATACAACAATAATGAAGCAGCAGAAAGAAAAATTAAGAAAACAATACGATTTGCAATTGCACTAACAATAATAAAATCCCTAGGAGTAAACCTAACTAAAAAGGTTAAAGACCTTTTTCAGACTACAGTCTGAAAACTATAAAATGTCGATGAAATAAATTAAAGATGATATAAAGAAATGGAAAGACATTCCATGCTCATGGATTGGAAGACCAAATATTGTTAAAATATCTGTATTATCCAAAACAATCTACACATTTAATACAATTCTTATCAAAATACCAACATTTTTCATTGAACCAAAACAAACAATCTCAAATTTGTATGCATCCACAAAAGTCCCCAAATAGCTAAAGCAACCTTGAAAAAGAAAAGCAAAGGTTGAAACATCACCATTCTGGACTTCAAGTTATATTACAAGTTACATCACTTCAAGTTATATTGAAGACAGTATGGTAGTGGCACAAAAATAGACACATAGATCAATAGAGCAGAATAGAAAACCCAGAAATGAACCCTTAACTATATGGCTAATTAATCTTCAACAAAGCAGAAAAGAATATTCAATGGGAAAAGGACAGTCTCTTTAAGAAATGGTATTGGGAAAACTGCATGGCAACATCCAAAAGAATGAAACTGGGCCACTTTCTTACAACTATACACACATATAAATTCAAAATGGCTTAATGACCTGAATTTGAGACAGGAAACCATAAAAATCCTAGAAAAGAACACTATCAGTATCTTCTTTGACATCAGCCATAGCAACTTCTTCCTAGATATGTCTCCTGAGACAAAGGAAACGAAAGCAAAAATAAAATATTGGGATTTCATCAAAACAACAGCCTTCTTCACAGTGAGGGAAACAATCAACAAAACTAAAAAGCATCCTACAGAATGGGAATACACATCTGCAAATGAAATATTTGATAAAATGTTAGTATCCAACATTTAGTTGGATTTAGTTTGAGTTATCAAACTCAACACCCCAAAACCAAATAATCCAATTAAGAAATGGACAGATGATAGGAGCAGACATTTCTCCAGATGGCCTACAGACATGTGAAAAGATACTGAATATCACTTATCATCAGGAAAATGCAATTTAAAAGTACAGTAAGACATCACCTCACACCTGTCAGAATGACAAAAATAAACAACACAGGTAGCGACAGGTGTTGGCGAGGATATGGAAAAAGTAATACTAATGCACTGTTGGTGGGTATGCATAATGGTGCAGCCACTATGGAAAAAAGTTTGGAGGTTCGTCAAAAAGTGAAAAATAGAACTACCTATTGATCTGACCATTGCACTTTTGGCATTTAGCTACAGAGTAAAAGAACACTAATTCAAAGGGATATATATGCACCCCAGTGTTTAAAGCAGCATCATTTATAATAGTCAAATACGGAAGAAGCACAAGTGTCCATTCATAAGTGAATGGATAAAGAAGAATTGTATAAGTTCCATTGATACAATGGAATGATATTCAACCATAAAAGAATGAGTGAAATGTTGCCTTTTGCAGTGACATTGATGGAGGTAGAGAGTAAATGCTAAGCAAAATAAATCAGAGGACAAATACCATATGATTTCACTCGTATGTAGAATTTAAGAAACAAAACAAACTAGCAAAGGGAAAAGAGAGAGATGGAGAGAAATCCAAGAAACAGACTCTTAATTATAAGAACAAATTAATGGTTACCAGAAGGGATTGTGGTGAAGGAACAGGTTAAATTGGTGATGGGGAGTAAGGAATGCACTTGTCATGAGTAGCACATTTGATATTTGGATGTGTTGAATCACTATATTGTACACCTGAAACTAATACAGCACTGTATGTTAACTAACTGGAAGTAAAATAAAAAACTTAAAAAAATAGTTTAATAATTGTAGCCCTGACATTTAGGTCTAGCATCCATTTTAATTAAATTATATATTTAATTATATACATAATTAATTTATAATTAATTAAATTATATATATGGTATATATATACAGTATATATATCACAGTATACTATATATACAGTATATATATTGTATATATAGTATATATACAATATATATACTGTATATATAGTATACTGTGATATATATATACTGCATATATATATACTGTATATATACTATATATATACTGTATATATAGTATACTGTGATATATATACTGTATATATATATACTGTATATATACTATATATATACTATATATATATACTATATATATATACTATATATATACAGTATATATATATATACTGTAGCTTTTAAAAATTCAGATTATAATTGAAATAAATCATTGTATTAGTTCAGGTGTACAACAAAATTATTTGATATATGTGCATTTTGTGAAATCATCACAACAATAATCTAGTTAACATCTATCACCACACATAGTTACAATTTTTTTTCTTGTGGTGAGAAGTTTTAAGATCTACTCTCTTAACAACTTCCAAATATACCAAAAGGTATTATTAAATGTTGTATATCACATCTCCAGGACTTACTGATTTTATAAGTGGAAGGACACATCTCAACCATCTTCACAAATTTCGGCCACCTCCCCTCCACCACTGTCAACCATCAATATTTTCTTTATATCTGTTTTTTTTATTCCACTTATAAGTGAGATGATATGCTATATGTCTTTTCTCTGTATGACTTATTTCACTTAGCACAATGGCCTCAAGGTAAATCTTTGTTGTCAAAAATGGGATTTCCTTTTTTATGGTTGAATTATATTTATATATATTACATAATGTTTTTACTTATTCATTGATAAACATTAGTTTCTATAATTGGGTATTTTAAATAATGCTGCAGTGAATATGGGTGTGCAGATACATTTTGGAGAGAGTATTTTTGTTTCCTTTAGATAAATACATAAGAGAAGAATTGCTGGATATATGGTAGTTTTATTTTTAATTATTTGAGGACGCTCTATACTGGTTCCCATAGTGGCTGCCCCAATTTACCTTTACAACCATAGTCCACAAGACATCTCTGTTCTCTACATCCTTGCCAGCACTTGTTTTCTTTCCTTTTTTCCTTTCCTTTCCTTTCCTTTCCTTTCCTTTCCTTTCCTTTCCTTTCCTTTCCTTTCCTTTCCTTTCCTTTCCTTTCCTTTCCTTTTCTTTTTCTTTTCCTTTCCTGTCCTTTCCTCCTCTCCCCTCCTTTGTTTCTTTCTTCTATTTTTTTAAAATAATTTTTAACTGTTTATTTATTTTTCTGAGAGAGAGAAAGGGACAGAGCATGAATGCGGGAGGGGCAGAGAGACAGGGAGACACAGAATCTGAAGCAGGCTCCAGGCTCTGAGCTGTCAGTACAGAGCCTGACATGGGGCTCCAACCCACAGACCATGAGATCCTGACCTGAGCTGAAGTCAGTCGCTCAACTAACTGAGGCACCCAGGCGCCCCTCTTGGGTTTTTTGTTTGTTTGTTTGTTTGTTTGTTTGTTTTTATAGCAGTCATTCTAAAAGATGTGAGGTGACACATCATTGTGCATTTGTGTTTCCCCAATGATCAGTGATGTTTCACATCTTTTTAAATCTCTGTTGGCCATCTGTATGTCCTTTTGGAGAGGCGTCTATTCAAGTCCTGTGTCCATTTTTTAATTTGGTAGTTTGTTTTGAGTTTTTTGACATTGTGTAAATTCTTTATGTATTTTAGATATTAACCCTTTATCAGATGTGTAATTTGAAAATATCTTCTTCCATTAAGTAGATTGACTTTTCATTTTGTTGACAGTTTCCTTCGCTGTGCAAAAGCTTTTTAGTTTTATGTAATTCAGTATGTTTATTTTAGTTTTTGTTGCCCTGGACTGAGGAGACTGATCCAAGAAATATTGATGAAACTGATGTCAAAGAGCTTACTGATTACATTTTCTTCCAGTTGTTTTGTGATTTTAGTACTTACATTCAAGTCTGTAATCCAGTTTGAATTTGTTTTTGTGTGTAGTGTAAGATAGTGTTCTAGTTTTATTTTTGGTTTTATGTATATAGCTATCCAATTTTCCCCACACCATATATTAAAAAGACTGTCCTTTTTCCATTCTATGTTCTTGTCTGGTTTATCGTGAGTTAATTGACCATGTATGCCTGGGTTTACTTTTTTTTTTTTTTTGGTTTTTTAATATTAACATTTATTCATTTTTTGAGCAGAGCGAGTAGGGGAAGGAGGGGTAGAGAGAGAGGGAGACATAATCTGAAGCAGTCTTCAGGCTCTCAGTTGTCAACACAGAGACTGACATGAGGCTTGGACTCACAAACTGTGCAATCATGACCTGAGCCGAAGTTGGACATTTAATTGACTGAGCCACCCAGGCGCCCCACCTGGGTTTATTTCTGTGCTGTCTATTCTATTCCATTGATATAAGTGTCTCCCTTCATTTCAGTAACACATTGTTTTTATTCATAGTTTTGTACTTTGGATTGTAATCGAGGATATTAGTTCCTCAAGCTTTCTACTTTCTCAAGATCACACTGGCTATTTGGGGTGTTTTGTTGTTCCATACAAATTTTAGAATTTTTTTTTTGTTTTAGCTTTGTGAAAACTTCTGTTGGTGTTGTGATAGAGATTATATTGAATTTGTAGATTGCTTTGGATAGTATAGACATTTGATCAATATAAATCCTTTCAGGCCATGTGCATGGAACATTTTTTCCATTTAATTGTGTAAGTTTTCTTTATCAGTTTCTTACAGTTTAAAGAGTACAATTCTTTCACCTCATGGGTAAAAATTCTAGTTATTTTATTTTTGATAGAATTATAAGTTGGATTATTTTCTAATTTTTTCTTTCTGATGGCTAATTATTACTGTATAGAACCACAACCAATTAATGTATATTTATTTTTATCATGCAACCTTATTGAATTCATTTAGTAGTTCTAATAATTTTTTATGAAATCGTTAAAGTTTTCCATATATAGTGTCATGTCATCTGCAAATAGTGATAATGTTCCTTTTTCCTTTCCAATTTGAATGACTATTATTTCTCTTAGTTGCTTAATTGTTGTGGCTAGAACTTCCAATATTATGTTAAATAAAAGTGACAGAAGTGGGCATCTTGTCTTGTTCCTGATCTTGAAGGAAAATCTTTCACATTTTCACCATTCATTATGATGTTAGCTGTGGGTTTGTCATTATCTCATTTATTATATTGAGGCAAGCTGCTTCTATACTCACTTTTTGAGAGCTCTTATCATAAATGAATATTGAATTTTTTCACATTTTTTGCATGTATTGAGGCGATCATATGCTTTTTATCTTTTGTTGTTGTTGTTGTTAATGTGTTGTAACAAGTTGATTGATTTGTGATTGTGGAGCCAATCTTTCATCCCTGTAATAAAGCCCTCTTGATTGTGGTGTATGATGCTTTAAGTGATTTGTTGAATTTTGTCTGCTAATAATTTGTTGAGGGTATTTGCATATATGTACATCAAGGATATTGGCCTATAGCTTCCTTTGTTTGTAATTTATTTGTGTGCTTTTGATATCAGGATAATGCTGGCCTTGTAAAATGAGCTTAGGGGTATGATTTTTTACATTTTTTTTAGATGTTTATTTATTTTTGAGAGAGAGAAACAGACAGAGTGCAAGCGGGGGAGGGGCAGAAAGAGAGGGAGACACAGAAACAGAAGCAGGCTCCAGGTTGTGAGCTGTTAGCAAGCACAAAGACTGACATGGAGCTAGAACCCATGAACCGTGAGATCATGACCTGAAGCCAATGTTGGACGCTTAACCAACTGAACAACCCAGGTGCCCTGGGAGTATGATTTTTTTCTTATTTGTTTGAATAATTTGAGAAATATATATGCTAGTTCTTCTTTAAATGCTTAGTTGAATTCACTTATGGAGTCATCTTGTCCTGGAATTTTAGGTTTTGTCGTTTTTTTGGGTTTTTTTTTTTTGGAGTTTGCAATTACTGATTCAGTTTCATTACTTGTAATAGATCTCTTCAGATTTTCTACTTTCATTGAGATTTAGTCTTGGAAGGTTGTGTGTTTCTAAGAATGTATCCACTTGTTCCAGGTTTTCAAATCTGTTGGGTTATAATTGTTCATCACAATCTCTTATGATTTTTTCTATTTCTGTCATGTTAGTTGTAGCTTCTGTTTAATTTCTAGTGTTATTTATTTGGGCCCTTTCTTATTTTCTTCATCAGTCTGGCTAGAGATTTTGATTATGCTTATATTTTAAAAGAACCACATTTCCGGGGTGCCTGGGTGGCTCAGTTGGTTGAGTGTCCGACTTCGGCTCAGGTCATGATCTCACAGTTCGTGAGTTTGAGCCCTGCGTTGGGCTCTGTGCTGACAGCTCAGAGCCTGGAGCCTGCTTCAGATTCTGTGTCTCCCTCTCTCTCTCTGCCCCTTCCCCACTCATGCTCTGTCGCTGTCTCTCAAAAATGAATAAAGTTAAGAAAAAATTTTAAAGAAACACATTTCCCTTTCATTGATCATTTAAAACAATTACTAAGGAAAATTGTATTTATTGCTTCTGACAACTGCATATTAAGTTTTAGTTTGTTTCTAGGATTACAAATGTAAAATAATATTTTCTCCTCAATTAAAATCATACTATGAAAAGCGATTATACAATTTTTAAAATATAGAATGTATTAAAAATCTTTGCAAAACAAGATATTAGTTTTTCCTTTATAAATCTCTACATAAAATGAAAAAAATCAAAGGAATCAATTTACTTTTGTTCTACATTTAAATGCAATCTTTTGTTGTTTTTAAAAGATTTTCATGCATTCATTCAAACATATTTTGAACCCCACCTGCTCCTTTAAGTCAGAATCCAGGAATCTTACAGGATCTCAACTAGCATTTACTTTTTTGTTTGTTGGTTGGTTAGTTGGTTTTTATTTTCTATTATTTTTTAAAATTTAAATCCAAGTTAGTTAACATAAAGTGTAATAATGATTGCAGGAACATATTTTAGTGATTCATCAATTACATGTAACACCCAGTGCTCATCCCAACAAGCGTCCTCCTTAATGACCTTCACCTCTTTAGCCCTTCCCCCATCCAATACCCCTCCAACAACCCTCAGTTTGTTCTCTGTATTTGAGTCTTTTATGGTTTTTTTCACTATCTGTTTTTATTACTGTAAAGAAAATAAAAAATGATGTTTTGGGACCTCACTAAGATAAAAATCTTCTGCATAGTGAAAGAAAAATCAGCAAAACTAAAAGGAAACCGAAGGAATAGGAGATAATATTTGTCAATGATATATCAGATAAAGGGTTAGTATCCAAAATTTATAAAGAATTTATTAAACTCAAAACCCAAAAAACAAATAATCCAGGGAAGAAATGGGTAAAAGACACAAACAGTTTTCAAAGGAAGACATCAAGATGGCTAACAGATACATGAAAAAATGCTCAACATCACTCATCATAAGGCAAGTGCTTATCAAAACCAGAATGATATAGCATCTCACACCAGTCAGAATAGCTAAAATTGACAACTCAGGCAACAACAGATGTTGGTGAGGATGTGGAGAAAGGAGTACCCTTTGCACCACTGGTGGGAATGAAAATGGTGTATCCACTGTGGGAAACAGTATGGAGGTTCCTCAAAAAATTAAAAATAGAACTACCCTATAAGCCAGCAATTGCACTACTTGGTATTTATCCAAATGAAAAAAGAGTGCTGATTTGAAGGGGCATATGCACCCCAATGTGCCACTACTATGGAAAAAGCCCCCAAAATCCCAAATGTCCATTGCCTGATGAACGGATAAAGAAATGTGGTATATATGTACAATGGAATATTACTCAGCAATCAAAAAGAATGAAATTTTGCTACAATGTGGTTGGAACTAGAATGTATTATGGTAAGCAAAATAAGTCAGGGAAAGACATATATCATATGATTTTACTCATGTGGAATTTAAGATACGAAACAGATGAACTAAAGTTTTTTTAATGTTTACTTATTTTTGATGGGGGGGAGGGGCAGAGAGAGGGAGACACAGAATCTGAAGCAGGCTCTGAGCCATCATCACAGAGGCAGACATGGGACTCGAACTGATGGACCACGAGATCATGACCTGATCTGAGGTCAGACACTTAACTAACTGAGACACTTGGGCACCTGTCACTGATCTTTTTCTTTTCTTTTCTATTTTTATTTTAGTCTCTATTTACTTTATTTCACCTCTGATGTTTATCATTTTATTTTACTAGCTTTCAGATTTTTTTTCTATTTCTTTTAGGTGAGAAGTTAGATTGCTTATTTGGGATTTTTCTTGTTTCTTGAGATAGGCCTTTATCACTTAGAACTAAGTATCTCACTTAGAACTACCACTGATTTTGATAGGGTGCCTGGGTGGCTCAGTTGGATAAGTGTCCGACTTTGGCTCAGGTCATGATCTCATGGTTTGTGGGTTTGAGCCCCGCATTAGGCTCTGTGCTGACAGCTCAGAGCCTTGATCCTGCCTCTGATTCTGTGTATCCCTCTCTCTCTATCTTTCTCTGCCTCTCTCCTGCTTGTACTCTGTCTCTCTCTATCTCTCAAAAATAAACATTAAAAAATTAAAAAAAAGAACTCCCAATGATTTTGAAAAGATGTGTTTCCATTTGAATTTGTATCAAGGTATTATTTATTTACACTTTGATTTCTTCATTGATTTATTGGTTGTTTAGTGGCATCTTGTTTACTCTTAACTTGTTTGTGTTTTTTTTTCCAGTTTTCTTCTTGCAATTACTTTCTAGTTTCATACTGTTGTGCACCGAAAATTTTCTTTATATGATTTATCTCTTTTTTTATTTATTGAGAGTTATTTTGTGATTTAACATATGATATATCCTGGAACATATTCCACGTACAATTGAAGAGAAATTATATTCTGCAGGGGTTTTTTTGGGGGGGGGAGGAAATCTTCTGAGACCAGATGTTGTTTATAGCTATTGTTTCCTTTTTGATTTTCTGTCTAAATGATTTTTTCCTTTATATAAGTGGGGTATTAAAGTCTCCTATTTTATTGTTGTCTTTTTCTCTCTTTATGTCTGTTAATATTTGCTTCATATATTCAGGTGCTCTAGGTTGAGTGCAAAAATATTTATAAATGTTAAATTCTCTTCTTGAAGTAACCCCTGTATTATTATGTCATGTCCTTATTTTATTTATTTTTTTACTTTTGTTATTCTCTTTGTTTTAAAGTCTATTTCGTATGAAATGAGTATGGCTACCTTAGCTTTCCTTGGTTTTCGTTTGCATGGAATATTCTTTTCCACCTCATGGCCTTCATTCTCTGTGTATTTTGATCTGAAGTGAGTCTTTTACAGGCAGCACATAGCAGGTGTTTTTTTTAATGAATTGAGCCACCCTATGTCTTCTGATTAGAGCATTCCATCCATTTACATATAAAGTAATGATAAATACGGACTTGTTGCCATTTTGTTAATTATTTTCTGTTCATTTTTGTAGTTCTCTTTGTTTCTTTCTTTTCTTGGTGACTTCCCTTGTGGTTTGATGTTTTTCTGTAATGTTATGTTTGAGGTTTTTTTCTCTTTATATTTTGTATATCTATTGTAGGTTTTTTTTTCTTTTGTGGTTGCCATGAGGTTTGCATATATATTTCACTGACCTACATACAAATATCAGTCTATTTTAAGATGATCATAACTTAAATTCAAACGCATTCTAAAGTCACTACATTTTTCTTTATCCCCCAATGTTTTATATTTGAAATTTATTTTACACCTTTTCATTTTTTATATGCCTTAACTACTTATTGTAATAATAGTTGATTATACTATTTCTGATGTTTAAGTTTTATCCTAGCTTATTAAGTGGTTGATCAATACCTTTACTATATATTTGCCTTTACCTGTGAGATTTTTTTATCATATATTTTCTTATTTCTAGTTGAAGCATTTTCTTTTCCCCTTAATGAAAACCCTTTGATATTTCTTGTTAGTTTGGTTTAGTGGGGCTGAACTCCTTAAGTGTTTCTTTCTCTGTGAAAATATTTAACTATCTGACAGTTCTGAATGATAATATTGCCAGGAAAGGTAATCTTGGTTATGTTTTTCCCTTTCAGCACTTTATAGATATGCTGCTTCCCTCTTCTGGCCTGCAATGCTTCTTGTGAAATATAAGCTGTTAATTTTCTGGAGTTTCCCCTGTATGTGATCGATTGCATTTCTCTTACTGCCTTCAAGACTTATCCTTTATCTTTAAATTTTACCTTTTTAATTATAATATAACTAGATGTGTATCTCTTTTTTATGTTCTTTTTTAAATCTTAAAATTTAGCTAACCAACATAACGTGCAATAATGGTTTTGGAAGTGGAGTTCAGTTATTCATCACTTACATACAATACCAAGGCTCATCACAATAGATGCCCTCTTTAATACCTATCATCCATCTAGGCCACCTCCCAGCCATTTCCTTCCATCAATCCTCAGTTTATTTTCTATTAGCAAGGCATTCTAGTAGTTTGTTTCCCTCTCTACCCCTATCCACTTACCATATGCTCATCTGTCTTGTTTCTTAATTTCCACTTATGAGTGAAATCATGTGATATTAATCATTCTCTGATAGACATATTTCACTTAGCATAATACATTCTACCACTATCCACATCATTACAAATGGCAAGAATTTGTCCTCCTTGATGGCTTAGTAACATTCTAGTGTGTGTGTGTGTGTGTGTGTGTGTGTGTGTACCACAACTTCTTTATCCATTCATCAGTTGATGGATATTTAGGCTGTCTCCATAGTTCAGCTATTCTTGATAATGCTGCTACAAACATTGGGGTGCATGTACCCCCTTCAAATTTGTATCCTTTAGGCAAATGCCTAATAGTGCAATGGCTGGATCATAGAGTAATGCTATTATTAGTTTTTGAGGAACATCTATATTGTTCTACAGAGGGGCTTAAACAGTTTGCATTGCCACCAAGAGTGCAATAAGGTTCCCCTTTCTCCACGTCTTCGCCAACACTTTGATTCTTGTGTTATTAATTTTAGCCATTCTGACACGGATGAGGTTGTATATCATTGTACTTTTGATTTGTATTTCCCTGATGATGAATGATGTTGAGCATCTTTTCATGTGTCTGTTAGCCATCTGAATGTTTTCTTTGGAAAAGTGTCTATTCATGTCTTCTACCTATTGCTTCACTGGAGTTTTGTTTTGTTTTGTTTTGTTTTGTTTTGTTTTGTTTTGTTTTCGGGTGTTGAGTTTGGTAAGTTCTTTATAGATTTTGGATACTAACCCTTTATCCGATATGTTATTTTTAGGTATCTTCTCCCATTCCATCAGTTGCCTTTTACTTTTGCTGATTGTTTCCTTCACTGTGCAGAAGCTTTTTATCTTGAAGAGGTCCAAATAGTTCATTTTTGCTTTTATTTCCCTTGCCTCCAGAGACATGTCAAGTAAGGAGTTGCTGCAGCCAAAGTCAAAGAGGTTGCTGCCTGTTTTCTCCTATAGGGTTTTGATAGTTTCCAGGCTCACATTTAGGTCTTTGATCCATTTTGAATTTACTTTTGTAGATGGTGTAAGAAAGTGGTCCAGTTTCATGCTTCTACATGTCACTGTCCAGTTTTCCCAGCACCATTAGCTAAAGAGACTTCCATTGGATACTCTTTCCTGCTTGTTGAAAATTAGTTTGCCATATCTTTGTGGGTCAATTTCTGGGTACTCTATTGAATTCCATTGATCTAGGTGTCTGTTTTTGTGCCAATACCATACCATCTTGATGATTACAGCTTTGCAATATACCTTATAGTTCAGAATTGGGATGCTTCCAGCTTTAGTCTTCTTTTTCAACATCACTTTGGCTATTCAAAGCCTTTTTAGGTTCCGTAAAAAATTTTAGGATTGTTTGTTCTAGCTCTGTGAAGAACTCTGTGTTGTTTTGATAGGGATTGCATTGACTATATAGATTGCTTTGGGTAGTATTGACATTTTAACAATATTTGTCCTTCCAATCCATGAGCATGCAATTTATTTCCATTTCTTTGTGTCTTCAATTTCTTTCATAAGCTTTCTATAGTTTTCAGCATACAGATCTTATATCTCTTTGGTGAGGTTTATTCCTAGGTGTCTTATAGTTTTGGATGCACATGTAAATGGTATTGATTCCTTGATATCCATTTCTGATGCTTCGCTATTGGTATGTAGAAATGCAACCAATTTCTGTATGTTGATTTTATATCTAATGACTTTGCTGAATTCACGTATCAGACCTAGCAATCTTTTGGTGGAGTCTATCAGGATTTCCATGGAGAGTATCATGTCATCTGTGAAGAGTGAGATTTTGACTTCTTCTTTGCAAACTTGGATGCTTTTTATTTATTTCTGTTGTCTGATTGATGAGGCTAGGACTTCCAGTACCATGTTGAATGATAATGGTGAGAGTGGACATCCCTGTCATGTTTCTGATCTTAAGGGGAAGCTCTCAGTTTTTCCCCATTTAGGATAATATTAGCTATAAGCCTTTCACATATGGCTCTTATGATGCTGAGGTATGTTCCTTCTATCCCAATTTTTTGGGGACTTTTTATTAAGAAACGATGTTGTATTTCATCACATGCTTTTTCCGAATTTATTGCAAGGATCATATGGTTCTTATCCTTTCTTTTTTTTGGTGTGGTGTATCACATTGATTGATTTGCTAATATTGAATCAGCCCTGCAACCCAGGAATAAATTCCACCTGATCATGGTGAATAATTATTTTAATGTACTTAGAAATTGATTTGTATCTTGTTGAGTATTTTTGCATCCAGTTTCATCAGGGATATTGGTCTGTAATTCTCCCTTTTAACGTGGTCTTTGGTTTTGGCATCAACATAATGCTTGCTTCATAGAATGAGTTTAGAAACTTTCCTTACTTTTTTTTGGAAGAGTTTGAATAGAATAGGTATTAACTCTTCTTTAAATGTCTGGTAGAATTCCCCTGGGATTCTGGCCTAGGTAGGACTCTTATTTTCTTGGAGATTTTTGACAATTGGTTCAATTTTTTTGCTGGTTATGGATCTTTTCAAGTTTTCTTTCTTTCTGTTTGAGTTTTGGTAGTGTGTGTCTAGGAATTTTTTTATTTGATCCAGATGGTCCAGTTTGTGGCATATAATTTTTATAGTATTCTCTTATAATACTATTTCTGTTGTGTTGGCTGTGATGTCTTATCTTTCATTCATGATTTTATCTATTTGAGGCCTCTCTCTCTTCTTTTTGAGAAGTTTAGCTGGGGTTTTATGAACTTTGTTTATTCTTTCCAAAAATAAGCTCTTAGTTTCATTGATCTTTTCTACTGTTTTTTTTTAATTCATTATTATTAATTTCTGCTCTAATCTTTATGATTTCCCTTCTTCTGCTGGTTTTGGGCTTTATTTTCTGCTCCTTCTTTTCTGCTCCTTCTTTAGGTATAAAGTTATGTTGTGTATTTGGGACCTTTCTTGCCTCTTGATATAGGCCTGGATTGCAATGTATTTTCCTCTTAGAACACCATTGCTGCATCCAAATGGGTTTGGACTATCGTTTTTTTATTTTAATTTGCTTCCATGTATTTTTGAAATTATTCTATAGTTTCCTGGTTAACCCATTCATTCTTTAGTAGGGTATTCTTTAACCTCCATGTATTTGAGGGCTTTCCAAATTTTTTCTTGTGGTTGATTTCAAGTTTTAAGCATTGTGATCTAAACATATGCATTTTAGTATCTAAAAATTTTTGTACCTGTCGAGGCATGATTTGTGACCCAATATTTGATCTATTCTGAAGAATGTTCCTTGTACACTCTAGAAGAATGTGTATTCTGCTGTTTTTCAGTGAAATGTTCTGAATATATCTGTTAAGTCCATCTGATCTAATGTGTCATTCAAAGCTGTTGTCTCCTTGTTGATTTTCTGCTTAAATGATCTGTCTTTTGTTGTAAGTGGAGTATTAAAATCTCCTACAAATATGTTATTATTATCAATAAATTTGCTTGTTTGTTATTAATCGATATATACATTTGGGTGCTCTCAAGTTGGGACCATAAATATTTCTAATTGTTAGTTCTTCTTGATGGATATACCCCTTAAGTATAATACAATGCCCTTCTTCATGTCTTGTTACAGTATTTGCTTTAAAATCTAGTTTGTTTCATATGAGTACTTGGCTTTCTTTTGACCTCTATTAGCCTACTAGATGGTTCCTAATCTTCACTTTCAATCTTCAGGTGTCCTCAGGTCTAAAATGAGTATCTTGTAGGAATCATATAGATGGGTTTTGCTTTTTTATCCATTCTGACACCCTATGTCTTTTGATTGAGACATTTAGTCCATTTACATTCAGAGTGACATACATATTGAAAGTTATGAATTTAGTGCCATTGTGTTATTTGTAGATTTTGTATTTTTGATGATGTTCTCTGATCCTTTGTAGTCCTTGCTGCTTTCCATGCATAGCATCTCCCTTAGAATTTCTTGCAGGGATGGTTGAGTGGTCACAAAAACTTTAGTTTCTGTTTTTCTGGGAAACTCTTTATCTTTCCTTCTATTCTGAATGACAGCCTTCTGGATAAAGGATTCTTGGCTGCATATTTTTCCTATCAAGCACATTGAATATTTCTTGTGATTCCCTTCCGGCCTGCCAAGTTTCAGTGGACAGGTCTGCTGCTAACCTTATGTGTATAGCCTTGTAGGTTAAGGACCTTTTTTCCCTATCTGCTTTCAGAATTATCTCTTTATCTTTGTATTTTGAAAGTTTAACTATAATATGTCATGATGTTGACTTGTTTTTGTTGATTTTGAAGGGAATTCTCTGTACCTCTTGGATTCAGATGTCTGTTTCCTTCCACAGATTAGGGACATTGTTAGCTACAATTTTTTTTTTCAAATAAACATTCTGCCCCTTTTACCCACTCTTCTTCTTCTGGGACTCCTATGATACAGATATTATTTAATTACATGGAATCACTTAGTTTTCTAATTCTCCCCTCATGATCTAGTAATTTCATTTTTTAAGGCTCATTATTTTCCATAATTTTATCTTCTATTTCACTTTTTTCTATTCTGTGCTTCTTCAATTCTTGCTGTCACTGTATCTGGATTGTTTTGAATCTTAGAGCATTTTTAAATTCATCCTGACTAGTTATTAGGTCTTTGATCTCTTCATCAAGGGTCTCTCTTGTGTCTTCTATGCTTTTTTCAAGCCCAGCTATTAGTCTTATGACTGTTATTCTAAATTATTGTTCTTTTTTGAGCAATTATCTGTCTGTGATTTCTTTTGACTTTTATTTGTGAAGAATTCCTCTGTCTTGTCATTTGGGCTACATTTCTTTCCTTTGTGTGTTTTCAAACTTGTTATATGTCCTTCATTTGAGAGTACCAGTATATTAAAAAGAGTTCATATACTGTCCAGGGCCTGGGGCTCCAGCAAGTATTTCTGGTCTATGTTGTGTGAACTCTGCTGTTGCGTTTTGGCTGCTCTTTCCCACTGATCAGTTCTCTGCAGATCCCCTCCTTGGTTGCAGTGGTGGAGTCTTTGGACCTTTTACTAGGTGATTTTAGATGTGTTTGCTGAAGTAACCCTGGAAAAAAAGGTGGGAAGCCTGATCCCATAAAAAGAGAAAAAGGAAAGGGGAGAAAAGAAATCCAGACAATGAATTGGAAAACTATAAGGCTGATTCCAAAGAATGAGAAATTGAAAGAAAGATGATAAAGGCAGAAGAAAAAAAAGCATGAAAAAGAATAGAATAAAAATGCCTGATCTGTCTATCTATCTATCTATCTATCTATCTATCATCTATGATAATAAATGACAAAAAACAAATCAGAAACTATGAACCTGATTCCAAAAGTAAAAAAGAAGATGGTGAAAAAAAAAAGTTGTCTGTTGGTACCTGGGGATGGAGGTTGTGCTCATCTGGAGGAGAGGCCAGCTGCATTGAGTCAGTCAGTCCTACTCCACTAAATAAGCAGTTGCCAGACACAAAGGGTCTGTGTCCTGCCTCCACTGGGGGTCGCTGTGCTGCTCTGTGAATTACCACTGTGTTGGTGTTGGGGGGGAAATGTGTCACCCCAATCTCTCTTCCCTGGACCAAGGATCTCAACCCATGCTCTTCAGGTAGCCTACAAAAAACAGCAATGGCAGTCAGCTTACCCTGGACCACAATTCTCCTGAGCCTTCCCTTTGGCTCTAGGATGGGATTCAAAGCCTAAGGTCTAAAAAGACCAGGCAGGGTGTGGCTTTGCTCCCCTGTTCAAGTAGAGCCTCTCCACCCTGCTGATGAAAAGATTTTGACTGGCACCTGCATGGTTTTTTGTCCTCAGGGAGGCAATAAGCCTTCTTCACAAAGTACTCCAGGAAGGGGACTGTTCTTTTCCAGTGCCTCCCAGAAATCTCTCCAGCACGCTATGACCTCCTAGGTCAGCTCCTTCCTTCCCAGGAGTGTGCACCAAAGCTCTTTCCCAGAGAAAGTCTCACACTTCAAAAGGCTCAGAGTTTTGGCTCCAAATGCTGTTTGCAAAAGTCCATGGTCCAGAGAGGTTTCCCTTTTGTGTTAACTCGATGCTGCACTTTCACAACCCCTCTCTCTTTTTCTCCCTTTTGTCTCTCCACACAAAATGTTCCCTCTCCTCCATAGCTCCATCATTTTATCTGCCCCTCCACATGTACATGCACTTGGATCATGCCTTTGTCTCCCTCCAGCTGCGGAGATCTTCTGCTCGCTCTGCAGATCTATCTCCTGCGTGTTTCCAGTGATCTGACCTAAATAGAGTCATGTTTGAGGGAAGAGGAAAATCCAGGTTCCCCTATTACTCTGCCATCTTAACTCCCTTCCTGCAGGTGTCTTTAGGTATAATATGAATCTCTTGTAGGCAGCATATAAATGGATCTTGTTTTTCTTGTCCATTCTGTCATCTTATGTCTTTTGATTGGAGCCTTTAATCCATTTACTTTCAGAGTGATTATTGAAAGATACGAATTTAGTTACATTGTGTGACCTGTAGAGTTGGTGTTACTGGTGACATTCTCTAATCCTTTCTAGTCTTTGTTGCTTTGGTCTTTTTTTTCCCCTCCACTCAAAAAGTCTCCCTTAAAATATCTTGTGGGGCTCATTTAGTGGTCACAAACTCCTTTAGTTTTTGTTTAGGAAACTCTTTATCTCTCCTTCCATTCTGAAATATAGCCTTGATGAATTAAGCACTGTTGGCTGTATATTTTTCTGATTCAGTGGGATGAGTATTTTCTATCACTCCTTTCTGGCCTGCCATATTTCTTTGGACAGACTTACTGCAAACCTGAGATGTCTCCCCTTGTAGGTTCAAGACATTTTCCCCCCTTGTTTTCAGGATTCTTTCCTTGTCTGTGTATTTTGTGAATTTGATTATGATATGCCTTGGTGATAATCAGTTTTTGTTGAATTTACTGGGAGTTCTCTGTGCTTCCTGGATTTTAATGTCTATGTCGTTCCCCACATTAGAGAAGTTTTTAGGTATAATTTGTTAAAATAAATTCTCCACCACTTTTTCTCTCTCTTCATCTTCTGGGACTTGTATGATAGAAAATTTATTCCATTTTAATAAGTCCTTGATTTCCCTAATTCTGCCTTTGTCACCATGACCTTTTTCCCCCTCTTCTTTTCAGTTTCATTATTTTCCATAATTTTAACTTCTATATTACTTATTCGTTTTTCTGTTTCATCCATCCACATTTTTATGGCCTTCATTTAGGATTGCATCTCAGCAATAGCATTTTTTTTGTTGTTGTTGTTATGCCCTGTCTAGATTTTAGTTCTTTTATCTTCTACAGTAAGGTTTATCTAATGTCTTCTATGCTTTTTCCAAACCCAGCTAATATCTTTATAATCATTGTTTTAAATTCTATTTCAGACATCTTATTTATTTCAGTATTGATTAAATCTCTGGCTGTCATTTCTTGCTCTTCTTTGAATTCCTCCATCTTGTCATTTTGCAGGGAAATAAAAAAAAGCAAATTAAAACAAAATATTTTTTTTAATTGAAGAAAATAGGGGCGCCTGGGTGGCTCAGTCAGTTAAGCATCCGACTTCAGCTCAGGTCATGATCTCACGGTCCATGAGTTCAAGCCCCGCGTCGGGCTCTGGGCTGATGGCTCAGAGCCTGGAGCCTACTTCCGATTCTGTGTCTCCCTCTCTATCTTCCCCTCCCCCGTTCATGCTCTGTCTCTGTCTCAAAAATAAATAAACATTAAAAAATTAGAAAAAAAATTGAAGAAAATAAAATAAATAAAATAAAATGGATAAAGTTATTTAGATCCTAGGTGTGTTTTGGTCTACTTGCTATGAGAACCTTCTTCAGGTCATTTCTCTCGATTGTAGTCATGCGGATTTGTTCTCTAAGACTTATGTCCAATTTCTTCGGTGTTAAGAGTGATTTGATATTAATACAGCTGTGTTTGAAGGAGGAGGCAAGCTTATGGTTCTCCTACTCCTCTGTTATCTTAACTTCAATTCTTAGTGTGTATCTCTTTTGGTTCATCTTCTTTGGGACTTCTTTGGTGCCTACTGGACCTGGATGTCTGTTTCCTTTCCCAAGTTAGCAAAGTGTTTAGCCATTATTTCTTCAAGTAACTTTTCTGCTCTTCTCTTTCTCCTCTTCTCCTTCAGGTACCCCCTTATGCAAATTTTATTATGTTTGATATTATCCCAAAGGTCTCTAAACTATTTTAATGAAAAAAATTGGGGTAGGGGTGCCTGGGTGGCTCGGTTGGTTAAGCAGCTGACTTCAGCTTGGGTCATGATCTCACGGTTTGTGGGTTCAAGCCCCGCATCAGGCTCTGTGCTGATAGCTCAGAGCCTGGAGCCTGCTTTGGTTTCTGTGTCTCCCTCTCTCTACCTCTTCCCTGCTCACGCTTTTTCTGCCTCTCTCTCTCTCTTTCAAAAATAAACGTTAAAAATTTATTTAAAATCAGTTTTTAATGTGCTACTGATGGGTGATTTTCACTATTCTGGGTTCCAGATTGCTGATCTATTCTTCTGTGTCATTTAATCTGCTTTTGATTCTAATGTATTTTTCATTTTAGTTATTGTATTTATCAACTCTCATTGGCTCCTTCTTATATTTTCTAACTCTTTGTTGAAGTTCTCACTGTATTCCTCCATTTTTCTCTCAATTTAGATCAGCATCATTATTACCATTACTTTGATCTTTGTGTCAACTAAATTACTTCTCTGTGTTTCAGTAGGGCTTTTTCCCTGGATTTTATATTTTCTTTCATTTGGAACATATCTATTTGTCCCCTCATTTTGTATGACTTCCTGTGTTTGTTTATATAATTTAGGCAAAACATCTCCCTCTCTTGGTCTTGAAAGAGTGGCCTTGTGTAGGAGCCTTCCATGTAGAGATTATGTGTACTTGGCAGCTTGGATGGGACTGAGGCAAGCACAATCCAGGAAATACCTTTGCGTGCACCCCAGTTTTATTGGTACAATGGCTAGATCTGGGGTGGGTGCAGGTTTGGGATTTCTGTGAAGCACTTCCACAGGGCTTTCTTTGTGTAATGGCTGGAGCTGAAATAAGTACATTCTAGTGGTTCCTAGGGTTTCTCTCACAGGGACAACCTTGGCAGGTTGGTTGGAGCTGCTGTATGCATAGTCATAGGGTCCTGGTGCATGCTGCACTCAGGCCATCTTGGTGGGATGTTTGGAGCTGTAATAGGCCCCTGCAAAGGATTCCTGAGGCCTGCAAACTGGTGTCGTCTTGGGAAGATGTCTGAAACTGGATCAGGAATATGAGAAGTAGTTGTAGGACATACTGCACTGGGGTTGCTCTGGTGGGATGGCTGTATTTTGTGAGCACACAGGATGGGGCAATAGTTATTTTTAATGCTATTTTATTTAACTTGTATGCTATAATTGTTTATAAAGCTGCAGTGTTCTAATTTTTACTATCTATTTATTACCTTAATTTGACTTTTGTGTACTTTGTTTTTGTACTCTGTCATTTGTTTCTGCTTTAAGAACTCCTTTCTGCATTTCTTGCAAGGCAGTTAAAGTGGTGTCAATCCCCTCAGCTTCTGCTTTTCTGGGAAAGCCATTATTTTTATTTCATACCTGAAGGATATCTTTGCTGAATGGAGTATTTTTCATTGGAAATTTTTATATCTTTCAGTATGTTTAATATGTCATTCCACTTTATCCTGGTCTGTAGATTTTTTTTTTTTGCCAATAAATCTGCTGATAGCCTAATATGAGTTCTTTTGTGGATCTTTCCTTTCCCCCCTGGCTGCCTTTAAAATTGTTTCTTAATCACTGATTTTTGACAGTTCCATTATAATGTGTCTTAGAAAAGGCCCTTTGACACTGAGATAATGAGATGTTTTATTAGCTTCACGGATTTGCATGTCTAGTTTTGTTCTGTTTTGTTTTATTTTCCCCAGGTTTGGGAAGTTCTCAGCTATTATTTCTTTGTGTAAACTCTCTGTACCCTTCTTCTTCTCTTCTTTTTCTGGTATACTCATTATTTTTACATTGGCCTTTCTAATGGAGTCTGATAACTCTTGTAGGGTTTCTTTTCTTTTTGAAAAATCTTAGTTTTCTCTCCTCTTCCACTTGTATATTTTCTTTTTAATTTGCTTAATGTTTATTTATTTTTGAGAGAAATAGAGAGAGAGAACGAGGAAGGGAGAGAGAAAGAGGAAAACACAGAATATGAAGCAGGCTCCAGGCCCTGAGCTGTCAACACAGAGCCCGATGGAGGGCTCAAACTCACAAACCCTGAGATCATGACCTGAACCAAAGTCAGATGCTTAACCGACTGAGCCACCCAGGCGCTCCAAAAAATATCTTTTTTTTTAATTTTTTAATGTTTATTTATTTTTGAGAGAGAGGGAGAGAGAGACAGAGACAGAGACAGTGTGTGAGTTGGGGAAGAGGCAGAGAGAGGGAAACACAGAATCCAAAGCAGGCTCCAGGCTCTGAGCTGCTGGGCACAGAGCCCGACGCAGGGCTCAGGGCTCAAAGTCACAAGCCATGAGATCATGACCTGAGTCGAAGTCAGACGCTTAACCAACTGAGCCACCCAGGCGCCCCTCACTTGTATATTTTCTAAATTCCTATTCTCTGGATCATTTAATCACTCTTCCATCCCATCTGCTCTATTTCCAATGCTTTCTAACGGATTTTTCATCTCCTTTATTGAGTTCTCCAGCTCAAGAATTTCGGTTTGGTTCTTTTTAATAATTTCAACTTCTTTGGTAAAATAATCCTCTGTTCATTAATTTTATTCCTGAGTTCATTGTGTTGCCTTTCTGAGTTTTCTTGTAGTTCTGTGAATTTCTTAATAACAGCTATTTTGAATTCTTTATCAGTTATATTGCAATGTTCCATGTCATCTTTGCTGGAAAATTCTCATATTCTTTTTATGATAATGTAGTACTTTGATTTTTCATAGTGTTAAATGAAATTTTCTTCTGCTGCTGCATTTGAAGTAGTGAACACTTTTCTGATTTAGTTAAGATTTTGTTTACTTTGATTCTAATAGTTCAACAGGTTGACGATTAGAAAGCTTTTTGTTATTTTCCAGAAGGTGGTGGTATAGCACAAGTTTTAGGTTTCTTTAACCACAGCTAATTTGCCACCAAAGTTAAGAGAATGCTCATAGAAATACTGACATTAAAAAAAAGCAAAAACAAAACAAAACAAACAAAAAACTGTTGGCAGAGTGGAGGAGGCTGAGTGCTTAGCACTTGAAGCTTTGTGTGTGTCCATGGCCCACTACAGATATCCTCAGTAAGGGAGTCACAGATGTCTGGGCTGGAACACTTTGTTGTAATCCAGGGTCAGATAGCAGGCAAGTGTTCCTTTATTCATCTAGGTCTGCCTTCTTCCTTTTCCTTTCTCATTCACCAGCCACTGTGGTCTTTACTCAAAGACAGCAATGGATCCCTCCAGCTGCAACTTGTGCCTCTGGGTAAACCCTCACTCTCCTCCTCTACCCTCCTCCTCCTCTGCTAGTGAGGTCATCACTGTCCCACTACTACCTCCGCCACTGTCTACCCTGCTACTTCCCTGCCTCCCCAGCCTCCTATGAGGTCCATTTTACCCACTTTTGAACACAGATTGAAGGATCGCTTGAGTATCCTAATGTACTGTGCAGAGGCATCTCTGCTCAGTTATTAATGTCTGAATAATTGCAAATCAAAGGCAACAAAAAAAGACTTATACTGTCATGATTCTGACATCACTGACCTCTTGTTTCTTAATATAGGTGTTTATTACTATAAACTTTCTTCTTAGAACTGTATCTGTTGCACCTCATAAGTTTTAGCATGCTGTATTTCTTTTTTCTTAAATTTTTTTAACGTTTATTTATTTTTGAGACAGAGAGAGACAGAGCACGAATGGGGGAGGGTCAGAGAGAGAGGGAGACACAGAATCTGAAACAGGCTCCGGGCTCTGAGCGGTCAGCACAGAGCCCGACGCGGGGCTCAAACTCACGGACCGCGAGATCATGACCTGAGCCGAAGTCGGACGCTTAACCGACTGAGCCACCCAGGTGCCCCAGGCATGCTGTATTTCTATTTTTATTTGTGCCAATATATGTTTAGATTTATCTCTCAATTTCTTCTTTGATCTATTGGTTGTTCATCAGCATGTTAATTACTTTCCATATATTTGTGCATTTTCTAGTTTTCTTGTTACTTGTTATAATTTCATTCATACCATTGTCATCAGAAAACAAATGTTTGATATCATTTTAATCTTAAATTTATTAAAACTTGTTTTGTGCCTAACATAATATCTACCCTGAAAAATGTTACAAGTGCACTTGAGAAGAATGTTTATTCTGCTGTTTTAGAACAGAATGTCTGTTAGGGGTGGCTGATTTATAATGTAATTTAACTTCTCTTCCCTTATTGACTTATCATCATAGAGCTATCTTTATGTCTCCTCAATTCAGTCAAAGTGTGTGTGTGTCATATATTTGGGAATGTGTTGTTTGGTATCTACATGAATATAATTGTTATATATATATATTTATACATATATATCTTTATACATATATTTATATATACACACACATAGATATAGATAGATAGATAGACATATAGATATATATTCATTCTTTGTCTCTTGTAACATTTTTTTTACTTGAATTGTATTTAATCTGATATTGGCATAGCCACCCCAACAAACTTGTGCTTATTATTTTTATGGAATATATTTTTACATGCTTTTAATTTCAATATATCTGTGTCTTTGGATCTGTATGGTATGTGCTTGGAAGACTGGTTTGTACAAGTACATCCTAAATGTCCTGTTAATCAGTATCTTGAGAATGTAGAGATTCCATCCTTTCTCTGTCTTCCTATCAAATAGAATGTGTAGAAGAATGTGTTGTTCATCATTCAAGGTTGGGGGCTCCATCAGTGGCCATCTCTGTTGTAACAGAATCATCTCTGTTGTAACAAAGAATGTTCGGATGATAGGCCTTTATCTCCTTGGATCTCTGGCCATGCAAACAGAGGAAGGGCTACAGATATGTGCTAGGCTAGTTGCTACACCCTAAAGTTTGTGGCACGTAGATCCCAGCAGCACATGCTTTGTCCAGTTGCCCACTCCTGGACTTCCTATAGGTAAGTCCCACCAATAAACCTATGTCTCAATTGATGTCTCTGGGTCATTTATTCCAGCCTGTCCAAAACATCACCCACGATTAGAATCTGCTAGGGTGTGACTACATAGGATCTGATGTGAGTTTTTTGTAGAGAGAACACAGTTGTATCACTTTAAATTAAATCCATTCTCCATACCTCTGGGTTTATTTTTTTTAATTAGAGAGTTAATACAACTGTATTTGAAATAGTTACTGGTAAGGAAGAACTTACTTCAACCAAACTGATAAACTTTTAGTCCCTTAGCTCTACCATTATTACCTCCTTTTGTCTTTTTTTTTGTAGTGAACCATTTTCATTTATTTCTCATTCTCTTTCTTTTATATATATATATATTTAAATATTTATTTATATTGTGAGCAAAGGAAGGGCAGAGAGAGAGAGAGAGAGAGAGAATCCCATGCAGGCTCCACACCATCAGCATGGAGTCTGATGCAGGACTTGAACCCATGAACCGCATGATCACATCCTGAGCCAAAATCAAGAGTCAGCCACTCAACCCACTGAGCCACACATGCACCCTCCTTATCATTTGTATGTATTTTCATTGTGGTCACAATAGAGATTATATTTAATACCTTAAATTCATAACAATCTAGTTTGCATTGATACCACTTAATAGCATATAAAGATTCTGCTCTTATAAAGCATATCTTGCCCATTTTTTATGTTGTGGTTTCCACAATCACATCTTTATATGATGTGTGTGCAATAACATACATGACATTTATTTATAATTCATTTGTCTTTTTAAAAGTGTTAATATATCTTTTAGTTAATGCCTACCATTCTACTTTTTTTTCACATTTAACTTCTAGGATTTTTGTGTGTTTGCTTGTTTCTGATAGCTGGACGAGGCATCTATACGCTAGAACATCTAAACAATCGCTAAACAAATGAAAACCAATGTGTTTTTTTTTTTAAAAAGGCAAGGGGGAAAAGGTCATGATTGTCTAACAGGGAATTTGAGTCCCCAGATAAGTTATCTTACAAAAATATCAAACTTCCTTTACCACATTTCTACTGTTAAAAATGAAGAAAAAGTTCACATTTACAAAAATCTGGGGAAGGAAGATGGCGGCGTAGGAGGACGCTGGGCTCACCTCGCGTCCTGCTGATCACTTAGATCCCACCTACACCTGCCTAAATAACCCAGAAAACCGCCAGAGGATTAGCAGAATGGAGTAGACAGAGCCAAGCGCAGACGAGAGGCCCACGGAAGAGGGTAGGAAGGGCAGCGAGGCTGTGAGCGCTCCACGGACTGGCGGGAGGGAGCCGGGGTGGAGGGGCGGCTCGGTGGCCAAGCAGAGCCCCCGAGTCTGGCTTACAAAAGCGGAGGGGCCTGATGGACTGTGTTCCGACAGCAAGCGCGACTTAGCGTCTGGGAGGTCATAAGTTAACAGCTCTGCTCGGGAAAGTGGGAAGGCTGGAGGACAAAGGGAGGGAGAGCTGCTGAGCCCCCGGAACAGAGCTCAGTTTGGCAGGGAACAAAGGTGCTCGCTAGCGCCATCTCCCCTGCCCATCCCCCAACCAAAATCCCAAAGAGAACCAGTTCCTGCCAGGGAACATGCTCCCTCCGCGCGCAAACACCCAACTCTGCGCTTCTGCCTAGCCAAACCTCCAGCAGCGGATCTGACTCCCTCCCGCTGCCACAGGGCCCCTCCTGAAGTGGATCAACTAAGGAGAAGCGAGCTAAGCCTGCCCCTCCTGCCACTGTGCACCTTGCCTACCCACCCCAGCTAATACGCCAGATCCCCAGCATCACAAGCCTGGCAGTGTGCAAGTAGCCCAGACAGGCCACGCCATTCCACAGTGAATCCCGCCCCTAGGAGAGGGGAAGAGAAGGCACACACCAGTCTGACTGTGGCCCCAGCGGTGGGCTGGGGGCAGACATCAGGTCTGACTGCGGCCCCGCCCACCAACTCCAGTTATACACCACAGCACAGGGGAAGTGCCCTGCAGGTCCTCACCATGCCAGGGACTATGCAAAATGACCAAGCGGAAGAATTCCCCTCAGAAGAATCTCCAAGAAATAACAACAGCTAATGAGCTGATCAAAAAGGATTTAAATTATATAACAGAAAGTGAATTTAGAATAATAGTCATAAACTTAATCGCTGGGCTTGAAAAGAGTATAGAGGACAGCAGAGAATCTCTTGCTACAGAGATCAAGGGACTAAGGAACAGTCACGAGGAGCTGAAAAACGCTTTATGTGAAATGCAAAACAAAATGGAAACCACCATGGCTCGGATTGAAGAGGCAGAGGAGAGAATAGGTGAACTAGAAGATAAAGTTATGGAAAAAGAGGAAGCTGAGAAAAAGAGAGATAAAAAAGTCCAGGAGTATGAGGGGAAAATTAGAGAACTAAGTGATACACTAAAAAGAAATAATATACGCATAATTGGTATCCCAGAGGAGGAAGAGAGAGGGAAAGGTGCTGAAGGTGTACTTGAAGAAATCATAGCTGAGAACTTCCCTGAACTGGGGAAGGAAAAAGGCATTGAAATCCAAGAGGCACAGAGAACTCCCTTCAGACGTAACTTGAATCGATCTGCACGACATATCATAGTGAAACTGGCAAAATACAAGGATAAAGAGAAAATTCTGAAAGCAGCAGGGGGTAAACGTGCCCTCACATATAAAGGGAGACCTATAAGACTCGTGATAGATCTCTCTTTTGAAACTTGGCAGGCCAGAAAGAATTGGCACGAGATTTTCAGTGTGATAGACAGAAAAAATATGCAGCCGAGAATCCTTTATCCAGCAAGTCTGTCATTTAGAATAGAAGGAGAGATAAAGGTCTTCCCAAACAAACAAAAAATGAAGGAATTTGTCACCACTAAACCAGCCCTACAAGAGATCCTAAGGGGGATTCTGTGAGACAAAGTCCCAGAGACATCACTACAAGCATAAAACATACAGACATCACAATGACTCTAAACCCGTATCTTTCTATAATAACACTGAATGTAAATGGACTAAATGCGCCAACCAAAAGACATAGGGTATCAGAATGGATAAAAAAACAAGACCCATCTATTTGCTGTCTACAAGAGACCCATTTTAGACCGGAGGACACCTTTAGATTGAGAGTGAGGGGATGGAGAACTATTAAGCATGCGACTGGAAGCCAAAAGAAACCTGGAGTAGCCATACTTATATCAGACAAACTAGACTTTAAATTAAAGGCTGTAACAAGAGATGAAGAAGGACATTATATAATAGTTACAGGGTCTATCCACCAGGAAGAGCTAACAATTATAAATGTCTATGCGCCGAATACCGGAGCCTCCAAATATATAAAACAATTACTCATAAATGTAAGCAACCTTATTGATAAGAATGTGGTAATTGCAGGGGACTTTAACACCCCACTTACAGAAATGGATAGATCATCTAGACACACGGTCAATAAAGACACAAGGGCCCTGAATGAGACATTGGATCAGATGGACTTGACAGATCTATTTAGAACTCTGCATCCCAAAACAACAGAATATACTTTCTTCTCGAGTGCACATGGAACATTCTCCAAGATAGATCATACACTGGGTCACAAAACAGCCCTTCATAAGTATACAAGAATTGAAATTATACCATAAATACTTTCAGACCACAATGCTATGAAGCTTGAAATCAACCACAGGAAAAAGTTTGGAAAACCTCCAAAAGCATGGAGGTTAAAGAACACCCTATTAACGAATGAGAGGGTCAACCAGGCAATTAGAGAAGAAATTAAAAAATATATGGAAACAAACGAAAATGAAAATACAACAATCCAAACGCTTTGGGACGCAGCGAAGGCAGTCCTGAGAGGAAAATACATTGCAATCCAGGCCTATCTCAAGAAACAACAAAAATCCCAAATACAAAATCTAACAGCACACCTAAAGGAAATAGAAGCTGAACAGCAAAGACAGCCTAAACCCAGCAGAAGAAGAGAAATAATAAAGATCAGAGCAGAAATAAACAATATAGAATCTAAAAAAACTGTAGAGCAGATCAACGAAACCAAGAGTTGGTTTTTTGAAAAAATAAACAAAATTGACAAACCTCTAGCCAGGCTTCTCAAAAAGAAAAGGGAGATGACCCAAATAGATAAAATCATGAATGAAAATGGAATTATTACAACCAATCCCTCAGAGATACAAACAATTATCAGGGAATACTATGAAAAATTATATGCCAACAAACTGGAAAACCTGGAAGAAATGGACAAATTCCTGAACACCCACACTCTTCCAAAACTCAATCAGGAGGAAATAGAAAGCTTGAACAGACCCATAACCAGCGAAGAAATTGAATCGGTTATCAAAAATCTCCCAACAAATAAGAGTCCAGGACCAAATGGCTTCCCAGGGGAGTTCTACCAGACGTTTAAAGCAGAGATAATACCTATCCTTCTCAAGCTATTCCAAGAAATAGAAAGGGAAGGAAAACTTCCAGACTCATTCTATGAAGCCAGTATTACTTTGATTCCTAAACCTGACAGAGACCCAGTAAAAAAAGAGAACTACAGGCCAATATCCCTGATGAATATGGATGCAAAAATTCTCAATAAGATACTAGCAAGTCCAATTCAACGGCATATAAAAAGAATTATTCACCATGATCAAGTGGGATTCATTCCTGGGATGCAGGGCTGGTTCAACATTCGCAAATCAATCAATGTGATACATCACATTAACAAAAAAAAGAGAAGAATCATATGATCCTGTCAATCGATGCAGAAAAGGCCTTTGACAAAATCCAGCACCCTTTCTTAATAAAAACCCTTGAGAAAGTCGGGATAGCAGGGACATACTTAAAGATCATAAAAGCCATTTATGAAAAGCCCACAGCTAACATCATCCTCAACGGGGAAAAACTGAGAGCTTTTTCCCTGAGATTACGAACACGACAGGGATGCCCACTCTCACCGCTGTTGTTTAACATAGTGCTGGAAGTTCTAGCATCAGCAATCAGACAACAAAAGGAAATCAAAGGCATCAAAATTGGCAAAGATGAAGTCAAGCTTTCGCTTTTTGCAGATGACATGATATTATACATGGAAAATCCGATAGACTCCACCAAAAGTCTGCTAGAACTGATACAGGAATTCAGCAAAGTTGCAGGATACCAAATCCATGTACAGAAATCAGTTGCATTCTTATACACTAACAATGAAGCAACAGAAAGACAAATAAAGAAACTGATCCCATTCACAATTGCATCAAGAAGCATAAAATACCTAGGAATAAATCTAACCAAAAATGTAAAGGATCTGTATGCTGAAAACTAAAGAAGCTTATGAAGGTAACTGAAGAAGATTTAAAGAAATGGAAAGACATTCCATGCTCATGGATTGGAAGAATAAATATTGTCAAAATGTCGATACTACCCAAAGCTATCTACACATTCAATGCAATCCCAATCAAAATTGCACCGGTATTCTTGTCAAACTAGAACAAGTAATCCTAAAATTCATATGGAACCACAAAAGGCCCCGAATAGCCAAAGTAATTTTGAAGAAGAAGACCAAAGCAGGGGGCATCAGAATCCCAGACTTTAGCCTCTACTACAAAGCTGTCATCATCAAGACAGCATGGTATTGGCAAAAAAACAGACACATAGACCAATGGAATAGAATAGAAACCCTAGAACTAGACCCACAAACGTATGGCCAACTCATCTTTGACAAAGCAGGAAAGAACATCCAATGGAAACAAGACAGCCTCTTTAACAAATGGTGCTGGGAGAAGTGGGCAGCAACATGCAGAAGGTTGAAACTAGACCACTTTCTCACACCATTCACAAAAATAAACTCAAAATGGATAAAGGACCTGAATGTGAGACAGGAAACCATCAAAACCTTAGAGGAGAAAGCAGGAAAAGACCTCTCTGACCTCAGCCGTAGCAATCTCTTACTCGACACATCCCCAAAGGCAAGGGAATTAAAAGCAAAAGTGAATTACTGGACCTTATGAAGATAAAAAGCTTCTGCACAGCAAAGGAAACAACCAACAAAACTAAAAGGCAACCAACGGAATGGGAAAAGATATTCGCAAATGACATATCGGACAAAGGGCTAGTATCCAAAATCTATAAAGAACTCACCAAACTCCACACCCGAAAAACAAATAACCCAGTGAAGAAATGGGCAGAAAACATGAATAGACACTTCTCTAAAGAAGACATCCGGATGGCCAACAGGCACATGAAAAGATGTTCAGCGTCGCTCCTTATCAGGGAAATACAAATCAAAACCACACTCAGGTATCGCCTCACGCCAGAGTGGCCAAAATGAACAAATCAGGAGACTATAGATGCTGGAGAGGATGTGGAGAAATGGGAACCCTCTTGCACTGTTGGTGGGAATGCAAATTGGGGCAGCCGCTCTGGAAAGCAGTGTGGAGGTTCCTCAGAAAATTAAAAATAGACCTACCCTATGACCCAGCAATAGCACTGCTAGGAATTTCCCCAAGGGATACAGGAGTACTGATGCATAGGGGCACTTGTACCCCAATGTTGATAGCAGCACTCTCAACAATAGCCAAATTATAGAAAGAGCCTAAATGTCCATCAACTGATGAATGGATAAAGAACTTGTGGTTTATATACACAATGGAATACTACGTGGCAATGAGAAAAAATGAAATATGGCCTTTTGTAGCAACGTGGATGGAACTGGAGAGTGTGATGCTAAGTGAAATAAGCCATACAGAGATAGAGAGATACCATATGGTTTCACTCTTATGTGGATCCTGAGAAACTTAACAGGAACCCATGGGGGAGGGGAAGGAAAAAAAAAAGAGGTTAGAGTGGGAGAGAGCCAAAGCATAAGAGACTGTTAAAAACTGAGAACAAACTGAGGGTTGATGGGGGGTGGGAGGGAGGAGAGGGTGGTTGATGGGTATTGAGGAGGGCACCTTTTGGGATGAGCACTGGGTGTTGTATGGAAACCAATTTGACAATAAATTTCATATAAAAAAAATCTGTAGGCTAGTATAAAAAGTTAAGATAATCATTTTTACATACAAAGTAAGTCCTCCAAGTAAATATTTTAAACAAATTTAAGTCCCTCCACTGCCAAAATAGGTTAAGTATTTACCCTATATTTTTTTGATCCACTTAAAGACAATTTATAAAACTGACATTAAACTGGACTGCAGCTCATACCCTATGAGTAGTAACATACACATCACTGAGGCTGGATATGTATATGTGCATATTACAAATAGGTGAATGGTTACTGCTGTGTATACTATTTCCCAGTAAGTAGTTATACTCTGTAAAAATCCTCTAGCCTATCATGAATCAAACTGCAAGGGAAGAAAAAAGAAAATACCTGTTGTAGACATTTGTTCAGTAATTTAAAAAATGCTTACACTTTTGGGGCTTAAATATTACTAAACATGAGATAAAATTCAATACTGCTTACAATTACCTGAATACAGAGTATATTCAGCACTCATGTAGAGAGCACACAGGTGAATGTATATTACCAAACTCTGGCTTCTCTTTGGTCTATCTTGTTGTTTTATCCTAAAGTCTTACATGGGCTTGGATCCTTAAAAGATAGAGATTTAATAAAATAATGTTACATTAAGCTTTCTTGTTCTAATAACCAACTTTTAAAGAAGTACAGTGGAAAGGTATAGAGCTCTCTCTATATATATCCTCATACTTTAAAAGCCAATTAGGGGGCGCCTGGATGGCCCCATCGGTTAGGCATCTGACTTTGGGTCAGGTCATGATCTCAAGGCTCATAGCTTTGGGCCCCACATTGGGCTCTGAGCCTGGAGCTTGCTTCAGATTCTGTGCCTCTCTCTCTGCACCCCCCCTGCTTGCACACTCTATACCTTTCTAAAAAAAATAAACATTAAATTTGTTTTTAAAATCCACTTAGATTTTTTTAAATATGAAATTTATTGTCAAATTGGTTTCCATACAACACCCAGTGCTCATCCCAACAGGTGCCCTCCTCAATACCCATCACCCACCCCCCCTCCCTCCCACCCCCTATCAACCCTCAGTTTGTTCTCAGTTTTGAAGAGTCTCTTATGCTTTGGCTCCCTCCCTCTCTAACCTTTTTTTTTCCTTCCCCTCCCCCATGGTCTTCTGTTAAGTTTATCAGTATCCACATAAGAAAATTCACTTAGATTTTTATCTTTGTGCTGGTGTTTCAATTAACACTGTGCTAAAAGAAAAAAAAAAAAACGACAACACTGCAAGTTTGTCCACAATAGTCAAATCTCTTATTTGTAAAATCTTCCAAAATAAACCCAATAAACAATTTCCATTTCCAATGTTTTAACTGAGAGTTGAATCTAACAAAATTATTTAACCAATTTCAACTAAAATTGAGCTGAGGACAGCTATATTTAAAGCCCTTCAAACCAAAGACAATCATCCCCAAACATAGAATACCAACATTTCCATCCAAGATAGAAAAATGAGCATCCAAAATAAAGACAACCACAAGATTGATTATGTAACCAATCAAAAACCAATTCTATGCTATCTGAGCTAGTAAGTACCGGAAGATTGATGTTTCTTCCTCCGTTATTATTGGTGGATCCTAGAGTCACAACTTCAATATCTGCTAGCAACTAATCAGTCATTTATTTTCCACTTACAAAACTGCACCATTTGTATAATGCACACTGCTTGATCATGCTGCAGAGGGTCATATCCATTCTATTTTTCTGCACACACTCCTATACTGTCTCCTTTGTCTGGTTATCCTCAGTTTTAACTCTGAATGTCAATGTCTGCCCACAGAAATAAGTTGGAGCACTGGGGCAGAGGATATCTGAGGATTCACAATCATTCTGGAGGGCTATATTTTTTCAATTCCTCAGTCTGTACCCCTCAAAGCCAGCTGTGCACTCATGAGGCACCAATGTAGAATGACCCATTTGGAGGATGCCCCAAGGACTCCACTCCTGTTGGCCATCTCTTCAGGCACAGACTCTGAACTGATAATCAATGTTGGGGTCTATGTGCAATACTATGAGCTCAGTTTCAGAGTCTACAGATATGTCCTCAAAATGATTTGAAGTGCATTTGTGGAACTGAAGACTGTAATTTGAGCGGCAAAGTTATCATCGACCTTACACCACTGAAAAATGATGCTTCCACATTTCTCTATTAGTTTTTCTATCTGTACTGGTGGGCAAGATACTACTGTTCTGTACTTGAAAATGAGGTCTTTCACTTTGTTCAGAATTGAGTCATGTAACTGAGCCGGTAAACAAGACACATCAACCAGTAAAGGCACTTCTGTTAAGCTGACCAACTGAATGTGTGAGGACTTTTTGTAAAGTTTCATAGTTTTTCATTCTGTTTTCCTACACCACCTAGAAGGGTGATCTCCCCTTCTTGGACTAAGTCTTCTTCAGTGTTAACTCCATGCTTTATGAACTTCTGAACTTCTAGCAGTCATCTAGTGGTTTAATGGTCTCATGTTAAATGGTGTCCACCTCTTGCAAAAGGGTCACCAATCACTTATCCAGGAGCTTCCCAAGGGTTACCTTTAAATCATTAAAATGCTGTTTGAGGCCATCTCTTGTCTGTGATGCACTTTCTTTGATCTGTTTCCGGGCCTCTTGCAACCCCTGTAAGCATCTGGCCCAGCTCCCACCGTACCTCTGCCTCTGAGCCACCTGCATGTTCTAATGGGCCTTCTGCAGCTCAGGTTCCAGCTCCATTGCTCCCTCATCCCACCACGTGGCCTGCAACTGTGGGCACGGTTCCCCACAATAGTGTCCATTCATTTTAACCTAAGTGACACTTTCTGGCATTTCTTATAGGGATAACACATGATAATAATCTCCTGAGTTTTTTTTTTAATCGGTAATATCTTTATTTATCTATCTAATTTATGATGTTCTGCTGGATATAGAATTCTTGGCTAGCAGCTATTTTTCTTCTTTCAGCACTTTAAATATGTCATCCCATATTTAGGCTTTTTACTGAGAAATTGGCTGATAATCTTGTTGAGGATACCTTTTACATGAAGAGTTACTTTTCTTGCTGCTTTTAAGATTTTCTTTGTCTTTATCTTTTGACAGTTTGAGTATAATATGTTGCCGTATGGGTCAATTTGAGTTTATCCTATTTGATAAACTCTAAGATTTATAGATTTAAATCTTTAGTGAAATATAGCATAATTTTAGTTGTTATTTCTCCAAATGTTGTTTTTCCCCTTTCTCTTCTTTTTCATTTTGGACCCCTGTAATGCATACCTTTTCCTCCTGATGATATCCACAGGTCCTCCAGGCTCTGTTAAATTTTCTTGATTTTTTAATTTCTGTTCTTCAGACTTAATAATTTCAGCCATTATATTTTCAAGTCCACTGATTTTTTCTTCTTGATCAAATATTTTTCCAAAGATTTTTATTAACCTTTTTCTTTTAGTTATTTTGCTTTCCAGCTCAAGAGTTTCTATTTTATTCCTTTTATACTATTATCACATTCTGATATTCTCATTTTGTTCACAAATTCTCTATTTCCTTTACTTCTTTATATTTCCACTAGCATTTGTGCTTGAGAATTTTTTCACCTTATTGTACATTGATAAAATGTGATATATATATATATATATATGTAAATACATCATAGAGATGTAATGTACAGCATCGTGATGGTAATGAATGATACTGTATTGCATATTTGAAAGTTAGTAGGATAGTGAATCCTAAAATTCCTCCTCAAAAGGAAACAACAATGCATCTATGTATGAATGAGCCACATTTTACTGTTTCTTTGTATTGTATGCTTTGTGATTTTTTACTGAAAACTGGGCATTTTAATATTATAAAATGATATATCTTTAATTCAGATTGTCTACCTTTCCTAGAGTTTGCTTTTTGGTGAAGTTTGTATTAGTACTTTTATTTAGTGGCTTTGTCACATTTTTGTTTTGTTAAGACTATTCCTTGTTGTGTGCCATCGCTGCAGTCTCTGTTCTTTAGCTTGCATTGAGCTAGTATATTAATGGAGACTTTATTAAATGTCAGGAGCTAAAAATCAAACAAATAACACCATTTATCCTTCTCTGTAGACTGGCATTGTACCTGGGCACTCCTTCAACACTTAACTAGGCTTACTTTTAAAGTAGAAATCAGACTGCTGTGAAAGCTTAGGGTCTTCTCAGGTGTTTTTTGAGCATGTATTTTGCTCTGGATTTGGACATAACACTTGAAATTCCCCTATATATACTGTTGCTTTCAAATATCTTATTTTCCCAAAGAAACTCTCTCCAGCTCTTGTATATGGGCCTTAAGTGGTCTAGTGAATGTTTCAATTATAGTTTTTTCCCCAGATATTTGTGGTTTGTAAGTTCAGTTTGCACTATTTTTGAGATTTGGCCACTCCTTTGCAGGCCTGAGATACAAGTTAGAAATAACAGATACAAGTACCCTGTATCAATCTTTTAAATAGCTTCCAGACAGGTTAGAGCAGATATACATACTAAATTGCACATAAGGTCTCCTTTGCTCCTTCTGGAACCAGAGATCATGATCTCAATCTGGGAGTGTTGGTTTTCCTTTTCAAGACTACTACTGTGTGAGGGTGAGAAGTAGGTAGTAAGGACCAGTAAACATTCACCAAATCTGGTGCCTGGGTGGCTCGGTTAAGCATCCAACTTCAGTTCAGGTCATGATCTCATGGTCCATGAGTTTGAGCCCCAAGTCCGGCTCTGTGCTGGCAGCTTAGAGCCTGGAACCTGCTTCAGATTCTGTGTCTCCCTCTTCCTCTTCCCCTCCCCCACTCTCTCTCTCTCTCTGTTTCTCATAAATGAATAAATTTTAAAATGATTCACCACATCTTCTTACCATTTTGAATTTATCTCTGTCTTGATTCATCATTCAATTGGTTGCTGTAAACCTTTGACTATTTTCCAGTTTTTTAACAAAGTTGTTTCTGACAGTTTCAATATTTTTGTGGGGAGATATGAGCTTAGAGCTGCCTCCTTGTACCCCCTCCATTTATATGGCAAAAACTAATTTTTAATGTTAGATGAAATATGGAAAGTAAAGGATATTCTGATGAGGTATTAGACAAAAGTGAAGAACTTGGTTTTTAGATACTGGAGGAAAGGCTTTCCTTGTTATAAAGTGGCAAAGGATTTAGCTAAATTGTGTGCATATTCTAGTGTTTATAGAAGGCATAATTTGCAAGTGATGATACTGGATATTTAGCTGAACTTATCTCTAAGAATATTGTTGAAGGACACTCTGGCCTTACTACTTATAGTAAACTACAAGAACAGAGAAATGACTTAATGACAGAATTGTTAAGCAAAAAGGAAACAGTTTAAGATTTTTAAAAATTGTCAGTCTAACCATATTGCAAAAATGGACAACGCTTAAGTTGAGGCCAACCCACTTGTTAGAGTAGGAAATTAGTATGGATCATCCATCTCAACAGTATACAGGTGCTCTTATTCATGACAATGGAAGAATAACTCCAAGGGTTATTTAGAGATTTTCAGGGCTGCCACTCTTATAAGGTCCCAGGTTCAGAGCCCCAGGGAGCATGGATACCTCTTCCTAGGTTTCAAAGGATGGGACTGCCTGATAGACTCTCAGGTGCAGGACACCAAACCAGGAGAGCCGTGGATGTCGGACTTCAGCCCAGAAGAATCATGCAGCTGGGTCAGAGAGCCACCTTAAAGGCAGGGCCAGCAGAGAACATCCACAGTGATGGAACCTCAGAAGAAAACCACTGTAAGGCAGTTCCTCTAAGCCATGGGGGTGAAACTGTCACCCCAGTGGGTCTAGAATTCAAAGCATCTAGCCAAAGATGCCTCTTTCTTTCTTTCTTTCTTTCTTTCTTTCTTTCTTTCTTTCTTTCTTTCTTTTTCTTTCTGGTGTTTATCTTTGAGACAGAGAGAGACAGAGCATGAGCGGGGGAGCAGCAGAGAGAGAGGGAGACAGAATCTGAAGTAGGCTCTGGGCTGTCAGTACAGAACCCAGTGAGGGGCTCCAACTCACGAACCATGAGATCATGACCTGAGCCAAAGTCAGACACTTAACTGACTGAGCCACTCAGATGCCCCAAATTATTCTTGAACCTTAAATTCTAATGAGGTTTTCCCCATTAGACAGACATTGGACTACTACTTGGAAACTGTCACTTCTTCTTTCTTATCTCTCTCTTTTGTAATGGGGATGTCTAACCTATGCCAGTGCCACCGTTGTATTTTGTAAACACATAACATGTTTAGTTTCACAGTTTCACAGCTGGAGAGAAATTTGCCTGAAGATGAATTATACCCTGTGACTCACCCATATATGATTAATATGATAGTTAGATGAGACTTTGGACATAGGCTTTAAGGTTAATACTGGAATGAGTTAAGACTTCTGGGGTTATTGAAATAAAAGAAGTGTATTTTGCATGAGAGGAGGACATGAACTTTGGAGAGGCAGTGTCCCTCAAAATTCATATGTTGAAACCTAATTATCACTATGATGGTATTGGGAAGTGTGGCCTTTGGGAGGTGATTAGGTCATAAAGGTGGGGTGAGCCCTCATAAATGGGATTAGTGCCTTTATAAAAGAGACCTCAGAGATTTCCTCCCCTCCACCATGTGAAGATAGAGTGTAAACATAATTTGCTATGAAGCAGAAAGTGAGACCTCACAAGACAGTGAGTCTGCTGACACCCTGACCTTGAATTTAGCCTTTAGAATTGTGAAAAATAAATATTTGTTGTTTAACCCACCCAGTCTATGAAATTTTTGTTATAGAAGCCCAAATGGTCTAAGATACTACTCTACCATTTTGCTGAGGTCACTCCCCTACAACAGAAGTTATTTTTAATGATCACTTTTATTTTAAAACTTACCTAAGTAATACATGGATGCATTATTTCTTTCTGGTTTTAATTTTATTTGATATTTATCTGATTACTGGCTTACTGATTTTCTTATGCCTCTTTCCAAAAGGGATAAGGAAAGAGGGTGCATAAAGAATTGGAAATGGGTTTTCTGTCCCTGTCCATCAGATTAAGCCATTAATCACACACAGCTAGCTATGTGAGTATAGTAAACTAACATTTCCCTCTGGCACTACCCCATACTACATGGCACCTATATTTATTGCATATAGGATTACTCCCCTGGGAAATCAGGTCAATCATGTATTTACTTAATACCTACTATATGCTTTAGAGATTCTCTTTGGGCCTTTCTTTGCAGTAACCAGTATAAATTTAAGCAAGCTTGGGATTATTTGAGTCATTGTTGCAAATAACTTTGGTAACTTTCCCATTATTTTCATATGCATTTCGGTTTCTTCATGACAATTTTGATGTAATATTTTGTTTTATATAAAACAACACGAGGTGGAAATTATTAATTAATCAGGAATCTGAGACCATTAGTCATTGTTATCATCTTTGTGTTTTTTTAGCTTCCTTATTTTATTTTATTTTTTTAATATGAAATTTATTGTCAAATTGGTTTCCATACAACACCCAGTGCTCATCCCAACAGGTGCCCTCCTCAATACCCATCACCCACCCTCCCCTCCCTCCCTCCCTCCCCCCATAAACCCTCAGTTTGTTCTCAGTTTTTAGGAGTCTCTTATGTTTTGGCTCCCTCCCTCTCTAACCAGTTTTTTCCTTCCCCTACCCCATGGTCTTCTGTTAAGTTTCTCAGGATCCACATAAGAGTGAAAACATATGGAATCTGTCCTTCTCTGTATGACTTATCATTGTTATCATCTTTGGAACAAAGCTGCTCATGAGGATGATATAGAGACAACTAATTTGTTTTTGCTGAATTTTGGCTAAATTGCATCCAGAAGAACTTTGCAAACTTTTAAACCAATATCTTCTGAACATGTTTATATATAAAGTTATCCAAATTAGTTGTGTAAATTTGCTTGTAATCTGTATAAGTCATAATGCAGATTACTTAGCTGACATAACAATACCCAAAATAAAATGTAATAGTCTAAGTCATCCAAGGCCTGTGTGGTGACTCTATAGTAACAGGGACCTAGCTCTTTCTACCTTGCTCTGATGTTTAAGTATTCAACTTTGAAGTTGTAGTGTGAAAACAACCATAGACAATATGTAAATAAATTATTGTGGCTGTGTTCCTTAAAAATTTAATTTTGGATATTGCAATTTTAATATCATATAATTTTGATATGTTATGAAATATTATTCTTTAAATGTTTTCAATCACTTAAAATGTAAACATAATTCTTAGCTTTCTGGTCATACACTGATTGAACACCAGATTTGGCCATTGAACTGACGTTTATTGACATATGCTTAGTACATTAGAATTTCCCAACCTTAGTCAGGTTGGATTCCAATTTTTGTTGTGAATATCCTTGCTCCATATCACTAAGGGATCTGCCATTGTTTTCTAAGGACATTACAATCCTACAAGCTTCACAATACAATAATTGCACAAGATTTCCCTACCTTGAATACCTTCATGAGATAGTGTCCATGCATTTAGGCTGAGGATGTAGTAATGTGTTGGTTTACCTTTTAACTTTCTCAATCTTTCCTATCTTTTATTTTTCATTTCAATCAATATTTATACAGTACTTACGGGCAAGGCATTATTATAAGTATATTATGTATGTTAATTACTCACAAAAAACTTATTAAATAGGCACAATTATAATCTGTATCTTACATATGAGGAAATTGAGGCTCAGAAAGATTAAGTAACTTGATCTAATAGCACAGCTACTAAGTAGTAGAGCTGGGATCCACATCTAAGCCACCTGGATCCAAAGTCTTTTTTGTATTTCAAAACTTAGTATGTTTTTTCACACTAAAAATAAAGGAGAAAAACTCTTTTCCAAACCCTGCAATCTTTATGCCAACCACACAAGACACTTCCCTCTTGTGCAGATAAATTAGCATGACCAGTATTCTTGGACAGCTTAGGACTGCTGATTAAAGTACTCTTATGCCACATTGGTGAGGACATTCAGAGACCTGGTTAAGTTTCACCCTCACAAGTTTAGATAATTAAATTAAATTAAATTAAATTAAATTAAATTAAAGGTTCTAAATTTTCTCTTTTTTTTAATTTTTTAATGCTTATTTTTGAGAGAGAGACAGAGTGCGAGCAAGGAACAGAAGAGAGGGAGACACAGAATCCGAAGCAGGCTCCAGGCTCTGAGGTGTCAGCACAGAGCCCAACGCGGGGCTCAAACTCACGAACCGTGAGACCATGACCTGAGCTGAAGTTGGACACTCAACTGACTGAGCCACCCAGGCGCCCCATGGTTCTAAATTTTCTTAATCTGATCTATGTGCTCCAAATCTGTTTGGCTCCACATGCTATGCTTTTTCTTCTGAAATGGTGTTCAGTTGAAAAAAAAAGAAGGGTTTTGATTTCCAGATTTTGTTTAAATAAATGAATGAGCAAAAACCTTTCAGAAAGAAGCTTTGTTAAAGAGAAAATAGAATAGGGTGTTAAGAGGATATGACTGAGAGTGACTACAGTGATTGTATAGGGTTAGAAGATTAGGGAGAAGCCCTGACTAGATGTCATTTCAATCAAGACACAAATGTCAAAACGGAGTTAACTTTTCAAAGGTATAGAGACAGATGTTTCTTTTTTTAAGTTTATTTATTTTGAGATAAAGGGAAAGGGAAAGAGGCAGAAAGAGAAGGAGAGAGAGGATCCCAAGCAGGCTCTGTACTGTCAACATGGAGCCTGACGTGGGGCTTGATCCCACAAACTGTGAGACATGACCTGAGCCAAAATCAAGAATCAGAGGCTTAACCGACTGAGACACCCAGGCACCCCTAGAGACAGATGTTTCAGGCAGAGGGAATAATAAGTGAAAAAGTCCTAAAGCAAGAATTAGTTTGTGTGGTTGAAACAGGTTGTTTCACCCTTGTCAATAAAAAAGTGTAAATATATAAAGTGTTTTTTTTACATAATATATATAATATAATATATAATATAACATATAATGTATAATATATAACATAAAATATAAACATATATACATATATGTTTATAAACATATACATATACATATGTTTATAAACATATAAAATGTTATATATACATATATATGTATATATAATATGTAACATGCATTCCTGTACTTTTATATTATTACATTTTAAAACATACACAAACACTAAAAGTGATGAGATGAAAATTAAATAAAAATATATTTTAAAGTGCATATGATGGGGCACCTGGGTGGCTCAGTTCAGTTAAGTGTCCGACTTTGGCTCAGGTCATGATCTTGCCATTCCCTAGTTCAAGCCCCACGTTGGGCTTTGTGCTAACAGCTCAGAGCCTGGAGCCTGCTTCAGATCCTGTGTCTCCCTTTTGCTCTCTACCCCTCCCCTGCTCATGCTTTCTCTCTCAAAAATAATAAATTAAACATTAAGAAATAATAAAATAAAAAGTGCATGTGCATGTATATCTTCTAGCATATGTGTACTACCTGCTTTTGTAATTATAAATTTGATTTATAGTATTAATAATTAAATACACCATAAATCCTAGAATCATGCTGTCCAATAAAAACATGTGAGCCACACTTGCAATTTTAGATTTTCTAGGAGTCATACGAAAAAAGTGAATAAGTAAATAAATAAAATTAATTTTAATAACATATTTTATTTAATCTACTATATGTAATGTATTATTCCAACCTGTAACCACTGTTATAAAAGGAATTCATAAATGAAATGTTTTATGTCTCTTTTTGTACTTAGCCTAAGAAATCTGGTATATTTTTTATATTTACAGCCCATCTCAATTTGGGATAGTCACATTTCAAGTGCTCAATCGTCACCTCTGTACATTGCCCACCTCAAGGGCTAATTTTCTTATGAAAGTCCCTGAGAAATTCCTATCCCTCTTTCTAATCATCACATTAACTAACTTAGACCCTACTTCTTTTGAGCCTATGACAGAAGCATTCTTATCTTAGGAGAGCATTTTGTCTTTATCTGCCCTGATCTTCCTTATAAAATGATTGTCACTATGCTCCAAAGAGAGGGGAATAAAAAGTTGGAGACAGAGGTGCCATGTTTGAAAAATTTAAGATAGTTATGAAGGAATGGTCAGGGTTGCTTCATATAGGAATGTCCCTATATTAGAATGTTCAGGACACATCTGTTACGTGTTTATAGAGCACCATAATCTTTTGAGAAGGGAAATATGGGCTGTATCAACATCCCTAAACTGTTCTAAAGATCTGATTTTTAAAAATATTTGTGATCTTACTATATGCCAGACATGACATATTTGCATCACATGTAAGGGCCTTCTTGTACTCCTCCCAACTTAGGAATGAAGATGGCTGGACATTTTGTGTTTGCTTAAAGTTTTAATAGAGGAAACCAGAAATGGAACTCATAAAAACATATTTGTATAAGTGAGGATGATTACCTGATTTTACCCATCTGCAGTACCAAATATTGATTTTAATACCCATATGGGGCCCATCTGGTGCTGGTGGAATTGGTCAATCTGGACTTTATGACAAAAAGTGATAAAGTCCTGTGAATGACAAAAGGCTTTGTTGAAGCCACAGCAATGAACTCAATAAAAGGTTTCGTCATGTGGTTCCTATTACTAAGGATGGCTAACAGTTCTGTTCCAGTACATTTTGACTCTTTGTGTCCCAAATTTTACCTATTTAACAACTATAGGACTTCCCACTTGCCAGACATTATTTTAAATGCCTTATAAATATTCATTTTTTAATTTAATCCTTACAACAAAGAAACTGAGACACAGAGAGTTTAACTAAATTGCTGAAGATCTCATAGCCTAGTGAAGAGCAGAACTGGATTCTAACCAAGGTAGCTTGGCTTCAGAGTCTCTGAGCTTACTATTTTTGCAAAGTCTAAGTCTCCTAATTTCTAATATGCATGTTTTTCTTCTGTATTTCATCCCTCAGGGATTTTATTTTATGACCAGTCACAAAGGTTCTCTGTTAACTCTGACACATGTGCAACATACACTAGCTCTTTCTGACAGAAGTGCTCAGACTATCAGGTTCTCCTAGGCCCCTGATAATAACAGAGGGCTTTTTAAAATCCCTCATGTGAAGGTTATTTCTGCTTGAAGTGTGAACTAACATTTGCTCATTGTCATGACCCTTTTTATAAAACATTACATATTTCTTTTTTTAAAAAAATTTTAATGTTTATTCATTTATCAGACATGGAGAGAGACAGAGTATGAGCAGGGGAGGGGCAGAGAAAGAGAGGGAGACACAGAAGCGGAAGCAGGCTCCAGGCTCTGAACTGTCAGCACAGAGCCTGATGCGGAGCTTGAACCCACGGACCATGAGATCATGACCTGAGCTGAGGTCAGAAGGTTAACCAACTGAGCCACCCAGGCACCCCAAAACATTACATATTTCTAAAGCTACAGAAGTTGCTGTAAGCATAAGGTTTTTCTGTATATATAATCCATTTGTATTTATTTCATAATTATTTATTTTTGCTTTGTTGATTTAATTACAAAAATAACACATACTCATTCTAAGAATCCTAACAATGCAGAGCTGTGCATTGGTAAAAAGTCTCCAATTCCTTCCATTCTTTATATTTCCCAACTTACTGCCATAGCAATAGACATAACTTTCAGCAGGCCAGTCTACATTTCACTCGTCATGGCTAAGCTTTCCTTCAGAGAAGCCCTCCCCTGGTTTCTTGAGGTGGTTACCTTCAGGAGGAAGGAACCGTTGCCAGGGAAACGAGGTCACGTGGGAACCTCTGACCCCAAACTAGGTGCAGGTAACCTGACTTGAGCTGGGGTCTGCGCTACTGGTGGGTGCTGTGGGAGCAGAGTGCTGATGGCAGGAAGTGGACAGCCCTGGTGAAGGCTCTGGGCAGGCTGCCTGTATGGGCTGGAAGGTTTGGATCCTGGGGCTGAGGGCGCAGACCTTGGTGAAGTGGCGAGTGGCAGGCAATGGAATGAAGGTGACTGCGGGGTAAGTTGGATTTGAACAGCTGGTGGGAGTCAGGAAAGGAAGATAAGCTCAGACTCAGATCTTTATGGTTTACTTTTTTCCGGAGTGACATTGACCTTACCAGGGAGTCACTATGGGTGGGAGTGGAGGTGGGAGAATGAAGACTGGTACAAGGAACGGGACCAGCAGGTGAGGGGATCCAGAGACAATAATCTAGTCCTATTTTGTTGTTCCTCTCTCACTCCCTTTATTGTTGCTACAGAACCCAAATTCTAATGAAAGCAATTTGGCTCCTGAGCCAGTTCTCTGTTAACCTTCTTGTCAGGTACAAAGAACGTGTTAAAATATGGGAAAATGGACAAAGAATCAGAAGAACCTTTTCACACATGGCCAGTAGACATTTGAAAAGTCACTTAACCAATAAACACATATGGAATACAAAACAAGATGGCATATTAAGAATGACAAGGGCAGAAAAAGATTGTTTCTGTCTAATGCTGTGCAGGGTTTGGGAAAACAAGCACTCAATTACAGTGTTGGTAAGAGTGTAAATTAGCAAAACAATTTATTAATGGCAATTTGGCTTATGTAACAACTTGGAAACCTGTTACTCTTGACCTTGAAATTCTTATAGGAATTCATCCAACACCATTACTAATAAAAATAAAAATACATACTCGCACATATAATGCATTTATTATAGCATTATTTATAATGACAATGGGGTATATCTGAACACTGAATATTTGATGATATTCAAATATTTGATGACTATTTTTATTTTTGTATGTGATAATAGTACATGGTTATGTTTTAAAAGAATCTTTGTCTTAGGGATTCATTCAGAATAATGACATGGAGAATAATTTGGTATCTGTGATTTGCCTGAATAATTAATGTTGGCTAATGGGTTAAGAAAAAAATAAATTGATAATTGTTGAAGCTGGGTGATTGGAACATGGAAAGTTCATTGTTAGCACTCTGTCTACTTTTGTATGAGTTCAGAATTTGTCATAAGTTAGGAAAAAAATAATTCAAGTTAAAAAACTGGAAAATTATGGAAGAATGTAATAAAAATAACTTCGAAATTCCCTGTCAGACTTGCTGGGTAATGATTCCATCTCTGCCATTTACTAGCTGTCAAATGTTGGGCAGGATTTTTAAATTCTCTGAGTCTCAGTGTCCCCTTTTATGAAATGAGAATAATACTGTCAATAGTAAGACACAGTATTATTTTTGTTCCACCATGGAAGAAAAACCACTTCCAAATATACTCATGCACATCTTGAATTCAGAGCTGATAAAGAATGAAAATATGAAAATATATGAATCTTAGAATTAACAAAATATAGTAGTAACTAACATATATAGGGTATTTTGACAAGTAAAAAAGATTAATAACTGTCAAATGCATGGCACATAGGTATTCACTGAATATGAGCTATCACTATTATCTTCATTCCATCTTCATCATAAGAGTGCTACCTAAGAGTGTTTATGTAGTCATCTTCATGCATTTTTCTCCCATTTAAGCAAGAAGGGCAAATTATCTGGATCTTGTTTGGGGTTTAATAGCCATTACTTTTTGCTAGTGGATTTGTTTTGCAATATTCTAAATTGATAATGTATGAACAGGTCATTGCAGCATGGTTGATAATGGGGAAAAATGGTAATACTCTAAGTGCCCACCAACAGGAAATGGGCTAATACATTATGGAGATTACTCTCTAAGATATTCACACTATGAAATTTTGGAAAAGAATGAGGGATACCTAGATGTACTGATATGGAAAGATTCCTCTGTTACAATGATTAGTAAAGAAAGCAAATTATTGAATAAAATACATAGTTAAAGTAGGAAAAAGTTTATTTTCTTTATACATATCTATATATGTGTGTGTGTGTGTGTGTGTGCATATAGATAGGCTCCAAATTGTTAAAATGGTTGCCTCTGAGGGGTGGGATTTGGTGAAATGAGACTTTTACTTTTCCCCCTATATATTTGATATTGTTTGATTTTTATACTGTGTATTACTTTTGTAATCAAAAAGGGGGGATGTGCTAAATGGGTGCATTAAGGAATATTCTCTTGAAATCAGGGTTGCACTATATGCTAACTAACGTGGATGTAAATTAAAAAATAAAATTAAATTTAAAAAAAATTGCAGAAGATGGCGGTGTAGGAGGATGCTGGGCTCACCGTGCGTCCTGCTGATCACTTAGACTCCACCTACACCTGCCTAAATAACCCAGAAAACCGCCAGAGGATTAGCAGAACGGAGTCGCCGGAGCCAAGCGCAGACGAGAGGCCCATGGAAGAGGATAGGAAGGGCGGCGAGGCGGTGTGCGCTCCACGGACTGGCGGGAGGGAGCCAGGGCGGAGGGGCGGCTCGGCGGCCAAGCAGAGCCCCCGAGTCTGGCTTGCAAAAGCGGAGGGGCCTGACGGACTGTGTTCTGACAGCAAGCGCGACTTAGCGTCTGGGAGGTCATAAATTAACAGCTCTGCTCGGAAAGTGGGAAGGCTGGAGGACAAAGGGAGGGAGAGCTGCTGAGCCCCCAGATGACAGAGCTCAGTTTGGTGGGGAACAAAGGCGCTCGCCAGCGCCATCTCCCCCGCCCATCCCCCAGCCAAAATCCCAAAGAGAACCAGTTCCTGCCAGGGAACTTGCTCACTCCGCGCAAACACCCAACTCTGTGCTTCTGCAGAGCCAAACCTCCAGGAGCGGATCTTACTCCCTCCTGCTGCCACAGGGCCCCTCCTGAAGTGCATCACCTAAGGAGAAGCGAGCTAAGCCTGCCCCTCCTGCCCCCGTGCACCTTGCCTACCCACCCCAGCTAATACGCCAGATCCCCAGCATCACAAGCTTGGCAGTGTGCAAGTAGCCCAGATGGGCCAGGCCACCCCAGAGTGAATCCTGCTCCTAGGAGAGGGGAAGAGAAGGCACACACCAGTCTGACTGTGGCCCCGGCGGTGGGCTGGGGGCAGACATCAGGTCGGACTGCGGCCCAACTCCAGTTATACGCCACAGCACAGGCGAGGTGCCCTGCAGGTCCTCACCACGCCAGGGACTATCCAAAATGACCAAGCGGAAGAATTCCCCTCAGAAGAATCTCCAGGAAATAACAACAGCTAATGAGCTGATCAAAAAGGATTTAAATAATATAACAGAAAGTGAATTTAGAATAATAGTCATAAACTTAATCGCTGGGCTTGAAAACAGTATAGAGGACAGCAGAGAATCTCTTGCTACAGAGATCAAGGGACTAAGGAACAGTCACGAGGAGCTGAAAAACGCTTTATGTGAAATGCAAAACAAAATGGAAACCACCACGACTCAGATTGAAGAGGCAGAGGAGAGAATAGGTGAACTAGAAGATAAAGTCATTGAAAAAGAGGAAACTGAGAAAAAGAGAGATAAAAAAAATCCAGGAGTATGAGGGGAAAATTAGAGAACTAGGTGACACACTAAAAAGATATAATATACGCATAATTGGTATCCCAGAGGAGGAAGAGAGAGGGAAAGGTACTGAAGGTGTACTTGAAGAAATCATAGCTGAGAACTTCCCTGAACTGGGGAAGGAAAAAGGCATTGAAATCCAAGAGGCACAGAGAACTCCCTTCAGACGTAACTTGAATCGATCTTCTGCATGACATATCATAGTGAAACTGGCAAAATACAAGGATAAAGAGAAAATTCTGAAAGCAGCAAGGGGTAAACGTGCCCTCACATATAAAGGGAGACCTATAAGACTCGTGACTGATATCTCTTTTGAAACTTGGCAGGCCAGAAAGAATTGGCACGAGATTTTCAGGGTGCTAACAGAAAAAATATGCAGCCGAGAATCCTTTATCCAGCAAGTCTGTCATTTAGAATAGAAGGAGAGATAAAGGTCTTCCCAAACAAACCAAAACTGAAGGAATTTGTCAGCACTAAACCAGCCCTACAAGAGATCCTAAGGGGGACCCTGTGAGACAAAGTCCCAGAGACATCACTACAAGCATAAAACATACAGACATCACAATGACTCTAAACCCATATCTTTCTATAATAACACTGAATGTAAATGGATTAAATGTGCCAACCAAAAGACATAGGGTATCAGAATGGATAAAAAAAAACAAGGCCCATCTATTTGCTCTCTACAAGAGACTCATTTTAGACCTGAGGACACCTTTAGATTGAGAGTGAGGGGATGGAGAACTATTTATCATGCGACTGGAAGCCAAAAGAAAGCTGGAGTAGCCATACTTATATCAGACAAACTAACTTTAAATTAAAGGCTGTAAAAGCATAAGAGACTGTTAAAACCTGAGAACAAACTGAGGGTTGATGGGGGGTGGGAGGGAGGGGAGGGTGGGTGATGGGTATTGAGGAGGGCACCTTTTGGGGTGAACACTGGGGTGTTGTATGGAAACCAATTTGTCAATAAATTTCATATAAAAAAAGGAATTGTTGGATCATGTGGTAACTTTATCTTTTCTAGAGATTTTAAATTGTTACCAAAATAATTAATTAATTAATTAATTAAAGGCTGTAACAAGACATGAATAAGGACATTATATAATAGTTACAGGGTCTATCCATCAGGAAGAGCTAACAATTAAAAATGTTTATGCGCCGAATACCGGAGCCCCCAAATATATAAAACAGTTACTCATAAACATAAGCAACCTTATGGATAAGAATGTGGTAATTGCAGGGGACTTTAACACTCCACTCACAGAAATGGATAGATCATCTAGACACACAGTCAATAAAGAAACAAGGGCCCTGAAAGATACATTGGATCAGATGGACTTGACAGATCTATTTAGAACTCTGCATCCCAAAGCAACAGAATATACTTTCTTCTCGAGTGCACATGGAACATTCTCCAAGATAGATCATACACTGGGTCACAAAACAGCCCTTCATAAGTATACAAGAATTGAAATTATACCATAAATACTTTCAGACCACAATGCTATGAAGCTTGAAATCAACCACAGAAAAAAGCCTGGAAAACCTCCAAAAGCATGGAGGTTAAAGAACACCCTAATAAAGAATGAGTGGGTCAACCAGGCAATTAGAGAAGAAATTAAAAAATATATGGAAACAAACGAAAATGAAAATACAACAATCCAAAGACTTTGGGATGCAGTGAAGGCAGTCCTGAGAGGAAAATTCATTGCAATCCAGGTCTGTCTCAAGAAACAAGAAAAATCTCATATACAAAATCGAACAGCACACCTAAAGGAAACACAAGCAGAACAGCAAAGGCAGCCTAAACCCAGCAGGAGAAGAGAAATAATAAAGATCACAGCAGAAATAAACAATATAGAATCTACAAAAAACTGTAGAGCAAATCAACAAAACCAAGAGTTGGTTTTGTGAAAAAATAAACAAAATTGACAAACCTCTAGCCAGGCTTCTCAGAAAGAAAAGGGAGATGACGCAAATAGATAAAATCATGAATGAAAATGGAATGATTACAACCATTCCCTCAGAGATACAAACAATTATCAGGGAATACTATGAAAAATTATATGCAAACAAACTGGAAAACCTGGAAGAAATGGACAAATTCCTGAACACCCACACTCTTCCAAAACTTAATCAGGAGGAAATAGAAAGCTTGAACAGACCCATAACCAGCGAAGAAATTGAATCGGTTATCAAAAATCTCCCAACAAACAAGAGTCCAGGACCAGATGGCTTCCCAGGGGAGTTCTACAAGACATTTCAAGCAGAGATAATACCTATCCTTCTCAAGCTATTCCAAGAAATAGGGAAGGAAAACTTCCAGACTCATTCTATGAAGCCAGTATTACTTTGATTCCCAAACCAGACAGAGACCCAGTAAAAAAACAGAACTACTGGCCAATATCCCTGATGAATACAGATGCAAAAATTCTCAATAAGATACTAGCAAATCGAATTCAACGGCATATAAAAAGAATTATTCACCATGATCAAGTGGGATTCATTCCTGGGATGCAGGGCTGGTTCAACATTCGCAAATCAATCAACGTGATACATCACATTAATAAAAGAAAAGTAAGAACCTGTCAATTGATGCAGAAAAGGCCTTTGACAAAATCCAGCACTCTTTCTTAATAAAAACCCTTGAGAAAGTCGGGATAGAAGGGACATACTTAAAGATCATAAAAGCCATTTATGAAAAGCCCACAGCTAACATCATCCTCAACGGGGAAAAACTGAGAGCTTTTTCCCTGAGATTAGGAACACGACAGGGATGCCCACTCTCACTGCTGTTGTTTAACATAGTGTTGGAAGTTCTAGCATCAGCAATCAGACAACAAAGGAAATCAAAGGCATCAAAATTGGCAAAGATGAAGTCAAGCTTTCGCTTTTTGCAGATGACATATTATACATGGAAAATCCGATAGACTCCACCAAAAGTCTGCTAGAACTGATACAGGAATTCAGCAAAGTTGCAGGATACAAAATCAATGTACAGAAATCAGTTGCATTCTTATACACTAACAATGAAGCAACAGAAAGACAAATAAAGAAATTGATCCCATTCACAATTGCACAAAGAAGCATAAAATACCTAGGAATAAATCTAACCAAATATGTAAAGGATCAGTATGCTGAAAACTATAGAAAGCTTATGAAGGTAATTGAAGAAGATTTAAAGAAATGGAAAGACATTCCCTGCTCATGGATTGGAAAAATAAATATTGCCAAAATGTCAATACTACCCAAAGCTATCTACACATTCAATGCAATCCCAATCAAAGTTGCACCAGCATTCTTCTCGAAACTAGAACAAGCCATCCTAAAATTCATATGGAACCACAAAAGGCCCCGGATAGCCAAAGCAATTTTGAAGAAGAAGACCACAGCCGGAGGCATCACAATCCCAGACTTTAGCCTCTACTACAAAGCTGTAATCATGAAGACAGCATGGTATTGGCACAAAAACAGACACATAGACCAATGGAATAGAATAGAAACCCCAGAACTATACCCACAAACGGATAGCCAACTCATCTTTGACAAAACAGGAAAGAACATCCAATGGAAAAAAGACAGCCTCTTTAACAAATGGTGCTGGGAGAAGTGGGCAGCAACATGGAGAGGGTTGAAACTAGACCACTATCTCATACCATTCACAAAAATAAACTCAAAATGGATAAAGGACCTGAATGTGAGACAGGAAACCATCAAAACCCTAGAGGAGAAAGCAGGAAAAGACCTCTCTGACCTCAGCCGTAGCAATCTCTTACTCGACACATCCCCAAAGGCAAGGGAATTAAAAGCAACAGTGAATTACTGGGACCTTATGAAGATAAAAAGCTTCTGCACAGCAAAGGAAACAACCAACAAAACTAAAAGGCAACCAACGGAATGGGAAAAGATATTCGCAAATGACATATCCGACAAAGGGCTAGTATCCAAAATCTATAAGGAGCTCACCAAACTCCACACCCGAAAAACAAATAACCCAGTGAAGAAATGGGAAGAAAATATGAGTAGAAACTTCTCTAAAGAAGACATCCTGATGGCCAACAGGCACATGAAAAGATGTTCAGCATCGCTCCTTATCAGGGAAATACAAATCAAAACCACACTCAGATATCACCTCACGCCAGTCAGAGTGGCCAAAATGAACAAATCAGGAGACTATAGATGCTGGAGAGGATGTGGAGAAACGGGAACCCTGTTGCACTGTTGGTGGGAATGCAAATTGGGGCAGCCGCTCTGGAAAGCAGTGTGGAGGTTCCTCAGAAAATTAAAAATAGACCTACCCTATGACCCAGCAATAGCACTGCTAGGAATTTACCCAAGGGATACAGGAGTACTGATGCATAGGGGCACTTGTACCCCAATGTTGATAGCAGCACTCTCAACAATAGCCAAATTATAGAAAGAGCCTAAATGTCCATCAACTGATGAATGGATAAAGAACTTGTGGTTTATATACACAATGGAATACTACGTGGCAATGAGAAAAAATGAAATATGGCCTTTTGTAGCAACGTGGATGGAACTGGAGAGTGTGATGCTAAGTGAAATAAGCCATACAGAGAAAGAGAGATACCATATGGTTTCACTCTTATGTGGATCCTGAGAAACTTAACAGGAACCCATGGGGGAGGGGAAGGAAAAAAAAAGAGGTTAGAGTGGGAGAGAGCCAAAGCATAAGAGACTGTTAAAAACTGAGAACAAACTGAGGGTTGATGGGGGGTGGGAGGGAGGAGAGGGTGGGTGATGGGTATTGAGGAGGGCACCTTTTGGGATGAACACTGGGTGTTGTATGGAAACCAATTTGTCAATAAATTTCCTATATAAAAAAAACAAAAAACAAAAAAAACACATTGCAGTGAACACTATATGTGTGTGTGTATACATACACATATATATAATTTTGAAAAAGTCAAACATGAAAATTTTTTTTGGTTTTTATTTATTTTATTTTTTTATTTTTTTTCAATATGTGAAATTTATTGTCAAAATGGTTTCCATACAACACCCAGTGCTCATCCCAAATGGTGCCCTCCTCAATACCCATCACCCACCCACCTCTCCCTCCCACCCCCCATCAACCCTCAGTTTGTTCTCAGGTTTTGAGATTCTCTTATGCTTTGGCTCTCTCCCACTCTAACCTCTTTTTTTTTCCTTCCCCTCCCCCATGGGTTTCTGTTAAGTTTCTCAGGATCCACATAAGAGTGAAAACATATGGTATCTGTCTTTCTCTGTATGGCTTATTTCACTTAGCATCACACTCTCCAGTTCCATCCACGTTGCTACAAAAGGCCATATTTTGTTCTTTCTCATTGCCCTGTAGTACTCCATTGTGTATACAAACGACAATTTCTTTATCCATTCTTCAGGTGATGGGCATTTAGGCTTTTTCCATAATTTGGCTATTGTTGAGAGTGCTGCTATAAACATTGGAGTACAAGTGCCCTTTTGCTTGAGTACTCCTGTATCCCTTGGGTAAATACCTAGCGGTGCTACTGCTGGGTCATAGGGTAGGTCTATTTTTACTTTTCTGAGGAACCTCCACACTGTTTTTCAGAGCGGCTGCACCAGTTTGCATTCCCACCAACTGTGCAACAGGGTTCCCGTTTCTCCGCATCCTCTCCAGCATCTATAGTCTCCTGATTTGTTCATTTTGGCCACTCTGACTGGCGTGAGGTGATATCTGAGTGTGGTTTTGGTTTGTATTTCCCTGATAAGGAGCGACATTGAGCATCTTTTCATGTGCCTGTTGGCCATCCGGATGTCTTCTTTACAGAAGTGTCTGTTCATGTTTTCTGCCCATTTCTTCACTGGGTTATTTGTTTTTCGGGTGTGGAGTTTGGTGAGCTCTTTATAGATTTTGGATACTAGCCCTTTGTCCGATATGTCATTTGCAAATATCTTTTCCCATTCCGTTGGTTGCCCTTTAGTTTTGTTGGTTGTTTCCTTTGCTGTGCAGAAGCTTTTTATCTTCATAAGGTCCCAGTAATTCACTGTTGCTTTTAATTCCCTTGCCTTTGGGGATGTGTCGAGTAAGAGATTGCTACAGCTGAGGTCAGAGAGGTCTTTTCCTGCTTTCTCCTCTAAGGTTTTGATGGTTTCCTGTCTCACATTCAGGTCCTTTATCCATTTTGAGTTTCTTTTTGTGAGTGGTGTGAGAAAGTGGTCGAGTTTCAACCTTCTGCATGTTGCTGCCCACTTCTCCCAGCACCATTTGTTAAAGAGACTGTCTTTTCCATTGTATGTGCTTTCCTGCTTTGTCAAAGATGAGTTGGCCATACGTGTGTGGGTCTAGTTCTGGGTTTTCTATTCTATTCCATTTGTCTAAGTGTCTGTTTTTGTGCCAATACCATGCTGTCTTGATGATTACAGCTTTGTAGTAGAGGCTAAAGTCTGGGATTGTGATGCCTCCGGCTGTGGTCTTCTTCTTCAAAATTGCTTTGGCTATCCTGGGCCTTTTGTGGTTCCATATGAATTTTAGAATTGCTTGCTCTAGTTTCAAGAAGAATGCTGGTGCAATTTTGATTGGGATCGCATTAAATATGTAGATAGCTTTGGGTAATATTGACATTTTGACTATATTTATTCTTCCAATCCATGAGCAGGGAATGTCTTTCTATTTCTTTATATCTACTTCAATTACCTTCATAAGCTTCTATAGTTTTCAGCATACAGATCTTTTACATCTTTGGTTAGATTTATTCCTAGGTATTTTATGCTTCTTGGTGCATTCATGTATCAGTTCTAGAAGACTTTTGGTGGAGTCTATCGGATTCTCCATGTATAGTATCATGTCATCTGCGAAAAGTGAAAGCTTGACTTCATCTTTGCCAATTTTGATGTCTTTGATTTCCTTTTGTTGTCTGATTGCTGATGCTAGAACTTCCAACACTATTTTCAACAACAGCAGTGAGAGTGGGCATCCCTGTCGTGTTCCTGATCTCAGGGAAAAAGCTTTCAGTTTTTCCCCATTGAGGATGATGTTAGCTGTGGGCTTTTCATAAATTGCTTTTATGATGTTTAAGTATGTTCCTTCTATCCTGACTTTCTCGAGGGTTTTTATTAAGAAAGGATGCTGAATTTTGTCAAAGACCTTTTCTGCATCGATTGACAGGATCATATGGTTCTTATCTTTTCTTTTATTAATGTGATGTATCGCATTGATTGATTTGCGAATGTTGAACTAGCCCTGCATTCCAGGAATGAATCTCACTTGATCATGGTGAATAATTCTTTTTATATGCCGTTGAATTCGATTTGCTAGTATCTTATTGAGAATTTTTGCATCCATATTCATCAGGGATATTGGCCTGTAGTTCTGTTTTTTTACTGGGTCTCTGTCTGGTTTGGGAATCAAAGTAATACTGGCTTCATAGAATGAGTCTGGAAGTTTTCCTTCCCTATTTCTTGGAATAGCTTGAGAAGGATAGGTATTATCTCTGCTTGAAATGTCTTGTAGAACTCCCCTGGGAAGCCATCTGGTCCTGGACTCTTATTTGTTGGGAGATTTTTGATAACCGATTCAATTTCTTCGCTGGTTATGGGTCTGTTCAAGCTTTCTATTTCCTCCTGATTGAGTTTTGGAAATGTGTGGGTGTTTAGGAATTTGTCCATTTCTTCCAGGTTGTCCAATTTGTTGGCATATAATTTTTCATAGTATTCCCTGATAATTGTTTGTATCTCTGAGGGATTGGTTGTAATAATTTCATTTTCATTCATGATTTTATCTATCTAGGCCATCTCCCTTTTCTTTTTGAGAAGCCTGGCTAGAGGTTTGTCAATTTTGTTTATTTTTTCAAAAAACCAACCCTTGGTTTCGTTGATCTGCTCTACTTTTTTTTTAGATTCTATATTGTTTATTTCTGCTGTGATCTTTATTATTTCTCTTCTTCTGCTGGGTTTAGGCTGCCTTTGCTGTTCTGCTTGTATTTCCTTTAGGTGTGCTGTTAGATTTTGTATTTGGGATTTTTGTTGTTTCTTGAGATAGGCCTGGATTGCAATGTATTTTCCTCTCAGGACTGCCTTCGCTGCATCCCAAAGCGTTTGGATTGTTGTATTTTCATTTTCGTTTGTTTCCATATATTTTTTAATTTCTTCTCTAATTGCCTGGTTGACCCACTCATTCGTTAGTAGGGTGTTCTTTAACCTCCATGCTTTTGGAGGTTTTCCAGACTTTTTCCTGTGGTTGATTTCAAGCTTCATAGCATTGTGGTCTGAAAGTATGCATGGTATAATTTCAATTCTTGTATACTTGTGAAGGGCTGTTTTGTGACCCAGTATATGATCTATCTTGGAGAATGTTCCATGTGCACTCGAGAAGAAAGTATATTCTGTTGCTTTGGGATGCAGAGTTCTAAATATATCTGTCAAGTCCATCTGATCCAATGTATCTTTCAGGGCCCTTGTTTCTTTATTGACTGTGTGTCTAGATGATCTATCCATTTCTGTAAGTGGAGTGTTAAAGTCCCCTGCAATTACCACATTCTTATCAATAAGGTTGCTTTTGTTTGTGAGTAATTGTTTTATATATTTGGGGGCTCCGGTATTCGGCGCATAGACATTTATAACTGTTAGCTCTTCCTGATTGTTACACCCTGTAATTATTATATAATGCCCTTCTTCATCTCTTGTTACAGCCTTTAATTTAAAGTCTAGTTTGTCTGATATAAGTATGGCTACTCCAGCTTTCTTTTCGCTTCCAGTCGGATGATAAATAGTTTTCCATCCCGTCACTCTCAATCAAAAGGTGTCCTCAGGTCTAAAATGAATCTCTTGTAGACAGCAAATAGACGGGTCTTGTTTTTTTTATCCATTCTGATACCCTATGTCTTTTGGTTGGCGCATTTAGTCCATTTACATTCAGTGTTATTATAGAAAGATACAGGTTTAGAGTCATTGTGATGTCTGTATGTTTTATGCTTGTAGCGATGTCTCAGGTACTTTGTCTCACAGGATTCCCCTTAGGATCTCTTGTAGGGCTGGTTTAGTGGTGATGAATTCCTTCAGTTTTTGTTTGTTTGGGAAGACCTTTATCTCTCCTTCTATTCTAAATGACAGACTTGCTGGATAAAGGATTCTCGGCTGCATATTTTTTCTGTTCATCACATTGAAGGTCTCCTGCCATGCCTTTCTGGCCTGCCAAGTTTCAAAAGAGAGTTCAGTCACGAGTCTTATAGGTGTCCCTTTATATGTTAGGGCACGTTTACCCCTTGCTGCTTTCAGAATTTTCTCTTTATCCTTGTATTTTGCCAGTTTCACTGTGATATGTCGTGCAGAAGATCGATTCAAGTTACGTCTGAAGGGAGTTCTCTGTGCCTCTTGGATTTCAATGCCTTTTTCCTTCCCCAGTTCAGGGAAGTTCTCAGCTATTATTTCTTCAAGTACACCTTCAGCACCTTTCCCTCTCTCTTCCTCCTCTGGGATACCAATTATGCGTATATTGTTTCTTTTTAGTGTATCACTTAGTTCTCTAATTTTCCCCTCATACTCCTGGATTTTTTTTATCTCTCTTTCTCTCAGCTTCCTCTTTTTCCATAACTTTATCTTCTATTTCACCTATTCTCTCCTCTGCCTCTTCAATCCGAGCCGTGGTCGTTTCCATTTTATTTTACATCTCATTTAAAGCTGTTTTCAGCTCCTCCTGGCTGTTCCTTAGTCCCTTGATCTCTGTAGCAAGAGATTCTCTGCTGTCCTTTATACTGTTTTCAAGCCCAGAGATTAAGTTTATGACTATTATTCTAAATTCACTTTCTGTTATATCATTTAAATCCTTTTTGATCAGTTCATTAGCTGTTGTTATTTCCTGGAGATTCTTCTGAGGGGAATTCTTCCGCTTGGTCATTTTGGATAGTCCCTGACGTGGTGAGGACCTGCAGGGCACTTCCCCTGTGCTGTGGTGTATACCTGGAGTTGGTGGGCGTGGCCGCAGTCAGACCTGATATCTGCCCCAGTCCACAGCTGGGGCCACAGTCAGACTGGTGTGTGCATTCTATTTCCCTCTCCTAGGGGTCGGATTCACTCTGGGGTGGCCTGGCCCGTCTGGGCTACTTGCACACTGCCAGGCTTGTCATGCTGGGGATCTGGCGTATTAGCTGGGGTGGGTAGGCAAGGTGCAAGGGGGCAGGAGGGGCAGGCTTAGCTCGCTTCTCCTTAGGTGATCCACTTCAGGCAGGGCCCTCTGGCAGCGGGAGGGAGTCAGACCCGCTGGAGGGATGGATACGCGGAAGTACAGCTTTGGGTGTTTGCACGGTGCAAGCAAGTTCCCTGGCAGAAACTGGTTCCCTTTCGGATTTTGGCTGGAGGATGGGCAAGGGAGATGGCGTTGGGGAGCACCTTTTTCCCCTCCAAACAGCTCTGTCGTCTGGGGCTCAGCAACTCTCCCTCCCTTTGTCCTCCAGCCTTCCCACTTTCTGAGCAGAGCTGTTAACTTATGACCTCCCAGATGCTATGTCCCGCTTGTGGTCAGAACACACTCCGTCTGGCCCCTCTTCTTTTGCCAGCCAGATTCAGGGGCTCTGCTTGGCCAGCGGGCTGCCCCTCTGCCCCGGCTCCCTCCCACCAGTCCGTGGAGCATGCACCGACTCGCTGCCCTTCCTACCCTCTTCCATGGGCCTCTTGTCTGCGCTTGGCTCCAGAGACTCCATTCTGCTAATCCTCTGGCGGTTTTCTGGGTTATTTAGGCAGGTGTAGGTGGAGTCTAAGTGATCAGCAGGACGCGCGGTGAGCCCAGCTTCCTCCTATGCTTCTATCTTCCTAGTCAAACATGAAATTTTTTTGAGAGTATGCAAATCTATTCACTAACTTTTTCTTCTAAGATTTGTCCCTTTACCATCTTGTAATAGGCTTGTACCATGTAACTTTTAAGAATAAAATGAGCAAATTTAAAACATTTTATATTGTTGCCAAAACCACCCTTTACAAATTGTGAACTTCTCACAACCAAAACATTGTTGCCAGTCCTCACAGGTGTTAATCCTATTTATGATAGGCCAAGTATAATACTAATATAGCAACATATTATTATTATTACCATAACCTAATACTATTAATTACATTTGTCCCCAAACAATATTTGATAAGAGATATCATAAACATTACCTTTAGTGTTCCTCACATTAAAATTGTAATACAGGGTGCCTGGGTGGCTCAGTCAGTTAAGTGTCTAACTTCAGCTCAGGTCATAATCTCTCTGGTTTGTGAGTTTGAGCCCCACATTGGGTTCTGCTGACAGCTCAGAGCCTGGAGCTTGCTTCAGTTTCTGTGTCTCCCTCTTTCTCTCACTTCCCTTCCCCTGCATGCACTTTCTCTTTCTCTCAAAAATAAGCATTAAAAAATAAAATAATAAAATAAATAAAATAAAATAAAATAAAATAAAATAAAATAAAATAAATATAATTGGAATGCAGGAGCAATTTTATTCCAGTTACACAGAAACCACAGAGTATTTTTTAAAGTCTTCACAACGAGTAATCTTCTTACAGGGAGCAGTAGCAAATAATGTGGAACACTAAGGCAATATACTGCACATGGAATTTGCCACATTATAATAATTTTGCAACATATTCAAATTCTAAAATATGCATCAATTTTTATGGATATACATTAATAATTAAAATACTCCTAAACTAAGGATCTTAAAATATAGTATTTCAGAAGTAGAAATATTAAAAAGAGAATAGTAATATGAATTTTGACTATAATGTTTCATATACTGACTTAACATGATATAGTAATTATTACTGAATTATTTTTTTAATTTTTTTAAATGTTTGTTTATTTTTGAGAGAGAGACAGACAGAAAGACAGAGCATGAGCAGGAGAGGGGCATAGGAAGAGGGAGACACAAAATCGGAAGCAGGCTCCATGCTCGAGCTGTCAGCACAGATCTCGATGTGGGCCTCAAACCCACTAACTGTGAGACCATGACCTGAGCTGAAGTTGGATGCTTAACCAACTGAGCCACCCAGATGCCCCAATTTACTGACTTAATTATCATTACTCAAGGCAGTTAAATGGATATGATACTTCAACCATTTAAAAAATATATATGCTCTTATCTGTTATTTATGCTAGAATCACAATCTTTCCAGTATTACAATATCTATTTAGGACAGTTTGAGGAGAAGGCCCATTGTTCAAGAAGCAGAATGGCATAGTGTTAAGAGCAACTTATGTGGACTTTGGAGTCAACATAAATGGACTTATGAGCTTCCTAGATTTTGGATTAGTTACATAAACTCATCAGTAAAGTAAAGATAGTCAAAGTTTGTATGGTAGTTGTTAGAATTAAGTTTGGTACAATTGAAAGTAAATTCCCAAGTAACAATGGCTACATAAAATAGTTTATTCTCCCTCATGGAAAAAGTCTACAGGTAGGTCATCTAAGTATGCTTACTCTATAAATCAAACCCTTTCACAATCCTTGGAATGTGATCTTTAATCTCATATTTGAAAATAATTCATGGAACTCTACCAGTCAATCCATACTTTTTGTGGCAGGAAGAAAAAATGGTACAGGTTTAAAAGTTGCATACCAGTTACCTTTTTTTTTGGTCTCTACTATTTATTTTAATTTATATTTTTTATTTTTAAAAATTTATATCCAATTAGCATATAGTGAAACAATTATTTCAGTAGATTCCTTAATGCCCCTTACCCATTTAGCCCATCCCCCCTCCCACAACCCCTCCGGCCACCCTCACTTTGTTCTCCATATTTATGAGTCTCTTCTGTTTTGTTACCCTCCCTGTTTTTATGTTATTTTTGTTTCCCTTCCCTTATGTTCATCTGTTTTGTCTCTTAAAGTCCTCTTATGAGTGAAGTCATATGAGTTTTGTCTTTCTCTGACTAATTTCACTTAGCATAATATGCTCCAGTTCCATCCACGTAGTTAGTTGCAAATGGCAAGATTTCATTCTTTTTGATTGTCAAGGTTCCTCAAAACTAAAAATAGAGCTACCTATGACCCAGCAATTGCACTACTAGGCATTTATCCATGGGATAGAGGTGTGATGTTTCAAAGGGACACATGTACCCCCATGTTTATAGCAGCACCATCAACAATAGCCAAAGTATGGAAAGAGCCCAAATGTCCATCAATGGGCAAATGGATAAAGAAAATGTGGTATATATATGTATATGTATATGTATATGTATATGTATATATACATATGTATATGCATATATATATATATATATATATACACACACACACACAATGGTGCATACCAGTTACCTTTTAAAGAAGCTATCAGGAATCTGCCATATAATCCTTCTATTTAAAAATCATTGACCAGAATTTATTTTCATGACCATACAGGACAACAAAGGCTGGGAAATACAGTCTTTATTCTAGGAAACCATGCATTCTGTTGAAGAAATATTCTCAATATTATTCTTGAGAAATAAGGAGTACACAATTAGCAACCTTTGTTCTGTTTATTTGTAGGGTTATAGTAATCATTAAATACATGCCAGGCTTTTTATTTATTGGGATTTTTTAATAACAACGATGGTATTTACAGTTTAAGCTCATTGTAAGAATCGAAATAATACACAAATGAATACAGTAAAGAATCTCCTCCCTTTCCCTGAGGAATTTATCATGTATCCTTTACACATATTTTATGCTCAAAATTACGCCTATGTATACATTTATCCACCCATCTATTCCTACATACTTACCTACAGATATATAGATATAGATGATATAGATATAAATATAGATATAGATATAGATATAGATATATAGATATGACTTTTCTTTCTGTGTTTTCCCTTATGTTAAAATAAGTTTGTATAACAACATAAATACTATGTGACAGTATATCAGTATATTGTTGCCATGCCTGTGTCATGATTACAATTGTGTATATGTGTGTGCTTCATATCACTTATTTTGATGCCTATTCATATGCTTAGCTTCTCCAGAAATATCTTAATGAAACCATTTTTTTTTTGCAATAACACATTCTAGTTCTTTTCTTAAAGTATAAAAGTAATATATCATTGCAGTTAATTGAGTATATGTGTGATTGCTACAGTTGCTATGATTTCTAAAGTAAGTGGCATGACACAGAATACACCAGAAACACTTCTGAGGTGCCAGGTCCTGGACAGCGTATGACCTCTTTTTTAACATAGCAGTACTCTCAGGTGCAGGAAACATAGCAAAGTTTTAAAACACACAAAAGACAGAAACTTAGCCAAAATGAGAAGATGGAGGAATTTTCCCCCAAAAAAGGTCAAGAAGAAATCACAACTAGGGAATGGATCAAAACAGATATAATCAATATATCTGAATAAGAATTTAAAATAAGTTATAAGACTAGTAGCTGGGTTTGTAAAAAAGCATAGAGGACACCAGAAAAACCTTTGCTGCAGAGATCAAAAAACTTAAGAACTATCCAGGATGAATTAGAAAAATGCTATAACTGGAGAGGGAGCCAACATGGTGGAGAAGTAGGGGGATCCGAACTTCCCTTGTCTCTTAAACAATGAAGTGTTGAAGTCAAAGGACTTTAAACCCCTCTTTTCTTGGGAGGAAAAGAGACAGTCACGCTTCCAGGGACCCACTGGACAACCTAACGGGCCATAGGTGCATAATTGTGAATTGGAAGAGAGAAAATGAATGGAGGGGATGGATGCCCTTCTGCAGAGAGATGAAGGGAAGAGAAAGAGAGTTTGGGGAAGTATAGTACAGTATTTGGATGAGAAAAACCTCCGACTGGGACGGAGAAATATCCAACTGTGGTGTATTCTCTGAACTGGGGCCAGCGGCCCAGATCACGTACCTGGGGAAGAGAGAAGCCAGCTCTGGGTTCAGTGGCTAGGTCAGGGGCACAGTCAACAGTAGGAGAAAGCGATCCCCTCCCTGGAGTGCTATGGGACAGGACAAAGTGTGCCTGCATGCGCTAACCAGGGACCACATACCAGACAGTGCTGAGCAGTGCTTCCCAAGTACCAGGGGGTGCAGAGCAAGAGTTTGAATCACAGCCAAGCTCCAGGCACAGGAGGTGGCAGAGTGAGATAAACGTCCTTGTTTGTGCCCATGGCACAGTGAGGACAGCTGGAACAGAGTGGTTTGGGACACTGGGTCTGTGAAGAGACTGGAGGGTCGCCATTGTTCTCTCCACCATCATGAAGGTGGGGCTTCTGGGATCAGACAGCAGGGCCCACAGTGGAGACAGGACACACCTACTCCAAACCACGCCCCTCCACCCCTGGTAACTGCATATCTAGTGGAGAGGGATTGACACTGATGAACCAGGTGGCCCCTCCCCCAGACCAGGGCTATTACATTGCCTGGTTTAATTTTCAGACAGTTCTTATTATATAGATATATTTTTCCTTCCTTTTCTCCTTCTTATCTCTTCCCTCCTCTAGTCTGGTTACTCTGGTTGTTGATTTGTTTAATCAGACATATTTAATCCATTCTCTTGATAAATGTTCCACACCTTCTTCATTCTCCATTCTCTCTCTCTGGATTAAGCTTTATAGTTTTTATGGCTGGATTACTTTATTTTATTTTTCTTTTCCCACACCTCTTTCTTTATTTTCCTTTCTCTATCTCTAGATTAAGTCTTATAGTTTCTCTGGTCAATTTTTATTCTTTCTTTCTCCCTTCCCCTGTCATTTCTGTTTTTTTTAATATGAAATTTATTGTCAAATTGGTTTCCATACAACACCCAGTGTTCATCCCAAAAGGTACCCTCCTCAATACCCATTACCCACCCTCCCCTCCTTCTCACCCCCCATCAACCCTCAGTTTGTTCTCAGTTTTTAGGAGTCTCTTATGCTTTGGCTCTCTTCCTCTCTAACCTCTTTTTTTCTTCCCCTCCCCCATGGACTTCTGTTAAGGTTCTCAGGATCCACATAAGAGTGAAAACACATGGGATAAGGCTTCTTCCATCACCACAGCCTCCACCCTGTTGTTTAGCTGTAGCTGGTGTTTCTGTTTTGTTGTTGTTGTTGTTGTTGTTGTTGTTTGGTGTGTATGTGTGTGTGTATGTGTTTGTGTGTTTTTGTTTTCTGTTGGTTTCTTTTGTTTGTTCATTTGTTTGTTTTCCTTTCTAGGGCTACTTCAACAAATAAATCAAAGCACACCTGGTGGAGGGCCCAAAACAGCACTATAAGTAGGAAAAAAAAATAACCAGAGTCACACAACAGAGAGCAAATAACACTCTCCAAGAAACACCTCATGAAGGGCCAGGCCCTGTACAATGTAAGACCCCCCCCTTTAATATAGCAGTGCTTGCAGGTGCAGAGCACATAACAAACTTTTAAAATTCAAAACGGACAGAAAACTAACCAAAATGATGAAACACAATAATTCTAAAAAAAAAAGTGACTTCCAGGAGGAAGTGAAAGATAAAGAATTGATCAAAACAAACATAAGCAATATAGCTGAACAAGAATTTAGAATAATTGTCATAAGATTAATCGCTGGGCTTGAACAAAGACATGGAAGACAGCAGAGAATCTATTGCTGCAGAGATCAAGGAACTAAAAAGATAGTCATGATGAATTTAAAAAATACTATAAATGAGGTGCAAAATAAAATAAAGATGGTCACAGTGTGGATTGAAGAGGAAGAGGGGAGAATAGGTGAATTAGAAGATAAAATTATGGAAAAAGAGGAAGCTGAGAAAAAAGAGAGAAAAACAATCCAGGATCAAAAGTGGAGAATTAGAGACCTAAGTGATACATACAGAACAATATCCATATCATAGGAATTCCAGAAGAAGAAGAGAAAGAGAAAGGGGTGGAAGTTGTACTTCAACAAATCATAGCTGACAACTTCCCCAATCTGGAGAAGGAAACAGACACTGAAATCCAAGAGGCACAGAGAACTCCCTTCAGACATAACGTGAATCAATCTTCTGCATGAAATATCATAGTGAAACTGGCAAAATACAAGGATAAAGAGAATTCTGAAAGCTGCTAGGGATAAATGGGCCTTAACATACAAAGGTGGAAACATAAGGGTAGTATCAGACATATCTACTGAAACGTGGCAGTCCAGAAAGGAATGGCAGGAATGTGATGAACAGGAAAAATATGCAGCCAAGAATCCTTTATCCAGCAAGCCTGTCATTCCGAATAGAAGGAGAGATAAAGGTTTTCCCAAACAAACAAAACCTGAAGGGCTTCATCACCACTAAACCAGCCCTACAAGAGATCCTAAAGGGGATTCTGAGTAAAATGTTGCAAGGACCACAAATGACAAGAGACATCACTACAAGCATGAAACCTACAGATAACACAATGACTCTAAACCCATATCCTTCAGTAATAATGCTGAACTAAATGCTCCAACCAAAAGACATAGGGTATCAGAATGGATTAAAAAAAAAAAAAACAAGACCGTGCTATTTGCTGTCTACAAGAGACCCATTTTAGACCTGAGGGCACCTTCAGATTGAACGGGAGGGGATGGATATGGCACCTGGGTGGCTCAGTTGGTTAAGCATCTAACTTGGGCTCAGGTCATGATTTCACAGTCCATGAATTTGAGCCTCACATCTGGCCTGTGCTGACAGCTCAGAGCCTGGAGCCTGTTTCAGATTCTGTGTCTCCCTCTCTCTCTGCCCCTCCCCCACTCATGCTCTCTCATTCTCTGAAAAATGAATAAGTGTTAAAAATTTAAAAAACGTGAGGGGATGGAGAACTATCTATCATGCTAGTGGAAATCAAAATAAAGCTGGAGTAGCTATACTTATATCTAACAAACTAGACTTTAAGTTTATTTTTTTTAATTTTTTTTCAACGTTTATTTATTTTTGGGACAGAGAGAGACAGAGCATGAACGGGGGAGGGGCAGAGAGAGAGGGAGACACAGAATCGCAAACAGGCTCCAGGCTCTGAGCCATCAGCCCAGAGCCCGACGCGGGGCTCGAACTCCCGGACCGTAAGATCGTGACCTGGCTGAAGTCGGACGCTTAACCGACTGCGCCACCCAGGCGCCCCCCAACAAACTAGACTTTAAATTAAAGGCTTTAACAAGAGATGAAGAAGGGAATTATATAGTAATTACAGAGTCTGTCCATCAGGAAGAGCTAACAATTATAAATATCTATGCACCAATTCAGGAGCACCCAAATATGTAAAACAATTAATTGCAAACATAAGCATTCTTATTGGTAAGAAGTGTGGTAATTGCAGGGGGCTTTAATACTCCACTTATAACAATAGACAGATTATCTAGACAAAAAAATCAGTAAATAAACAATGGCCCTGAATAATACACTGGACCAGATGAACTTGACAGATATATTTAGAACTTTTCATCCCAAAGCAGCAGAATATACTTTCTTCTCAAGTGCACAGGGAACATTCTCCGAGATAGATCACATACTGGGTCACAAAACAGCCCTCTAAATATAAAATAATTGAAATAATACCACAGTGTAGTATTGGTAAAAGGAGCAGAACCCACTGATTCATCGCTTACATATAACACTCAGTGCTCATCCCAACAAGTGCCCTCTTTAATGCCTATCACCATTCAGCCAATCCCCCCACCCACTTCCTCTATAACAACCATCTGTTTGTTCTTTGTATTTTAGACCTTAGGGTTTGACTACCTCACTGTTTTTATCTTATTTTTCTTTCCTTTCCCCTATGTTCATCTGTTGTGGTTCTTAAATTCTACATATGATTGAAATCATATGGTATTTGTCTTTCTCTGCCTGACTTATTTTCCTTACCGTAATACACTCTAGTTCCTTCCATGTTGTTGCAAATGGCAAGATTTAATTCTTTTTGATTACTGAGTAGTATTACACTGTATTTGTGTGTGTATCTATATCTATATCTAATCTATATCTATATCTATATCCAAAGACTCAACCAAAAAGGAGAATTACAGCTCAATATTCCTGATGAAACTGGATGTAAAAATTGTCAGCAAGATACTAGCAAATCAAATTCAACAGTATATGAAAAGAATTATTCACCCTGATCAAGTGCGATTCATTCTTGTAATGCAGGGATGGTTCAATATTCACAAATCAATTAATGTGATATATACCACACCAGTAAAAGAAAAGGTAAGAACCCTATGATCTTTTCAATAGATGCAGTAAAAGCATTTGAGGGACCTGGGTGGCTCAGTCAGTTAAGCATCCGACTTCAGCTCAGGTCATGATCTCACAGATTGTGAGTTCAAGCCCCGTCTTGGGTTCTATGCTGACAGTTGGAGCCTGGAGCCTGCTTTGGATTCTGTCTCTCTCTGTCTCTCTGCCTCTCCCATGCTCACACTCTGTATCTCTCAAAATAAGTAAACTTAAAAAAAAAGAAAAAAAGAAAAAACATTTGACTAAATACAGCATCTTTCTTTGATAAAAACCCTCAAAGAATGTACGGATAGAGGGAACATCTCTCAACATCATAAAAGACATATATTAATGGCCCATAGCTAATATCACCCTCAATGGGGAAACCTGAGAGTTTTCCCTTAAGATCAGGAACACAACAGTGTTGTCCATTCTTACCACTGTTGTTCAACATAGTACTGGAAGTCCTAGCTTCAGCAATCAGACAACAAAAAGAAATAAAAGCATTCAAATCAGCAAGGAAGAAGTCAAACTTTCACTCTTCACAGATGACATGATACTCTAAAAGGAAAACACAAAAGACTCCACCAAAACACTGCTAGAGCAGATACATGAATTCAGCAAAGACACAGGATATAAAATCAATGTAGAGTAATTGGTTGCATTTCCATACAACAATAATGAAGCAACATAGATATCAAGGAATCTAACCCATTTACAACTGCACCAAAATCCATAAGATACCTAGAAATAAACCTAACCAAGAAGGCAAAATATCTGTATGCTGAATAGTATAGAAAGCTTATGAAAGAAATCAAAGACACAAAGAAATGGAAAAACATCCCCTGTTCAAGAATTGGAAGAACAGATATTGTTAAAATGTTGACACTACCCAAAGCAATCTATATATTAAATGCAATCTCTATCAAACTAACACCAGCATTCCTCACAAAGCTTCAACAAACAATCCCAAAATTTATATGGAAACAGAGAAGACCAATAATAGCCAAAGTAATGTTGAAAAAAGAAAAAGCTGGAGGCATCACAAGTCCAGACTTTAAGCTGTACTACAAAGCCATAATAATCAAGACAGTATGATATCAGTTTCCTACTTTATCAAAGTTTAGTTGGCCATACATATTTGGGTTCATTGCTGGATTCTCTATTCTATTTCATTGATCTATGTATCTGTTTTGGGGCCAATACCATACTGTCTTGATGATTATAGCTTTGTAGTGCAGCTTAAAGTAGGAAATAGTATCCAAAGTGAAAAACCCAGTCTTTATTCTTAAAAATTTTTTGAAGAACCTCCATGCTGTTTTTCAGAGTGGCTGCACCAGTTTGCATTCCCACCCACAGTACAAAATGATTCCCATTTCTCCATATCCTGGCCAAAATCTGTTGCTTCCTGAGTTGTTAATTTTATCCATTCTAACAGGTGTGAGGTGACATCTCCTTGTGGTTTTAATTTGTATTTCCCTGATGAGTGATGTTCAGCATATTTTCATGTGTCTGTTAACCTTCTGGATGACTTTGAAAAAGTGTCTATTCATGTCTTCTTTCCATTTCTTCACTGGTTCCTAATTTTTTGGGGGGTGTTGAGTTTGGTAAGTTTTTAAAATAGATTTTGGATACTAACCCTTTTCAGATATGACATTTGCAAATATCTTCTCTCATTCCATAAGTTGCCTTTCAGTTTTATTGTTTCCTTCACCATGCAGAAGCTTTTTTATATGATGAGGTCCAAATAGTTTATTTTTGCTTTTGTTTTCTTGCCTACTGAGACATGTCTAGTATGAAGTTGCTGTGGAAGAGGTTAAAGAGGTTGTTGCCTGTTTTCTCCTGTAGAATTTTGATGGTTTCCTGTCTCACATTTAGGTCTTTTGTCCATTTTGTATTTATTTTTGGGTATGGTGTAAAAATGTGGTCCAGGTTTATTCTTCTGCATGTTGCTCTCCAGTTTTCCCAGCACCATTTCTTGCAGAGACTGTCTATTTTCCATTAGATACTCTTTCCTGCTTTATTGAAGATTAGTTGGCTATACATTTGTGGTTCATTTCTGGGTTACCTATTCTGTTCCACTGATCTATGTGTCTGTTTTTGTGTCAGTACCATACTGTCTTGATGATTAGAGCATTGTAATACAATTTAAATTCTGGGATTGTGATGCCTTCAGCTTTGCTTTTCTTTTTCAACATTACTTTGGCTCTTTGGAGTTTTTTAATGGTTCCATACAAATGTTAGGATCGTTTGCTTTAGCTCTGTGAAGAATGCTGGTGTTATTTTGATAGAGATTGCATTGAATATATAGATTGCTTTGTGTAGTGTTGATATTTTAACAATATTTGTTCTTCCAGTCCTTGAACAGGGAATGTTTTTCCATTTCTTTGTGTCTTCTTCAATTTCGTTCATAAGTTTTCTATAGTTGTCACCATATAGATCTTTTATGTCTTTGGTTAGGTTTATATTTAGGTATCTTATGGATTTTGGTAAAATTGTAAATTGGATCGATTCCTTGGTTTTTATTTTTGCTGATTCATTATTTTTGTATATAAATGTAGCCGACTTCTGTACATTGATTTTGTATCCTGTGACTTTGCTGAATACATGTATTAGTCCTCGAAGTTACTTGGTGTACTCTTTCGTGTTTTCCATGTAGAGTGTCATGTCTTCTGCATAGAGTGAATGCTTTACTTCTTCCATTGCAATTTGGGTGCTTTTTTTTTCTTTTTGTTGTCTGATTGCTAAGGCTAGGACTTCCAGTACTATGTTGAACAACAGTGGTGAGAATGGACATTCCTATCGTGTTCCTGATCTTAGGGGGAAAGCTGTCGCTTTTTCCCCTTTGAAGATGATATTAGCTTTTATGAGTGTTGAGGTCTGTTCCTTCTGTCCCTACTTTCTTGAGGCTATTTCTCAAGAAAGAATGCTCTATTTTGTCATATGCTTTTCTACATCTATTGAAAGTGTCATATGATTCTTATCCTTTACTCATTAATGTGATGTATCAAATTGATTGTTTTGCAAATATTGATCTAGTCCTCAGCCCAGGAATAAATCCCACTTGATCATGGTGGGTAATTTTTTATTGTACTGTTGAATTCAATTTGGGATTAACTTTTGAGAATTTTTGCATCAGGTTCATCAGGCATATTGGACTGTAATTCTCTGTTTTAGTCAAGTTTTCTGTGGTTTTGGAATCAAAGTAATGCTGGATTAATACAATGAGTTTGGAAGCTTTATTTCCACTTCTGTTATTTGGAATAGTTTGAGAAGAATTGGTATTAACTCTTCTTTAAATGTCTGCTAGAATTGTCCTAAGAAGTTGTCTGGCCCAAAACTCTCTTTTGTTGGGAGATTTTTGATAACTGACTTAATTTCTTTGCTGATTATGGGCCTGTTCAAATTTTCTGTTTCTTACTGTTTGAGGTTAGGTACCATTTGAGGGTCTAGGAACTTCTCCATTCCTTCCATATTGTCCAGTTCATTGGGATATAGATTTTCATAATCTAATTGTTTGTATTTCTGTGGTGTTGGTTGTGATCTCTCCTTCTCCATTAGTGATTTTATACGTCTGTTTTGTCTCTCTTTTCTTTTTAATATGTCTGGCTAGGGATTTATCAATTTTGCTTACTTTTTTAGAAAACTAGCTCTGCCTTTCATTGATCGGTTCTACTGTGGTTTTTGTTTGCTTGTTTCTATATAATTTATTTCTGCTCTAATCTTTATAATTTCTTTTCTTCTGCTTCCTTTGGATTTTATTTGCTTCTCCTTTTCCAACTCCTTTAGGTGTAAAGTTATGTTGTGTCTTTGTAACCTTTCTTGCTTCTTGAGATAGGCCTGAATTGCAATGTGCTTTCCTCTTAGGACTGCCTTTGTAATACTCCAAATGTTTTGGGCTGTCATGTTTTCATTTTTATTTGCTTCCATATATTTTTTAAAAATTATTAATATATATATAAATATATATAAATATATAGTTATAAATATATATTATATTATTTATTAATATAAATTATATTAATTACTATTACTAATAATTAAATTATATATATATATATATATATATATGAGAGACAGAGGGAGCCTGAGTGGGAGAGAGGGGCAGACAGACAGGGAGGCATAAAATCCCAAGCAGGCTCTGCACAGTGAATGCACAGAGCCTGATGCGGGATGTGAACTCAAGAAACTGAGATCATGTCCTGAGCTGAAAACAAGAATCTGATGCTTAACCTGCTGAGCTATCCAGATGTCCATCTTCAAGTTTCTGCTTGACACATTCATTCTTTAGTAAGATATTCTTCATTCTCCATGCAGTTGAGGGCTTTCCAAATATTTTCTTGTGCTTTATTTCATGTTTCAGAGCATTGTGATCTGAAAATATGCATGATTAGATCCAGATCTTTTGTACCTGTTGAGGGTTGATTTTTGACACAATATGTGATCTATTCTGGAGAATGTTCCCTGTGCACTTGAGAAGAATGTGTATTCTGCTGCTTTAGGATGAAATGTTTTGGATATATCTGTTAGGTCCATCTGGTCCAGTGTCTCATCAAAGGAATTGTTTCCTTATTGATGTTCTGCTTAGATTATCTCTCCATTTCTATCAGTGGGTTATTAAGGTCCCTTAGTATTTTTGTATTAATATTACTGGTTGCTTTATGGTTGAGATTAACTGATTTCTACATTTGGGGGTTTCCAAGATGTGGGCATATGAAACATTTACTAATTGTTAGCTCTTTTTGATGGATAGATCCCTTATTTACAATATAATGCCCTTCTTCATCTCTATTTACAATCTTTGTTTTAAAATCTAGTTTGTGTGATATAAGTATGGATACTCTGGCTTTCTTTTAACATTTATTAGAATGATGGATGGGTCTCCATCCCCTCACTTTCAATCTGCAGGTGTCCTTAGGTCTAAAATGAGTTTCTTGGAGGCAGTATATAGATGGATCTTGTTTGTTTGCTTTTTATCCACTCTGATACCCTATATGTTTTTATTGGATCGTTTAAACAATTTTACATTCAGAGTGATTGTAGAAAGGTATAAATTTGGTACGATTGTGATGCCTGTAGAGCTGGTGTTTCCAGGGATGTTCTTTGGTGCTGTATAGAGTTTTTTGCTTTCCTCCTCCTCCTCCTCCTCCGCCTCCCCTCCTCCTCCTCCTCCTCCTCTTCCTTCTTCTTCTTCTTCTTCTTCTTCTTCTTCTTCTTTTACTCCACTCAGAGAGTCCCACTTAGAATTTATTTCATTGCTTGTTTAGTGGTCACAAACTTTTAGTTTTTGTTTATATGGGAAACACTTTATATCTCCTTCTGCTCTGAATAACAGCCTTGCTGGATAAAGAATTTTGGCTTCATATTTTTCCAATTCAGCACATTATATACTTCCTGCTACTCCCTTCTGGCTTGCCAAGTATCAGTAGACAGGCCTGTTGGTAAACTTATGTGTATACTCTTGTAGGTTAAGGACCTTTTGTCCCTAGCTGCTTTTAAATTCTCTTTATCCTTGTATTTTTCTTTTTTTTCTTTTTTAAATATGAAATTTATTGTCAAATTGGTTTCCATACAACACCCAGTGCTCATTCCAAAAGGTGCTGTCCTCAATACCCATCACCCATCCTCCCCTCCCTCCCACCCCCCCCATCAACCCTCAGTTTGTTGTCAGTTTTTATGAGTCTCTTATGCGTTAGCTCTCTCCATCTCTAACTTTTGTTTTCCTTCCCCTTGCCCATGGTTTTCTGTTAAGTCTCCAGGATCCACATAAGAGTGAAAACGTATGGTATCTGTCTTTCTCTGTATGACTTCCTTCACTTAGCATAACAGTCTCCAGTTCAATCCACGTTACTGCAAAAGGTCATATTTCATTCTTTCTCATTGACACATAGTATTCCATTCGGTATATAAACCACAATTTCTTTATTCATCAGTTGATGGACATTTAGGCTCTTTCCATAATTTGGCTACTGTTGAAAGTATTGCTATAAACACTGGGGTACAAGTGTCCCTATGCATCAGCACTCCTGTATCCCTTGGGTAAATTCCTAGCAGTGCTATTGCTGGGTCATAGGGGAGATCTATTTTTAATTCTTTGAGGAACCTCCACACTGTTTTCCAGAGCAGCTGCACCAGTTTGCATTCCCACCAACAGTGCAGGAGGGTTCCGTTTCTCCACATCCTCGCCAGCGTCTATAGTCTCCAGATTTGTTTATTTTACCCACTCTGACTGGCATGAGGTGGTATCTGAGTGTTGTTTTGATTGGTGTTTCCCTGATGAGCAGGGACGTTGAGCATCTTTTCATGTGCCTGTTGGCCATCCGGATGTCTTCTTTAGAGAAGTGTGTATTCATGTTTTTTGCCCATTTCTTCACTTGGTTATTTGTTTTTCGGGTGTGGAGTTTGGTGAGCTCTTTATAGATTTTGGATACTAGCCCTTTGTCCGATATGTCATTTGCAAATATCTTTTCCCATTCCATTGATTGCCTTTTAGTTTTGTTGATTGTTTCCTTTGCAGCGCAGAAGCTTTTTATCTTGATGAGGTCCCAATAGTTCATTTTTGCTTTTAATTCCCTTGCCTTTGGGGATGTGGCAAGTAAGAAATTGCTATGGCTGAGGTCAGAGAAGTTTTTTTCCTGCTTTCTCCTCTAGGGTTTTGATGGTTTCCTGTCTCACATTCAGGTCCTTTATCCATTTTGAGTTTGTTTTTGTGAATGGTGTAAGAAAGTGGTCTAGTTCCATTCTACTGCATGTTGCTGTCCAGCTTTCCCAGCACCATTTGTTAAAGAGACTGTCTTTTTTCCACTGGATGTTCTTTCCTGCTTTGTCAAAGATTAGTTGGCCATACGTTTGTGGGTCTAATTCTGAGGTTTCTATTCTATTCCATTGGTCCATGTGTCTGTTTTTGTACCAATACCATGCTGTATGGATGATTAAAGCTTTGTAGATGAGGCTAAAGTCTGGGATTGTGATGCCTCCCCTTTGGTCTTCTTCTTCAATATTACTTTGGCTATTCGGGGTCTTTTGTGGTTCCATACAAATTTCAGGATTGCTTGTTCTAGCTTCAAGAAGAATGCTCATGCACATTTGATTGGGATTGCATTGAGTGTGTAGATGGCTTTGGGTAGTATTGACATTTTGGCAATATTTATTCTTCCAATCAATGAGCATAGAATGTTTTTCCATTTCTTTATATATTCTTCAATTTCCTTCATAAGCTTTCTATAGTTTTCAGCATACAGATCTTTTACATCTTTGGTTAGGTTGATTCCTAGGTATCTTATGCTTCTTGGTACAATTGTGAATGGGATCAGTTTCTTCATTTGTCTTTCTGTTGCTTCATTATTACTGTAGAAGAATGCAACAGATTTCAATACATTTATTTTGTATCTTGTGACTTTGCTGAATTCATGTATCAGTTCTAGCTGACTTTTGGTGGAGTCTATTGGGTTTTCCTTGTATAATATCATGTCATCTGCAAAAAGTAAAAGTTTGACTTCATCTTTGCCAATTATGATGCCTTTGAGTTCCTTTTGTTTCTGATTGCTGATACTGGCACTTCCAACACTATGTTAAACAGCAGTGAGAGTGGATATCCCTGTCATGTTTCTGATCTCAAGGGGAAAGTTTTCTGTTTTTCCCCATTGAGGATGATATTAGCTGTGGGCTTTTCATAATTGGCTTTTATGATGATTAAGTATGTTCTTTCTATCTGGACATTCTCGAGGGTTTTTATTAAGAAAGGATGCTGAATTTTGTCAAATGCTTTTTTCTGCATCGATTGACAGGATCATATGGTTCATTTCTTTTATTAATGTGATGTATCACATTTATTAATTTGGGAATGTTGAACCAGCCCTGCAGCCCAGGAATGAATCCCACTTGAGGATGGTGAATAATTCTTTTTATATGGTGTTCAATTCAATTTGCTACTATCTTGTTGAGAATTTATGCATCCATATTCATTAGGGATTTGGGCCTGTATTTTTCTTTTTTGGCTGGGTCTCTGTCTGGTTTAGGAATCAAAGTAATGCTGGCTTCATAGAATGAGTCTGGAAGTTTTCTTCCCTTTCTATCTTTGGAATAGCTTGAGAAGGATAGGTATTATCTCTGCTTTAAATGTCTGGTGGATTTCCCCGGGAAGCCATCTGTTCCTTGACTCTTATTTGTTGGGAGATTTTTCATAACTGATTCAATTTCTTCGCTGGTTATGGGTCTGTTCAAGCTTTCTCTTTCTTCCTTTTTGAGTTTTGGAAGTTTGTGGGTGCTTAGGAATTTGTCCATTTCTTCCAGGTCGTCCAGTCTTTTGGCATATAATTTTTCATGAGAATTCCCTGATAATTGCTTGTTTTTCTGATGGATTGGTTGTAATAATTTCTTTTTCATTCATGATTTTATGTATTGAGGTCATCTCCCTTTTCTTTTTGAGAAGCCTGGCTAGAGGTGTATCAATTTTGTTTATTTTTTCCAAAAAACAACTCTTGGTTTCATTGATCAGCTCCACAATTTTTTTTTGGATTCTATACTGTTTATTTCTGCTGTGATCTTTATTATTTCTCTTCTTCTGCTGGGTTTGGGGTGTGTTTGCTGCTCTGCTTGTATTTCCTTTAGGTGTGCTGTTAGATTTTGTATTTGGGATTTTTCTTGTTTCTTGAGATAGGCCTGGATTGCAATGTATTTTCCTCTCAGGACTGCCTTCGCTGCATCCCAAAGCGTTTGGATTGTTGTCTTTTCATTTTCATTTGTTTCCATATATTTCTTAATTTCTTCTTTAACTGCCTGGTTGACCCATTCATTCTTTGATAGGGTGTTCTTTAACCTCCATGCTTTTGGAAGTTTTCCAGACTTTTTCCTGTGGTTGATTTCAAGCTTCATAGTATTGTGGTCTGAAAGTGTACATAGTATGATCTCTATTATTTCATACTTATTAAGAGCTGTTTTGTGACCCAGAATGTGATCAATCTTGGAGAATGTTCCATGTGCACTCGAGAAGAAAGTATATTCTGTTGCTTTGGGATGCAGAGTTCTAAATATATCTCTCAAGTCCATCTGATCCAATGTACCAGTCAGGGCCCTTGTTTCTTTATTGATCCTGTGCCTAGATGATCTATCCATTTCTGTAAGTGGAGTGTTAAAGTCCCCTGCAATTACGACATTCTTATCAATAAGGCTGCTTTTGTTTGTGAGTAATTGTTTTATATATTTGGGTGCTCCCATATTCAGCACATAGACATAATTATTAGCTCTTCCTGATGGATAGACCCTGTAATTATAATATAATGCCCTTTTTCATCTCTTGTTACAGCTTTTAATTTAAACTCTAGTTTCTCTGATATAAGTATGGCTACTCCAGCTTGTTTTTTGACTTCAGTAGCATGATAGATAATTCTTCATCTCCTCACTTTCAATCTGAAGGTGTCCTCAGGTCTAAAATGAGTCTCTTGTAGACAGCAGAGAGATGAGTCTTGTTTTTTTTATCCATTCTGATACCCTATGTCTTTTGGTTGGAGCATTTAGTCCATTTACATTCAGTGTTATTATAGAAAGATATGGGTTTAGAGTCATTGTGATGTCTGTAAGTTTCATGCTTGTTGTGATGTCTCTGGTACTTTGTGGTCCTTGCAACATTTTTCTCACAGAATCCCCCTTAGGGTGTCTTTTAGGGATGGTTTAGTGGTGATGAATTCCTTCAATTTTTGTTTGTTTGGGAAGACTTTTATCTCTCCTTCTATTCTGAATGACAGACTTGCTGGATAAAAGATTCTCAGCTGCATATATTTTCTGTTCGTCACATTGAAGATTTCCTGCCATTCCTTTCTGGCCTGCTAAGTTTCAGTATATAGGTCTGCCACTAGTCTTATGGGTCTCCCTTTGTAGGTTAGAGCTTGTTTATCCCTTGTTGCTTTCAGAATTTTCTCTTTATCCTTGTATTTTGCCAGTTTCACTATGATATGTCATGCAAAAGATCGATTCAAGTTAAGTCTGGAGGGAGTTCTCTGTACCTATTGGATTTCAATGCCTTTTTCTTCCCCAGATCAGGGAAGTTCTCAGCTATGATTTATTCCAGTACACCTTCAGCCCCTTTCTTTCTCTTCCTCTTCTGGAATTCCTAGGATACAGATATTTTTCCATTTCATTTCATCACTTAGTTCTCTAGTTCTCCCCTCATACTCCTGGATTTTTTTTATCTTTTCTTCAGCTTCCTCTTTTTCCATAATTTTATCTTCTAATTCACCTATTCTCTCCTCTGCCTCTTCAATCCATGCTATGGCCCCTCCATTTTATTTTGCACCCAATTTATTGCATTTTTCAGCTTCTCATGACTATTTCTTAGTCCCTTGATCTCTGTAGCAGTAGATCCTATGCTGCCCTCTATACTTTTTTCAAGCCCAGAAATTAATTTCATGACTATTATTCTAAATTATTGTTTCATTATATTGCTTAAATCGTTTTTTGATCAATTTGTTAGCTGTTGGTACTTCCTGGAGTTTCTTTGGGGAGAATTCTTCTGTTTCATCATTTTGGATAGTCCCTGGAGTGGCGTGGATCTGCAGGGCACTTCCCCTGTGCTGTCTGGAGCAACTTGTGTTGGTTGGTGGGGTGCAGTCAGACCTGATGTCTGTCCCCATCCCACTTCTGGGGACACAGTCAGACTGGTTTGTACCTTGTCTTCCCCTCTCCCTGGGGCAGGACTCACTGTGGAGTGGTGTGGCTCCTGTCTGGGCTACTTGCACACTGCCAGGCTTGTGGTGATGCTTCAACGGGATCTGACGTATTAGCCAGGGTGGATCTGCGAGGTGCACGGGGGTGGTAGAGGAAGGTTTACCTCGCTTTGCCATTGGAGGGGCCCTGAAGCGCTGGGAGGGAGGCAGGCAGACCCTTCGGAATGATGGATCCACAGAAGCACAGCGTCAGGTGTTTGCATGGTGCAAGCATGTTCAGTGACAGGAACTGCTTCCCTTTGGGATTTCGGCTGGGGGATGGGAGAGGGAGACGGCACTGGCCAGCGCCTTTGTTCCTCACCAAGCTGTGCTCTGTCTTCCAGGGCTCAAAACCTCTCCCTCCATGTGTCCTCTCGCCCTCCTGCTCTCAGAGCAGAGCTGTTGACTTATAACATTCCAGATATTAAGTCCCACTGGCTGTCAGAACTCATGCAGTCTGGCCCCTCTGCTTTTGCAAGCTGGACTCAGGGGCTTTGCCTTGCTGGGTTGGCTGCCCCTCCACCAACCCGGCTCCCTCCCACAGTCCGTGTAGCATGCACCTCCTCTCCACCCTTCCTGCCCTTTTCCATGGGCCTCTTGTCTATGCTTGGCTCCAGAAACTCTGTTCTGCTAGTCTTCTGGCAGTTTTCTGGGTTATTTAGACAGATGTGGGTGGAATCTAAGCAATCAGCAGGACGCAGTGAGCCCGCGTCCTCCTATGCTGCCATCTTCTCTCCTATCCTTGTATTTTTCAAATTTTGCTATGGTATGTCTTGGTTTTGTCCTGTTTTTGTTGCCTTTGAGGGGACTTTTCTGTGCCTCTTGTAAATGAATGCCTGTTTCCTTCCCAATATTAGGAAAGTTCTCAGCTGTAATTTGTTCAAATAAACCTTCTCCCTGTTTTTATGCTCTCTTCTTCTTGGTCTCCTATGATACAGATTTTTTTTTCCTTTTATGGAATCACTAAGTTCTCTAGGTCTTCCCTTCGATCTAGTAGTCTTCTTTTCCTCTTGTTTTCAGCTTCATTATTTTACATAATTTTATCTTTTATATCACCTATTCTCTCCTCTGCTTCTTAAATCCTCATTTTGACTGTATCCAATCAGTTTTGCATCTCAGTTTGAGCATTTTTTATTTTGTTTTGACCAGTTTTAAGTCTTTGATCTCTGCAGCTAGTGTCTCTCTTGTGGCTTCTATGCCTCTTTCATGCCCAGCTGAAAGGGGCATGTATTTATGACTGCTGTTCTAAATTCTCATTCAGATATATTGATTTTATATGTTTTGAGGAAGTCTCTAGCTGTGATTTCTTATTGATGTTTCTTTTGGCAGAAAATTCCTCCATCTTGTCATTTTCACAAATATTTGTCTTTTATGTGTTTTAAATGCTTGTTCTGTGTCCTGTACTTGAGGGTAATACTATATTACAAAGGGGTCATACACTTTCCAGGGACTGGTACTTCAGGAAGTGTTTCTGCCGTATGTTTTGTGTAATTTCCTACTGTGTTTTGTCTCCTTTTTCTCACTGGTCAGTCCTCGGCAGAGCTCTTCCTTCCTTGCAGTGGAGAGTGTTTGGTCATTTAACTAGGTGTGCTTTGATTTGTTTCATGAAGAAAATCTTGGGGGAAAAAAGGAAGTCAAGCATGTTCCCAAAAGAAGAGAAAAGGAAAGGGAACACAACACAACAAACAAACAAATATAATTAAACAACTATAAACCTATTTCAAAAGAAAAAGAAAAGGAAAAAAGGGAGGAGGGGCACATGTGTGGCTCAGCTGATTAAGAGACTGACTCTTGATTTCTACTCGGGTCAAGATCTCACTGTTTGTGAGTTCAATCCCCACATCGGGCTCTACACTGACAGTATGGAGCCTGCTTGGGATTCTCTCTCTCTCACTCTCTCTCTGCATCTCTCCTGCTCTCTCTTTCTCTCTCAAGATAAATAAAGAAACTTTTAAAAAAGAAGAATATTAAAAGTAAAGGACCATGGGAATTAAACTGTCTGATCCAACAAAAACGGAAAAGAGAATGAGAAAAAGAAACAAGAAACTATTAGCCTGACTCAAAAAAAAAAAAACAACTAGGATGGAAAATAAGGGGTGAAAAAGTAGGTCTGTTTCCATTTCCATGTATACTGCAGCTGTCGTTTGGAATCACTTGATTTTCAATATACTTGGTGCATGCAGGGTACTGGCTCTGCTGGTCTTCTTGAGGAGATGCCCATTGCATTGCCTCATAGTCTCTCTTGCCCCCATAAATAAGCAGTTGCCAGGCATGAGGTGTGGGGGGAGCGGGGTTTGGTGTAAGTGCCTCTTGCCTCAACTGTGAGCCACTGTGTTGCTGTCTGAAGTCCCACTGTGTTGGTGTTGAGGGAAAATGGTGCCACCCCAATCCCTAATCCCTGGAGAGGGGATCTCATACCCTCCATTGTTCAGGCTGCCCTCACAGAACAATGAGGGCAGTCAGCTCACCCTTTGGTGTACAGTTATGATTCAAAACCTAAAGTCTTATAGGTTCTGGCACCACGTGGATCTGCCCTTCTCCTCTGGTGTACACTCTCCACACTGTGTCTTAAATTCTTTGTCCCTGAAAAATAGTCTCATGCCCGCACAATGCATGGAATTTATGGTGTAGCACCACTAAAAACTTCCAAGTTATATTTCTTCTGGGTGTGCCTCTGTCCCCTGCTGGTGAAAGGCATTTTTCTGGTGCCTTCAGGGTGTTTTGTCTTTGGGGAGGTGGAAATACCCTCTTCCAAAAGTACTCCAGTAAGGGGAATTTTCTCTTCCAGTGCGACCAGGAAATCCCATACTATGCATTCCATAGTGGAAATACCCTCTTCCAAAAGTACTCCAGTAAGGGGAATTTTCTCTTCCAGTGCGACCAGGAAATCCCATACTATGCATTCCAGGGTCAACTCCTCCCTCCACAGGAGCCACGCCACAACTCTGCTCCAGAGAAACTTGTTCACTTCCAAAACCTCAGAGTTTGAGCTCCAAATGCTGTTTGAAATAAAAAAAAATTCTTGACAATCAGTACTTCTTACTCATTCTTACTTCTCAGTCCATGGTCCAGAGAGGTTTTCCTCTTGTGCATCCTCGATGCCACACTTTCTCAACTCATTCTCTTTTTCTCTCCCTTTTGACTCTTTATGGAAATATTTCCCTCCCCTTCATGACACCATAGTTTTTCATACACCTTGCATCTCCCACATGCTCTCCATCCAACTATGGAGATCCTTCTGCCACTCCACTGATCAATTTCCTGAGTGTTACAATCTGACCTCAGTATACCGGTGTTTGAGGGATGAGGAAGTCCCAGGGTTTCCCTACTTTTACTCCATCTTTTACTCTCTCCTCACCAAGGTGTTGTCTTGATGGTGAAACATAATCCTCTTAGGCTTTCTTGACTTTTATTCATTTTTTTTCCTTTCTGCTCCTCTGACTTGATAATTTCAACAAAAATATCTTCAAGTTCTCTGATTATTTTTTCTGATTGGTAAATCTGCTGTTCAAGATTTGTAGTGAGTTTTAAATTTAACTTTCTCTAAATCTCTGGAATCACTATTTTTTGGAATGTAGTGTCTGTTGTTTTTAATGGTTTCATTTTGCTCATGCAAATATTTTCCAGATTTTCTTTATTTGCCTATCTACATTCTCCTTTAGATCATTCGAAGCTTTTAAATACTTTTTCAGTTAATTCAGAGTTTTTGTTTCTTTATTGTTGGTTTCTAGAAGCTATTTTGTTCCTTTTATTGGGCCATATTCTCTGTATCTTTGAATACTTTGTGATTTTTTTTGAGGGGGAATTTGGTCATTTGAAAATATAGGCACTTCCTCCAGTCCTTCTGGACTGGCTTCTTGCAGGAGAGACCTTCACCAGTCAGACTTTCTAGGGGTTCTGTGATCTAAAATGTTTTCTGTGTGTGTGACTTCTCCAGTCTTGTGTGTGTGCTTTTATTCTACTGTATAGCTACTTTTAACTATCTTAATGTCCATAAGCAGATCATCTATTTTTCTTTCAGGAGCTTTGAATTTCTTTTTCTCTTGTATCCCTCTGCCCACAATCTGTTGATTTCCCCAATTACTGTGGAATGGAATTACTGTGGAATGGACTTACTTATTCAAGGATTTATGGTGTTGACATTTGTTTTTATCAGTCCTCCACCTTATATTTAAATTATGTCAGTATTTCCTTCAGTTACCTATCCTATATGAGACAAAGTCCATGTGCTTTGGGTATCCATCTCTTGGCAACCGTATGCAGCCCATAATGTTGGGTGAAAGTTCAACTCCTTTATGTTCATCTAAAGAGAAGTGCATGCAAAACATAAGAGACTCTTAAAAATTGAGAACAAACTGAGGGTTGATGGGGGGTGGGAGGAAGGTAAGGATGGGTGATGGGTATTGAGGAGAGCACCTGTTGGGATGAGCACTGGGTGTTGTATGGAAACCAATTTAACAATACATTTCATATTTAAAAAAAGAGAGAAGTGCATGGAAGTGGGATATTTACTACTGATTGCACTGTTATGCTGGTTTTGGAAAGGGTCAGTGCAAACAAATATCTCAAAATTTTCTACATATCTTGGTAAAGTTTTGTCTCTTGGTTATGCATTTATCTGGAAGTTGCAGTGCTTAACTTGTTTCTGGGGATCTACCAAAGGTTTTTTGATTTGTATATTCCTGTTATCTTAATGTCTGTATGCATGAAGGAGGACCTGGAGCTTTCTTTTCTGTAATCTTGTTGATGTGAATATTTCTTTTGAGTTAGTGTTACTATTTGTCTGTAGAAATTTCTCCATTTCCTAAGTTATCTAGTAAACTGCCATGCAACTCTTCATATATGTATATTTGTATATACCATATGCATGTAATTTTTATTTACACAAGGTTGGAAGTAATATATCTTTCATTTATGATTTTAGTAATTTGATGTTCTCTGTTTTATTTGACTGGTGAAAATTTTGTCAATTTTTTTAATTTTTATTTTTTAAATAAATTCATTGTCAAGATGGCTAATATACAGTGTATACAGTGTGCTCTTGGTTTTGGTTGTAGATTCACATGATTCATCGCTTACATACAACACCCAGTGCTCATCAAAACAGGTGCCCCCCTCAATGCCTATCACCCATTTTCCCTCTCCCCCATGCCCCCATCAGCCTTCAGTTTGTTATATGTATTTAAGAGTCTCTTATAGTTTGCCTCCCTCCTTCTCTGTTTGTAACTATTTTTGCCCCTTTCCTTCCCCCATGGTCGTCTGTTAAGTTTCTCAAGTTCCACATATGAGAGAAAACATATGATATCTGTCTATCTATGACTGGATTATTTCACTTAGCATAATACCCTCCAGTTCCATCCACGTTGCTGCAAATGGCAGGATTTCATTCTTTCTCATTGCCAAGTAGTATTCCATTGTATATACAAATGGCATCTTCCTTATCTATTTATCAGTTGATGGACATTTAGGCTCTTTCCATAATTTGGCTATTGTTGAAAGTGCTGCTATAAACATTGGGGTACAAGTGCCACTATGCATCAGCACTCCTGTATCCCTTGGGTAAGTTCCTAGAAGTGCTATTTCTGGGTCATAGGGTAGATCTATTTTTAATTTTTGAGGAACCTCCACACTGTTTTCCAGAGTGGCTGCACCAGTTTGCATTCCCACCAACAATGCAAGAGGGTTCCTGTTTCTCCACATCCTTGCCTCTGTTGTTTCCTGAGTTGTTAATTTTAGTCACTCTGACTTGCATGAGGTGATATCTCAGTGTGGT